>NC_134355.1:184709718-185909718 GCF_048569485.1 Anomaloglossus baeobatrachus | reverse complement strand
TTAAGTTAGAGGTGAGGATTAGGGTTGGGTCCTGAGTTAAGGCTATGATTAGGGTTACACCATGGGTTAGGAATAGAGTTAAAGCAGGATTTAGGGTCAGACCAGGGGCTAGAAATAGGGTTAGTGCAGCAGTTAAACTAAGGTTAAGCCAGAATTAAAGATTTAGGTTAAGCCAGAGGTGACGATTAGGGTTGGGTCATGGGTTAAAGGCTAGGGTTAGGGTTGGACCATGGGTTAGTAATAGAGTTAAAACAGGAGTTAAGGTCAGACCAGGAGCTAGAAATATGGTTAGTCCAGCAGTTAAAGTTAGGTTATCCCAGAATTAAAGGTTTAGGTTTGGGTTAGGCCAGAGATGAGGATTAGGGTTAGACCGTGGTTTGGGAATAGAGTTTAAACAGAAGTTGGTGTCAGACTAGGAGCTAGAAATAGGGTTAGTTCAGTAGTTAAACTTAGGTTAAGCCAGAATTTAAGGTTTTGGTTAAGCCATTGGTGAGGATTGGGGTTGAATCCTGGATTAAGGTTAGGGTTAGGGTTAGACCATGGGTTAGGAATAGAGTTAAAACAGGAGTTAGGGTCAGACCACGAGCTAGAAATAGAGTTAGTCCAGCAGATAAAGTTAGGTTATCCCAGTACTTAAAGTTTAGGTTAAGTCAGAGGTGAGGATTAGGGTTGGGTCCTGGGTTAAGGCTAGGGTTAGAGTTAGACTATGGGTTAGGAGTACATTTTAAACAGGAGTTAGGGTCAGACCAGGAGCTAGAAATAGAATTAGTGTTGCAGTTAAAGTTAGGTTGTCCCAGAATTTAAGGTTTAAGTTTGGGTGAGGCCAGAGGTGAGGATTAGGGTTGAGTCCTGGGTTAAGGCTAGGGTTAGGTTTACACCATGGTTTATTAATAGAGTTAAAACAGGAGTTAAGGTCAGACCAGGAGCTAGAAATAGGGTTACTCCAGCAGTTAAACTTCGGTTAAGTCAGAGTTTAAGGTTTAGGCTAAGCCAGAGGTGAGGATTTGCGTTCGGTCCTAAATTAAGGCTAGGGTTAATGTTGGATTATGGGTTAGTAAAAGAGTTACAACTGGAGTTAGGGTCAGACCACGAGCTAGAAATATAGTTAGTCCAGCAGTTAAAGTTAGGTTATCCCAGTATTGAAGGTTTAGGTTAAGTCAGAGGTGAGGATTAGGGTTGAGTCCTGGGTTAAGGCTAGGGTTAAAGTTAGACCATGGGTTAGGAATAGAGTTAAAACAGGAGTTAGGGTCAGACCACGAGCTAGAAATAGGGTTAGTCCTGCAGTTAAAGTTAGGTTATCCCAGAATTTAAAGTTTAGGTTTGGATTAGGTCAGAGGTGAGGATTAAGGTTGAGTCCTGGGTTAAGGCTAGGGTTAGGGTTGGACCATGGTTTAGGAATAGAGTAAAAAAAGGAGTTAGCTTCAGACCAGGAGCTAGAAATATGGTTAGTCTAGCAGTTAAAGTTAGGTTATCCTAGTATTTAAGGTTTAGGTTAAGTCAGAGGTTAGGATTAGAGTTTGGTCCTGGGTTAAGGCTAGGGTTAGGGTTACACCATGGGTTAGGAAATGAGTAAAAACAGGAGTTAGTTTAAAACTAGGGGCTAGAAATAGGGTTAGTCCAGCAGTTTAACCTAGGTTAGGCTAAATTTTAAGGTTTAGATTAAGCAAGAGGTGAGGATTAGAGTTGGGTCCTGGGGTAAGGCTAGGGATAGGGTTAGACCTTGGGTTAGGAATAGAGTTAGAACAGGAGTTAGGGTCAGACCAGGTTCTAGAAATAGGGTTAGTCGAGCAGTTAAAGTTAGGTTATCCCAGTATTTAAGGTTTAGGTTAGGTCAGAGGTGATGATTAGGGTTGGGTCATGGGTTAAGGCTAGGGTTAGGGTTAGACCGTGGTTTGGGAATAGAGTTTAAACAGAAGTTGGTGTCAGACTAGGAGCTAGAAATAGGGTTAGTTCCGTAGTTAAACTTAGGTTAAGCCAGAATTTAAGGTTTTGGTTAAGCCATTGGTGAGGATTAGGGTTGGGTCTTGGGTTAAGGCTAGGGTTAGAGTTAGAACGTGGGTTAGTAATAGAGTTAAAACAGGAGTTAGGGTCAGACCACGAGCTAGAAAAAAGGTTAGTCCAGCAGATAAAGTTAGGTTATCCCAGAATTTAAGGTTTAGGTTTGGGTTAGGCCAGAGGTGAGGATTAGGGTTGAGTCCTGGGTTAAGGCTAGGGTTAGCGTTAGACCATGGGTTAGGAATAGAGTAAAGACAGGAGTTAGTTTAGAACTTGGGGATAGAAACTGGGTTAGTCCAGCAGTTAAACCTAGGTTAAGCCAGAATTTAAAGTTTAGATTAAGCGAGAGATGAAGGTTAGAGATGGGTCCTGGGTTAAGGCTAGGGTTAGGGTTACACCATGGGTTAGGAATAGAGTTGAGCGCGGTTTGCGGTTCGAGGTTCTCCAGTTCGCGGCTCGAGTGATTTTGGGGACTTTTCTAGATCGAACTAGAACTCGAGCTTTTTGCTAAAGCTCGATAGTTCAAGATACGTTCGAGAACGGTTCTAGCAGCAAAAAGTCCAGCTAATTCCTAGCTGGCTTTCCGCTGTAGTAGTGTAAGTCACTCTGTGACTCACACTATTGTAACATTTCAGTGTATAGTGTGCGGGAACAGCGCATTCAGATCACTGCTGTATGGATAATGGCGATCGCCCTTTTTTTTTTTTTCCTTGTCTTCCTTTCCTAAGCGCGCGCGTGTAGTGGGGCGGGCCAGCATGTCAGCCAATCCCAGACATACACACATCTAAGTGGACTTTTAGCCAGAGAAGCAACGGCATGTGTCATAGGATGTCCATGTTACATGTCCCTGCAGTATAAAACCGGACATTTTCCTCCAGCACGCCATTATCTGCCTTCTGAGTCCTTGGTGTCAGTCATCACTGGCGCAGCTCCTATTGTCGATACTGCTGTGTACGCTCTATACACAGCGCTGTACAGCATAGGGATAGCACTTTCTATCAGTCCTTTTAAGGGCTCATACCGGCAGGGTCAGAGCCATAGGTGACAGGTCCGTGAAAACAGAGTTTAACAGCTACACAAGATGACAGCGTCTATGTAGCTAAGGTCAGGGATTTCCTCGCTGCATTTCCCCATTAGGAGGGATAGAAAGGCAGGCTTCCTTTCCTCTACCCAGAGACCCACAACCCTGCCACTGTACCCTCCTGCCCTTTGCACACTCCAACTTATTGTTACTAAGCCATTATACTAGCAAACACTGAGTGAACTTAGTGGCATCCTAAACGTGGCTGTTGGACTTCTGTATAATCCCACAAGTGCAAAGATATTTGCAGCACATCTGCCTGCATTGCACACTCAAGCTCATTGTTACTAAGCCATTATAATAGCAAAAACTGCTGCAACTTAGTGGCATACAAAAAGTGGCTGTTGGACTCCATTTGTGCCCCACAGGTGCCAAGCTATTTACAGCACCTCTGCATTACACCCTCCTGCTCTGTTTTTAAAAACTATAATAATAGCAAAAACTGCTGCAACTTAGTGGCATACAAAAAGTGGCTGTTGGACTCCATTTGTGCCCCACAGGTGCCAAGCTATTTACAGCACCTCTGCATTACACCCTCCTGCTCTGTTTTTAAAAGCTATAATAATAGCAAAAACTGCTGCAACTTAGTGGCATACAAAAAGTGGCTGTTGTACTCCATTTGTGCCCCACAGGTGCCAAGCTATTTACAGCACCTCTGCATTACACCCTCCTGCTCTGTTTTTAATAAGCTATATTGATAGCAAAAAATACTGCCATTTAGTGGCATCATAGAACTGACTGTTGGACTTCCATTAGTGTCCCACTGGTGCAAATCTATTTGCAGCACCTCTGCATGACACCCTCATGCTCATTTTGCTACGCTAATTTTATAGCAAACTCAGGGAATTCATTGCTGCATTTGATAATTCGGAGGGATAGAAAGTGATGCTTCCTTTAGCTTTTCCTTCTGTTCATAGACAGCATCTCCAAGTCCACACCCGAAGAGCAATTTCTCCTCCACGTCTAAGTGTGGAGAAGCAGCTAGTGCGCATGCGTGTGCCGATTTACCCCAGCTGCAGCCTAACTACAGTGTTTTGCCTAGTGAGTATGCTCAGCCTGACTGTGCCATTCCTGAAGCTAAGTCTTCATTTCGGGATAATACAGCACATGCTCCCACACTTAGTGCGAAAAGCCTCTTTGCACAGGTACTTGCATTACGTGCCGGGTCTAAGTCCTGTTAGGTGGACCTGTGGAAGCCCAATTTGTGGGTGAAACGGCCGTCGTCCAGTTCAGAGGAGCCAGCTCACAGTGTGCCTCCGGCTTTTCATCTTGCACGTGTTTGAATAAAAGAAAATCCTTCACAGCGGACAGAGTGCGGTCTCTCTATATTCTTACCCTTTATCCATGGATTTTGTTCTATGACGAGCACCCCGCTTTTAGATTATTGGACTTTCCAGGCTCTCCACCCGGACACAGACACAGGCGGTACCGCAGACGATGCTGCAGGTAAAGTGCGGTGGTGCAGGACTTATTTTCTCCCTTTGCCATAAGTCCTCTTTTGTGCCTAGACACCATGCTAAAGCTGATAGTCTTTTTTCAGAGACTTTATTTCATGCAACTGAGCATGCTCAGGCACTTACTGCATCAGAGACTAGGTCCGGTAATTAACTCTTTGGCCCTGCCCCTGATGTGGGGGGCCCATATAGACCACAGGGCATCAGGTGTCCTGACGATGTGGCCAGGCCACTCCCAAATGGCTTGCATAGGCCTGCCCCTATGACTTGTCACCTCATTATTGATGGTCAGACGATGACTGGTGAGGTGTTTGTGTCGTGGCAGCCATGAGGTCATTATTGAAGTTTCGGTTCCAAATAGGACGCTAGTTATGCCACTCATGACGTGTCACTCTGCTTTTGTCTCCAGGAGGTGCATTGTGGTCCACCCTGGTTTGGGGCGGACCAAGGTTATAAAACGGGCTGGAGCCAACAAGGAGGTGCGCAGTCTTCTATTATGCTCTGAAAGAGCACACCTTCATGTGTTGAACCCATTGCGGCTTTAGGCCAGAGGTAGGCAGGGATAGGGCGTCGATGCAGGCCGCCACCACAGTTGGTAACGCAGAACAGTTAAGACCAGCTCCTGTCCTACAAGTCCTGCTTGTGCAGCCCAGTGGCATTAACAGGCCTGCTGCTGCTGATGCGCCTGATGTCCACAAGTGTGGCCCCAATGCACACGGTCAGCGTACTGAATGGCCCCTGTGATGTTAACAGGGAGTTCCTGGGCTGGGTGGGCGTGTGGACCCTGTGACGCTAACAGGGCTCCCAGTCTCCAGATCCGAGTGGCGTCTAACTCGGTTCAGGCAACTATTACTTTCATACACTGATCTGTATCCTCCATCTAACCTTCCAGTTGCCAACCTCTCCTTTTCCATCTGGGAGCACGGTGGACATTGACTGCTGATGGGGATATATACCTTTCTCTTTCTTTTCTTATTAATTTTCGTTATATAGCGGTAACATAGTATATACCACCTTATCCAAATCTGCCAGTCCCACCGTAACAGTTGGTGTTTCTTCAGCAAATGTTACTTTTGCTTAACCAACAAACCCACGGACAAAAACGTTATTCCCCTTTCCAACACACCTGTTCCCCTTTCCACCAGCATCTGTCCTTTTTTTACTCATTTGGTATATGACCAAAAGTGCAACTATGCAGGGACACCGTACTCAATGCCATCTCAGCACAGCAGCCAGCCCTCGGTCCCTCAGATGTGGACAAGTAAAAGACCATTTCCTCCTATCCATGACAAAGCGTTGAGATTCACTCTGTGCAGCACTGGTGTTTACTGGAAAAGCAGATCTAAGAATCCGTACCACCTTCTGCAGATACTCCTGTATACGTGCGTCCCTTTCTATGGCAGGAATTATTTCGCCAAATTTTGTCTTGTACCGGGGATCTAACAGTGTGGAAACCCAGTAGTTAGCATTACTTCGAATTCGTACAATCCGAGGGTCATGTTGTAGGTAGTGCAGCAAGAAGGCGCTCATGTGTCTTGTGCATCCAGGAGGACCAAGTCCTTGGTGTGTTGGTGGCAGAGAGGTGAGAATCGTGCCTCCTTCCTCTGCCCTCTCCCCCCAACCTCGCACAACCAAAATGTGATCAAGCTCTCACTCATCTGCTGAGTCTTCCATGCCCATCGCCAGTTCGTCCTCCATTTCTTCATGGGCTCCTGCACCTTCCTCAACAATTTTTGCAGATACTATGTGCCCTTGTTAATCCCTCTCCCCCGCCGTCCCTTGACTTCCACCTACACCGTCTGTAGATCTTATTATCCCTTCTGCATATGACTCCTCCTGTACTTCCTCCCCTTCCTCTTGGACCAACACCTGACTCCGAATAATGCATACAGTGTGCTCCATCTTGTAGATGACCAGAATTGTCACGCTGAGAATGGCATCGCCAGTGCTAAAGATCTTCGTCGATATTTGTAAACTGTGTAAAAGGGTGCATAGGTCCTTGATCTGACACCACTCCAGCAGCGTGATCTGCACCACCTCTGGATCAAGTTAGCCCAGGGTATACGTCATACCGTATTTCAGCAGGGCTCTGCGGTGCTGCCACAGACGCTGCAACATGTGCAGATTCAAATTCCTGCGTGTCGGAACATCGCATTTCAGACGTTTAACCGCCAGACCCTAAGACTTCAGGAGCGATGAAAGTTGTTGAGCTGCTGGGTGCGAAGGATGAAAGTGAGCACATAGCAGCGTGCCCGCTGCACAAGGCCATGTAGGCTGGGATGGTATTTTAAAAATTGCTGGAGAATCAGATTCAACACGTGAGCCATACAAGGCACGTGTGTCACATTGCCCTGAAGAAGGGTCGCAGACTGGTTTACATCATTGTCGCACCCGACCTTCCCTGGCTGCTGGTTGAGTGGAGACAACCATTGATGAAACTCGGTCTCACTCTCCAGAGCTAACCGTCCACAATTCCTCAGCGGTGTCTCACATTTCCCCTACATTTCAAAGTAAACATTTGACCGCCTGATGGCCTTGAGCTCTGCTGCCAGCATAGTAAGGAGGTGTGTGGGATTCCTTGGGCGCAGTTACAAGGAAGGGTGGACTGACCACATAGGGTTTGGGCCGAGGTGGAGGACCTACACGAGGTTGAGGAGGCAGAAGCAGTGGAGGAACTTGTACATACAGAGGAAGGATTAACACACAAGTCGTGGGGACGGCAAGACTTGTACAGCAAACCCTTCTCCATCTCTCACCATAGTTACCCAGTGCCCAGTCAGCAACATGTAACTCCCCTGTCCATGCTTACTGGTCCAAGTATCTGTGGTGAAATGCACCCTGTCACACACAGAGTTTCTCAAGGAATCGGTGAGGTTGTGTGCAACCTGCTGTGGTAGCGCGGGCATGCCTTTCTTGGAGAAGGAGTGACGACTGGCCATCGGCTCTTGGGGCACTGCAATGGGCATAAGGTCTTGAAAATCCACGGTCTCAAAAGGGTGTAAAGGCAGCCTTTCTGTTGCCAACAAGTTGCAGATGATGAAACTCAACCTCTTAGTCATGTCATGCCCTTCAAAAATCATGTAAAACACAGCGAGGGGACTCCAACCACAGTCTCCTTCGTTTCCACTAATTGGGCCACACACACCCCACTTGACTGGCATCACTTGACCACCCTTTTCAAAATGAAAAAGATGCTTTGCATGAAGCACTCTCAAAAATACGCGTGCCTTTCACGTCCCCTGGATGACCCAGGGGAAGAAAAGTCCTCTGAAAGCCATGACTTGTTCATCTTGGTTCTTTTTTCAAAAGCGAGGGGACTCCAACCACAGTCTCCCTCGTTTCCACTAATTGGGCCACACACACCCCACTTGACTGGCATCACTTCACCCCCCTTTTCAAAATGAAAAAGATGCTTTGCATGAAGCACTCTCAAAAATATGCGTGCCTTTCGCCTCCCCTAGCTGACCCAGGGGAAGAAAAGTCCTCTGAGAGCCATGACTTGTTCATCTTGGTTCTTTTTTCAAAAGCAAGGGGACTCCAACTTCAGTCTCCCTCGTTTCCACTAATTGGGCCACACACACCCCACTTGACTGGCATCACTTGACCCCCTGTTACGGGGGGGCCGGCAGATTAGGACCAGGGGGGTATATATCCTAATCGCCAGTCGGGGCCCACCGTGCTCCAGATGACAAAGGAGCTGCTGGCACCTTAGGGTTAGGCGGAGACTATAGAGCTGGATGGCTCTGAGATAACCCAGGAACTCTGGGAACCGGTCACGTGTGTTGGGACACGTCAGACTGGACGACAACCCGATTAGCGTTTTGGTGCACCTAGCGCTACACCAACCACGTGTGCAGGAAACACGTCAGGCCGGGTGGTAACCAGGTAGCGTTGACCGGAAGACCGCCACGAAAGCGCCCTGTCGGCCACGTGTGTAGGACACGTCAGGCCGAGCGGTCCTCCGATTAGCGTTTCTGGCCACCTCTCGACTGGCCACGTGTGTGTAGGACACGTCAGGCCAGATGGGTACACCAGTAGCGTTGACCGGGAAGCCGAGGAAAATAAGGAACACCCTGTTAACTCCACAGGGATCCTGGAGTACGCTGTCCGTGCGCGTAGGGGGCACAACCGGACAGGTGGCGCAGCACGTGCGTTGTCCGTGTGCGTAGGGGGCACAATCGGACAGGTGGTGCAACAGGTGCGTTGTCCGTGTGCGTAGGGGGCACAATCGGACAGGAAGCACAGCAGCCGCAGCCCAGTTAACGCCACTGGGCTGCTATAGCAAGACTGGAACGGCAGGAGGGAAGCACGGCGCCTGACCCTGATGTGCCGAGCCACGAATCTTGGCGTGACAGGCACCGTTCGCCTAACCCTACCTACCGCTTCCCAACATAGGCTTATGCCGCAATGAGGCTCTAACATGGAGGTGTGCTCTGACTGAGCAAAAGTGAAGACTGCGCACCTCCATCTTGTCTCCAGCCCCTTTTATAACCTGGGTCCACCCCAAACCCAGGGTGGAACCACCAAGGTCCAATAGCAGAGTGCCATGTCATCAGTGACGTCACATGCGACCTATCCGGAACCGCCACGTCATTGATGACCTCATGGCAGCCACACCCCAAACACTTCACCAGTCATCGTCTGACGACCAATACTGAGGTGCCAGATCATAGGGGCGGGCCTCTGCGAGCCAGTCCGGAGTTGCCACGTCATCAGGACACCTGACACCCTCTGCCCTATCAGGGCCTGCCACCTCACGGACATGCTCAGTGAGGTCCTTACCGGACCTAGCCTCTGGTGCACTAAGTGGCTGAGCATGCCCAGTAGCCTGAGCAACAGGCTCAGAAAGCAGACTATCAGTTTGAGCATGCTCAGTAGGCACATCCCAGAACTTAGACACAGCACGAAGTCCAAGTACCTGTGCAAAGAGGCTGTTAGGGTGAATTGTGGGAGCATGCTCAGTAGCTTGAACTGAGGACTTAGTCTCAGACATAACACAAACAGGCTGAGCATGCTCACTAGACAAAACACCGGGCTTAGACTCTGGCTGGGGTAAATCGGCGCACGCATGCGCACTAGCCGCCTCTCCACACTTAGGCGTGGTGGAAGGAACAGCCAACTGGACGACCCGAGGCACGGCCAAGAACGGCAGCCGGCGCCTGGGTGCAACAGGAACCGCAGCAGGCTGCTTGTGGCTATGGCGGCGTCGGTTCGTAACAGTACCCCCCCCTCTAGCGGCCCTCCCACTCGAATGGTCTATAGTCGCCACAGATTCCACTGAGCGACGGGCGGAAGATGGAGACATGCAGTGGGAGCTACAAGACTCGCTCCACTGCGTAATCACCCCAGACGACCAGTCGATATGTGGGGAATGTTGCTTCAACCAAGGAATACCCAGCAGAATATCATCTGCACCCTTAGGGAGAACGAGAAATGAAATGGTCTCTCTATGCCCAGATGACATGGCAAGGGTAATGGGCACTGTCCGCTGGTGAATTACCTTGGGCAACAAGGACCCATCCAATACACGGACTCTCACTGGCCTTGGCATTTGCACCAGTGGGATGGCATGCCGCCGGGCAAAAGAGGAGGAGATGAAACTATCCCCAGCACCTGTGTCCACACTTGCCCTTGTGGACCATGTTGACCCCTTAAAGGAAATTGACGCGGGAAATGTCACCCTAATGGATGACGCAGAGTCCAGTCTACCTTCAGCTATGGTCACCAATCGCGGTCGCTTACCCTGACGCTTTGGGCAATGGTTGGCATAATGACCATACTGCCCACAAGCGAAACAGGAAATGCCCTTGCGACTCGAAGACCTAGCAACACCAACCCTAGCGATGTCCATAGGGACAGAGATGTCCTCTAAGGGAGGTGCAGTAGGAGAGACCACTACAGTGGCTGAACGACCCTCTGGCCTGCGCTCCATCTGACGTTCGGAGGTCCGCAGGTCAATGCGGGTAGCCAGAGTCATGAGGCCCTCAAGGGTAGTTGGTACCTCACGCGACGCTAATGCGTCCTTCACGTGCGAGGCTAATCCCCTCCAGAACAGTGGAATGAGAGTCCTCTCTGACCACCCCAGTTCTGCAGCAAGTGTCCTGAAACTCACAGCATATTGACTTGAGGAGGTACGCCCCTGCTCCAAAGTCAGTAGCTGTAGGGCTGAGTCGTGAGTGACCTGAGGCCCCAGGAACACTTGTCGCAAGGACTCCAAAAACTCCTTAGAGTCCTGTACTATGGGGTCATTCCTCTCCCAGAATGGTGTAGCCCACTCCAGTGCTCTATCAGAGAGCAAGGAGATGATAAACCCCACCTTCGACCTCTCTGTAGGAAACCGTGCAGCCAACAGCTCTAGATGGACTGAGCACTGGTTCACGAATCCCCTACATGCCTTGCTGTTCCCCGTAAACTTGTTGGGCAGCGAGAGGTGAGGGAGGGTTGGAGTAGGCTTGGTGACTGAACCATTGCAGCCGCTTGAGCCACCACATCATCCATATCAGCAGCAAGAGCAGACTTCTCCAGAGACCTCACTCTGGCATCAAGCTGCAGCATGAACTGACGTAGCTGCTCCATCTCCGCCATGCCAGCCAGACCCTGGCGCAGTCTTACTGTTACGGGGGGGCCGGCAGATTAGGACCAGGGGGGTATATATCCTAATCGCCAGTCGGGGCCCACCGTGCTCCAGATGACAAAGGAGCTGCTGGCACCTTAGGGTTAGGCGGAGACTATAGAGCTGGATGGCTCTGAGATAACCCAGGAACTCTGGGAACCGGTCACGTGTGTTGGGACACGTCAGACTGGACGACAACCCGATTAGCGTTTTGGTGCACCTAGCGCTACACCAACCACGTGTGCAGGAAACACGTCAGGCCGGGTGGTAACCAGGTAGCGTTGACCGGAAGACCGCCACGAAAGCGCCCTGTCGGCCACGTGTGTAGGACACGTCAGGCCGAGCGGTCCTCCGATTAGCGTTTCTGGCCACCTCTCGACTGGCCACGTGTGTGTAGGACACGTCAGGCCAGATGGGTACACCAGTAGCGTTGACCGGGAAGCCGAGGAAAATAAGGAACACCCTGTTAACTCCACAGGGGTCCTGGAGTACGCTGTCCGTGCGCGTAGGGGGCACAACCGGACAGGTGGCGCAGCACGTGCGTTGTCCGTGTGCGTAGGGGGCACAATCGGACAGGTGGCGCAACAGGTGCGTTGTCCGTGTGCGTAGGGGGCACAATCGGACAGGAAGCACAGCAGCCGCAGCCCAGTTAACGCCACTGGGCTGCTATAGCAAGACTGGAACGGCAGGAGGGAAGCACGGCGCCTGACCCTGATGTGCCGAGCCACGAATCTTGGCGTGACAGGCACCGTTCGCCTAACCCTACCTACCGCTTCCCAACATAGGCTTATGCCGCAATGAGGCTCTAACATGGAGGTGTGCTCTGACTGAGCAAAAGTGAAGACTGCGCACCTCCATCTTGTCTCCAGCCCCTTTTATAACCTGGGTCCACCCCAAACCCAGGGTGGAACCACCAAGGTCCAATAGCAGAGTGCCATGTCATCAGTGACGTCACATGCGACCTATCCGGAACCGCCACGTCATTGATGACCTCATGGCAGCCACACCCCAAACACTTCACCAGTCATCGTCTGACGACCAATACTGAGGTGCCAGATCATAGGGGCGGGCCTCTGCGAGCCAGTCCGGAGTTGCCACGTCATCAGGACACCTGACACCCTCTGCCCTATCAGGGCCTGCCACCTCACGGACATGCTCAGTGAGGTCCTTACCGGACCTAGCCTCTGGTGCACTAAGTGGCTGAGCATGCCCAGTAGCCTGAGCAACAGGCTCAGAAAGCAGACTATCAGTTTGAGCATGCTCAGTAGGCACATCCCAGAACTTAGACACAGCACGAAGTCCAAGTACCTGTGCAAAGAGGCTGTTAGGGTGAATTGTGGGAGCATGCTCAGTAGCTTGAACTGAGGACTTAGTCTCAGACATAACACAAACAGGCTGAGCATGCACACTAGACAAAACACCGGGCTTAGACTCTGGCTGGGGTAAATCGGCGCACGCATGCGCACTAGCCGCCTCTCCACACTTAGGCGTGGTGGAAGGAACAGCCAACTGGACGACCCGAGGCACGGCCAAGAACGGCAGCCGGCGCCTGGGTGCAACAGGAACCGCAGCAGGCTGCTTGCGGCTATGGCGGCGTCGGTTCGTAACACCCCCCTTTTCAAAATGAAAAAGATGCTTTGCATGAAGCACTCTCAAAAATACGCGTGCCTTTCACGTCCCCTGGATGACCCAGGGGAAGAAAAGTCCTCTGAGAGCCATGACTTGTTCATCTTGGTTCTTTTTTCAAAAGCGAGGGGACTCCAACCACAGTCTCCCTCGTTTCCACTAATTGGGCCACACACACCCCACTTGACTGGCATCACTTGACCCCCCTTTTCAAAATGAAAAAGATGCTTTGCATGAAGCACTCTCAAAAATACGCGTGCCTTTCACGTCCCCTGGATGACCCAGGGGAAGAAAAGTCCTCTGAGAGCCATGACTTGTTCATATTGGTTCTTTTTTCAAAAGCGAGGGGACTCCAACCACAGTCTCCCTTGTTTCCACTAATTGGGCCACACACACCCCACTTGACTGGCATCACTTGACCCCCCTTTTCAAAATGAAAAAGATGCTTTGCATGAAGCACTCTCAAAAATATGCGTGCCTTTCGCCTCCCCTGGCTGACCCAGGGGAAGAAAAGTCCTCTGAGAGCCATGTCCACATTGTCAGTGGACAGACACGTGTGCTTATCTGCCAGCAGACCCCCAGCAGCACTGAAGACAGGTTGAGAGAGAACGCTGGCTGCAGGACACGACAAGATCCCCAAGGCGTACGTGGCAAGCTCAGTCAATTTATCCAGATTGGAAGCCTAAAATAAACAGGGCTCAAGTTACACAGTAATGGCATCGACGTTTCCTTGCATATACTCATATATATGTGTGTCCTCCTCTTTTTCCTTGTCCAGCTCTTTTGTTTTCGCATGAGTATATTTCCTTGACACTTTCCCATGTGTTTGTGTTGTGTTGTGAGTTGTTTGTCACCTTTTGGACACCTTTGAGGGTGTTTTCTAGGTGTTTTTATGTGTTTGTGAAGGCCTGCCATTGTTTCCTATGCAGTTCAAGTTCGGTTCATCGAACGTTCGACGAACCGAACTAGAACGAGACCTCCGTTCGGCGAACCGAACTCGAGCCGAACCGGGACCGGTTCGCTCATCTCTAGTTAGGAATAGAGTTAAAGCAGGAGTTAGGGTCAGACCAGGAGCTAGAAATAGGGTTATTCCAGCAGTTAAAGATAGGTTATTTCAGTATTTAAGGTTTAGATTAAATCAGAGGTGATGATTAGGGTTGGGTCGTGGGTTAAGGCTAGGGTTAGTGTTAGACCGTAGGTTAGGAATAGAGATAAAAAAGGAGTTAGGGTCAGACCAGGAGCTAGAAATAGGGTTAGTCCAGCAGTTAAACTTAGGTTAAGCCAGAATTTAAGGTTTAGGTTAAGCCAGTGGTGAGGATTAGGGTTGGGTATTGGGTTAAGGCTAGGGTTAGGGTTAGAACATGGGTTAGTAATAGAGTTAAAACAGGAGTTAGGGTCAGACCACGAGCTAGAAATAGGGTTAGTCCAGCAGTTAAACTTACGTTAAGCCAGAATTTAAGGTTTAGGTTAAGCCAGTGGTGAGGATTAGGGTTGACTCCTGGGTTAAGGCTATGGTTAGGGTTAGACCATGGGTTAGGAATAGAGTAAAAACAGTAGTTAGTTTAAAACTAGGGGATTGAAATTGGGTTAGTCCAGCTGTTTAAACTAGGTTAAGCCACAATTTAAAGTTTAGATTAAGCAAGGGGAGAGGGTTAGAGTTGGGTCCTGAGTTAAGGCTATCGTTAGAGTTAGACCATGGGTTAGGATTAGAGTTAGAACAGGAGTTAGGGTCAGACCAGGAGCTAGAAATAGGGTTAGTCCAGCAGTTAAACTTAGGTTAAGCCAGAATTTAAGGTTTAGGTTAAGCCAGTGGTGAGGATTAGGGTTGGGTATTGGGTTAAGGCTAGGGTTAGGGTTAGAACATGGGTTAGTAATAGAGTTAAAACAGGAGTTAGGGTCAGACCACGAGCTAGAAATAGGGTTAGTCCAGCAGTTAAACTTACGTTAAGCCAGAATTTAAGGTTTAGGTTAAGCCAGTGGTGAGGATTAGGGTTGAGTCCTGGGTTAAGGCTAGGGTTAGGGTTAGACCATGGGTTAGGAATAGAGTAAAAACAGGAGTTAGTTTAAAACTAGGGGATTGAAATTGGGTTAGTCCAGCTGTTTAAACTAGGTTAAGCCAGAATTTAAAGTTTAGATTAAGCAAGGGGAGAGGGTTAGAGTTGGGTCCTGAGTTAAGGCTATCGTTAGAGTTAGACCATGGGTTAGGATTAGAGTTAAAACAGGAGTTAAAGTCAGACCAGGAGATAGAAATAGGGTTAGTCCAGCAGTTAAAGTTAGGTTATCCAGAATTTAAGGTTAAGGTTTGGGTTTGGCCAAAGGTGAGGATTAGGGATGAGTCCTGGGTTAAGGTTAGGGTTAGGGTTAGACCATGGGTTAGGAATAGAGTTAAAACAGGAGTTAGGGTCAGACAAGGAGCTAGAAATAGGGTTAGTCCAGCAGTTTAACCTAGGTTAAGCCAGAATTGAAGGTTTAGGTTAAGCCAGAGGTGAGGATTAGGGTTGGGTCCTGGGTTAAGCCTAAGGTAAGGGTTAGACCATGGGTTAGTAATAGAGTTAAAACAGGAGTTAGGGTCAGACCACAAGCTAGAAATAAGGTTAGTCCAGCAGTTAAAGTTAGGTTATCCAAGAATTTAGGGTAAAGGTTTGGTTTAGGCCAGAGGTGAGAATTAGGGATGAGTCCTGGGTTAAGGTTAGGTTTAGGGTTAGACCATGGGTTAGGAATAGAGTTAAAACAGTAGTTAGGGTCAGACCAGGAGCTAGAAATAGGGTTAGTCTTGCAGTTAAAGTTAGGTTATCCTAGTATTTAAGGTTTAGGTTAAGTCAGAGGTGAGGATTAGGGTTGAGTACTGGGTTAAGGCTAGGGTTAGGGTTAGACCATGGGTTAAAATAGAGTAAAAACAGGAGTTCGTTTAAAACTAGGTGCTAGAAATAGGGTTAGTCCAGCAGTTTAACCTAAGTTAAGCAAGAATTTAAGGTTTCAGGTAAGCCAGAGGTGAGGATTAGGGTTGGGTCCTGGGTTATGGCTAGGGTTAGGGTTACACCATGGGTTAGGAATAGAGTTAAAGCAGGAGTTAGGCTCAGACCAGGAGCTAGAAATAGGGTTAGTCCAGCAGTTAAAGTTAGGTTATCCCAGAATTTAAGGTTTAGGTTTGGGTTAGGCCAAAGGTGAGGAATAGGGTTGAGTTCTGGGTTAAGGTTAGGGTTAGGCTTAGACCATGGGTTAGGAATACAGTGAAAACAGGAGATTGTTTAAAACTAAGGGCTAGAAATAGGGTTAGTCCAGCAGTTAAACCTAGGTTAAGCCAGAATTGAAGGTTTAGGTTAAGCCAGAGGTGAGGATTAGTGTTCGGTCCTGGGATAAGGCTAGGTTTGAGGTTAGACAATGGGTAAGTAATAGTGTTAAAACAGGAGTTAGGGTCAGACCACAAGCTAGAAATAGGGTTAGTCCAGAAGTTAAAGTTAGGTTATCCAAGAATTTAAGGTTAAGGTTTGGGTTAGGCCAGAGGTGAGGATTTGGGTTGAGTCCTGGGTTAAGGTTAGGGTTAGGCTTAGACTATGGGTTAGGAATACAGTAAAAACAGAAGTTAGTTTAAAACTAGGGGCTAGAATTAGGGTTAGTCCAGCAGTTTAACCTAGGTTAAGCCAGAATTGAAGGTTTAGGTTAAGCCAGAGGTGAGGATTAGTGTTGGGTCCTGGGTTAAGGCTAGGGTTGAGGTTAGACCATGGGTTAGTAATAGAGTTAGAACAGGAGTTAGGGTCAGACCACAAGCTAGAAATAGGGTTAGTCCAGAAGTTAAAGTTAGGTTATCCAAGAATTTAAGGTTAAGGTTTGGGTTAGGCCAGAGTTGAGGATTAGGGTTGAGTCCTGGTTTAAGGTTAGGGTTTGACCATGGGTTAGAAATAGAGTTAAAACAGGAGTTAGGGTCAGACCAGGAGCTAGAAATAGGGTTATTCCAGGATTTAAAGATAGATTATTCCAGTATTTATGGTTAAGGTTAAATCAGAGGTGATGATTAGGGTTTGGTCATGGGTTAAGGCTAGGGTTTAATTCTATTGTTAGGGTTAGACCATGGGTTAGTAATAGAGTTAAAACAGGAGTTAGGGTCAGACCACGAGCTAGAAATAGGGTTAGTCCAGTAGTTAAAGTTAGGTTATCCCAGAATTTAAGGTTTAGGTTTGGGTTAGGCCAGAGGTGAGGATTAGGGTTGAGTCCTGGGTTAATGTTAGGGTTAAGGTTAGACCATGGGTTAGGAATAGACTTAAAAAAGGAGTTAGGGTCAGAGCAGGAGCTAGAAATAGGGTTAGTCCAGCAGTTAAAGTTAGGTTTTCCCAGAATTTAAGGTTAAGGTTTAGGTTAGGCCAGAGGTGAGGATTAAGGTTGAATCCTGGGTTAGGGTTAGGGTTAGACCATGGGTTAGGAATAGAGTTAAAACAGGAGTTAGCGTCAGACCAGGAGCTAGAAATAGGGTTAGTCCAGCAGTTAAAGTTAGGTTATCCCAGAATTTAAGGTTTAGGTTTGGGTTAGGCCAGAGGTGAGGATTAGGGATGAGTCCTGGTTTAAGGCTAGGGTTAGGGTTAGACCATGGGTTAGAAATAGAGTAAAAACAGGAGTTAGTTTAAAACTAGGGGCTAGAAATAGGGTTATTCCAGAAGTTTAACATAGTTTAAGCCAGAATTTAAGGTTTTGGTTAAGACAGAGGTGAGGATTATGGTTGGGTCCTGAGTCAAGGCTAGGGTTAGGGTTAGACCATGGGTTAGGAATAGAGTTAGAACAGGAGTTAGGGTCAGACCAGAAGCTAGAAATATAGTTAGTCTGGCAGTTAAAGTTAGGTTATCCCAGTATTTAAGGTTTAGGTTAGGTCAGAGGTGAGGATTAGGGTTGGGTCCTGGGTTAAGGCTAGGGTTAGCGTCAGACCATGGGTTAGGTGTAGAGCTAAAACAGGAGTTAGAGTCAGACCAAGAGCTAGAAATAGGGTTAGTCCAGCAGTTAAAGTTAGGTTAAGCCAGAATTTAAGGTTTAGGTTAAGCTGTAGGTGAGGATTAGGGTTGGGTCATGGGTTAAGGCTAGGGTTGGGGTTAGACGATGGGTTAATAATAGAGTTTAAACAGGAGTTAGGGTCAGACCACAAACTAGAAATAGGGTTAGTCCAGCAATTAAAGTTAGGTTATCCCAGAATTTAAGGTTTAGGTTTGGGTTAGGCCAGAGGTGAGGATTAGGGTTGAGTCCTGGGTTAAGGTTAGGGTTGAACAATGGGTTAGGAATAGACTTAAAACAGGAGTTGGGGTCAGACCAGGAATTAGAAATAGGGTTAGTCCAGCAGTTAAAGTTAGGTGAAGCCAGATTTTAAGGTTTAGGTTAAGCCGTAGGTGAGGATTAGGGTTGGGTCATATTTTAAGGCTAGGGTTAGGGTTAGACCATGGATTAGTAATAGAGTTAAAACAGGAGTTAGGGTCAGACCAGGAGCTAGAAATAGGGTTAGTCCAGCAGTTAAAGTTAGGTTAAGCCTGATTTTAAGGTTTAGGTTAAGCCGTAGGTGAAGATTAGGGTTGGGTCCTGGGTTAAGGTTAGGGTTAGACCATTGGTTAGTAATAGAGTTAAAACAGGAGATAGGGTCAGACCACGAGCTAGAAATACGGTTAGTCCAGTAGTTAAAGTTAGGTTATCCCAGTATTTAAAGTTTAGGTTTGGGTTAGGCCAGAGGTGAGGATTAGGGTTGAGTCCTGGGTTAAGGTTAGAGTTAGGGTTAGACCATGGGTTAGAAATAGACTTAAAACAGGAGTTAGAGTCAGACCAGGAGCTAGAAATAGGGTTAGTCCAGCAGTTAAAGTTAGGTTATCCCAGTATTTAAGGTTTAGGTTAAGTCAGAGGTGAGGATTAGGGTTGGGTCCTGGGTTAAGGCTAGGTTTAGGGTTAAACCATGGGTTAGGAATAGAGTTAAACAGGAGTTAGGGTCAGACCAAGGGGCTAGAAATAGGGTTAGTCCAGCAGTTAAAGTTAGGTTATCCCAGAATTTAAAGTTTAGGTTTGGGTTAGGCCAGAGGTGAGGATTAGGGATGAGTCCTGGTTTAAGCCTAGGGTTAGGGTTAGACCATGGGTTACAAATAGAGTAAAAACAGGAGTTAGTTTAAAACTAGGATCTAGAAATAGTTTTATTCCAGAAGTTTAACATAGTTTAAGCCAGAATTTAAGGTTTAGTTTAAGACAGAGGTGAGGATTAGGGTCTTGCCCCTGGTTAGGGCTAGGGTTAGGGTTACATCATGGGTTAGGAATAGAGTTAAAGCGGGAGTTAGGGTCAGACCAGGTGCTAGAAATAGGGTTAGTCCAGAAGTTAAACTTTGGTTAAGCTAGAATTAAAGTTTTAGGTTAAGCCAGAGGTGAGGATTATGGTTGGGTCTTGGGTTAAGGCTAGGGTTAGGGTTAGACCATGGGTTAGTAATAGAGTTAAAACAGGAGTTAGGGTCAGACTACGAGCTAAAAATAGGGTTTGTTTAGCAGTTAAAGTTAGGTTTTCCCAGAATTTAAGGTTTAGGTTTGGGTTAGGCCAGAGGTGAGGATTAGGAATGAGTCCTGTGTTAAGGTTAGGGTTAGGGTTAGACCATGGGTTAGGAATAGAGGAAAAACAGGAGTTAGTTTAAAACTAGGGGCTAGAATTAGGGTTAGTCCAGCAGTTTAACCTAGGTTAATCCAGAATTGAAGGTTTAGGTTAAGCCAGAGGTGAGGATTAGGGTTGGTTCCTGGGTTAAGGCTAGGGTTAGGGTTAGACCATGGGTTAGTAATAGAGTTAAAATAGAAGTTAGGGTCAGACCATAAGCTAGAATTAGGATTAGTCCAGCAGTTAAAGTTAGGTTTTTCCAGAATTTAAGGTTAAGGTTTAGGTTAGGCCAGAGGTGAGGATTGGGGTTGATTCCGGGGTTAGGGTTATGGTTAGACAATGGGTTAGGAATAGAGTTAAAAGAGGAGTTAGGGTCAGACCAGGAGCTAGAAATAGGGTTAGTCCAGCATTAAAAGTTAGGTTATCCCAGAATTTAAGGTTTAGGTTTGGGTTAGGCCAGTGGTGAGGATTAGGGTTCATTCTTGGGTTACGAATAGGGTTAGGGTTAGACCATGGGTTAGGAATAGACTTAAAACAGGAGTTAGGGTCAGACCAGGAATTAGAAATAGGGTTAGTCCAGCAGTTAAAGTTAGGTAAAGCCAGATTTTAAGGTTTAGGTTAAGCCGTAAGTGAGGATTAGGGTTGGGTCATGGGTTAAGGCTAGGGTTAGGGTTGGACCATGGGTTAGTAATAGAGTTAAAACAGGAGTTAGGGTCAGTCCACGAGCTAGAAATAGGGTTAGTCCAGCAATTAAAGTTAGGCTATCCCAGAATTTAAGATTTAGGTTTGGGTTAGGCCAGAGGTGAGGATTAGGGTTGAGTCCTGGGTAAAAGCTAAGGTTAGGGTTGGAACATAAGTTGGGAATAGAGTAAAAAAAGTTGTTAGTACAAAACTATTAACTATTAATAGGGTCAGTCCAGCAGTTTAAACTAGGTTAAGCAAGACTTTAAAGTTTCGGTTGAGACTGAGGTGAGGATTAGGGTTGGGTCCTGAGTTAAGGCTAGGGTTAGGGTTAGACCATGGGATAGGAATAGAGTTAGAACAGGAGTTAGGGTCAGACCAGAAGCTAGAAATATAGTTAGTCTGGCAGTTAAAGTTAGGTTATCCCAGTATTTAAGGTTTAGGTTAGGTCAAAGGTGAGGATTAGGGTTAAATCCTGGGTTAAGGCTAGAGTTAGAGTTAGACCATGGGTTAGTAATGAAGTTAAACCAGGAGTTAGGGTCAGACCACAAATTAGAAATAGGATTAGTCCAGCAGTTAAAGTTAGGTTATCCCAGAATTTAAGGTTTAGGTTTGGGTTAGGCCAGAGGTGAGGATTAGGGTTGAGTCCTGGGTTAAGGTTAGAGTTAGGGTTAGACCATGCATTAGGAATAGACTTAAAACAGGAGATAGAGTCAGACCAGGAATTAGAAATAGGGTTAGTCCAGCAGTTAAAGTTAGGTTAAGCCAGATTTTAAGGTTTAGGTTAAGCCGTAGGTGAGGATTAGGGTTGGGTCATGGGTTAAGGCTAGGGTTAGGGTTAGACCATGGGTTAGTAATAGAGTTAAAACAGGAGTTAGGGTCAGACCGTTAGCTAGAAATAGGGTTAGTCCAGTCGTTAAAGTTAGGTTATCCCAGAATTTAAGGTTTAGGTTTGGGTTAGGCCAGAGAAGAGGATTAGGGTTAAGTACTGGGTTAAGGTTAGGGTTAGGGTTGGACCATGGGTTAGGAATAGACTTAAAACAGGAGTTAGGGTCAGACCAGGATATAGAAATAGGGTTAGTCCAGCAGTTAAAGTTAGGTTATCCCAGTATTTAAGGTTTAGGTTAAGTCAGAGGTGAGGATTAGGGTTGGGTCCTGGGTTAAGGCTAGGGTTAGGGTTAGACCATGGGTTAGGAATAGAGTTAAAAGAGGAGTTAGGGTCAGACCAGGAGCTAGAAATAGGGTTAGTCCAGCAATTAAAGTTAGATTATCCCAGAATTTAAGGTTTAGGTTTGGGTTTGGCCAGAGGTGAGGATTAGGGATGAGTCCTGTGTTAAGGCTAGGGTTAGGGTTAGACCATGGGTTAGGAATAGAGGAAAAACAGGAGTTAGTTTAAAACTAGGGGCTAGAATTAGGATTAGTCCAGCAGTTTAACCTAGGTTAATCCAGAATTGAAGGTTTAGGTTAAGCCAGAGGTGAGGATTAGGGTTGGGTCCTGTGTTAAGGCTAGGGTTAGGGTTAGACCATGGGTTAGTAATAGAGTTAAAACAGTAGTTAGGGTCAGACCATAAGCTAGAATTATGGTTAGTCCAGCAGTTAAAGTTAGGTTTTCCCAGAGTTTAAGGTTAAGGATTTGGTTAGGCCAGAGGTGAGGGTTAGGGTTGAGTCCGGGGTTAAGGTTAGGGTTAGGGTTAGACCATGGGTTAGGAATAGAGTTAAAAGAGGAGTTAGGGTCAGACCAGGAGCTAGAAATAGGGATAGTCCAGCATTAAAAGTTAAGTTATCCCAGAAATTAAGGTTTAGGTTTGGTTTAGGCCAGAGGTGAGAATTAGGGTTTATTCTTGGGTTAAGGTTAAGGTTAGGGTTAGACCATGGGTTAGGAATAGACTTAAAACAGGAGTTAGGGTCAGTCCACGAGCTAGAAATAGGGTTAGTCCAGCAATTAAAGTTAGGCTATCCCAGAATTTAAGATTTAGGTTTAGGTTAGGCCAGAGATGAGGATTAGGGTTGAGTCCTGGGTAAAAGCTAAGGTTAGGGTTAGAACATGGGTTGGGAATTGAGTAAAAACAGTTGTTAGTATAAAACTATTGACTATTAATAGGGTTTGTCCAGCAGTTTAACCTAGGTTAAGCAAGACTTTAAGGTTTCGGTTGAGACAGAGGTGAGGATTAGGGTTGGCTCCTGAGTTAAGGCTAGGGTTAGGGTTAGACCATGGGTTAGGAATAGAGTTAGAACAGGAGTTAGGTTCAGACCAGAAGCTAGAAATATAGTTAGTCTGGCAGTTAAAGTTGGGTTATCCCAGTATTTAAGGTTTAGGTTAGGTCAAAGGTGAGGATTAGGGTTAAGTCCTCGGTTAAGGCTAGGGTTAGAGTTAGACCATGGGTTAGGTATAGAGTTAAAACAGGAGTTAGAGTCAGACCAAGAGCTAGAAATAGGTTTAGTCCAGCAGTTAAAGTTAGGTTAAGCCAGAATTTAAGGTTTAGGTAAAGCCGTAGGTGAGGATTAGGGTTGGGTCATAGGTTAAGGCTAGGGTTAGGGTTAGACCATGGGTTAGTAATAGAGATAAACCAGGAGTTAGGGTCAGAGCACAAACTAGAAATAGGGTTAGTCCAGCAGTTAAAGTTAGGTTATCCCAGAATTTAAGGTTTAGGTTTGGGTTAGGCCAAATGTGAGGATTAGGGTTGAGTCCTGGGTTAAGGTTAGGGTTAGGGTTAGACCATGGGTTAGGAATAGACTTAAAACAGGAGTTAGAGTCAGACCAGGAATTAGAAATAGGGTTAGTCCAGCAGTTAAAGTTAGGTTAAGCCAGATTTTAAGGTTTAGGTTAAGCCGTAGGTGAGGATTAGGGTTGGGTCATGGGTTAAGGCTAGGGTTAGGGTTAGACCATGGGTTATTAATAGAGTTAGAACAGGAGTTAGGGTCAGACCAGGAGCTAGAAATATAGTTAGTCTGGCAGTTAAAGTTAGGTTATCCCAGTATTTAAGATTTAGGTTAGGTCAGAGGTGAGGATTAGGGTTGGGTCCTGGGTTAAGGCTAGGGTTAGGGTTAGACCATGGGTTAGGTATAGAGCTAAAACAGGAGTTTGAGTCAGACCAAGAGCTAGAAACAGGGTTATTCCACAGGTTAAAATTAAGTCATCCCAGAATTTAAGGTTTAGGTTTGGGTTAAGCCAGAGGTGAGGATTATGGTTGAGTCCTTGGTTAATGCTAGGGTTAGATTTAGACCATGGGTTAGGAATAGAGTAAAAACTGGAGTTAGTTTAAAACTAGGGGCTAGAAATAGGGTTAGTCCAGCAGTTTAACATAGGTTAAGCTAGAATTTAAAGTTTAGATTAAGTAAGAGGTGAGGATTGTAGTTGGGTCCTGGGTTAAGGCTAGGGTTAGGGTTAGACCATGGGTTAGGAAAAGAGTTAAAACAGGAGTTAGGGTCAGACCAGGAGATAGAAATAGGGTTAGTCTAGGAGTTAAAGATAAGTTTTCCTAGTATTTAAGATTTAAGTTAATTCAAAAATGAGGATTAGGGTTGGGTCCTGGGTTAAGGCTCGGGTTAGGGTTACACTATGGGTTAGGAATAGAGTTAAAAGAGGAGTTAGGGTCAGACCAGGAGCTAGAAATAGGGTTAGTCCAGCAGTTAAAGTTAGGTTAAGCCAGAATATAAGGTTTAGGTTAAGCCACAGGTGAGGATTAGGGTTGAATCATGGGTTAAGGCTAGGGTTAGGGTTAGATCATGGGTTAGTAATAGAGTTAAAGGAGGAGTTAGGGTCAGACCACGAACTAGAAGTAGGGTTAGTCCAGCAGTTAAAGTTAGGTTAAGCCAGATTTTAAGGTTTGGGTTAAGCCGAAGGTGAAGATTAGGGTTGGGTCATGGGTAAATGCGAGGGTTAGGGTTAGACCATGGGTTAGTAATAGAGTTAAAACAGGAGTTAGGGTCAGACCAGGAGCTGAAAATAGGGTTAGTCCAGCAGTTAAAGTTGGGTTACCCCAGTATTTAAGGTTTAGGTTAAGTCAGAGGTGAGGATTAGGGTTAGATCCTGGGTTAAGGCTAGGGTTAGGGTTAAACCATGGGTTAGGAATGGAGTTAAAACAGGAGTTAGGGTCAGACCAGGAGCTAGAAATAGGGTTAGTCCAGCAGTTAAATTTGGGTTATTCCAGTATTTAAGGTTTAGGTTAAGTCAGAGGTGAGGATTAAGGTATGGTCCTGGGTTTAGGCTAGGGTTAGGGTTAGATCATGGGTTAGGAATAGAGTTAAAACAGGAGTTAGGGTCAGAACAGGAGCTAGAAATAGGGTTAGTCCAGCAGTTAAAGTTAGGTTATTCCAGAATTTAAGGTTTAGGTTTGGGTTAGGCCAGAGGTGAGGCTTAGGGATGAGTCCTGGTTTAAGGCTAGGGTTAGACCATGGGTTAGGAATAGAGTAAAAACAGGAGTTACTTAAAACTAGGGAATAGAAATTGGGTTAGTCCAGCAGTTTAACCTAGGTTAAGCCAGAATTTAAAGTTTAGATTAAGCAAAAGGTGAGGATTAGAGAAGGGTCCTGAGTTAAGGCTAGGGTTAGGATTAGACCATGGGTTAGGCAAAGAGTTAAAACAGGAGTTAGGGTCAGACCAGGAGCTAGAAATAGGGTTAGTCCAGCAGTTAAAGTTGGGTTATTCCAGTATTTAAGGTTTAGGCTAAGTCAGAGGTGAGGATTAGGGTATGGTCCTGGGTTTAGGCTAGGGTTAGGGTTAGCCCATGGGTTAGGAATAGAGATAAAATAGGAGTTAGGGTCATACCAGGAGCTAGAAATAGGGTTAGTCCAGCAGTTAAAGTTAGGTTATTCCAGAATTTAAGGTTTAGGTTTGGGTTAGGCCAGAGGTGAGGATTAGGGATGAGTCCTGGTTTAAGGCTAGGGTTAGGGTTAGACCATGGGTTAGGAATAGAGTAAAAACAGGAGTTACTTTAAAACTAGGGGATAGAAATTGGGTTAGTCCAGCAGTTTAACATAGGTTAAGCCAGAATTTAAGATTTAGATTAAGCAAGAGGTGAGGATTAGAGTTGGGTCCTGGGTTAAGGCTAGGGTTAGGGTTAGACCATGGGTTAGGAAAAGAGTTAAAACAGGAGTTAGGGTCAGACCAGGAGATAGAAATAGGGTTAGTCCAGGAGTTAAAGATAAGTTATCCTAGTATTTAAGGTTTAGGTTAAGTCAGAAGTGAGGATTAGGGTTGGGTCCTGGGTTAAGGCTAGGGTTAGGGTTACACTATGGGTTAGTAATAGAGGAAAAACAGGAGTTACTTTAAAACTAGGGGCTAGAAATAGGGTTAGTCCAGCAGCTTAACCTATGTTAATCCAGAATTGAAGGTTTAGGTTAAGCCAGAGGTGAGGATTAGGGTTGGGTCCTGGGTTAAGGCTAGGGTTAGGGTTAGACCATGGGTTAGTAATAGAGATAAAACAGGAGTAAGGGTCAGACCACAAGCTAGAATTAGGGTTAGTCCAGCAGTTAAAGTTAGGTTATCCCAGAATTTGCGGTTAAGGTTTATGTTAGGCCAGAGGTTAGGATTAGGGTTGAGTCCGGGGTTAAGGTTAGGGTTAGTGTTAGATCATGGGTTAGGAATAGAGTTAAAAAAGGAGTTTGGGTCAGACCAGGAGCTAGAAATAGGGTTAGTCCAGCAGTTAAAGTTAGGTTAAGCCAGAATTTAAGATTTAGGTTAAGCCAAAGGTGAGGATTAGGGTTGGGTCATGGGTTAAGGCTAGGGTTAGGGTTAGATCATGGGTTAGAAATACAGTTAAAACAGGTGTTAGGGTCAGACCAGGAGCTAGAAATAGGGTTAGTCCAGCAGTTAAAGTTAGGTTAAGCCAGAATTTAAGATTTAGGTTAAGCCAAAGGTGAGGATTAGGGTTGGGTCCTGGGTTAAGGCTAGGGTTAGGGTTAGACCATGGGTTAGTAACAAAGTTAAAACAGGAGTTAGGTTCAGAACACAAGCTAGAAATAGGTTTAGTCCAGCAGTTAAAGTTAGGTTATCCCAGAAATTAAGATTTAGGTTTGGGTTAGGCTAGAGGTTAGGATTGGAGTTGAATACTGGGTTAAAGCTAAGGTTAGGGTTAGACCATGGGTTAGGAATAGAGTTAAAACAGTTGTTAGTATAAAACTATTGGTTATTAATAGGGTTAGTCCAGCAGTTTAACCTAGGTTAAGCCAGAATTTAAGGTTTCGGTTAAGACAGAGGTGAGGATTAGGGATGCGTCCTTGGTTAAGGCTAGGGTTAGGGTTAGACCATGGGTTAAGAATAGAGCTAAAACAGGAGTTAGAGTCAGACCATGAGATAGAAATAGGGTTAGTCCAGCAGTTAAAGTTAGGTTATCCCAGAATTTAAGGTTTAGGTTTGGGTTAGGCCAGAGGTGAGGATTAGGGTTAAGTCCTAAGTTAAATTTAGCGTTAGGGTTAGACCATGGGTTAGGAATAGACTTAAAACAGGAGTTAGGGTCAGACCAGGAGCTAGAAATAGGGTTAGTCCAGCAGTTAAAGTTAGGTTAAGCCAGAATGTAAGGTTTAGGTTAAGCCATATGTGAGGATTAGGGTTGGGTCATGGGTTAAGGCTAGGGTTAGAGTTAGAACATAGGGTAGTAATAGAGTTAAAACAGTAGTTAGGGTCAGACCACGAACTAAAAATGGGGTTAGTCCAGCAGTTAAAGTTAGGTTATCCCAGAATTTAAGGTTTAGGTTTGGGTTAGGCCAGAGGCGAGGATTAGGGTTGAGTACTGGGTTAAGTTTAGCGTTAGGGTAAGACCATGGGTTAGGAATAGACTTAAAACAGGAGTTAGGGTCAGACCAGGAGCTAGAAATAGGGTTAGTCCAGCAGTTAAAGTTAGGTTAAGCCAGAATTTAAGGTTTAGGTTAAGCCATAGGTGAGGATTAGGGCTGGGTCATGGGTTAAGGCTAGGGTTAGAGTTAGAACATAGGGTAGTAATAGAGTTAAAACAGGATTTAGGGTCAGACCACAAACTAGAAATAGGGATAGTCCAGCAGTTAAAGTTAGGTTATCCCAGAATTTAAGGTTTAGGTTTGGGTTAGGCCAGATGAGAGGATTAGGGTTCAGTCCTGGGTTAAGGTTAGGGTTAGGGTTAGACCATGGGTTAGCAATAGACTTAAAACAGGATTTAGGGTCAGACCAGAAAATAGAAATAGGGTTAGTCAAACAGTTAAAATTAGGTTATCCCAGAATTTAAGATTTAGGTTTGGGTTAGGCCAGAGGTGAGGATTAGGGTTAAGTCCTGGGTTAAAGCTAAGGTTAGGGTTAGACCATGGGTTGGGAATAGAGTAAAAACAGTTCTTAGTATACAACTATTGGCTATTAATAGGGTTAGTCCAGCAGTTTAACCTAGGATAAGCCAGAATTTAAGGTTTCAGTTAAGACAGAGGTGAGGATTAGGGTTGGGTCCTGAGTTAAGGATAGGGTTAGGGTTAGACCATGGGTTAGGAATAGAATTAAAACAGGAGTTAGGGTCAGACCACGAGATAGAAATAGGGTTAGTCCAGTAGTTAAAGTTAGGTTATCCCAGAACTTAAGGTTTAGGTTTGGGTTAGGCCAGAGGTGAGGATTAGGGTTGAGTCCTGGGTCAAGATTAGGGTTAGGGTTAGACCATGGGTTAGGAATAGACTTAAAACAGGAGTTAGGGTCAGACCAGAAGCTAGACATAGGGTTAGTCCAGCAGTTAAAGTTAGGTTAAGCCAGAATTTAAGGTTTAGGTTAAGCAATAGGTGAGGAGTGGGGTTGGGTCATGGGTTAAGGCTAGGGTTAGGGTTAGACCATGGGTTAGTAATAGAGTTAAAACAGGAGTTAGGGTCAGACAACGAATTAGAAATAAGGTTGTCCAGCAGTTAAAGTTAAGTTATCCCAGAATTTAAGGTTTAGGTTTGGGTTGGGCCAGAGGTGAGGATTAGGGATGAGTCCTGGATTAAGGTTAGGGTTAGGGTTAGACCATGGGTTAGGAATAGACTTAAAACAGGAGTTAGGGTCAGACCAGGAGCTAGAAATGAGTTTTGTCCAGCACTTAAAGTTAGGTTAAGCCAGAATTTAAGGTTTAGGTAAGGTCATAGGTGAGGATTAGGGTTGGGTCATGGGTTAAGGCTAGGGTTAGGTTTAGACCATGGGTTAGTAATAGAGTTAAAACAGGAGTTAGGGTAAGACCACGAACTAGAAATAGGGTTAGTCCAGCAGTTAAAGTTAGGTTATCCCAGAATTTAAGGTTTAAGTTTGGGTTAGGCCAGAGGTGAGGATTAGGGATGAGTCCTGGGTTAAGGTTAGGGTTAGGGTTAGACCATGGGTTAGGAATAGACTTAAAACAGGAGTTAGGGTCAGACCAGGAGCTAGAAATATGGTTAGTACAGCAGTTAAAGTTAGGTTAAGACAGAAGTTAAGATTTAGGTTTGGGTTAGGCCAGAGGAGAGGATTAGGGTTGAGTCCTGGGTTAAAGCTAAGGTTAGGGTTAGACCATGGGTTGGGAATAGAGTTAAAACAGTTGTTAGTATAAAACTATTGGCTATTAATAGGGTTAGTCCAGCATTTTATCCTAGGTTAAGCCAGAATTTAAGGTTTCAGTTAAGACAGAGGTGAGGATGAGGGTTGGGTCCTGAGTTAAGGCTAGGGTTAGGGTTAGACCATGGGTTAAGAATAGAGTTAGAACAGGAGTTAGTGTCAGACCAGGAGCTAGAAATATAGTTAGTCTGGCAGTTAAAGTTAAGTTATCCCAGTATTTAAAGTTTAGGTTTGGGTTAGGCCAGAGGTGACGATTAGGGATGAGTCCTGTGTTAAGGCTAGGGTTATTGTTAGACCATAGGTTAGGAATAGAGGAAAAACAGGAGTTAGTTTAAAACTAGGGGCTAGAATTAGGGTTAGTCCAGCAGTCTAACCTAGGTTAATCTATAATTGAAGGTTTAGGTTAAGGCAGAGGTGAGGATTAGGCTTGGGTCCTGGGTTAAGGCTAGAGTTAGGGTTAGACCATGGGTTAGGAATAGAGTTAAAACAGGAGTTAGGGTCAGACCAGGAGCTAGAAATAGGGTTAGTCCAGCAGTTAAAGTTATGTTAAGCCAGATTTTAAGGTTTAGGTTAAGCCGTAGGTGAGGATTAAAGTTGGGTCATGGGTTAAGGCTAGGGTTAGGTTTAGACCATGGGTTAGTAATAGAGTTAAAACAGGAGTTAGGGTCAGACCACGAACTAGAAATAGGGTTAGTCCAGCAGTTAAAGTTAGGTTATCCCAGAATTTAAGGTTTAGGTTTGGGTTAGGCCAGAGGTGAGGGTTAGGGATGAGTCCTGGGTTAAGGTGAGGGTTAGGGTTAGACCATGGGTTAGGAATAGACTTAAAACAGGAGTTAGGGTCAGACCAGGAGCTAGAAATGAGGTTAGTCCAGCACTTAAAGTTAGGTAAAGCCAGAATTTAAGGTTTAGGTAAAGCCATAGGTGAGGATTAGGGTTAAGTCATGGGTTAAAGCTAGGGTTAGGTTTAGACCATGGGTTAGTAATAGAGTTAAAACAGCAGTTAGGGTCAGACCACGAACTAGAAATAGGGTTAGTTCAGCAGTTAAAGTTAGGTTATCCCAGAATTTAAGGTTTAGGTTTGGGTTAGGCAAGGGGTGAGGATTAGGGATGGGTCCTGGGTTAAGGTTAGGGTTAGGGTTAGACCATGGGTTAGGAATAGACTTAAAACAGGAGTTAGGGTCAGACCAGGAGCTAGAAATATGGTTAGTCCAGCAGTTAAAGTTAGGTTAAGCCAGAAGTTAAGGTTTAGGTTTGGGTTAGGCCAGAGGTGAGGATTAGGGATGAGTCCTGGGTTAAGGTTAGGGTTAAGGTTAGACCATGGGTTAGGAATAGACTTAAAACAGGAGTTAAGGTTAGACCAGGAATTAGAAATAGGGTTAGTCCAGCAGTTAAAGTTAGGTTAAGCCAGATTTTAAGGTTTAGGTTAATCCCTAGGTGAGGATTAAAGTTGGGTCATGGGTTAAGGCTAGGGTTAGGGTTAGACCATGGATTAGTAATAAAGTTAAAATAGGAGTTAGGGTCAGACCACGAGCAAGTAATAGAGTTAGTCTAGTAGTTAAAGTTAGGTTATCCCAGAATTTAAGGTTTAGGTTTGGGTTAGGCCAGAGGTGAGGATTAGGGTTGAGTCCTGAGTTAAGGCTAGGGTTAGGGTTAGACCATGGGTTAGGAATAGAGTAAAAACAGGAGTTAGTTTAAAACTAGGGGCTAGAATTAGGGTTAGTCCAGCAGTTTAACTTAGGTTAATCCAGAATTGAAGGTTTAGGTTAAGACAGAGGTGAGGATTAGGCTTGGGTCCGGGGTTAAGGCTCGGGTTAGGGTTAGACCATGGGTTAGTAATAGAGTTAAAACAGGAGTTAGCGTCAGACCACAAGCTAGAATTAGGGTTAGTCCAGCAGTTAAAGTTAGGTTATCCCAAAATTTAAGGTTAAGGTTTGGGTTAGGCCAAAGGTGAGAATTAGAGTTTAGTCCGGGGTTAAAGTTAGGGTTAGACCATGGGTTAGGAATAGACTTAAAACAGGAGTTAGGGTCAGACCAGAAGCTAGACATAGGGTTAGTCCAGCAGTTAAAGTTAGGTTAAGCCAGAATTTAAGGTTTAGGTTAAGCGATAGGTGAGGATTAGGGTTGGGACATGGTTAAAGGCTAGGGTTGGGGTTAGACCATGGGTTAGTAATAAAGTTAAAACAGGAGTTAGGGTCAGACAACGAATTAGAAATAGGGTTGTCCAGCAGTTAAAGTTAAGTTATCCCAGAATTTAAGGTTTAGGTTTGGGTTAGGCCAGAGGTGAGGATTAGGGATGAGTCCTGGATTAAGGTTAGGGTTAAGGTTAGACCATGGGTTAGGAATAGACTTAAAACAGGAGTTAGGGTCAGACCAGGAATTAGAAATAGGGTTAGTCCAGCAGTTAAAGTAAGGTTAAGCCAGATTTTAAGTTTTAGGTTAAGCCGTAGGTGAGAATTAGGGTTGGGTCATGGGTTAAGGCTAGGGTTAGGGTTAGACCATGGATTAGTAATAAAGTTAAAACAGGAGTTAGGGTCAGACCACGAGCTAGAAAAAGGGTTAGTCCAGTAATTAAAGTTAGGTTATCCCAGAATTTAAGGTTTAGGTTTGGGTTAGGCCAGAGTTGAGGATTAGGGTTTAGTCCTGGGTTAAGGTTAGGGTTAGGATTAGACCATGGGTTAGGAATAGACTTAAAACAAGAGTTAGGGTTAGGCCAGGAGCTAGAAATGAGGTTAGTCCAGCACTTAAAGTTAGGTTAAGCCAGAATTTAAGGTTTAGGTAAAGTCATAGGTGAGGATTGCGGTTGGGTCATGGGTTATGGCTAGGGTTAGGTTTAGACCATGGGTTAGTAATAGAGTTAAAACAGGAGTTAGGGTCAGACCACGAACTAGAAATAGGGTTAGTCCAGCAGTTAAAGTTAGGTTATCCCAAAATTTAAGGTTTAGGTTTGGGTTAGGCCAGAGGTGAGGATTAGGGATGAGTCCTGGGTTAAGGTGAGGGTTAGGGTTAGACCATGGGTTAGGAATAGACTTAAAACAGGAGTTAGGGTCAGACCAGGAGCTTGAAGTGAGGTTAGTCCAGCACTTAAATTTAGGTTAAGCCAGAATTTAGGGTTTAGGTAAAGTCATAGGTGAGGATTAGGGTTGGGTCATGGGTTAAGGCTAGGGTTAGGTTTAGACCATGGGTTAGTAATAGAGGTAAAACAGGAGTTAGGGTCAGACTACGAACTAGAAATAGGGTTAGTCCAGCAGTTAAAGTTAGGTTATCCCAGAATATAAGGTTTAGGTTTGGGTTAGGCCAGAGGTGAGGATTAGGGATGAGTCCTGGGTTAAGGTTAGGGTTAGGGTTAGACCATGGGTTAGGAATAGACTTAAAACAGGAGTTAGGGTCAGACCAGGAGCTAGAAATATGGTTAGTCCAGCAGTTAAAGTTAGGTTAAGCCAGAAGTTAAAGTTTAGGTTTGGGTTAGGCCAGAAGTGAGGATTAGGGATGAGTCCTGGGTTAAGGTTAGGGTTAAGGTTAGACCATGGGTTAGGAATAGACTTAAAACAGGAGTTAAGGTCAGACCAGGAATTAGAAATAGGGTTAGTCCAGCAGTTAAAGTTAGGTTAAGCCAGATTTTAAGGTTTAGGTTAAGCCCTAGGTGAGGATTAAAGTTGGGTCATGGGTTAATGCTAGGGTTAGGTTTAGACCATGGATTAGTTATAAAGTTAAAACAGGAGTTAGGGTCAGACCACGAGCAAGAAATAGGGTTAGTCCAGTAGTTAAAGTTAGGTTATCCCAGAATTTAAGGTTTGGGTTAGGCCAGAGGTGAGGATTAGGGTTGAGTCCTGAGTTAAGGCTAGGGTTAGGGTTAGACCATGGGTTAGGAATAGAGTAAAAACAGGAGTTAGTTTAAAACTAGGGGCTAGAATTAGGGTTAGTCCAGCAGTTTAACTTAGGTTAATCCAGAATTGAAGGTTTAGGTTAAGACAGAGGTGAGGATTAGGCTTGGGTCCTGGGTTAAGGCTAGGGTTAGGGTTAGACCATGGGTTAGTAATAGAGTTAAAACAGGAGTTAGCGTCAGACCACAAGCTAGAATTAGGGTTAGTCCAGCAGTTAAAGTTAGGTTATCCCAAACTTTAAGGTTAAGGTTTGTGTTAGGCCAAAGGTGAGAATTAGAGTTTAGTCCGGGGTTAAAGTTAGGGTTAGACCATGGGTTAGGAATAGACATAAAACAGGAGTTAGGGTCAGACCAGGAATTATAAATAGGGTTAGTCCAGCAGTTAAAGTTAGGTTAAGCCAGATTTTAAGGTTTAGGTTAAGCCGTAGGTGAGGATTAGGGATAGGTCATGGGTTAAGGCTAGGGTTAGGGTTAGACCATGGGTTAGTAATAGAGTTAAAACAGGAGTTAGGGTCAGACCACGAGCTAGAAATAGGGTTAGTCCAGTTGTTAAAGTTAGGTTAGCCCAGAATTTAAGGTTTAGGTTTGGGTTAGGCCAGAGTTGAGGATTAGGGTTGAGTCCTGGGTTAAGATTAGGGTTAGACCATGGGTTAGGAATAGACTTAAAACAGGAGTTAGGGTCAGACCAGGAGCTAGAAATAGGGTTAGTCCAGCAGTTAAAGTTAGATTATCCCAGAATTTAAGGTTTAGGTTTGGGTTAGGCCAGAGGTGAGGATTATGGTTGAGTCCTTGGTTAAGGCTCGGGTTAAGGTTACACCATGGCTTAGGAATAGAGTTAAAGGAGGAGTTAGGGTCAGACCAGGGGCTAGAAATAGGGTTAGTCAAGCACTTAAACTTAGGTTAAGCCAGAATTTAAGGTTTAGGTTAAGTCAGAGGTGAGGATTAGGGTTGGGTCATGGGTTAAGGCTAGGGTTAGGGTTAAACCATGGGTTAGTAATAGAGTTAAAACCGGAGTTAGGGTCAGACCAGGGACTAGAAAAAGGGTTAGTTCAGCAGTTAAAGTTACGTGATTGCAGAATTTAAGGTTTAGGTTTAAGTTAGGCCAGAGGTGAGGATTAGGGTTGAATCCTGGGTTAAGGTTAGGGTTAGGGTTACAATATGGGTTAGGAATAGAGTTAAAGCAGGAGTTAGGGTCAGACCAGGGACTAGAAATAGGGTTAGTCCAGCAGTTAAACTTAGGTTAAGCCAGAATTTAAGGTTTAGGTTAAGCCAGAGGTTAGGATTAGGGTTGGGTCATGGGTTAAGGCTAGGGTTAGGGTTAGACCATGGGTTAGTAATAGAGTTAAAACAGGAGTTAGGATCAGACCAAGGGCTAGAAATAGGGTTAGTTTAGCAGTTAAAATTAGGTTATCTCAGAATTTAAGGTTTAGGTTAAGTAAGAGGTGCGGATTAGGGTTGGGTCCTGGATTTAGGCAATGGTTAGACCATGGGTTAGGAATAGAGTTAAAACAGGAGTTAGAGTCAGACCAGGAGCTAGAAATAGAAATTTTATATATGCTTTTTATATATGCTCTTAATGCATTGATGATGATACATGATTATTTATATGCAGTACATCTATAGGCACACTTTGGCACATGGGAGCAGGTATATATAGGTGTGTATGTATGTGTGTGTGTGTATGTGTGTGTGTGTGTATATGTGTATATATGTGTAGGTATATATATGTATGTATGTATATGTATATATATATATATATATATATATATATATAATGTGTATGTATGTGTGTATGTATGTATGTACATGTATGTGTGTATATATGTACTTTAATGCATTATAATATGTTTTCTAATGAATAAGTGAAGATAAGTGCATGATAGCAAAGAATGCATATTCCATATAGGCTTCAGATGACTTATTATGTACTGGTAACGTATTTAAATTTTGCAATGAAGGGTTAATTATCGCAAAACCCTGGTGGTGTTGCACGCGTGCCCGGCGCTCTCCTCTGCCCCCTGTGGATGCTGCTGCTGTCTGGCGGCGTCGCATGCGTGTTGGATACATCAGATATCACAGCGCCCGTGCGGCATCAGGAGAGGAGCTGCGGCCCACGGGGATAATGGGACATCACCGTGCATGCGCCTAACAACGCATCACCATTGGTTATAACACCTGAGGCGGGCTATATGAATGACGGCAGTGGAATCAGCTTCTGTGCCATTCCCTGATGAAGCTGTGAATGCGAAATGCGCATTGGAGGCATATGAGGTCGCACTGAATTACTGCATATATGACATGGGTAAATAAGAATCAAGTTATAGAAATTTGCAGGCTATGAGATTTGGCTATGTGAAGCCCCACAAGTGTTGTGTCGGTGCATTACCTTCAGGGACTCCACGTGGATGGAACAGTCTGGTCACAGGTAGGAAACCTTCTTTTAGGATTGTCGTGACGCCACTCTCAGAATTGCGGTCAGTGGAGACCGCCACTGCAGATTAAGGGAGGCCTGGGGCTGATGGTGGGTGCAGTCAGTTGTAATAGCCTCCTGAGAGTGAGGCAAGCCCCAGGGACCTGTGTAGGTGTGTAGAACCACAAGGCGCAGAATAACTCAACACAAGCAGAATGTCTTTCAGGGGTTTTACTCACTGAAGATGGCAGGGTGAGTAACCCGGGCGTAGCTGGGATGAACCAGGCTGGAACCAGGTATCCTTCAGGCTGACTGATGAGGGTGGCTACCGACTCGCCTTCCTTAGCCCTTCTGTGGTTTGTGGTAACCCCGACTTTTCGTCCCTATGGGGGTCACCCAGGGAAGTAGCTGCTCCCCTCGTTTTTGGCCCGTTTGCTTGTAGCCTGGACCAGATCACTCCAGCTGCTTGCCTCCTGTGAACTATGGGCCCTAACTGTGGCTACGTGGCTGCGGACTCTGTGGTGTTGTCTTGGGGGTGTAAAGTGCCCCTGCATGCAGGTTTGGCAAGGAAAGGTGAATCTATCCCTGCACTGGGACCTGCTACCCGTTTGGGCCTGGTAACTCCCTGACAGTCTCCTTACTTTCCACTCCGTTGCTCTCTCTTTAGCTGTGTGTGGATTTGGGGCAGCACTACCAGGTGACCGTTCTCCCCCGTCGGTAGTCACTGCGCGGACGCTGTTAGACTGCAACAGCTCCAGGGTCTGCTCCTCACGTCTGCTTTCCCTGAGCTGCACACTAAACTGACTCACTGTTCCCTCCTCTCCTGTTCTTGCCTACGTCACCTAGCAAGCAGGCTCTCTACCACACCCCTTGAGTGGAGATGGAGGCTTCGCACCGGCTTCGCCCCCTCCTGGGATCCCCAGGGGTCCTCCCAAAGGTACATGTGTGAGACCTGATCACTATGCGCCTGTGTAGTCACACCTCGGTCAGCCTTCTGGATTACCTGTGTTGTACTGTCCCCAGCATGGGTGCAGTACTCAGTGGTGCCTGACCAGGTCAGGGGCGCCACAGCTAGATATGGATCGTTGATCCACAGGTCCTTATGGGAGATGTTAGAATTCCATCCACAGTGTATTTAGATTGATTTAGTGGAGCACCTGTTTGCTTGTTGGCAGGACTGTCACTTGAGTTTAATGCATGGAGTAACTGTTTGCTTCCCACAGGTGCCCGAACGACAGTAGATAAATAAAATTGCAGTAACTATCAATATGCAAATCTGCTAGCTGATTATACTCTCACTGTCTAAACTGCTAAGGGTTGTTAGCACATTTAGGTGAACCAGTGTTATGGTAATGAAGGAGCAACCCTTTGCTTTGTACTGGTGTTTGAGCGGCAGCAGTTAAATAAAAATGCAGTAACGATCATGATTTAAAATCACCAATTTATATAGAATACTACTGCTGTTCAACTGCCAAGTGCTGTTAGTAAGCACAGGTGTTTATTGATCCACAAACTAGTGTGAATGGGTCTAAAACAAAATGGTTCATTAACCTCTTGTGTGCAAAAATACTGAAACATTAAATATACCAGTTATTCTTGTTGCACATTAATGATCTAAATAGCCTCTATTGTAATCAACATAACTGGAAGCCAGGAAATTTACAACACATGTTGAGAATAAAATTAAAAAATTATGGGATTTGTTTGATTCAATGGGAATTTTTCCTGCCGCATAATGTGTGAACCTGTCTTTTCTTGGACCATGACTCATTGTTTGAGATCTTACATGTGCTTTTTTATGATGGTTGTAAATTGCTCTTTTTATTCTTAATAAAAACATAGTTTTTGATATTTGCAAAAATACATGGTTGCATTCAAGACTCCCCCTTTTTTCTTTGTGTTTAATGTGATTGTTTGAGTCTGCAATATAAGTTCTAAATAATGAAAATCTGTAAGTGGTTTTCCTATGTTGAAATAGAGTTAGTCCAGCAGTTAAAGTTAGGTTATCCCAGAATTTAAGGTTTAGGTTTGGGTTAGGCCAGAGGTGAGGATTAGGGTTGAGTCCTGGGTTAAGGCTAGGGTTAGAGTTACACCATGGGTTAGGAATAGAGTTAAAGCAGGAGTTAGGGTCAGACCAGGGGCTAGAAATAGGGATAGTCCAGCAGTTAAACTTAGGTTAAGCCAGAATTTAAGGTTTAGGTTAAGCCAGAGGTGAGGATTAGGGTTGGGTCATGGGTTAAGGCTAGGGTTAGGGTTAGACCATGGGTTAGTAATAGAGTTAAAACAGGAGTTAGGGTCAGACCAGGGGATAGAAATAGGGTTAGTTCAGCAGTTAAAGTTACGTTAGTCCAGAATTTCAGGTTTAGGTTTGGGTTAGGCCAGAGGTGAGGATTAGGGTTGAGTCCTGGGTTAAGGTTAGAGTTAGGGTTACAATATGGGTTAGGAATGGAGTTAAAGGAGGAGTTAGGGTCAGACCAGGGACTAGAAATAGGGTTAGTCCAGCAGTTAAACTTAGGTTAAGCCAGAATTTAAGGTTTAGGTTAAGCCAGAGGTTAGGATTAGGGTTGGGTCATGGGTTAAGGCTAGGGTTAGGGTTATACCATGGGTTAGTAATAGATTTAAAACAGGAGTTAGGATCAGACCAAAGGCTAGAAATAGGGTTAGTCCACCAGTTAAAGTTAGGTTCTCCCAGAATTTAAGGTTTAGGTTAAGTCAGAGGTGAGGATTAGGGTTGGGTCCTGGATTAAGGCAATGGTTAGGGTTAGACCATGGGTTAGGAATAGAGTTAAAACAGGAGTTAGGGTAAGCCCAGGAGCTAGAAATAGGGTTAGTCCAGCAGTTAAAGTTAGCTTATCCCAGAATTTAAGGTTTAGGTTTGGGTTAGGCCAGAGGTGAGGATTAGGGTTGAGTCCTGGGTTAAGGCTAGGGTTAGGGTTACACCATGGGTTAGGAATAGAGTTAAAACAGGAGTTAGGGTCAGACCAGGAGCTAGAAATAGGGTTAGTCCAGCAGTTAAAGTTAGGTTATCACAGTATTTAAGGTTTAGGTTAAGCTAGAGGTGAGGATTTTGGGTTGCGTCATGGGTTACGGCTATGTTTAGGGTTAGACCATGGGTTAGTAATAGAGTTAAAACAGGAGATGAGGTCAGACCAGCGTCTAGAAATAGGGTTAGTCCAGCAGTTAAACTTGGGTTAAGCCAGAATTTAAGGTTTAGGTTTGGGTTAGGCCAGAGGTAAAGATTAGCGTTGAGTCCTGGGTTAAGGCTAGGGTTAGGGTTAGACCATGGGTTAGGAATAGAGTTAAAGCAGGAATTAGGGTCAGACCAGGGGCTAGAAATAGGGTTAGTCCAGCAGTTAAACTTATTTTAAGCCAGAATTTAAGGTTTAGGTTAAGCCAGAGGAGAAGATTAGGGTTGGGTCATGGGTTAATGCTAGGGTTAGTGTTAGACCATGGGTTAGTAAGATAGTTAAAACAGGAGTTAGGGTCAGACCAGGAGCTAGAAATAGGAGTAGTCCAGCAGTTAAAGTTAGGTTATCCCAGAATTTAAGGTTTAGGTTAGGCCAGAGGTGAGGATTAGGGTTGAGTCCTGGGTTAAGGCTAAGCTTAGGGTACACCATGGGTTAGGAATAGAGTTAAAGTAGGAGTTATGGTCAGACCAGGGGTTAGAAATAGGGTTGGTCCAGCAGTTAAACTTAGGATAAGCCATAATTTAAGGTTTAGGTAAAGCCAGAGGTTAGGATAAGGGTTGGGTCCTGGGTTAAGGGTAGGATTGGGGTTACACCATGGGTTAGGAATAGAGTTAAAGCAGGAGTTAGGGTCACATTAAGTGCTAGAATTATGGTTAGTCCAGCAGTTAAACTTAGGTTAATCCAGAATTTAAGGTTTAGGTTAAGCCAGAGGTGAGGATTAGGGTTGGGTCATGGGTTAAGGCTAGTGTTAGGGTTAGACCATGGGTTAGTAATAGAGTTAAAACAGGAGTTAGGGTCAGACCAGGGGCTAGAAATAGGGATAGTTCAGCAGTTAAAGTTAGATTATCCCAGAATTTAAGGTTTAGGTTTGGGTTAGGCCAGAGGTGAGGATTATGGTTGAGTCCTGGGTTAAGGCTAGGGTTAGGGTTACACCATGGCTTAGGAATAGCGTTAAAGCAGGAGTTAGGGTCAGACCAGGGGCTAGAAATAGGGTTAGTCCAGCAGTTAAACTTAGGTTAAACCAGAATTTAAGGTTTAGGTTAAGCCAGAGGTGAGGATTAGGGTTAGGTCATGGGTTAAGGCTAGGGTTAGGGTTAGACAATGGGTTAGTAATAGAGTTGAAACCGGAGTTAGGGTCAGACCAGGGGCTAGAAATAGGGTTAGTTCAGCAGTAAAAGTTACGTTATCGCAGAATTGAAGGTTTAGGTTTGGGTTAGGCCAGACGTGAGGATTAGGGTTGAGTCCTGGGTTAGGGTTAGGGTTACAATATGGGTTAGGAATAGAAATAAAGCAGGAGTTAGGGTCAGACCAGGGACTAGAAATAGGGTTAGTCCAGCAGTTAAACTTAGGTTAAGCCAGAATTTAAGGTTTAGCTTAAGCCAGAGGTTAGGATTAGGGTTGGGTCTTGGGTTAAGGCTAGGGTTAGGGTTAGACCATGGGTTAGTAATAGAGTTAAAATAGGAGTTAGGATCAGACCAAGGGCTAGAAATAGGGTTAGTCCAGCAGTTAAAGTTAAGTTTTCTCAGAATTTAAGGTTTAGGTTAAGTAAGACGTGAAGATTAGGGTTGGGTCCTGGGTTAAGGCAAGGGTTAGGGTTAGACCATGGGTTAGGAATAGAGTTAAAACAGGAGTTAGAGTCAGACCAGGAGCTAGAAATAGAGTTAGTCCAGCAGTTAAGATTAGGTTATCCCAGAATTTAAGGTTTAGGTTTGGGTTAGGCCAGAGGTGAGGATTAGGGTTGAGTCCTGGGTTAAGGTTAGAGTTAGGGTTACAATATGGGTTAGGAATAGAGTTAAAGCAGGAGTTAGGGTCAGACCAGGGACTAGAAATAGGGTTAGTCCAGCAGTTAAACTTAGGTTAAGCCAGAATTTAAGGTTTAGGTTAAGTCAGAGGTGAGGATTAGGGTTGGGTCCTGGGTTAAGGCAATGGTTAGGGTTAGACCATGGGTTAGGAATAGAGTTAAAACAGTAGTTAGGGTAAGCCCAGGAGCTAGAAATAGGGTTAGTCCAGCAGTTAAAGTTAGCTTATCCCAGAATTTAAGGTTTAGGGTTGGGTTAGGTCAGAGGTGAGGATTAGGGTTGAGTCCTGGGTTAAGGCTAGGGTTAGGGTTACACCATGGGTTAGGAATAGAGTTAAAACAGGAGTTAGGGTCAGACCAGGGGCTAGAAATAGGTTTAGTCCAGCAGTTAAACTTAGGTTAAGCCAGAATTTAAGGTTTAGGTTAAGCCATAGGTGAGGATTAGGGCTGGGTCATGGGTTAAGGCTAGGGTTAGGGTTAGACCATGGGTTATAATAGAGTTAAAACAGGAGTTAGGGTCAGACCAGGGGCTAGAAATAGGAGTAGTCCAGCAGTTAAAGTTAGGTTATCCCAGAATGTAAGGTTTAAGTTAGGCCAGAGGTGAGGATTAGGGTTGAGTCCTGGGTTAAGGCTAGGGTTAGGGTACACCATGGGTTAGGAATAGAGTTAAAGTTGGAGTTATGGTCAGACCAGGGGTTAGAAATAGGGTTGGTCCAGCAGTTAAACTTAGGATAAGCCATAATTTAAGGTTTAGGTAAAGCCAGAGGTTGAGATTAGGGTTGGGTCCTGCGTTATGGTAGGATTGGGGTTACACGATGGGTTAGGAATAGAGTTAAAGCAGGAGTTAGGGTCAGATTAAGTGCTAGAATTAGGGTTAGTCCAGCAGTTAAACTTAGGATAATCCAGAATTTAAGGTTTAGGTTAAGGCTGAGGTGAGGATTAGGGTTGGGTCATGGGTTAAGGTTAGTGTTAGGGTTAGACCATGGGTTAGTAATAGAGTTAAAACAGGAGTTAGGGTCAGACCAGGGGCTAGAAATAGGGTTAGTTCAGCAGTTAAAGTTACGTTATCGCAGAATTTAAGGTTTAGGCTTGGGTTAGGCCAGACGTGAGGATTAGGGTTGAGTCCTGGGTTAAGGTTAGGGTTAGGGTTACAATATGGGTTAGGAATAGAGTTATAGCTGGAGTTAGGGTCAGACCAGGGGCTAGAAATAGGGTTAGTCCAGCAGTTAAACTTAGGTTAAGCCAGAATTTAAGGTTTAGGTTAAGCCAGAGGTGAGGATTAGGGTTGGGTCATGGGTTAAGGCTAGGGTTAGGGTTAGACCATGGGTTAGTAATAGAGTTAAAACAGGAGTTGGGGTCAGACCAGGGGCTAGAAATAGGGTTAGTTCAGCAGTTAAAGTTACGTTATCCCAGAATTTAAGGTTTAGGTTAGGGTTAGGCCAGAGGTGAGGATTAGGGTTGAGTCCTGGGTTAAGGTTAGAGTTAGGGTTACAATATGGGTTAGGAATAGAGTTAAAGCTGGAGTTAGGGTCAGACCAGGGACTAGAAATAGGGTTAGTCTAGCAGTTAAACTTAGGTTAAGCCAGAATTTAAGGTTTAGGTTAAGCCAGAGGTTAGGATTAGGGTTGGGTCATGGGTTAAGGCTAGGGTTAGGGTTAGACCATGGGTTAGTAATAGAGTTAAAACAGGAGTTAGGATCAGACCAAACGCTAGAAATAGGGTTAGTCCAGCAGTTAAAGTTAGGTTACCCCAGAATTTAAGGTTTAGGTTAAGTCAGAGGTGAGGATTAGGGTTGGGTCCTGGGTTAAGGCAAGGGATAGGGTTAGACCATGGGTTAGGAATAGAGTTAAAACAGGAATTGGGGTCAGACCAGGGGCTAGAAATAGGGTTAGTCCAGCAGTTAAACTTGGGTTAAGCCAGAATTTAAGGTTTAGGTTAAGCCAGAGGTAAGGATTAGGGTTGGGTCCTGGGTTAAGGCAAGGGTTAGGGTTAGACCATGGGTTAGGAATAGAGTTAAAACCGGAGTTAGGGTAAGCCCAGGAGCTAGAAATAGGGTTAGTCCAGCAGTTAAAGTTAGCTTATCCCAGAATTTAAGGTTTAGGTTTTGGGTTAGGCCAGAGGTGAGGATTAGGGTTGAGTCCTGGGTTAAGGCTAGGGTTAGGGTTACACCATGGGTTAGGAATAGAGTTAAAACAGGAGTTAGGGTCAGACCAGGAGCTAGAAATAGGGTTATTCCAGCAGTTAAAGTTAGGTTATCACAGTATTTAAGGTTTAAGTTTTGGTTAGGCCAGAGGTGAGGATTAGGGATGAGTCCTGGTTTAAGGTTAGGGTTAGGGTTAGATCGATTGTCATGATGTATGCGCTTTTCTCCATCCCATATATTTTGTATAAGATGCCATGTGATGTATTTTACCTTCTCACTGTATTTGCTGTAATACTATGTCAGGATGTGATGTAACTTTCCTTTGGTTGTACTTACTGAACACTTTTAAATGTCTTGGGATGTAAGTAACCATACCTTCCCCCCATCTCCTGTGTCTCTGGGCCCATAATGCAATTATCTCTTGTCCACACAGCCAGGGGAACTTCCCATTGTTTCGTAAGCAGTGGATAATGCCAACTACACAAACCTGTAGACATCTCGGAGCCAACCTTCTAGAATCTTCTAGTGGGCCCAACCATTGTATAGACCCCTTCCCTTGAGGGGCGGGCCCACGAGCTCAGACAATACACTCCTTTTTGTAAGTGCAGTTGGGAGCTGAGCTTTGAAGAAGAAGGGAGCGAGATCGGATTCTGCGGACAGATCTCGCCGTCCAGGTGGATTGTTTGGGATTTCTGGGACTCTGAAAAGGACTATTACTTCGTGATCTGGCACTTTGGATTATCGGGAGGTGCCCCGAATCTGTTTTATTTGGACTTGTCGTGTGCTGTTCCTGTATTCCTGTTAGTAAACCTGTTGGATCATCCCTCGGCCTGTTGTCTCTCCTTGCTCTGCTGTACACCCCATCACAAACTGGTGGAAGCAGTGGGATCAGAGCAGAAGGAATGGAGGACAATGGCCCATCAACAGCTGGAACCAGAACCTCAGGGTACAAGAACTGGACCGCATTGAACCTTCAAACAAAGGCCCGTGAACTGGGAATCAGCTACAAGGGACTCTCCAAGGAGCAGCTGATTGAGGCATTGGAAGGAGTTTGCTCACAAAATGATGCTGAGGAAGGATCCTCCCAGCAAACGGAAGAAAGATGGCAGCCGGAGGTAAATACCCCAAAAAGTCAGTGGGTTGTGTGGTACGAGGAAGAGATGGCCTTGCTGGTAGAGGAGACCACTATAGAATATAAGATGGAGGTCATGCGTGGAGCTAAAGAGAAGGAGCGCAGGATGGAGGAGATGGCATTGCTGGATAAGCAGCTCGCTGTGGAAGCCGCTAGAGGTTCCAGACAGACTGTAACCCCAGCACGCACCGTGAGGGAACTTCCCAGAGTGTCCCGCAAAGACTTCAAGCAGTTTAATGAGGCTGCTGGTGACATTCAGGGCTTCTTCCAGGACTTTGAGCATCAGTGTCGATTAATGGAAGTCCCTGAAAGGGAGCGCGTCCGGCATCTGGTTGGGCTCTTAGAGGGTGGAGCTGCCGCAGCCTATAGAGCTATGGACCCTCGGTGTAACTGTGAGTATGCGGATATTAAACAGACTATTCTAGAACATTATGCTGTAATGCCAGACACTTACAGGACTCAGTTCCGTACTTTAGCATGTGATGAGGAAGTGTCTTTCAAGATGTATGCCCACAAACTCAAACATCTGTGGCATCGTTGACTGGAGGCATAGGAGGCCTTAACCTTGGAGACCATCCTCCAGGTCCTCCTAAAAGAGCAGTTTTACTTCAAGTGCCCCGCTGAGATCCAGCAATGGGTGTGTGAAAGGAGACCAGCCACTGTGGAGGAAGCTGCAGCTCTAGCTGATGAGGCTCTCACCATCAAGCCTCAGTGGAAAAAACTACTACTCAGCGAGAAAAAAAACAGCAGCCCCCCAACGCTGGCGGCCCTTGGTCCTTCTGGCCCCAATTTTCACCATCACCCTAGACCATCAACTCATGGGGACCTTCGTGTGACTGTGCCTCGCATTACTCCTGCTCCAGCTTTGGAAATATGACGTGGAGGAAGAATCCAAGAGCGCAGATGTTATGGATGTGGGCAGCCTGGGCACATGCAATTCCAATGTCCAGGTGTTCGGAGGCAGAACAGCTACAGACCGCCTTTGCCTGTTCATTATCTACAGACTCCTTCACCAGGAGAAAAACTGGATTCTGTGCCTGATGTGGGGAATCTTCATTGCCACTTTGTCGGTGTGGTAACAAGAAGTCAAGCCAAGAGAGCAGCCCATGCGGACGTGTACAACCCATCCATGGAAATGAGGCCACCAGAACTGCCATTACAGCCAGTGAGTGATTCTTCTTGTGGGATAAAATGATTGTTACTTGGGATAAAGTTCAGTTCAGACAAGAAGTAGAGACTGACCCCACCCTTGCTAGTTTTAGAGCTCAAGCTGAAATAGGGCAGCTAGGGGAGAACAGAGAAACAATTATCAGAGAAAATGGACTCCTGTATCGAGTTACCAATGCCGACTCCCTAGACAAGCCCTGGATTTATAGCAAACAGCGGATTGTTCCTCAGAAGTACAGAATTCCCCTATTACACTTGGCTCATGACATTCCTACTGCTGGCCATCAAGGCAAAATCCGCACCGAGAGACGATTGACTCAAACTTTTTATTGGCCGGGGATTTCCCAAGCAGTGGCGCATTTCTGCCGAACTTGTGACATATGTCAGCGTAGAGGGCAACCCGGAGATCACCCAAAGGCACCCCTGCAACCGCTCCCTATAATAGAAGAACCCTTTCAAAGAATAGCTGTTGATATCATTGGACCTCTGGCTAAACCAATTAAATCTGGAAAGCAGTACATTCTCACTGTTGTGGACTATGCCACCCGATATCCAGAAGCCGTGGCCTTGTCAAGTATTTCTGCAGCCAAGGTGGCCAAGGCCTTGGTTATTATTTTTACCAGAATAGGATTCCCCAGTGAGATCTTGTTGGACCAAGGTTCCCAGTTCATGTCAGAGCTGGTCCAGTGTCTGTGGCGCACCTGTGGAGTACGAGCGATCCGAACGACCCCGTATCTTCCCCAAACAAATGGACTTTGTGAACAATTCAATGGCACTCTGAAGAATATGCTGAGGGCCTTCACGGACCGAGATTCAGACTGGGAGAAGTACCTACCCCATCTCTTGTTTGCCTATCGGGAAGTTCCCCAGGAATCCACTGGGTTCTCCCCCTTTGAACTACGCTATGGAAGAAAGGTCTGAGGACCCTTAACCCTGCTCAAGGAATACTGGGAGGGGCAAGTTTAAGATACAGGAGCCCCTGTTGTCCCTTATGTCCTAAAGCTGCGAGAAACCCTGGCCCAACTTGCTAGTTTTGCCCAGAGTCATTTGCGTATTGCTCAAACCAGACAGAAGACATGGTATGACCGTAAAGCACGCTATCTGGAGTTTGTAGAAGGACAACAAGTCTTAATGATTGTTCCCCATTGGCAGAATAAACTGCAGACCACATGGGAGGGTCCCTTCCGGGTTCTCAGAAACTGAATGATACCAATTACCTTCTTGCTTTAGATGATCAGGGGCTAAGACAAAAGACTGTCCATGTGAATATGATTAAGGAGTACCATGACCGGAACATTCCAATGATAGCAAGCTGTCGGTTGGCTTCAGAAGATGGTCAAGAGGATGAGGACTCTCTACCTGATCTCGTGGAAGCAGCGAGAGCCCCATCCACTGTGGAACAGGTTCCCCTGGGAGATCACCTGGATTCCTTACAGAAAATCCAGATGCTGGAAGTGCTTCAACAGAGACGGGCTGCTTTCTCATCCCAACCAGGTCAAACCACCATCACCCAACATCATGTGGACACTCAGGGCATCCGTCCCATACAACAGGCTCCTTACCGGGTACCTGAATCAGTTTGAAACACCATGCAGCACGAACTGGAGGAGATGTTACAGCTTGGGGTAATCCAGACGTCCCATAGCCCTTGGGCCTCCCCTGTGGTGTTAGTACCCAAGAAGGATGGGAGTACTCGATTTTGTGTGGACTATCGGCGACTAAACGACCATACCGTCAGCAATCCTTACCCAATGCCTCGTATTGACGAACTTCTAGACCGACTGGCTGGGTCCCGATATGTCACTACCTTGGATCTCCATATGGGATACTGGCAGATCCCTCTAACGGAGGAAGGGAGAGAATGGTCCGCTTTTATAACCCCCTTTGGTCTGTATGAATTTCTAAGCATGCCTTTTGAAATGAAAAATGCCCCGGCCACCTTCCAGAGAATGGCGGACCAGATCCTCCGGGAATGTGGTGACTTTGCTTATGCCTACTTGGATGTTATCGCCGTCTTCAGCCAGACGTGGGAGGAACATCTGAATCAAGTAGCCGTTATTCTGGACCTGATTCTTGCAGCCAGCCTAACCATACGACCCGATAAATGCCAATTGGGGATGGGGAAGTCCAGTACCTAGGGCATAGAGTGGGAGGAGGGAAGCTCCGTCCAGGCCTGCCAAAATCCAGGCTATTAGAGACTGGCCTGTACCCCAAACTAAAAAACACGTTATGGCTTTTCTGGGCACTGCCAGTTATTACCGAAAATTTGTTGCTCATTTCAGCAGTGTGGCCAAGCCTCTTACCAACCTGACCAAGAAAACAATGCCCCGGCTGGTGATCTGGACTCCAGCCTGTCATGAGGCTTTTAACCGGCTGAATGACGCTCTGGTCTGTGATCCTGTCCTGGCTGCTCCAGACTACAAGAGGAGATTCATTGTGCAGACGGATGCCTCTGCTTATGGACTGGGAGCTGTCCTCAGCCAGGTGAATGCAGCTGGAGATGAGCACCCCATCGCCTATCTCAGCCGGAAACTGCTGGACCGAGAAGTGGCAACTGTTGAAAAAGAATGTCTGGCTGTAGTGTGGGCCCTTAGGAAACTACGGCCGTATCTGTATGGACGAGAATTCACTGTTGTTACTGATCACAATCCCCTCACGTGGCTGAACAGAGTCTCTGGGGACAATTGACGCTTATTACGATGGAGCCTGGCTCTGCAGCCCTATAACTTTACCATACAGTATAGAAGAGGCAGCCAACACCAAAATGCAGATGGACTGTCCAGACAAGAGGAGCCTTGAGTCCTGTCAGCCATGCCTGCGTGCACTTAACCAGCGACCTGTAGAGGTCCCTAGTACGTACACAAGTTGGGAGGGAAAGGGATTGTCATGATGTATGTGCTTTTCTCCATCCCATATTTTTTGTATAAGATGCCATGTGATGTATTTTACCTTCTCACTGTATTTGCTGTAATACTATGTCAGGATGTGATGTAACTTTCCTTTGGTTGTACTTACTGAACACTTTGAAATGTCTTGGGATGTAAGTAACCATAAATTCCCCCCATCTCCTGTGTCTCTGGGCCCATAATGCAATTATCTCTTGTCCACACAGCCAGGGGAACTTCCCATTGTTTCGTAAGCAGTGGATAATGCCAACTACACAAACCTGTAGACATCTCGGAGCCAACCTTCTAGAATCTTCTAGTGGGCTCAACCATTATATAGACCCCTACCCTTGAGGGGCAGGCCAACGAGCTCAGACAATACACTCCTGTTTCTAAGTGCAGTTGGGAGCTGAGCTTTGAAGAGGAAGGGAGCAAGATTGGATTCTGCGGACAGATCTCGCCGTCCAGGTGGATTGTTTGGGATTTCTGGGACTCTGAAAAGGACTATTACATCGTGATCTGCCACTTTGGATTATCGGGAGGTGCCCCGAATCTGTTTTATTTGGACTTGTCGTGTGCTGTTCCTGTATTCCTGTTAGTAAACCTGTTGGATCATCCTTCGGCCTGTTGTCTCTCCTTGCTCTGCTGTACACCCCATCACAAACTGGTGGCAGCAGTGGAATCAGAGCAGAAGGAATAGAGGACAACGGCCCATCAACAGCTGGAACCAGAACCTCAGAGTACAAGAACTGGACTGCGGTGAACCTTCAAACAAAGGCTCGTGAACTGGGAGTCAGCTACAAGGGACTCTCCAAGGAGCAGCTGATTGAGGCGTTGGAAGGAGTTTGCTCACAAAATGATGCTGAGGAAGGATCCTCCCAGCAAACGGAAGAAAGACGGCAGCCAGAGGTAAATACCCCAAAAAGTCAGTGGGTTGTGTGGTACGAGGAGGAGATGGCCTTGCTGGGAGAGGAGACCACCATAGAATATAAGATGGGGGTCATGCGTGGAGCTAAAAAGAAGGAGCGCAGGATGGAGGAGATGGCATTGCTGGATAAGCAGCTCGCTGTGGAAGCCGCTAGAGGTTCCAGACAGACTGTAACCCCAGCACCCACCATGAGGGAACATCCCAGAGTGTCCCGCAAAGACTTCAAGCAGTTTAATGAGGCTGCTGGTGACATTTAGGGCTTCTTCCAGGACTTTGAGCATCAGTGTCGATTAATGGAAGTCCCTGAAAGGGAGCGCGTCCGGCATCTGGTTGGGTTCTTAGAGGGTGGAGCTGCCGCAGCCTATAGAGCTATGGACCCTCGGTGTAACTGTGAGTATGCGGATATTAAACAGACTATTCTAGAACATTATGCTGTAATGCCAGACACTTACAGGACTCAGTTCCGTACTTTAGCATGTGATGAGGAAGTGTCTTTCAAGATGTATGCCCACAAACTCAAACATCTGTGGCATCGTTGGCTGGAGGCAGAGGAGGCCTTAACCTTGGAGACCATCCTCCAGGTCCTCCTAAAAGAGCAGTTTTACTTCAAGTGCCCCGCTGAGATCCAGCAATGGGTGCGTGAAAGGAGACCAGCTGTTATGGACAAGATTATGAGTATATAAGAGATATATGGAGATATCCATAAAGAACAGGATTTAAGATGGTGTTTGAACTGTACCACACATATATCTCTTGGCATAAGACTCAGACAGAGTCTTGTGACAAGTGAATCATGCTGACATTGCTTAATATAAATGAGGAACCAAGCACATTACAGTAAATTGTATATCACAGAATAAGCTGTTCTACTTTAGCCACTAGGAGACGTGTTGCGTATTCTTGGCACCTAGCCAATAAGTCCCTTTAAATATTTGTACAACTTCCGGAATAAATCAGTCTTACTTTCTATTCATATCTGAGTAAGTCTCTAGTGTGAGTGAAAGATAGTGGTATGCATGCTACCACAAGTGACTCATAATTTGGACTGCAGACAGTTTAAGAGGGATGCATGACTAGATTGCATCAAAGTAAATGTATGGCCGACATTAACAGATGGCGCCCAACGAACCTTAGGACGGAGCTCTGGATGGCGGACAGCCGTGCTGACACCTTCAGTCAAAAGGCAACTACGCGACGAGGAATGGAGATGCGCACTCCATATGCAGGTGAGAACATTTGTATAATCTCACCTTGCAACCTCATGCGTGTACTTGCATTTCGAAGGGGGGGTTGGGCTGTCCCAGTCTAGACACCTAATGACCGCCATCTCGCATGAGATAAGCCGTCCTAAGAGATCCCACACCAAGGTGGTCAGGTTCACCTTAAGCTGTCTGTATAAATGTAATTCTAAATCACAAAATGTAATGTGGTTTGAGGTTTTTGTCTGCTCTAGGAGAAAGCAGAAGTTCTAAGTTTCATTTTTGGAAAATGAGGAAGTTGTTATATACGCTGGTCATATATATATATATATATATATATATATATATTGTGAGGCAGTGACAGGGGTAATATTTGAAGACCGCTATGTGTCCCCCAGAATGTGTCTGGAAACCCTCTGAGTTTGCTATAGCTATTACTGGGAGTATAGCACAAGGGGTAACAGGGAGACAGATCCCTCCTCCCAGTCCAGGTTTTGTAGCAATCCTCATGTCCGGCATTTTCATTTAAAATCATGCAGAGCACAGCAGGGTGTGTCTCAGTTGAGAGCCAGGCTTGGTGAAGCTCACACATGCCGTGTGAGCTGGGCTGGCTCTGTGTGGAGTGAACACAGGCCAAAAGTGTGAGCCTAGGAGAACCTTACACAGATCCCTGCGGTTAACGGGGTCCTAAGGTAACAAGACTTTTGTTGATGCAAAGCATTTGTCTATATGCACCGGCTGTGATCCGGAAGAGACTTTGACAGTGGGAAATTGGATCTATTTATGCTGCAACAATAAATAGACTGTTGGTGTGAACACGCTGCTGCCTCACTGCCTCACGTTTTTGCCCACGCAACACTGCTACCTCACATTATGGTGGAGAATGCGGGCATGGCAGCCTGGTTGCTAAGGGCAATGGCCTAAGAGGTACTTACCCGGGGAAAAAAAAAAAAAGGATTTTTTTTTTTACTGACTGTTTGCGGTGGATCGGCGGGTCCACGAAGCTTACAGGCGTTGCAGCCTGGTTGCTAGGGGCAACAACCCAGTTTTCACATGTTTATGATCAAGCCTGCAAAGTTACAGCTTAACTCAGCAGCCACTATGGAGGATCTTGTAAAGCAGCTGGCCCAGGCTAATGCTCAGCAGCAACAAACCAATGTCCAGCTCCAGCGGGCGTTCATTCAGCAACAGGAGACAAACAGCTTGTTGGCTAAGCAGCTTTCTGCTCTGCGAGAAGCGCTCCCAGTGGTAACTCCAGGTCATCCAGTCCTTCCTGCGGCCCAGGACAGAGTAAGGGCAGCACTTATGAGGATGAGTGCAGAGGATGACCCAGAAGCCTTTCTCTCCGTGTTTGAGAGGACCGCTGAGCGAGAGAAATTGTCTATCGACCGTTGGACTGATGTCGTGGCCCCGTTCTTGGTAGGTGAACCCCAAAAAGCCTATCTGGATCTCAGCACGGAGGATGCCAAGGACTATGGCACACTGAAAGGTGAGATCCTTGCACGAATGGGGGTTAACACTTATCTCCGGGCCCACCGAGTGAATCAGTGGTCCTTTGAGGAGGGAAAACCTGCACGCTTACAGGCCCATGTCTTACTGGACCTTGTAAAAAAATGGCTGCAGCCGGAGACCTTGAACCCCGGACAGATGATTGAGCGGGTGGTGATTGAACAGTTTGTGCGGACTTTGCCAGCCCCCATTCAACGGTGGGTGGGACAGGGGGACCCCGGTACCCTAGACCAGCTAGTGAATTTGGTGGAACGCTACACAGCTACCCAGGAGTTGGTCCGGGACTCTGCTTCACGGCGGGCACTCCGTAGGGATACGCCCCCTTCACAGTTGGTAAAAGACTCCCGTCCCTCCTCGGGTGCTGCCCCGTCTTCAGCCCTGGCAGAGAGTAAACCCCAGACTAAGGTCAGCAGGAGTCCCGGTTCCCCAAAGTCAGACACCCGAAACAGGGACACCTCTGCTGTTATGTGCTGGCGGTGCCATCAGCTCGGGCATGTGATGGCACAGTGCCCACTCACATCAGAACCCATGGACTGCCGGTACGCTCGCCGGGTATCAATGTATGCCCATACTGTTTGTATCGTAAGCACTGTTACTATGGGGGAGGAGCCCCATCTCTGCAAAGTACGTGTTAATGGCTATACAGCAGAGGCTTTGTTGGACTCAGGAAGTTTAGTGACTCTTGTACATGCCTCCTTGGTCTCCGGGGAAAACCCTACGGGACATAAAGTAGGGGTACTTTGTATTCATGGAGACCTACGTGAATACCCTATGGAAAGGGTCACCATTGCTACCCCGTGTGGAGAGGTTCAACATGAAGTGGGGGTGATGAAAAGACTTCCATATGCTGTTATTTTGGGAAGAGACTTGCCCCTGTTCTGGACATTATGTGGGAGGCGACCTAGCCCTCCGAGGTGTATGATTGAACCAGGCCCTGAGCCGGACGATCCCGACTCAGGGATACCTGCCGTAGGGGTCACCAGTATAGGGACAGAGTGTAACCCTGCCAGGTTCCCCCTAGAGGTAATGGCAGGAGAGGTTGAGCCACCCGAGGCAATCCCGGAGTTGAACGTGTCTCCAGATAATTTCGGAACAGCACAGCTCCGGGACCCCACATTGGCTCCTGGACGTGGAAATGTACAGGTAATTGATGGGGTACCCCAGCGGCCTGGTGCCAGGCTGGAAACTCCCTACATGGCTCTAAAGCGAGAGTTGCTCTATCGGGTTGATACAATCCGGGGGGAAATAGTGGAACAGTTGGTGGTCCCTCAGCCGTACCGCCGTCAGACCTTGGAATTGGCTCATAACCACCTGATGAGTGGGCACCTAGGTGAAGAGAAAACGTGGGAACGCATGTTTCAGCAGTTTTACTGGCCAGGGGTCGGCGCAGAAATTAAGAGATTCTGTGAGTCCTGCCCAGTTTGTCAGTTGACCGCACCAACGCACCGTTTCCGTAGTCCTCTGATACCTTTACCCATTATAGAGGTGCCTTTTGAGCGGATTGCTATGGATCTGATCGGACCCATTGTAAAATCAGCCCGTGGTCACCAGCACATCCTGGTAGTGATGGATTACGCGACACGTTATCCGGAGGCCATTCCACTACGTCACACCTCGGCGAGGCTTATTGCTCGGGAGTTGTTTGCTATGTTCTGTCGCGTGGGGTTACCCAAAGAGATCCTGACCGATCAGGGCACTCCCTTTATGTCTAAAATTACAAAGGAACTGTGCAAACTCCTCCAGATCAAGCAGCTACGCACGTCAGTGTACCATCCCCAGACTGATGGTCTAGTGGAACGTTTTAATAAAACTCTAAAGGCTATGTTGAAAAAGGTGGTCTCCAAAGAGGGGAAAGATTGGAACATGTTATTGCCCTATTTAATGTTCGCTATCCGCGAGGTCCCACAATCTTCCACCGGGTTGTCGCCATTTGAGTTACTGTATGGCAGACATCCGCGGGGACTGCTGGATATAGTTAAGGAAACTTGGGAACAGGAGCCCACCCCTCACAAAAGCACAGTGGAATACGTTATGGGTATGCAGGATCGTATCACGGCAATAATGCCCATTGTTAAAGAGCATTTGCTGGATGCTCAGGCAGCCCAAAGTACTCAGTATAATAGAAAGGCCTCCATCAGGTCTTTTAAACCGGGAGATCGTGTCTTAGTCCTAATACCTACTGCAGAAAGTAAGTTCTTAGCCAAATGGCAAGGTCCCTATGAGATCCGGGAGAAAGTGGGGGAAGAAAACTATAAGGTGTATCAGCCAGGTAGAAGAAAACCAGAGCAAATCTACCATGTAAACCTGCTGAAGGCGTGGAAAAACAGGGAATGTATGGTGGCTGACGTAACGTTGGACCTAACCTTTTCAGGTGCCTTGACAACAGCAAAGGAGGAGTCCCCTGATGATGAATTGGGAGAAAGGATAGGGGATTCTCTCTCAAAACAGCAGAGACGGGAGTCTCGGAGATTAGTGCAGCGGAATATGGATGTGTTCTCAAGCCTACCCGGCCGAACAACCGTAATCCACCATGATATTGTCACCGAGCCTCAAGTAAGGGTACGCCTGAGGCCATACCGGGTACCAGAGGCTCGTAGGCAAGCCATTGCGGAGGAGGTAAAAAAAGATGCTCCAACTAGGGGTTATTGAAAAATCCATTGTGCTCATCCCGAAACCAGACGGTTCTTTAAGATTCTGTAATGACTTCCGAAAGTTAAATGAGGTATCGAAGTTTGATATGTATCCCATGCCCAGGGTCGACGAGTTGAGCCTATCAATCCAATGGGCACTCATAGGTAACACAGTCCATTGGACTATGCAATTACATGCAGCCATACAAAGTCCATGGGCCTAGCCTCAGAGTCGAACTCACAACCTTTTGCAGAACAAGCAAAGAGCCTCCCACTACACCAACACAAAGAAGTGGGAAGCTGAGTCTACATTAATTCACATAATCCTAGTGACTGCGCACACAACATGGCCAAACAAAAGCAAAAGACAGTACTTGGCCTATCAATCAAATGGAAACTCATAGGCAATACAGTTCATTGGACTAGGCAATTACATGTAGCCATTCAAAGTCCATGGGCCTTGCCTCAGAGTCGAAGCCACAACCTCTCGTAGCCCAAGTAAAAAGGCTACCACTACACCAACACACAGAAGTGGGAAACTGACTCTACATTAATTCACATAATCCTAGTGACTGCACACACAACATGGCCAAACAAAAGCAGAAGACAGTACCTGGCCTATCAATCCAATGGAAACTCATAAACAACACAGTCCATTGGACTAGGCAATTACATGCAGCCATACAAAGTCCATGGGCTTTGCCTCAGAGTCGAACCAACAACCTCTCTTAGCCCAAGCAAACAGCCTACCACTACACCAACACAGAGAAGTGGGAAACTGACTCTACATTACTTCACATAATCCTAGTGACTGCGCACACAACATGGCCAAACAAAAGCAAAAGACAGTACCTGGCCTATCAATCCAATGGAAACTCATAGGCAACACAGTCCATTGGACTAGGCAATTACATGCAGCCATACAAAGTCCATGGGCCTTGCCTCAGAGTCAAACCCACAACATTTCGCAGGCCAAGCAAAGAGCCTACCACTACACCAACGCAGAGAAGTGGAAAGCTGATTCTATATTAATTCACATAATCCTAGTGGCTGCGCACACAACATGGCCAAAAAAAAGCAAAAGACAGTACTTGGCCTATCAATCCAAAGGAAACTCATTGGCAACACAATCCATCGGACTAGGCAATTACATGCAGCCATACAAAGTCCATGGGCCTTGCCTCAGAGTTAAACACACAACCTTTCGTAGGCCAAGCAAAGAGCCTACCACTACACCAACAAAGAGAAGTGGGAAAATGACTCTACATTAATTCACATACAACTAGTCACTGCGCACACAACATGGCCAAACAAAAGCAAAAGACAGTACCTGGCCTATCAATCCAAAGGAAACTCATAGGCAACACAGTCCCTTGGACTAGAAAATTACATGCAGCCATACAAAGTCTATGCGCCTTGCCTCAGAGTCGAACCCACAACCTCTCATAGCCCAAGCAAAGAGCCTAACACTACACCAACACAGAGAAGTAGGAAACTGATTCTATATTAATTCACATAATCCTAGTGACTGCGCACACAACATGGCCAAACAAAAGCAAAAGACAGTACCTAGCCTATCAATCCAATGGAAACTCAAAGGAAACACAGTTCATTGGACTAGGCAATTACATGCAGCCATACAAAGTCCATGGGCCTTGCCTCAGAGTCAAACTCACAACCTATCGCAGCACAAGCAAAGAGCCTACCACTATTCCAACACATAGGAGTAGGAAATTGATTCTACATTAATTCACATAATCCTAGTGACTGCGCACACAACATGGACAAACAAAAGTTAAAGACAGTACCTAGCCTATCAATCCAATGGAAACTCATAGGCAACACTGTCAATTGGACTAGGCAATTACATGCAGCCATACAAAGTCCATGGGCCTTGCCTCAGATTCGATCCCACAATCTCTCGCAGCCCAAGCAAAGAGCCTACCACTTCACCAACACAATGAAGTGAGAAATTGATTCTACATTAATTCACATAATCCTAGTGACTGCGCACACAACATGGCCAAACAAAAGCTAAAGACAGTACCTGGCCTATAATTCCAATAGGCACTCATAGGTAACACAGTCCATTGGACTAGGCAATTACATGCAGCCATACAAAGTCCATGGACCTTGCCTCAGAATCAAACCCATAACCTCTTCTGGCCTAAGCAAAGAGCCTTCCACTACACCAACACAGAGTAATGGCAAGCTGACTCTACATTATTTCACATAATCCTAGTGACTGCGCACACAACATGGCCAAACAAAAGCAAAAGACAGTACCTGGTCTATCAATCCAATGGAAAGTCATAGGCAACACAGTCCATTGGACTAGCCAATTACATGCAGCCATAAAAAGTCCATGGGCCTTGCCTCTGAGTCGAACCCACAATCACTCGAAGCCCAAGCAAAGAGCCTACCACTACACCAACACAGAGAAGTGGGGAATTGATTCTACATTAATTCACATAATCGTAGTGACTGCACACACAACATTGCCAAACAAAAGCAAAAGACAGTACCTGGCCTATCAATCCATTGAAAACTCATAGGCAACACAGTCCATTGGACTAGAAAATTACATGCAGCCATTCAAAGTCCATGGGCCTTGCCTCAGATTCGATCCCACAATCTCTCGCAACCCAAGCAAAGAGCCTACCACTTCACCAACACAAAGAAGTAAGAAATTGATTCTACATTAATTCACATAATCCTAGTGACTGTGCACACAACATGGCCAAACAAAAGCTAAAGACAGTACCTGGCCTATAATTCCAATAGGCACTCATAGGTAACACAGTCCATTGGACTAGGAAATTACATGCAGCCATACAAAGTCCATGGACCTTGCCTCAGAATCAAACCCATAACCTCTTCTGGCCTAAGCAAAGAGCCTTCCACTACACCAACACAGAGTAATGGCAAGCTGACTCTACATTATTTCACATAATCCTAGTGACTGCGCACACAACATGGCCAAACAAAAGCAAAAGACAGTACCTGGTCTATCAATCCAATGGAAAGTCATAGGCAACACAGTCCATTGGACTAGCCAATTACATGCAGCCATAAAAAGTCCATGGGCCTTGCCTCTGAGTCGAACCCACAATCACTCGTAGCTCAAGCAAAGAGCCTACCACTACACCAACACAGAGAAGTGGGGAATTGATTCTACATTAATTCACATAATCGTAGTGACTGCACACACAACATTGCCAAACAAAAGCAAAAGACAGTACCTGGCCTATCAATCCATTGAAAACTCATAGGCAACACAGTCCATTGGACTAGGAAATTACATGCAGCCATTCAAAGTCCATGGGCTTTGCCTCAGAGTCGAACGCACAACCTCTCGCAGCCCAAGCAAAGAGCCTACCACTACACCAACAAAGAGAAGTAGGAAACCAATGCTACACTAATTCACATAATCCTAGTGACTGCGCATACAACATGGCCATACAAAAGCAAAAGACAGTACCTGGCCTATCAATCTAATATAAACTCATAAGTAACACAGTCCATTAGATTAGGCAATTACATGCAGCCATACAAAGTAAATGGGCCTTGCTTCAGAATCGAACCCACAACCTCTCTCAGCCCAAGAAAAGAGCCTACCATTACACCAACACAGAGATATGAGAAAATTGACTCTACTTTAATTCACATAATCCTAGTGACTGCACACACAACATGGCCAAACAAAAGCAAAAGACAGTACCTGGTCTATCAATCCAATGGAAACTCAAAGATAACACAGTCCATTGAACTAGGCAATTATATGCAGCCATACAAAGTCCATGGGCCTCTCCTCAGAGTCAAACCTACAACCTTTCGTAGCCAAAGCATAGAGCCTACCACTACACCAACACAAGAAAGTAAGAAATTGACTCTACATTAATTCACATAATCCTAGTGACTGCGCACACAACATGGCCAAACAAAAGCAAAAGACAGTACCTGGCCTATCAATCCAATGGAAACTCATAGGTAACACAGTCCATTGGACTAGGCAATTACATGCAGCCATACAAAGTCCATGGGCCTTGCCTCAGAGTTGAACCCACAGCCTCTTGATGCCCAAGAAAAGAGCCTTCCACTACACCAACTCAGAGTAGAGGGAAACAGAGTCTACATTAATTCACATAATCCTAGCGACTTCGCACACAACATGGCCAAACAATAGCAAAAGACAGTACCTTGCCTATCAATCCATTGGAAACTCATAGGCAACACAGTCCATTGGATTAAACAATTACATGCAGACATACAAACTCTATGGGCCTTGCCTCAGAGTCAAACTCCCAACCTTACATAGCCCAAGCAAAGAGCCTACTACTACACCAACACAAAGAAGTGGGAAACTGACTCTACATTAATTCACATACTCCTAGTGACAGCGCACACAACTTGGCCAAACAAAAGCAAAAGACAGTACCTGGCCTATCAATTCAATGGAAACTCGTAGGCAACATAGTCCATTGGACTTGGCAATTAAAAGCAGCCATACAAAGTCCATGGGCCTTCCCTCAAAGTCGAACCCACAACCTCTCGTAGCCCAAGCAAAAAGCCTACAACTACACCAACACGGAGAAGTAGGAAACTGATTCTACATTAATTCACATAATCCTAGTGACTGCGCACGCAACATGGCCAAACAAAATCAAAGGACAGTACCTGGCCTATCAATCCAATGGAAACTCATAGGCAGCACAGTCCATTGGACTAGGAAATTACATGCAGCCATACAAAGTCCATGGGCCTTGCCTCAGAGTCGAACCCACAACCTCTCGTGGCCCAAGAAAATAGCCTACAACTACACGAACACAAAGAAATGGGAAACTATTTTTACATTAATTCACATAATCCTAGTGACTGCGCACACAACATGGACAAACAAAAGCAAAAGACAGTACCTGGCCTATCTGTCAAAAGGGAACTCATGGGCAACAGAGTCCATTGCACTAGGCAATTACATGCAGACATACAAAGTCCTTTGGCCTTGCCTCAGAGTCAAAACCACAATCTCTTGCAGCCAAAGCTAAGCGACTACCACTACACCAACACAGAGAAGTGGGAAACTGATTCTATATTAATTCACATAATCCTAGTGACGGCGCACACAACATGGCCAAACAAAAGCAAAAGACAGTACCTGGCCTATCAATCCATTGAAAACTCATAGGCAACACAGTCCATTGGACTAGGAAATTACATGCAGCCATTCAAAGTCCATGGGCTTTGCCTCAGAGTCGAACGCACAACCTCTCGCAGCCCAAGCAAAGAGCCTACCACTACACCAACAAAGAGAAGTAGGAAACCAATGCTACACTAATTCACATAATCCTAGTGACTGCGCATACAACATGGCCATACAAAAGCAAAAGACAGTACCTGGCCTATCAATCTAATATAAACTCATAAGTAACACAGTCCATTAGATTAGGCAATTACATGCAGCCATACAAAGTAAATGGGCCTTGCTTCAGAATCGAACCCACAACCTCTCTCAGCCCAAGAAAAGAGCCTACCATTACACCAACACAGAGATATGAGAAAACTGACTCTACTTTAATTCACATAATCCTAGTGACTGCACACACAACATGGCCAAACAAAAGCAAAAGACAGTACCTGGTCTATCAATCCAATGGAAACTCAAAGGCAACACAGTCCATTGAACTAAGCAATTATATGCAGCCATACAAAGTCCATGGGCCTCTCCTCAGAGTCAAACCTACAACCTTTCTTAGCCAAAGCATAGAGCCTACCACTACACCAACACAAGAAAGTAAGAAATTGACTCTACATTAATTCACATAATCCTAGTGACTGCGCACACAACATGGCCAAACAAAAGCAAAAGACAGTACCTGGCCTATCAATCCAATGGAAACTCATAGGTAACACAGTCCATTGGACTAGGCAATTACATGCAGCCATACAAAGTCCATGGGCCTTGCCTCAGAGTTGAACCCACAGCCTCTTGATGCCCAAGAAAAGAGCCTTCCACTACACCAACTCAGAGTAGAGGGAAACAGAGTCTACATTAATTCACATAATCCTAGCGACTTCGCACACAACATGGCCAAACAATAGCAAAAGACAGTACCTTGCCTATCAATCCATTGGAAACTCATAGGCAACACAGTCCATTGGATTAAACAATTACATGCAGACATAGAAACTCTATGGGCCTTGCCTCAGAGTCAAACTCCCAACCTTACATAGCCCAAGCAAAGAGCCTTCTACTACACCAACACAAAGAAGTGGGAAACTGACTCTACATTAATTCACATACTCCTAGTGACAGCGCACACAACTTGGCCAAACAAAAGCAAAAGACAGTACCTGGCCTATCAATTCAATGGAAACTCGTAGGCAACATAGTCCATTGGACTTGGCAATTAAAAGCAGCCATACAAAGTCCATGGGCCTTCCCTCAAAGTCGAACCCACAACCTCTCGTAGCCCAAGCAAAAAGCCTACAACTACACCAACACGGAGAAGTAGGAAACTGATTCTACATTAATTCACATAATCCTAGTGACTGCGCACGCAACATGGCCAAACAAAATCAAAGGACAGTACCTGGCCTATCAATCCAATGGAAACTCATAGGCAGCACAGTCCATTGGACTAGGAAATTACATGCAGCCATACAAAGTCCATGGGCCTTGCCTCAGAGTCGAACCCACAGCCACTCGTGGCCCAAGAAAATAGCCTACAACTACACTAACACAGAGAAGTGGGAAACTGATTCTATATTAATTCACATAATCCTAGTGACTGCCCACACAACATGGCCAAACAAAAGCTAAAGACAGTACCTGGCCTATCAATCCAGTGGAAACTCATAGGCAACACGGTCCACTGGACTAGACAATTACACGCAGCCATACAAAGTCCATGGGCCTTGCCATAGAGTCGAACCCACAACCTCTCGTCGCCCAAGCAAAGAGGCTACCACTACACCAACACAGAAAAGTGGGAAACTGATTCTACATTAATTCACATAATCCTAGTGACTGCGCACACAACATGGCCAAACAAAAGCAAAAGACTTTACCTGGTCTATCAATCCAATGAAAACTCATAGGGAACACAGTCCATTGGACTAGGCAATTACATGCAGCCATACAAAGTCCATGGGCTTTGCCTCAGAATCAAACCCACAACCACTCACAGCCAAAGCAAAGAGCCTACCACTACACCAACACAGAGAAGTGGGAAACTGACTCTACATTAATTCACATAATCCTAGTGACTGTGCACGCAACATGGCCAAACAAAAGCAAAAGACAGTACCTGGCCTATCAATCCAATGGAAACTCATAGGCAACACAGTCCATTGGACTAGGCAATTACATGCAGCCATACAAAGTCCATGGGCCTTGGCTCAAAGTCGAACCCACAACCTCTCGTAGCCCAAGCAAAAAGCTTACCACTACACCAACACAGAGAAGTGAGAAACTGACTCTACATTAATTCACATAATCCTAGTGACTGCACACACAACATGGCCAAACAAAAGCAGAAGACAGTACCTGGCCTATCAATCCAATGGAAACTCATAGGCAACACAGTCTATTGGACTAGGCAATTACAGGCAGCCATACAAAGTCCATGGGCCTTGCCTCAGAGTCAAACCCACAACCTCTCACAGCCCAAGCAAAGAGCCTACCACTACACCAACACAGAGAAGTGTGAAACTGTGTTTACATTAATTCACATATTCTCACTGACTGCGCACACAACATGGCCAAACAAAAGCAAAAGACAGTACCTGGCCTATCTGTCCAAAGGGAACTCGTAGGCAACACAGTCCATTGGACTAGGCAATTACATGCAGCCATACAAAGTCCTTGGGCCTTGCCTCAAAGTCAAACCTACAACCTGTCGTAGCCCAAGCAAAGAGCCTACCACTACACCAAAAGAAAGAAGTGGGAAATTGATTCTACATTAATTCACATAATCCTAGTGACTGCGCACACAACATGGCCAAACAAAAGCAAAAGACAGTTCCTTGACTATCAATCCAATGGAAACTCATAGACAACATAGTCCATTAGACTAGGCAATTAACTGCAGCCTTACAAAGTCCATGGGGCTTGCCTCAGAGTCAAACTCACAACCTCTCGCAGCCAAAGCAAAGAGCATACCACTACACCAACACAGAAAAGTGGGAAACTGTCTGTACATTAATTCACATAATCCTAGTGACTGCGCACACAACATGGCCAAACAGAAGCAAAAGACGGTACCTGGCCTATCAATCCAATGGAAAGTCACAGGCAACATAGTCTGTTGGACTAGGCAATTACATGCAGCCAAACAAAGTCCATGGGCCTTGCCTCAGAGTCAAACCCACAAACTGTCGTAGCCCAAGCAAAGAGCCTACCACTACACCAACACAGAGAAGTAGGAAACTGACTCTACATTAATTCACATAATCCTAGTGACTGCGCACGCAACATGGCCAAACAAAAGCAAAAGACAGTACCTGGCCTATCAATCTAATAGAAACTCATAGGTAACACAGACCATTGGACTAGGCAATTACATGCAGCAATACAAAGTCCATGGGCCTTGCCTCAGAATCGAACCAACAACCTCTCATAGTCCAAGCAAAGAGCCTACCACAACACCAACACAAAGAAGTGGGAAACCGATTCTACATTTATTCACATAATCCTAGTGACTGCGCACACAACATGGCCAAAAAAAAGCAAAAAATAGTATCTGGCCTATCCATCCAATGGAAACTCATAGGCATCACAATCCATTGGACTAGGCAATTACATGCAGCCTTACAAAGTCCATGGGCCTTGCCTGAGAGTCGAACCCACAGCCTCTCGAAGCCCAAGCAAAGAGCCTACCACTACACCAACACAAAGAAGTGGGAAACTGACTCTACATTAATTCACATACTCCTAGTGACTGCGCACACAACATGGCCAAACAAAAGCAAAAGACAGTACCTGGCCCATCAATCCAAAGGAATCTCTTCGGCAACATAGTCCATTGCACTTGGCAATTACAATCAGCCATACAAAGTCTATGGGCCTTGCCTCAGAGTCGAACCCACAACCTCTCGAAGAGCAAGCAAAGAGCATATCACTACACCAACACAGAGAAGTGGGAGACTGGCTGTACATTAATTTACATAATCCTAGTGACTGCGCACACAACATGGCCAAACAAAAGCAATAGACAGTACTTAGCCTATCAATTCAATGGAAACTCATAGGCAACATAGTCCATTGGACTTGGCAATTACATGCAGCCATACAAAGTCCATGGGCCTTGCCTCCGAGACGAACTCACAAGCTCTTGTAGCCCAAGCAAAGAGCCTACCACTACACCAACACAGAGAAGTGGGAAACTGACTCTACATTAATTCACATAATCCTAGTGACTGCGCACACAACATGGCCAAACAAAAACAAAAGACAGTACCTGGCCTATCAATCTAATAGAAACTCATAGGTAACACAGACCATTGGACTAGGCAATTACATGCATCCATACAAAGTCAATGGGACTTGCCTCAGAGTCAAACCCACAACCTTTCGCAGCCCAAGCAAAGAGCCTACAACTACACCAACACAGAGAAGTAGGAAACTGACTCTACATTAATTCACATAATCCTGGTGACTGCGCACGCAACATGGCCAAACAAAAGCAAAAGACAGTACTTGGCCTATCAATCCAATGGAAACTCATTTGCAACACTATCCATCGGACTAGGCAATCACATGCAGCCATACAAAGTCCATGGGACTTGCCACAGAGTCAAACCCACAACCTTTCGTAGCCCAAGCAAAGAGCCTACCACGACACCAACACAGAGAAGCGGGAAACTGACTGTACATTAATTTACATAATCCTAGTGACTGCGCACACAACATGGCTAAACAAAAGCAAAAGACAGTACCTGGCCTATCAATCTAATAAAAACTCATAGGTAACACAGACCATTGGACTAGGCAATTACATGCAGCAATACAAAGTCCATGGGCCTTGCCTCAGAGTCGAACCAACAACCTCTCATAGTCCAAACAAAGAGCCTACCACAACACCAACACAAAGAAGTGAGAAACCGATTCTACATTTATTCACATAATCCTAGTGACTGCGCACACAACATGGCCAAAAAAAAGCAAAAGATGGTATCTGGCCTATCAATCCAATGGAAACTCATAGGCATCACAGTCCATTGGATTAGGCAATTACATGCAGCCTTACAAAGTCCATGGGCCTTGCCTGAGGGTCGAACCCACAGCCTCTCGAAGCCCAAGCAAAGAGCCTACCACTACACCAACACAAAGAAGTGGGAAACTGACTCTACATTAATTCACATACTGCTAGTGACTGCGCACACAACATGGCCAAACAAAAGCAAAAGACAGTACCTGGCCCATCAATCCAAAGGAATCTCTTCGGCAACATAGTCCATTGGACTTGGCAATCACAAGCAGCCATACAAAGTCTATGGGCCTTGCCTCACAGTCAAACGCACAACCTCTCGAAGAGCAAGCAAAGAGCATACCACTACACCAACACAGAGAAGTGGGAAACTGTCTCTACATTAATTCACATAATCCTAGTGACTGCGCACACAACATGGTCAAACAAAAGCTATAGACAGTACCTGGCCTATCAATCCAATGAAATCTCATTGGCAACACAATCCATCGGACTAGGCAATTACATGCATCCATACAAAGTCAATGGGACTTGCCTCAGAGTCAAACCCACAACCTTTCGTAGCCCAAGCAAAGAGCCTACAACTACACCAACACAGAGAAGTAGGAAACTGACTCTACATTAATTCACATAATCCTAGTGACTGCGCACGCAACATGGCCAAACAAAAGCAAAAGACAGTACTTGGCCTATCAACCCAATGGAAACTCATTTGCAACACTATCCATCGGACTAGGCAATTACATGCAGCCATACAAAGTCCATGGGACTTGCCTCAGAGTCAAACCCACAACCTTTCGTAGCCCAAGCAAAGAGCCTACCACGACACCAACACAGAGAAGTGAGAAACTGACTGTACATTAATTTACATAATCCTAGTGACTGCGCACACAACATGGCCAAACAAAAGCAAAAGACAGTACCTGGCCTATCAATCCAATGGAAACTCATAGGCAACATAGTCCATTGGACTTTGCAATTACATGCAGCCATACAAAGTCCATGGGCCTTGCGTCCGAGACGAACTCACAAGCTCTCACAGCCCAAGCAAAAAGCCTACCACTACACCAACACAGAAGAGTGGGAAACTGACTCTACATTAATTTACATACTCCTAGTGACTGCGCACACAACATGGCCAAACAAAACTAAAAGACAGTACCTGGCCTATCAACCCAAAGAAAACTCCTAAGCAACATAGTCCATTGGACTTGGCAATTACAAGCAGCCTTACAAAGTCCATGGGCCTGACCTCAGAGTCGAACCCACAACCTCTTGCAGCTCAAGCAAAGAGCCTACAACTACACCAACACAGAGAAGTAGGAAACTGACTCTACATTAATTCAGATAATCCTAGTGACTGCGCACGCAACATGGCCAAACAAATGCAAAAGACAGTACCTGGCCTTTCAATCCAATGGAAACTCATAGGCAACACTGTCCACTGGACTAGGCAATTACATGCAGCCAAGTCCATGGGCCTTCCCTCAGAGTCGAACACACAACCTCTCGTAGCCCAAGCAAAAAGCCTACCACTACACCAACACAGAGAAGTGGGAAACCGCCTCTACATTAATTGACATAATCCTAGTGACTGCACACACAACATGGCCAAACAAAAGGTGAAGACATTAGCTGGCCTATCAATCCAATGGAAACTCATAGGCAACACAGTCCATTGGATTAGGCAAATAAATGCAGCCATTCTAAGTCCATGGGCCTTGAGTAATAGTCGATCCCACAATCTCTCGCAGCCCAAGCAAAGAACCTACCACTACACCAACACAGAGAAGTGGGAAACTGTCTCTACAATATTTCACATAATCCTAGTGACTGCGCACATAACATGGCCAAACAAAAGCAAAAGACAGTAACTGGACTATCAATGCAATGGGATCTCATAGTCAACGAAGTCAATAGGACTAGGCAATTACATGCAGCCATACAAAGTCCTTGGGCTTTGCCTCAGTGTCAAACCCACAACTTCTCACAGACCAAGCAAAGAGCCTACCACTACACCAACACAGAGAACTGGGAAACTGATTCTACATTAATTCACATAATCCTAGTGACTGCGCACACAACATGGCCAAACAAAAGCTAAAGACAGTACCTGGCCTATCAATCCAAAGGAAACTCATAGGCAACACAGTCCATTGGATTAGGCAACTACATGCTGCCATACAAATTCCATGGGCCTTGCCTCAGAGTCAAACCCACAACCTCTCGCAGCCCAAGCAAAGAGCCTACCACTACACCAACACAGAGAAGTGGGAAACTGACTCTACAATAATTCACATAATCTTAGTGACTGCGCACACAACATGGCCAAACAAAAGCAAAAAACAGTACCTGGCCTATCAATCCAATGGGAACTCGTAGGCAACACAGTCCATTAGACTAAGCAATTACATGGAGCCATACAAAGTCCATTGGCCTTGCCTCAGAGTCAATCCCACAACTTCTCGCAGTCCAAGCAAAGAGCCTACCACTACACCAACACAGAGATGTGGAAAACTGACTCTACAATTAATTCACATAATCCTAGTGACTGCGCACACAACCTAGCCAAACAAAAGCAAAAGACACTACCTGGTCTATCAATCCAATGGAAACTCATAGGCAACACAGTCCATTGGACTAGGCAATTCCATGCAGCCATACAAAGTCCATGGGCCTTGCCTCAGAGTCTAGCCCGCAACCTCTCATAGCCTAAGCAAAGAGCCTATCACTACACCAACACAGAGAAGTGGGAAACTGACTCTACAATAATTCACATAATCCTAGTGACTGCGCACACAACTTAGCCAAACAAAAGCAAAAGTCACTACCTGGTCTATCAATCCAATGGAAACTCATAGGCAATACAGTCCATTGGACTAGGCAATTACATGCAGCCATACAAAGTCCTTGGGCTTTGTCTCAGTGTCAAACCCACAACGTCTCGCAGCCCAAGCAAAGAGCCTACCACTACACCAACACAGAGAAGTGGGAAACTGATTCTACATTAATTCACATAATCCTAGTGACTGCGCACACAACATGGCCAAACAAAAGCAAAAGACAGTACCTGGCGTATCAATCCAATGAGAACTCATAGGCAGCACAGTCCATTTGACTAGGAAATTACATGCAACCATACAAAGTCCATGGGATTTGCCTCAGAGTCAAACCCACAACCTCTCGCAGCCCAAGCAAAGAGCCTACCACTACACCAACACAGAGATATGGGAAGCTGCCTCTACATTAATTCACATAATCCTAGTGACTGCGCACACACATGGCCAAACAAAAGCAAAAGAAAGTGCCTGGTCTATCAATCCAATGGAAACTCATAGGCAATACAGTCCATTGGACTAGGCAATTACATGCAGCCATACAAAGTCCTTGGGCTTTGTTTCAGTGTCAAACCCACAACATCTCGCAGCCCAAGCAAAGAGCCTACCACTACACCAACACAGAGAAGTGGGAATCTGATTCTACAATAATTCACATAATCCTAGTGACTGCGCACACAACATGGCCAAACAAAAGCAAAAGACAGTACCTGGCGTATCAATCCAATGAGAACTCATAGGCAACACAGTCCATTAGACTAGGCAATTACATGCAGCCATACAAAGTCCATGGGCCTTGCCTCAGAGTCAAACCCACAACTTCTCGCAGCCCAAACAAAGAGCCTACCAATACACCAACACAGAGAGGAGGTGAACTAACTCTACAATTAATTCACATAATCCTAGTGACTGCGCATACAACATGGCCAAACAAAAGCAAAAGACTGTTCCTGGCATATCAATCCAATGGAAACTCATAGGCAACACAGTCCATTAGACTAAACAATTACATGCAGCCATAGAAAGACCATGGGCCTTGCCTCAGACTCAAACCCACAATCTCTCGTAGCCCAAGCAAAGAGCCTACCTCTACACCAACACAGAAAAGTGGGAAACTGACTCTACATTAATTCACATAATCCTAGTGACTGCGCACACAACATGGCCAAGCAAAAGACAGTACCTGACCTATCAATCCAATGGAAGCTCATAGGCAACACAGTCCATTGGACTAGGCTATTACATGCAGCCATGCAAAGTCCATGGGCCTTGCCTCAGAGTCAAACACACAGCCTCTCTTAGCCAAAGCAAAGAGCCTACCACTACACCAACACAGAGAAGTAGGAAGCTGACACTACATTAATTCACATAATCCTGGTGACTGCGCACACAACATGGCCAAACAATAGCAAAAGACAGTACCTGGCCTATCAATCCAATGGAAGCTCATCGGCAATACAGTCCATTGGACTAGGCAATTACATGCAGCCACACACAGTCCATGGGCCTTGCCTCAGAAATGAACTCACAACCTCTCAAAGCCCAAGCAAAGAGCCCACCACTACACCAACAAAAGGAAGTAGGAAACTGACTCTACATTAATTCACATAATCCTAGTGACTGCGCACACAACATGGCCAAACAAAAGCAAAATACTGTACCTGGCATATCAATCCAATGGAAACTCATAGGCAACACAGTCCATTGGACTAGGCAATTACATGCACCCATACAAAGTCCATGGGCCTTGCATCAGAGTCAAAGCCGCAACCTCTCGCAGTCTAAGCAAAGAGCCTACCACTACACCAACACAGAGAAGTAGGAAACTGATTCTACAATAATTCACATAATCCTAGTGACTGCGCACACAACATGGCAAAACAAAAGCAAAAGACAGTACCTGGCCTATCAATTCAATGGAAACTCATAGACAACACAATCCATTGGACTAGGCAATTACATGCAGCCATACAAACAAAAGCAAAAGACAGTACCTGGCCTATCAATCCAATGGAAACTCATAGACAGCACATTCCATTGGACTAGGCAATCATACTAAGTCCATGGGCCTTGCCTCAGAGTCAAACCCACAACCTCTCGCAGCCCAAACAAAGAGCCTACCACTACACCAACACAGAGAATTAGGAAACTCACTCTACATTAATTCACATAATCCTAGTGACTGCGCAAACAACATGGCCAAAAAAAGCAAAAGATAGTACCAGGCCTATCAATTCAATAGAAACTTATAGGCAACACAGTCCATTGGACTAGGCAATTACATGCAGCCATACAAAATCCATGGGTCTTGTCTCAGAGTCAAACACACAACCTCTCTAAGCCCAAGCAAAGAGCCTACCACTACACCAACACAGAGAAGTAGGAAGCTGACTCTACATTAATTCACATAATCCTGGTGACTGTGCACACAACATGGCCAAACAAAAGCAATAGACAGTACCTGGCCTATAAATCCAATGGAAACTCATAGGCAACATAGTCCTTTGGACTAAGCAATTAGATGCAGCCATACAAAGTCCTTGGGCTTTGTCTCAGTGTCAAACCCACAACTTCTCGCAACCTAAGCAAAGAGCCTACCACTACACCAACACAGAGAAGTGGGAAACTGATTCTACATTAATTCACATAATCCTAGTGACTGCACACACAACATGGCCAAACAAAAGCAAAAGACAGCACCTGGTCTATCAATCCAATGGAACTCATAGGTAACACTGTACATTGGACTAGGGAATTACATAATTACATGCATCCATACTAAGTCCATGAGCCTTGCCTCAGAGCCAAACCCACAACCGCTCGTAGCCCAAGCAAAGAGCCTACAACTACACCAACACAGAGAAGTGAGAAACTGACTCTACATTAATTCACATAATCCTAGTGACTGCGCACACAACATGGCCAAACAAAAGCAAAAGACAGTACCTGGCCTACCAATATAATGGAAACTCATAGGCAACCCAGTCCATTGGACTAGGTAATTACATGCAGCCATACAAAATCCATGGGCCTTGCCTCAGATTTAAACCCACAACCTCTCGCAGCTCAAGCAATGAGCCTACCACTACACCAACACAGAGAAGTGGGAAACTAATTTTACATTAATTCACATAATCCTAGTGACTGCGCACAAAACATGGCCAAACAAAAGAAAATGACATTACCTGGCCTATCAATCCAATGGAAACTCATAGGCAACACAGTCCATTGGACTAGGCAATTACATGCAGCCATACAAAGTCCATGGGCCTTGCCTTACAGTCAAACCCACAACCTCTCGTAACCCAAGTAAAGAGCCTACCACTACACCAACACACAGAAGTGGGAAAATACCTCTACATTAATTCACATAATCCTAGTGACTGCGCACACAACATGGCCAAATGAAAGACAGTACCTGGCCTATCAATCCAATGGAAACTCATAGGCAATACAGTCCATTGGTCTAGGCAATTACATTCAGCCATACAAAGTCCATGGGTCTTGCCTCAGAGTCAAAGCCACAACCTCTCGCAGCCCAAGCAAAGAGCCTACCACTACACCAACACAGAGAAGTGGGAAACTGATTCTACATTAATTCACATAATCCTAGTGACTGCGCACACAACATGGCCAAACGAAAGCAAAAGACAGTACCTGGCCTATCTATCCAATGGAAACTCATAGGCGACACAGTCCATTGGACTAGGCAATTACATGCAGCCATACAAAGTCCATGGGCCTTGCCTCAGAGTCGAACCCACAACCTCTCGTAGCCCAAGCAAAAAGCCAACCACTGGACTAACACAGAGAAGTGGGAAACTGATTCTACAATAATTTACATAATCCTAGTGACTGCGCACACAACATGGCCAAACAAAAGCAAAAGACAGTAGCTGGCCTAGCAATCCAATGGACACTCATAGGTAACACAGTCCATTGGACTAGGCTATTACATACATCCATACAAAGTCCATCTAATTTACAATTATTTTTGAAGCTCAAAAATCTCGACCTATCTCCCGAAAAAAATTCATGAACGGGAATTTTAGGCTCTGCAAGGGGAGTCTGTGCAAGATAAGACTCTATACGACGAACCTTAGCATCAAGATGAGCAACACGCTCACCCAATTCATCCATGCTAGACAAAAGAAATCTTCCACGGAACCCGAAGAAGAAGAGGAAGAACACCCTAAAAAAAAAAAAAAAAAAATGTTTTCAGCAGCTTTTTTTTTTTTTTTCCTTCTTAACCCCATCAGCCCCCAGCCTGTTTTCACCTTAAAGACCCGGCCATTTTTTGCAATTTTGACCAGTGTCACTTTGACAGGTTATAACTCTGGAACACTTCAATGGATCCTGGCGATTCTGACATTGTTTTTTCGTGACATATTGTACTTCATGTCAGTGGTAAATTTAGGCCGATATGTTTTGCGTTTATTTGTGAAAATTTCGGAAATTTGGCGAACATTTTGCAATTTTCAAAATTTGAAATTTTATGCCCATAAATCTGAGAGATATGTCACACAAAATAGTTACTAAATAACATTTCCCACTTGTCTGCTTTACACCAGCGCAATTTTTGAAAAAAAAAAAATTTCCGTTAGGAAGTTAGAAGGGTTCAAAGTTCATCAGCAATTTCTCATTTTTCCAACAAAATTTACAAAAAAAAATTTTTTAGGTACCACATCACATTTGGAGTGATTTGAGAAACCTAGGCGACAGAAAATACCCAAAAGTGACCCCATTCTAAAATCTGCACCCCTCACTCTGCTCAAAACCACATCCAAGAAGTTTATTTACCCTTTAGGAGCTTCACAGCAACCAAAGCAATGTAGAAGAAAAAATGAAAATTTTACTTTTTTAACACAAAAATGTTACTTTAGCCATAAAAATTAGTATTTTCACAAGGGTATCAGGAAAAATGCACCATAAAATGTATTGTGCATTTTCTCCTGAGTACGCAGATACCTCGTATGTGGTGGAAATCAAATGTTTGGGCACACAGCAGGACTCGGAAGGCAATGAGCGCCATTTGAATTTTTGAGTGCAAAATTAGCTGCACTCATTAGCGGACGCCATGTCGGGTTTGAAGACTCCCTGAGGTGCCTAAACAATGGAGCTCCCCCATAAGTGACCCCATTTTGGAAACTAGAGCCCTCAAATATTTTTTCTAGATGTTTGATGTGCACTTTGAACCCCTGGGGGCTTCACAGAAATTTATAACGTTGAGCCATGAAAAGAAAAAAAAATGTTTTTACCACAAAACTGTTGCTTCAACCAGGTAGCTTTTTTTATCACAAGGGTATCAGGAAAAAATGCACCATAAAATGTATTGTGCAATTTCTCCTGAGTACACAGGTACCTCATATCTGGTGGAAATCAATTGTTTGGGCGTACGGCGGGGCTCAGAAGAGAAGGAGCGCCATTTCACAGTAAAATTGATTGGAATTATTAGCAGACGCCATGTTGCATTTGGAGACCCCCTGAGGTGCCTAAACAATGGAGCTCCCCCACATGTGATCCCATTTTGGAAACTAGACCCCCCCAATACAAAAAAATTAGTTTGGCGAAATAAAAAATACAGACATCAGTAAAAAAAAAAAATAGAATAAAAAAAAAAAAAAAATATGAGCGCCTGCCACTAAGACCAGTGCCAAACGTGAGAGCAATGCACGAGTCTCGCATCGCATCATCCACTGCAGTCTGGAAGCGAGCAACTGCGCTGGATAATGTGATGCGAGAGGGCGGGGCGGCAGATGAGAAAGGGCGCAGCGGATGGAAGATGAGAAAGGGCGCAGCGGATGGAAGATGGGAAAGGGTGCAGCGGGTGGAGGAGCGGCAGAGGATGGGAAAGGGCGCAGCGGATGGATGATGGGAAATGGCGCAGCGGATGAAGGAGCGGCAGAGTATGGGAAAGGGTGCAGCGGATGGAGGAGCGGCAGAAGATGGGAAAGGGCGCAGCGGATGGATGATGGGAAATGGCGCAGTGGATGGAGGAGCGGCAGAGGATGGGAAAGGGCGCAGCGGATGGATGATGGGAAATGGCGCAGCGGATGGAGGAGCAGCGGAGGATGGGGGAGGAAGGGAGGTGAGATGGGGATACCTACCTTACAGGATGGATCTAGGCAGCAGGATCACAGCAGACAGAAGAGGCAGCAGATGACGGAGGCAACAGATTGAGGAGGGTGAGAGGGGGCAGTAGATGAAGAGGATGGGAGAGAGCAGGCAGCAGATCGGGGAGGGGGGCAGAGTCTGATGGGAGAGAGAGATGGCACATGGAGGAGGGGGGGCCCCGGGGGGAGGGTGGCTCCCAGAACATGGAGGGGGGAGGGTGGCTTGCAGCACATGTGGGGGGAGGGTGGCTTGCAGCACCCCACATGTGCTGCAAGCCACCCTCCCCCCACATGTGCTGCAAGCCACCCTCCCCCCACATGTGGGGGGAGGGTGGCTTGCAGCACATGGAGGGATAGGAGGTGTAGTGGCGATGGAGAAGGGGCAGCCGATGAAGGAGGCGGCGGCCGCCGATCGGGAACAGTGTGGGCCGATTCGGGGGCAGCAGCGGCTGAAAAAGGTGGGTGCGACGGCGGCGGGGACAGTGGCGAGCGTGGCGGCGGGGACAGTGGCGAGCGTGGCGGCGGAAACAGCGGTGAGCGTGGCGGCGGGGACAGCGGCGGGGACAGTGGCGAGCGTGGCGGCGGGGACAGTGGCGGCGGGGACAGCGGTGGATCGGGAGCGGCGGCGGGGACAGTGGCGAGCGTGGCGGCGGGGACAGTGGCGGCGGGGACAGCGGTGGATCGGGAGCAGCGGCGGGGACAGTGGCGAGCGTGGCGGCGGGGACAGTGGCGAGCGTGGCGGCGGGGACAGTGGCGAGCGTGGCGGCGGTGGATCGGGAGCAGCGGCGGGGACAGTGGCGAGCATGGTGGCGGGGACAGCGGCGAGCGTGGCGGCAGGGACAGTGGCGAGCGTGGCGGCGGTGGATCGGGAGCAGCGGCGGGGACAGTGGTGAGTGTGGCGGCGGGGACAGTGGCGAGCGTGGCGGCGGGGACAGTGGCGAGCGTGGCGGCGGGGACAGTGGTGGATTGGGAGCAGCGGCGGGGACAGCGGTGGATCGGGAGCAGCGGTGGGGACAGCGGTGGATCGGGAGCAGCGGCGGGGACAGCGGTGGATCAGGAGCAGCGGCGGGGACAGCGGTGGATCGGGAGCAGCGGCGGGGACAGTGGCGAGCGTGGCGGCGGGGACAGCGGTGGATCGGGAGCAGCGGCGGGGACATTGGCGAGCGTGGCGGCGGGGACAGCGGTGGATCGGGAGCAGCGGCGGGGCTGGCAGGGCGATCGGGGACAGGGGCGGGCGGTGGGGGCAGCAATTTACCGATGGGCACCCGCAGAGACCGATCTCCTCGGCTTCCAGGGACGGTCACAGGCCCCAGATCCACATTGATTGGAGAAATCGGTCACAAGACCGGTCTCTCCAATCAGAGCTGGGGGTGGGTGAAGCACCGATCACCCAGCTCCAGCCAATGGCCAGTGCTACAGCAGCACTGATCAGGGCTGGATTTAAATGTTCCAGCCATTTTCAATGGCTGGAACATTACAGTGACTGTAATTGGCTGAGCGGCGTTTGTAAGCCAATCACAGCCTCTGTAGGTTCGGGGAGGAGGCACCACCCCTCCTGAGGTCAGGCAGAGGTCCCCTCCTTCCCGAATCTACCGTTTAATCAAAGAAATTGGACTCCCCAGGGCTCCGGGACCGCGATTTCGCCATGACGTACTGGGTACGTCATGGGTCGTTTAGCACCATGTCACCGTGACGTACCCAGTACGTCAAAGGTCGTTAAGGGGTTAAGAGTACCCTTTAAATTTGTTTGGCCGGATGTACTGTTATGATCCGGAACCATGGAAGATCACCACAAATCATTGGCAAAAAGGTGACAAGAGCCTTGGCAACTAATCTGGCCGCCATCCCCTTACTAACCAACACAACTAGAAGTAGCCGAGGGGTGAACTAACATCCTGTGCACCGCGAACCCAGCCGGAGAACTAACTATCCTAAAGGTAGGAAAGATGAATAACTCTCTGCCTCAGAAAATAGACAAGGATAGCAAGCCCACCACATTCAAAGACTGCGGTGATATAGGAAAAACAATACACAGGTAGATGACAGGATAGCAAAAGGTGAGGCCCCCACTGACTAAAATAGGAAAGGACAGGAAAGGTACTGATGGTAGCCAGAGAAAAACCCTGCAAAATACAACCTTCCTGATAGTACAAAAAGGCCCTCAGATCGCTCGATCTGAACTCCGTCCTATACCAGGTGCCCTTGTCATAACAATGAACAGAAAACAAGAATTATAACAAATTCAACAAGCCACAAACACATGGACCCAAAGGAGCTAAACTCCACACAGAACTGCAGGGAGTTCCTCAACAATCCACTGAGGGGGAAAATCCCTGGAAGGAAATAAACTGAAACCAACCACAACAAATGACAAACCCAGATAAGCAAAAGAACCAGGCAATAAATTAAGAGCAAAACCTTATCTGGAGTGGATGAAATGTAGAGCAGGATTAAGCAGGCTGGAGATACAAAGAACAACTGACATCCGGCAACAGCCTGCAATCAGTCAAGGACTTAAATAAGCAGAGAGTTAGGAAAAAAAACACCCACTGCACAACCCACCTGGTCTCTGTCCAAACCCTTCCTGGCCACCAGAGGGAGCCTCCCAGCAGTCAAGACATAACTAACATTCACAATAATGTGCATTCCAGACTACATGTATACCCTCAGTATTTCTGTAGACATCATGTGGATGAACATTGTCCATGCAGCTTGAGATTCATCCAATGGGAGAGGCGATCTTGTCAAACCAATCGATGAGGACGCAGTGTGCCCAGAGGGAGGGCTGTGGCTATAAGAGAGGACTTCTTTAAGCCACCAGATTGATGAAGGTTGTTGATGGATGCTGATGGATCCAGTCTAAGCTCTTAGGAGCTGACTAGAAGATCAGGATATCTATGGCTTCAATCTAGGGACTCCGGTTCCGGTTGGAGACCATATCCACAGCCTAGGGATTTCGACTCCGGCTGCCAGGATTGTATCATCATACCAGGACTACCTAAGGAGGACACTCAGGTTTGGACAGTTCAGTCACCTGCTACAGACTTTGCAGACCTCACACAGCTTCCTAAATCTGGCATTATTCCTTTCTCGGTGGGTGCCTGCCAAAAGCGGGGTGCTGCTGGATTGGAGTAAGCGGCCCTGGAAGCTCTGAGGAAAGGACATACTAATCCCTGGTGAGCCAACGGAAGGGTGAGACTCTGTTGCCTGTTACATTTGTGTTTTGCTGGTTATGTGTTATGTGCCGTTAATTGTTTGGGAATCCAATTAAGTCTAATTATTGTGGTTCCCTCACCCTGTGTTGTCTGAGTAGTGTTCCGCCCACGGTTAAGGAGGTCGTGTGTTCAGTTGGGATGAGCCCTGAGCCACACTGTCTTTCTAAAGGCGGCTGGTTCAGTGGACAAGAGCACCCACTGAGCCCCGTGTCTCCACAATTGGTGGCAGCAGTGGGATACTACTCAGCCTGGTTTACCCAGGGGAGCTGCAGCGGACTGGTGTTCGAGGACACTGTCCAGGGCTCAACAACCAGGGAGGCGCATAAGCATACCTATCGGGCCATAAGGGAGGCATTCAGGTTTCGGACGCTGCCATGTCCAACCCCACCAGCTCAGCCATGGGACAAAGACCTGAGAGGAGTTACGACCGCAGCAGTAAATGGATGCTACAGGATCTGTGCCAGAGGCGAAAGATTATCTACTCGAACACTGAGACTCGGTCGGACTTGATCCAGAAATTAGTCCGTTGGGATGCCCAGAATGATGCAGAGGACGATGAGTATCCCGCCATTATTGACCCAGAGGATATGTGCCACATAATGAATCTAGTGACAATCGGGAATCAACTTTGTCCAAAATGGCCCAAGCCACAGCGTTGTTGGATGCATTGGGGCCCAGATCCTCAAGAGAAGAGAGGGCTTGGGTTCTGGAATATGTTTATGGGATTCCAGATGCCGTACTGCTAGCACCAGCCGCTCGAGAAGGATGGTCCCGCTACCCAGCAGAAGCTACACCAAAACAAAGGACTAAAACAGGGCCGGTGACTTGCCCAATCTATGGCGCTGGTATACATGTGGGCGCCATGGACATATAGATAAAGATTGTCTCCAAAACCGAGGCCGCATGCTTGGAGCCCATCTGCCAGCTCAGCCGGTCAAGAGCCAGGGACTACGAGACACTGGTTCCTCCATTACCCTGGTAATCCCAGTTATTGTTTCCCCAGAAGACCCTTTACCAGATTCCCAATTATCCATCTCCCTGGCTGAGGGCCAGCGCTCAGACGTCCCTATGGCATGTGTGCAGTTGGACCTAAGGACCGACCAGGGAGAGGTCGAGGTGGACCTTGTGGATAGCCTCCCCACACCTGGTATTTTGGGAACTAACCAGGAAGCGATCGATGTGGGACTTGTGAACAGTCTCCCTATACCTGTCATTGTGGAGCCTGACCAGAGCAAGGCTGATGTGGAGCTTATGAACAGCCTCCCCACCCCTGGTATTTTGGGAACTAACCAGGAAGCGATCGATGTGGGACTTGTGAACAGTCTCCGTATACCTGTCCTTGTGGAGACTGACCAGAGCAAGGCTGATGTGGAGCTTATGGACACCGTCCCCACACCAGTTACTTTGGGGTCTGACCAGGAAGAGGTCCATATGGAGTTTATGGACAGCCTCCCCACACCTGTTGTTTCAGGGACTAGCCAGGAGGAAGTTGAAGTGGGGTTCATAGATGGCCCCACCAAGCCTGTTGTTTTGGATACCACTCAGAGGGAAGTGAAAGTGGGGCTTGGGGATTACCTGCTCACACCAGTCATTTTGGAGAATGACCTAGGACAAGGACTATCCAGTCAGTTTGAAGCAGCCATCACCCACTTCCAAGCCAAGCAGGACCCTGATGTGGATCTTTCTAACATCTTTTCCAAGGATAATTCACATTCCCAGTCTCCAGCATCCACTTCTGAGCCAAGAACCGTGAGCAAGCCTAACCAAGATGTGGCTATTGACTGGGGGAAGATTGATAGTAAGAAATATATGCAAGCCCAACTCATCGACCCCACCTTAGTGCTTGTCCACAATATGACTGCTCAACTTGGGGGAGGTAAACAGGGGGAGGTGTATAGATGCGAGCCACTGTTGCTGACATCACCATTAAAAAGGACAATGCCGTCAAGAAGAGAAGGATGATCGGAAGCCTATCATGTCTGGCTAATATTAAGAAGGGGGAGGAATGTGACGACATGGACTCTCATGGGTTAAAGTTTCTTAAAATTCAGCCAGACAGGATGATAGATTGTTTATAGACGGGGGATAAGTCCCTCATTGTTTTTACAAGACTCTTGTTAACTCATGTAATTGTGTTGGCAACTGAAATCCAGACGTATTGTTTCTCCAGACTCTTCCAGTAATCATTGTATAGTAGTTGTGTATTGCTAATGTGATTACCTTGGTAGCCATTATCTAGTATGTGCATTCCAGACTACATGTATACCCTCAGTATTTCTGTAGACATCATGTGGATGAACATTGTCCATGCAGCTTGAGATTCATCCAATGGGAGAGGTGATCTTGTCCAACCAATCGATGAGGACGCCCAGAGGGAGGGCTGTGGCTATAAGAGAGGACTTCTTTAAGCCACCAGATTGATGAAGGTTGTTGATGGATGCTGATGGATCCAGTCTAAGCTCTTAGGAGCTGACTAGAAGATTAGGATATCTATGGCTTCAATCTAGGGACTCCGGTTCCGGTTGGAGACCATATCCACAGCCTAGGGATTTTGACTCCGGCTGCCAGGATTGTATCATCATACCAGGACTACCTAAGGAGGACACTCAGGTTGGGACAGTTCAGTCACCTGCTACAGACTTTGCAGACCTCACACAGCTTCCTAAATCTGGCATTATTCCTTTCTCGGTGGGTGCCTGCCAAAAGCGGGGTGCTGCTGGATTGGAGTAAGCAGCCCTGGAAGCTCTGAGGCAAGGACATTCTAATCCCTGTTGAGCCAACGGAAGGGTGAGACTCTGTTGCCTGTTACATTTGAGTTTTGCTGGTTATGTGTTATGTGCTGTTAATTGTTTGGGAATCCAATAAAGTCTAATTATTGTGGTTCCCTCACCCTGTGTTGTCTGAGTAGTGTTCCGCCCACGGTTAAGGAGGTCATGCGTTCAGTTGGGATGAGCCCTGAGCCAGGCTGTCTTTCTAAAGGCGGCTGGTTCAGTGGACAAGAGCACCCACTGAGCCCCGTGGCTCCACAACTACCACTACACCAACACAGAGAAGTGGGAAACTGACTCTACATTAATTCACATAATCCTAGTGACTGCGCACACAACATGGCCAAACAAAAGCAAAAGACAGTACCTAGCCTATCAATCCAGTGGAAACTCATCAGCGACACAGTCCATTGGACTAGGCAATTACATGCAGCTATGCAAAGTCCATTGGCCTATTCTCAGAGTCGAACCCACATCCTCTCGCAGCCCAAGCAAAGAGCCTACCACTACACCAACACACAGTAGTTCCAAACTGACGCTACAATAATTCACATAATCCTAGTGACTGCACACACAACATGGCCAAACAAAAGCAAAAGACATTACCTGGCCTATCAAGACAATGGAAACTCATAGGCAACACAGGTCATTGGACAAAGCAATTATATGCAACCATACAAATACTATTGGGCCTTGCCTCAGAGTCAAACCCACAACCTTTCGCAGCCCAAGCAAATAGCCTACCACTACACCAACACAAAGAAGTGGGAAACTGACTCCACATTAATTCACATAATCCTAGTGACTGCGCACACAACAAGGCCAAACAAAAGCAAAAGACAGTACCTGGCATATCAATCCCATGGAAATTCATGGGCAACACAGTTCATTTGACTAGGCAATTACATGCAGCCATACAAAGTCCATAGGCCTTGCTTTAGAGTCAAACCCACAACCTCTCATAGCCCAAGCAAAGAACCTACCACTATACCTACACAAAGAAGTGGGGAACTTACTTTACATTAATTCACATAATCCTAGTGACTGCGCACACAACATGGCCAAACAAAAGCAAAAGAATGTACCTGGCCTATTAATCCAATGGAAAATCATAGGCAACACAGTCCATTGGACTAGGCAATTACATGCAGCCATACAAAGTCCATTAGGCCTTGCCTCAGAGACGAACGCACAACCTTTCGCAGCCCAAGCAAAGAGCCTACCACTACACCAACACAAAGAAGTGGGAAACTGACTCCACATTAATTCACATAATCCTAGTGACTGCGCACACAACATGGCCAAACAAAAGCAAAAGACAGTACCTGGCATATCAATCCCATGGAAATTCATGGGCAACACAGTTCATTTGACTAGGCAATTACATGCAGCCATACAAAGTCCATAGGCCTTGCTTTAGAGTCAAACCCACAACCTCTCGTAGAACAAGCAAAGAGCCAACCACTACACCAACACAGAGAAGTGGGAAACTGTTGCTACATTAAATCACATAATCCTAGTGACTGCGCACACAACATGGCCAAACAAAATCAAAAAATAGTACCTGGTTTATCAATCCAATGAAAACTCATAGGCAACACAGTCCATTGGACTAGGCAATTACATGCAGCCATACAAAGTCCATGGGCCTTGCCTCAGAGTTAGCGCTCAACCTCTATTAGCCCAATCAAAGAGCCTACCACTACAACAACACAGAGAAACAAAACATAACTCACATCAAGAGCCATATGATAATAAGCACCAGGCCTACCTAATTTAGGCAGGGAAGGTGCCAGCACTACTCATTATAGGAATGAACAACGGGAGGACAAGAGTAAAGTGCAAAAATATACATATTTTTTATTGAATACACAACAAGACAAATATTTCATTAAAATGGTGCACTACCAATATATCCTAAGGATGCCGACATATAGGATTAGACCAGTTTAAATAGCCAGTCAAATGAATCAAAAAATCAACTAGTAAATATCTATATAGATGGCGGCAAACAGCCTAAAGAGGTCAAAATAGTTGGAAAAATACACAGGAAAAAAGGGGCTGCAGAATGGGAGGTAAGATATGGTCAGATCAAACCGTGGTTACCCACCATGTATGGGTGGGGAATCATGGTGGTCCCGCTGGCTTACTGTTACTAAACACTGGTGCACAGCAGAAAAGAGGATCAACATGAAGTAATCATATAGCACGAGTGTGCAACTTGAGAAAATTCTCTTACCTAAAGTGCTGAGGTGCAGAGTAAACCAACGCAGGAAAGCCAGCCGTAAAAACAGGCAGTCCCTATGAAGTGTAGGAAGGCATCCCTAAGAGTGTCCAGGGGTCTCCATCCGACGCGCGTTTCGCGAGGATAGCTTTATCAAGGTGGAAAACCAAAGTAATAACCCCATGACCTACATGCCCATTATATATACCCCTCCTAATGTGAAATCCAACAGCTGGGTGGCCGGAAATGGCGTGGAGACAGGAAGTGACATCGCTTAACAACAAGCTTGTATCAACATCATACCTCAAAGTGGTTTAAAATATGTGTAATCTGAAGGTCCATGGTGCGTCCAGGCTGGTCTCAATTGAACCGCTAGATGCTACGGCCCAGGGAACAAAAACTAGATTAACCATCAAAGCTCCGGCCCTGGTATATGCCGTTGCTACAGACGCACTTCCTCATAACCACAACAGGAAGTCGTCGAAATAAGGGGCGGGGAGAGTCCAATGATCACTATGTACGCTAGCGATGTAGTAACTATGGACGCTATTCCGGGTAGTTACAGGAAGTTATCATAGGAGGAAGCAGGAGGATCCCACGTGTCCGCTGTGGACGCCGGTAACTAAGGTAACCATAGACGCACTCCCAGGTAAAACAGGAAGTCGTCATAGGTCCCTAGATTAGCTTCACGCTATCGCCGGGTGAGTGACGCGTGAATCAGCCAATAGCAGTTCAAATGCGGACATATGGGGATCGTCACAAAAGGGGAGGGAACGAGGGAAAATCATGTGACCGCTGTGAACGCATCACTCCCACGGCCACACCTCTCCATCCCCGAATGATGCTGATACAAACAGAGCTCACAAAACCAGTCATAGTATATCATGCCACATGTAGCTAACTAAACGGGCAGAAAAAATAGTGGTACTACTACCAAAAATCGTAGTAACCAGGGACGCCAATTATAAGTAGAACCCGAAATAACTATAAAAAGAGAAGCACGCATCTCCCCAGACTTCAGCACTATATATTAACACTCATAGTGGCCCAAAAGAAAGAGTGTCATTGGTTTTCATACCTGGTGGGAAGGCCCCACGTGGCTAGTGGGGACGTGTCACCCCACAACCACGTACCACCATTCCCAATCAGGACGACAAAACCCAAAAGGGCCATGAACCACCACATTGCGTCCTGAGTCCTGTCACCACAAGACCGCCTGGTCCGAGGGACACGTATCCCCGGAGACAGAGTGTACATGTGTATCAGACAGGTACCAAGGAACACCTTGGGGGAATAAAGAGAACTCAGGATGAGTAAAAGGATCTACATATCACAAAGTTGTTATAAAACAGATATAAAGTGCCAAAATAAATAATACTGCATAACAGATAAGATCACTTGGAGAGATGGTACAGTTAAAATTACTCAAAAAACCACTTAAGGACGTGCAACTCAAACTTCAATTATTCTTGGACGCGCAAAGGGCCGCCGGGGTTTGAAGATCGTACAATTCTTGCCATAGGAAGATGGTAATTCTTCAGGTTTCCCAAGTGTCAAATATCCGGCAGAAGTCCAGGTCATACTTCAGCCACACAGCAATTAATCACCCCTACCGCATAAAGGAGGAATAGATCTAAAAGGTAACGTATCAATAATTAGTAGCAGGTCAGAGATCACTACAAAAGTGAGCAACATATTGCTCCCGGTAGCGTTAAAATAAGAATGACAAACCAATAAAAACAACATTCATAAACACACAAACAATGAAGTTAAAAAAGGGATTGCAAAAGACAAGAGAGCGAGAAATGGTTGGGACGCCAAATAGATATCAAATTATAAAAAGGAAACAAAGCTGATGTTCTCATTAAGCCCCTTGGGGGCCAGGGTGTCCAAAGTGGAGATCCATCGAGCCTCAACCTGAGCTAATCGCTTTTTCAAATCGCCACCACGGGATCCCCCACGTACATGATCAATACCCCGTACCTTCAGTCCAGACGGGTTACTCCCATGAAATTTATAAAAATGCCTAGGGAGTGTTTTCAGCGTGGTGGGATCAATAGTGTCCTTGGCAGCACTGATGTCCCGCACATGCTCCCTCGTGCGTACCCTCAATTCGCGTGAAGTGAGACCAACATACACGAGGGAGCACGGACACGTGGCGTAGTAAATAACGTGTGTGGTGGCACACGTAATATAACACCTGATATTAAATGTCTTGGTACCATCTGATGACATAAATATGGAGGTACGGGTGATATTCTGGCAGGCCAAGCACCGACCACATGGAAAACACCCTAACAGAGGGCCACGGGTACTGAAAGGATTACAAATGGGTGGTACGTAATGGCTCCTTACCAGAATATCCCGAAGGTTTTTAGACCGACGAGCTGTCATGAGAGGGCCAGGAGGGAGGACATCAGCCAGGATAGGATCCGATCGAAGAACAGGCCAGTGCTTGCCCAGGATATCCCGCATGGTCTGCCAGTGATCGTTGTGGGTGCCTATAAAACGAATAGGGGGATCAGTTTTTTGTGATTTAGGAGTGTATTGAAGCAACTGCTGACGGGGGGTCCGCTTAGCACGTAAATATCCCTTTCGGACACAGCGATTACTGTATCCTCGATCCCTGAATCGGCTCCTGAGGTCGGCCGATTGTGACTCAAATGTCTCATCAGTGGAACAGATCCGCCTAGTTCTCAGGAACTGGCCAGTCGGGATAGCGCGTATTGTAGAAGGTGTATGGGCAGATGACGCATGCAGCAGGGCATTGACTGAAGTGGATTTTCGATGGACGCTAGTCTGAATCATCGACAAAGGGTCCACTTCGATGTTAATATCCAAAAAGTCAATGCACCTGCTGCTATGTTTGTATGTTAATTTGATATTAAGATTATTGGTGTTCAATTGCCCCATAAATTCGTCGAGCTGCTCCACTGTGCCCTGCCAAAAAAACAAAACATCATCAATATATCTGAGCCAGCACTGCACATGGGAGCTAAGCCCAGTGCCACCCTCGCCAAAGACCACCCTCTCCCACATACCGAGGAAGAGGTTGGCATACGCGGGGGCACAGGCCGCCCCCATGGCAGTGCCGCGCTGCTGCAGATAAAATTGGTCCTTAAAAATAAAAAAATTATGTGTAAGGGCAAAGTGGAGCAGCTCAAGGATAAATTTATTAAGTTCGCTATCCCGACTGCCCATCCCCAGAAACAGGCGGGTGGCCTCCAAACCATCATGGTGGGAAATACAGGTGTACAGGCTCTCCACATCAGCTGTAACGATCAGCATATTATGGTCCATAAAGATGCCATCGATCCGCCGGAGCACGTCAGTCGTGTCACGGACATAGGAGGGCAAGGTTTCAACTAGGGGCTTGAGATGGTAATCAATGAATTTGCAGATGGGATCACACAAGCCTCCTATGCCGGACACGATGGGGCGCCCCGGAGGGCAGAGGGCATCTTTATGGATTTTCGGTAACAAGTAAAAAGTGGGTATCGTAGGATATTTGGTGGAGAGCCCGCACACCATTTTGTTGGTAATTAAGCCGACCTCAGAAGCCGACTCAAGGATCTTGGAAAGGTCACGAGAAAAGGACTGCACAGGATTGTATGATAGCTTGGAGTAAGTACTCCTGTCGCGCAGCTGCCTCAATGCCTCCTTCTCATAACTTGCTACTGCCCAGATCACAATATTGCCCCCCTTGTCCGCTGGTTTTATTACGATATCAGATATGTTGTTTAACTCCTCTAGCGCTAGTCTCTGTCTATAGGTGAGATTATCATGTCGTCTCCGCGATGGAATTTGTTTAAGGTCACTAGACACTAGGCGGGTGAAAATCTCAATAGCAGGACAAAGGGACAGGGGGGGAAAACTTGTAGATCTGGGCAGAAGTGACCTGGGAAACACACCTGGTGTGGCACTGGACTGTTCTTCAAGCAGGTCCTCCAATACCCGCAGAGCCTCCCTCTCCGCGGGACTGTCCAGTCCCGTGTCGTCTCGTCTGTGGTGAAGTCTCTTAAGTATTAGCTTCCGTGCGAAAAGGTGGGTATCTTTTAGAGCTGTAAAAAAATCAAATTTATTGACAGGGGAGAAGGTTAGACCCCTTGATAATACCTCCAACTGGTCGTTGGAGAGTATATGTGTAGAAAGGTTAATCACCTGGAGTCTATTCCTCCCCCCTTGTCTGGTGGTCTGTTGCTTATTGCGGGTGGTTTTTACTCGGGCACCAACGCTTGATTCGACCTCACTGCCGCCACCCGATGCCTCCGATGACTCGCCAAGCGAAGTAAGGGACGACAGGGATGCAGACTGACCACGAGTGATGGCTCTACCCCGAGGGCCCGTTCTGGATCTAGTTTGCCATCTATATGCAGTAGAATTGGCATAATCACTTAGATCTCTGTTGAATTTTTTCAATTTCTGACCACAGACCTCTTTCTCCAATTTGGACAGCTCTTTTTCAATTTCGGCCTCCATCCCAGTGACAACATCAGCTGTGCAATTGCTCTTGATGGTTTTCTCGAGCTCCTCTAACTCAACCTCCATAGTGGAGAGAGTCATTGTATTATGTTCCTTCAACAGAGACACGAATCCCAAGGAGCATGTTTGGGCCAGACACTCCCACCTCTCACGGAAGGAAGGATCTTCCACCGGAAAGGATGGGAATATCTGGACCCGCAGGCCCCGAGGGATCATGTCTCTGTCAAGGTATTTAGAAAGTAATGCGCGATTCCAACAAATTCTCAATCTCCTTTTAAGCAACTCCTTGTATTTAAAAATCAAAATATCACTGTTGGGCGTATTGACATCATTAGTGGTATCCTTGTTGTGGTCTTTCAGAACATTATCAAAATGTACTGACCAAGCCCGATCGCGGGCGCGGAAATCCATGCTCGGATGCAAGTAATCTGTGAGAAGCACAGGAACACACATTAACAAAACATAACTCACATCAAGAGCCATATGATAATAAGCACCAGGCCTACCTAATTTAGGCAGGGAAGGTGCCAGCACTACTCATTATAGGAATGAACAACGGGAGGACAAGAGTAAAGTGCAAAAATATACATATTTTTTATTGAATACACAACAAGACAAATATTTCATTAAAATGGTGCACTACCAATATATCCTAAGGATGCCGACATATAGGATTAGACCAGTTTAAATAGCCAGTCAAATGAATCAAAAAATCAACTAGTAAATATCTATATAGATGGCGGCAAACAGCCTAAAGAGGTCAAAATAGTTGGAAAAATACACAGGAAAAAAGGGGCTGCAGAATGGGAGGTAAGATATGGTCAGATCAAACCGTGGTTACCCACCATGTATGGGTGGGGAATCATGGTGGTCCCGCTGGCTTACTGTTACTAAACACTGGTGCACAGCAGAAAAGAGGATCAACATGAAGTAATCATATAGCACGAGTGTGCAACTTGAGAAAATTCTCTTACCTAAAGTGCTGAGGTGCAGAGTAAACCAACGCAGGAAAGCCAGCCGTAAAAACAGGCAGTCCCTATGAAGTGTAGGAAGGCATCCCTAAGAGTGTCCAGGGGTCTCCATCCGACGCGCGTTTCGGGAGGATAGCTTTATCAAGGTCTGTGATCTGGGCAGTAGCAAGTTATGAGAAGGAGGCATTGAGGCAGCTGCGCGACAGGAGTACTTACTCCAAGCTATCATACAATCCTGTGCAGTCCTTTTCTCGTGACCTTTCCAAGATCCTTGAGTCGGCTTCTGAGGTCGGCTTAATTACCAACAAAATGGTGTGCGGGCTCTCCACCAAATATCCTACGATACCCACTTTTTACTTGTTACCGAAAATCCATAAAGATGCCCTCTGCCCTCCGGGGCGCCCCATCGTGTCCGGCATAGGAGGCTTGTGTGATCCCATCTGCAAATTCATTGATTACCATCTCAAGCCCCTAGTTGAAACCTTGCCCTCCTATGTCCGTGACACGACTGACGTGCTCCGGCGGATCGATGGCATCTTTATGGACCATAATATGCTGATCGTTACAGCTGATGTGGAGAGCCTGTACACCTGTATTTCCCACCATGATGGTTTGGAGGCCACCCGCCTGTTTCTGGGGATGGGCAGTCGGGATAGCGAACTTAATAAATTTATCCTTGAGCTGCTCCACTTTGCCCTTACACATAATTTTTTTATTTTTAAGGACCAATTTTATCTGCAGCAGCGCGGCACTGCCATGGGGGCGGCCTGTGCCCCCGCGTATGCCAACCTCTTCCTCGGTATGTGGGAGAGGGTGGTCTTTGGCGAGGGTGGCACTGGGCTTAGCTCCCATGTGCAGTGCTGGCTCAGATATATTGATGATGTTTTGTTTTTTTGGCAGGGCACAGTGGAGCAGCTCGACGAATTTATGGGGCAATTGAACACCAATAATCTTAATATCAAATTAACATACAAACATAGCAGCAGGTGCATTGACTTTTTGGATATTAACATCGAAGTGGACCCTTTGTCGATGATTCAGACTAGCGTCCATCGAAAATCCACTTCAGTCAATGCCCTGCTGCATGCGTCATCTGCCCATACACCTTCTACAATACGCGCTATCCCGACTGGCCAGTTCCTGAGAACTAGGCGGATCTGTTCCACTGATGAGACATTTGAGTCACAATCGGCCGACCTCAGGAGCCGATTCAGGGATCGAGGATACAGTAATCGCTGTGTCCGAAAGGGATATTTACGTGCTAAGCGGACCCCCCGTCAGCAGTTGCTTCAATACACTCCTAAATCACAAAAAACTGATCCCCCTATTCGTTTTATAGGCACCCACAACGATCACTGGCAGACCATGCGGGATATCCTGGGCAAGCACTGGCCTGTTCTTCGATCGGATCCTATCCTGGCTGATGTCCTCCCTCCTGGCCCTCTCATGACAGCTCGTCGGTCTAAAAACCTTCGGGATATTCTGGTAAGGAGCCATTACGTACCACCCATTTGTAATCCTTTCAGTACCCGTGGCCCTCTGTTAGGGTGTTTTCCATGTGGTCGATGCTTGGCCTGCCAGAATATCACCCGTACCTCCATATTTATGTCATCAGATGGTACCAAGACATTTAATATCAGGTGTTATATTACGTGTGCCACCACACACGTTATTTACTACGCCACGTGTCCGTGCTCCCTCGTGTATGTTGGTCTCACTTCACGCGAATTGAGGGTACGCACGAGGGAGCATGTGCGGGACATCAGTGCTGCCAAGGACACTATTGATCCCACCACGCTGAAAACACTCCCTAGGCATTTTTATAAATTTCATGGGAGTAACCCGTCTGGACTGAAGGTACGGGGTATTGATCATGTACGTGGGGGATCCCGTGGTGGCGATTTGAAAAAGCGATTAGCTCAGGTTGAGGCTCGATGGATCTCCACTTTGGACACCCTGGCCCCCAAGGGGCTTAATGAGAACATCAGCTTTGTTTCCTTTTTATAATTTGATATCTATTTGGCGTCCCAACCATTTCTCGCTCTCTTGTCTTTTGCAATCCCTTTTTTAACTTCATTGTTTGTGTGTTTATGAATGTTGTTTTTATTGGTTTGTCATTCTTATTTTAACGCTACCGGGAGCAATATGTTGCTCACTTTTGTAGTGATCTCTGACCTGCTACTAATTATTGATACGTTACCTTTTAGATCTATTCCTCCTTTATGCGGTAGGGGTGATTAATTGCTGTGTGGCTGAAGTATGACCTGGACTTCTGCCGGATATTTGACACTTGGGAAACCTGAAGAATTACCATCTTCCTATGGCAAGAATTGTACGATCTTCAAACCCCGGCGGCCCTTTGCGCGTCCAAGAATAATTGAAGTTTGAGTTGCACGTCCTTAAGTGGTTTTTTGAGTAATTTTAACTGTACCATCTCTCCAAGTGATCTTATCTGTTATGCAGTATTATTTATTTTGGCACTTTATATCTGTTTTATAACAACTTTGTGATATGTAGATCCTTTTACTCATCCTGAGTTCTCTTTATTCCCCCAAGGTGTTCCTTGGTACCTGTCTGATACACATGTACACTCTGTCTCCGGGGATACGTGTCCCTCGGACCAGGCGGTCTTGTGGTGACAGGACTCAGGACGCAATGTGGTGGTTCATGGCCCTTTTGGGTTTTGTCGTCCTGATTGGGAATGGTGGTACGTGGTTGTGGGGTGACACGTCCCCACTAGCCACGTGGGGCCTTCCCACCAGGTATGAAAACCAATGACACTCTTTCTTTTGGGCCACTATGAGTGTTAATATATAGTGCTGAAGTCTGGGGAGATGCGTGCTTCTCTTTTTATAGTTATTTCGGGTTCTACTTATAATTGGCGTCCCTGGTTACTACGATTTTTGGTAGTAGTACCACTATTTTTTCTGCCCGTTTAGTTAGCTACATGTGGCATGATATACTATGACTGGTTTTGTGAGCTCTGTTTGTATCAGCATCATTCGGGGATGGAGAGGTGTGGCCGTGGGAGTGATGTGTTCACAGCGGTCACATGATTTTCCCTCGTTCCCTCCCCTTTTGTGACGATCCCCATATGTCCGCATTTGAACTGCTATTGGCTGATTCACGCGTCACTCACCCGGCGATAGCGTGAAGCTAATCTAGGGACCTATGACGACTTCCTGTTTTACCTGGGAGTGCGTCTATGGTTACCTTAGTTACCGGCGTCCACAGCGGACACGTGGGATCCTCCTGCTTCCTCCTATGATAACTTCCTGTAACTACCCGGAATAGCGTCCATAGTTACTACATCGCTAGCGTACATAGTGATCATTGGACTCTCCCCGCCCCTTATTTCGACGACTTCCTGTTGTGGTTATGAGGAAGTGCGTCTGTAGCAACGGCATATACCAGGGCCGGAGCTTTGATGGTTAATCTAGTTTTTGTTCCCTGGGCCGTAGCATCTAGCGGTTCAATTGAGACCAGCCTGGACGCACCATGGACCTTCAGATTACACATATTTTAAACCACTTTGAGGTATGATGTTGATACAAGCTTGTTGTTAAGCGATGTCACTTCCTGTCTCCACGCCATTTCCGGCCACCCAGCTGTTGGATTTCACATTAGGAGGGGTATATATAATGGGCATGTAGGTCATGGGGTTATTACTTTGGTTTTCCACCTTGATAAAGCTATCCTCGCGAAACGCGCGTCGGATGGAGACCCCTGGACACTCTTAGGGATGCCTTCCTACACTTCATAGGGACTGCCTGTTTTTACGGCTGGCTTTCCTGCGTTGGTTTACTCTGCACCTCAGCACTTTAGGTAAGAGAATTTTCTCAAGTTGCACACTCGTGCTATATGATTACTTCATGTTGATCCTCTTTTCTGCTGTGCACCAGTGTTTAGTAACAGTAAGCCAGCGGGACCACCATGATTCCCCACCCATACATGGTGGGTAACCACGGTTTGATCTGACCATATCTTACCTCCCATTCTGCAGCCCCTTTTTTCCTGTGTATTTTTCCAACTATTTTGACCTCTTTAGGCTGTTTGCCGCCATCTATATAGATATTTACTAGTTGATTTTTTGATTCATTTGACTGGCTATTTAAACTGGTCTAATCCTATATGTCGGCATCCTTAGGATATATTGGTAGTGCACCATTTTAATGAAATATTTGTCTTGTTGTGTATTCAATAAAAAATATGTATATTTTTGCACTTTACTCTTGTCCTCCCGTTGTTCATAACAACACAGAGAAGTGGGAAACTGACTCTACATTAATTCACATAATTCTAGTGACTGCGCACACAACATGGCCAAACAAAAGCAAAAGACAGTACTTGGCCTATGAATCCAATGGAAACTCATAGGCAACATAGCCCACTGGACTAGGCAATTACATGCAGCCATAAAAAGTCCATGGGCCTTGCCACTGAATCCAACCCACAACCTCTCGTAGCCTAAGCAAAGAGCCTACCACTACACCAACACAGAGAAGTGGGAAACTGACTCTACATTAATTCACATAATCCTAGTGACTGCGCACACAACATGGCCAAACAAAAGCAAAAGACAGTACCTGGCCTATCAATCCAATGGAAACACATAGGTACCGAAGTCCATTAGACTAGGCAATTACATGCAGCTATGCAAAGTCCATTGACCTATCCTCAGAGTCGAATCCACATCCTCTCACAGCCCAAGCAAAGAGCCTACCACTACACCAACACACAGTAGTTCCAAACTGACGCTACAATAATTCACATAATCCTAGTGACTGCACACACAACATGGCCAAACAAAAGCAAAAGACAGTACCTGGCCTATCAAGACAATGGAAACTCATAGGCAACACAGGTCATTGGACAAAGCAATTATATGCAGCCATACAAATACCATTGGGCCTTGCTTCAGAGTCGAACCCACAACCTTTCGCAGCCCAAGCAAAGAGCCTACCACTACACCAACACAAAGAAGTGGGAAACTGACTCCACATTAATTCACATAATCCTAGTGACTGCGCACACAACATGGCCAAACAAAAGCAAAAGACAGTACCTGGCATATCAATCTCATGGAAATTCATGGGCAACACAGTCCATTGGACTAGGCAATTACATGCAGCCATACAAAGTCCATGGGCCTTGCCTCAGAGTTAACGCTCAACCTCTATTAGCCCAATCAAAGAGCCTACCACTACACCAACACAAAGAAGTGGGAAACCAATGTAGAGTCAGTTTCCTGCTTCTCTGTGTTTGTGTAGTGGTAGGCTGTTTGCTCGGGCTGCGAGAGGTTGTGGGTTCGACTCTGAGGCGAGGCCCATGGACTTTGTATGGTTGCATGTAATTGCCTAGTCCAATGGACTGTTTTGCCTATGAGTGTCCATTGGATTGATAGGCCAGTTACGGTCTTTTGCTTTTGTTTTGCCATGTTGTGTGCGCAGTCACTAGGATTATGTGAATTAATGTAGAGTCAGTTTCTCACTTCCCTTTGTTGGTGTAGTGGTAGGCTCTTTGCTTGAGCTACGAGGAGTTGTGGGTTTGACTCTAAGGCAAGGCCCATGGACTTTGAATGTCTGCATATAATTGCTTAGTCCAATGGACTGTGTTTCTTATGAGTGTCAATTGGATTGATAGGCCAGGTACTGTCTTTTGCTTTTGTTTGGCCATGTTGTGTGCGCAGTCACTAGGATTTTGTGAATAAATGTAGAGTCAGTATCCTACTTCTCTGTGTTGGTGTAGTGGTAGGCTGTTTGCTTGGGCTACGAGAGGTTGTGGGTTTGACTCTGAGGCACGGCCCATGGACTTTGTATGGCTGCATGTAATTGTCTAGTCCAATGGACTGTGTTGCCTATGAGTTTCCATAGGATTGATAGAACAGGTACTGTCTTTTGCTTTTGTTTGGCCATGTTGTGTGTGCAGTCACTAGGATTATGTGAATTAATGTAGAATCAGTTTCCCACTTCTATGTGTTGGTGTAGTGGTAGGGTCTTTGCTTGGGCTACGAGAGGTTGTAGGTTTGACTCTGTGACAAGGCGCATGGACTTTGTATGGCTGAATGAAATTGCCTAGTCCAATGGACTGTGTTGCCTATGAGTTTCCATTGGATTGATAGGCCTGGTACTATCTTTTCCTTTTGTTTGGCCATGTTGTGTGCGCAGTCACTAGGATTATGTGAATTAATGTAGAGTCAACTTCACATTTCTCTAAGTTTGTGTAGTGGTAGGCTCTTTGCTTGGACTACGAGAGGTTGTGGGTTTGACTCTGAGGCAAGGCCCATGGACATTGTATGGCTGCATGTAATTGCCTATTCCAATGGACTGTGTTGCTTATGAGTTCATTGGACTCATAGGCCAGGTACTGTCTTTTGCTTTTGTTTGGCAATGTGGTGTGCGCAGTCACTAGGATTATGTTAATTATTGTAGAGTCAGTTTTCCATTTCTCTCTGTTGGTGTAGTGGTAGGCTCTTTGCTTGGGCTGAGAGAGATTGTGGGTTTGACTCTGAGGCAAGGCCCATGGACTTTTTATGGCTGCATGAAATTGCCTAGTCCAATGGAATGTGTTGCCTATGAGTTTCCATTGGATTGATAGGCCAGGTACAGTCTTTTGCTTTTGTTTGGCCATGTTTTGTGCGCAGTCACTAGGATTATGTGAATTATTGTAGAATCAGTTTCCCACTTCTTTGTGTTGGTGTAGTGGTAGACTTTGTGCTTGAGCTATGACAGGTTGTGGGTTCGACTCTGAGGCAAGTCTCCTCGACTTTGTATGGCTGCATGTAATTGCCTAGTCCAATGGAATGTGTTGCCTATGAGTTTCCATTGAATTGATAGGCCAGGTAATCTCTTTTGCTTTTGTTTGGCCATGTTGTGTGCGCAGTCACTAGGATTATGTGAATTAATGTAGAGATAGTTTCCCACTTCTTTGTGTTGGGGTAGTGGTAGGCTCTTTGCTTGGGCTGTGAGAGGTTGTGGGTTCGATGCTGAAGCAAGGCCCATGGACTTTGTATGGCTGCATGTAATTGCCTAGTCTAATGGACTGTGTTGCCTATGAGTTTAAATTGGATTGATAGGCAAGTTACTGTCTTTTGCTTTTGTTTGGCCATGTTGTGTGCGCAGTCACTAGGATTATGTGAATTAATGTTGAGACAGTTTCCCACTTCTTTGTGTTGGTGTAGTGGTAGGCTCTTTGCTTGAGCTTCTGAGAGGTTGTGGGTTTGACTCTGAGGCAAGGCCCAATGGTCTTTGTATGGCTGCATATAATTGCCTTGTCCAATGGACTGTGTTGCCTATGAGTTTCCATTGGATTGGTAGGCCAGGTACTGTCTTTTGCTTTTGTTTGGACATGTTGTGTGCGCAGTCACCAGGATTATGTGAATTAATGTACAGACAGTTTCCCACTTCTTTGTTTTGGTGTAGTGGTAGGTTCTTTGCTTGGGCTGCGAGAGGTTGAGGGTGCGACTCTGAGGCAAGGCCCATGGACTTTGTATGGCTGCATGTAATTGCTTAGTCCAATGGACTGCGTTGCCTATGAGTTTCCATTGGATTGATAGGCCATGTTCTGTCTTTTGCTTTTGTTTGGCCATGTTGTGTGCGCAGTCACTAGGATTATGTGAATTAATGTAGAGTCAGTTTCCCACTTCTCTGTGTAGGTGTAGTGGTAGGTTTTTTGCTTGGGCTGCGAGAGGTTGAGGGTTCGACTCAGAGGCAAGTCCCCTGGACTTTGTATGGCTGCATGTAATTGCCTAGTCCAATGGAATGTGTTGCCAATGAGTTTCCATTCAATTGATAGGCCAGTTACTCTCTTTTGCTTTTGTTTGGCCATGTTGTGCGCGCAGTCACTAGTATTATGTGAATTAATGTAGAATCAGTTTCCTACTTCTCTGTCTTGGTGTAGTGGTAGGCTCTTTGCTTGGGCTACGAGAAGTTGTAAGTTTGACTCTGAAGCAACGCCCATGGACTTTGTATGGCTGCATGTAATTGCTTAGTCCAATGGACTCTGTTGCCTATGAATTTTCATTGGATTCATAGGCCAGGTACTGTCTTTTGCTTTTGTTTGGCAATGTTGTGTGCGCAGTCACTAGGATTATGTGAATTATTGTATAGTCAGTTTCCACTTCTCTGTGTTGTTGTAGTGGTAGGCTTTTTGCTTGGGCTGAGAGAGATTGTGGGTTCGACTCTGAGGCAAGGCCCATGGACTTTGTATGGCTGCATGTAATTGCCTAATCCAATGGACTTTGTTGCCTATGAGTTTCCATTGGATTGATAGGTTAGTTACTGTCTTTTGCTTTTGTTTGGCCATGTTGTGTGCGCAGTCACTAGGATTATGTGAATTATTGTAGAAACAGTTCCCCACTTCTCTGTGTTGGTGTAGTGGTAGACTTTGTGCTTGGGCTACGAGAGGTTGTGGGTTCGACTCTGAGGCAAGGCCCAAGGACTTTGTATGGTTGCATGTAATTGCCTAGTCCAATGGACTATGGTACCTATGAGGTTCCATTGGATTGATAGGCCAGGTACTGTCTTTTGCTTTTGTTTGGCCAAGTTGTGTGCGCAGTCACCAGGATTATGTGAAATAATGTAGTGTCAGTTTCCCACTTCTCTGTGTTGGTTTGGTAATAGGCTCATTGCTTGGGCTGCGAGAGGTTGTGGGTTTGACTCTGAGGCAAGGCCCATGGACTTTGCATGTCTGCATGTAATTGCCTAGTCCGATGGACTGTGTTGCCTATGAGTTTCCATCGGATTGATAGGCCAGGAACCGTTTTTTGTTTTTATTTGGCCATGTTGTGTGCGCAGTCACTAGGATTATGTGAATTAATGTAGAGTCAGTTTCCCATTTCTCTGTGTTGGTGTAGTGGTAGGCTCTTTGCTTGGGCTGTGAGAGGATGTGGGTTTAATTCTGAGGCAAGGCCCATGGACTTTGTATGGCTGCCTGTAATTGCCTAGTCCAATGGACTGTGTTGCCTATGAGTTTCCATTGGATTGATAGGCCTGGTACTATCTTTTGCTTTTGTTTGGCCATGTTGTGTGCGCAGTCACTAGGATTATGTGAATTAATGTAGAGCTAGTCTCACACTTCTCTATGTTGGTGTAGTGGTAGGCTCTTTGCTTCTTTGCTCGGGTTACAAGAGGTTGTGGGTTCGACTCTGGGGCAAGGCCCATGGGCTTTGTATGGTTGCATGCAATTGTCTAGTCCAATGGACTGTGTTACATATGAGTTTCCATTGAATTGATAGGCAAGGTTCTGTCTTTTGCTTTTGTTTGGCCATGTTGTGTGCGCAGTCACTAGGATTATGTGAATTAATGTAGACTCAGCTTCCCACTTCTTTGTATACTTTATTAAATTTTAAGGGGTTTACAATAACAGGGGAGGGGGTAATTGAAGTATTTAAAATGCATTCTTAAAAATATTGTTGAAATAACAAAGAAGGGGAAGAGGAAGGGAAGAAAGGGTAGGCTAAAAGTGGATGGGAAGGGGTATTGGAGGGGAAGTGGGAATGGAAGGAGTTAGGGAATATAAAGGGGGAGGAGAAAGGGAAGGAGGAAGACGTTGAGGTAATTCGTTAAGTTTCAAATTCAAGCAAGATTATAAACTCATATTCATTTAGCACAGTATATAAACACATTCGGAAATAACATATTGCATTTTTATTATTTAGATAATGTCAAGGAACTAATTCAAAACAAGGTTTGGCATGTATTTTTGGGACCAAAGAGACCATCTTATTTTATATCTTTGATAGTTTTTTTCTTTTAACGCAATATTATACTCATATAAATTATGAGCTGAAACCATGTCCGTAACTTCTGAAATAGATGGGATTCTTTCTTCTCTCCAGTTGGCTCCTAATAAATTCTTAATAACTAAGAAAATGTGACAGACAATGTATCTATACTTTTTCTCATATTCTTCTAACCCTATGGAAAGAATAACCAATTCTGGAGTAAGATTTATGTCTTTTGTAGTCAATTGCTTTAAGAGGTCTCTGACTTTCTTCCATAAGGGTTTAAGTAAAGGACATCCACAGAAAATGTGGATAAAGGATCCATTTTTCCCGCAACCTCTCCAACACAGTGGTGAGTTTTCAGCAGAAAACTTGCACAACTTTAGAGGGGTATAGTACCATCTGGAATACACTTTATAATATGTCTCCTGAAGAGAAGCACAGGTTGCAGTTGCATAAGTTGTTTCCAGAGCTTGTTTCCATGTACTTATAGGGAATTCCTTGTGCAAATCTTTCTCCCAATTATTTAGGTTTAGCTTTTTCTCAAATTCATAATCTTCATTTAGCAAGGAATATATATTACTGGTTTTCCAAATAATTTGGTTTAATGGATTATTCAATAAATTTATTAGGGGTTTAGGAAGCTGAAATCTAGGTTTTTTGTTTGTAAGAAAATTTTCTATACGGTACCAAATTTTTTCTCTTTATTTGGGATGTTAAATTTACTTTGTATGTTTTTGAAGGGCAAGATTTTGTTATTTTCTATTAGGTCGAGAAAATTGTTTATGTTGTATTGTTTCCATTTTATTATGTTCATTTTGGGAGTCAGAATTTGTATTGTTTCAATTGGGCAACATTTAATATCCTCCAAAGGTACATTATCTTTCATCAATGTTTTTAATAGGGATTTCCATGCCCATATATCTGCTTTACTTGTTTGAAATTTAGTTAATGTTTTTTGTGTGTTTAAAAGTTGGGCCAAAATGATATCTGATTTGGGAATGTTTCGATTATAATGTTTTTCTATATGTACCCAACTATTTTTAAATTCGGTTATTAGACTATTTTGGGTCTGTTTATTGAGACTAGTTAAATAATAAGCGTAAATATTCGGTAAACCTAAGCCTCCATTCCTCTTATGTTTACATAAAATGTTTTGGGAAATTCTAGGTTTCTTATTTTGCCAGATGAATAGTAATGACTGAGATTGTAGTTTCTGGATCCAGTGCTTAGGAATTGTTGTTGTTAAACATCGGAATAGGTATAGAGTTTTCGGCAAAATAATAGATTTATATGATATGACCTTTCCCATCCATGAAACTTCAGTCATCTTTAAATTTTTCAATTCATTTTGGATGTTGTTTAATAATTGGGTAATATTCATAGATACAATTTTTTTGGTTGGGTTTGTAATGTATATCCCTAAATATTTCAATTTTTCAGTTTCCCACTTGAAGGCAAATTCCTTCTGAATACAATCTTTTAAATCAGGGTCTATGTTATAACCCAAAATTTGGGACTTAAAATAATTGATTTTATAATATGATACGGCTGAGAAATCATCCAGAATATTAATTGTATTTCTAAGTGACTCTAGTGGGTCGGTTATACTAAGAATTACATCGTCAGCATATAGTGTGATTTTATACTGTTTGTGATTTGTGAAAATACCTTTTATATTTTTTCTTACTCTAATTTTTTCAGCTAGGGGTTCCATCACTAAGGCAAATAATAAAGGAGAGAGTGGGCAGCCCTGTCTGGTTCCATTGCTTATAGAAAAATTACTAGAGAGGAAGTTATTGACGTAGATTTTTGCAGTGGGTTGGGAATAAATTTCTAATATTAATTTTAATATCTGACCATTAAATCCAAAATTTTTCAAGGTTGCTATCATGTAACCCCAATGGATCCTATCGAAAGCCTTCTCTGCATCCAATGAAAGGAGCAGAGAAGGCTCCTGATTTTTCTCAACCAGATCCACAAGGTTCAAAATTTTACGCGTCACATCAGATGACTGCCTGTCTTTAATAAACCCCACCTGATCCAAGTGGATCAAATTAGGGAGAATTTTCTGAAGCCGGTTTGCAATAAGCTTAGAGATTAACTTCATATCTGTGTCAATCAAGGATATAGGCCTATAATTTGACATGTCTAGAGGATCACCTTTATTTTTTGGGATAATAGTAATATTAGCTGTAAGCATCTCTTTTGGGATATGTCCTTCTGTAGATAAGTAGTTAATTAATCTCGTCAGATATGGGGATAATATATCTCCAAATGTTTAATAATATTCATTATTTAGCCCGTCGGGACCTGGTGATTTCTCTAATTTAAGCTGTTTGATGACTAATAAAACTTCTTCTTTTGTATATAGCTTATTTAAAGATTTTAAATCATTATTTGAAATTTTGGGAAGGTCAATTTTATCTAGAAAATTCTTTATTGATTTTTCAGTGGGTTGTATTAGGTTATCGTTATCTTTCAAGTTATATAAATCGTGGTAGTATCTGGCGAAGGAATTTGCAATATCTTTAGGATGTTTACAAAGGATACTGTCTTTATTTTTAATTGCTGGTATTCTACTTTTAACTCTTTGTTGCCTAATTCTTTTCATCATTAATTTTGTGGGTCTATTATTAGAATGGTAAAAATTTGTTTTGTTTATTAACGTCACTTTGTTGTACTCTTGGGTTAGTAAAGAATTTAGTTCTATTCTCAGATTCATAATGTGGGAGTGATTTGCATCTGATGGGTTTATTATTTGTATGTGTTCAGCTTCCCTAATTTTGTCTGAAATTTCTTTGAATTTCTTCAATTTTTTCTTTTTATCTTTACTGTTAATTTGTATCATTATCCCTCTTATGACCGCTTTATGTGCGTTCCAAAGAGAGCTAATTGAGATGTCGTTTGTGTCATTTTCCTTGAAATAATTTTTAAGGGCTTCTTCAATTACTGCAGTATGTTTTGGGTTTCTAAGCAAATACGAATTGCACCTCCATATTCTATCACTATTATCTAATTTTCCAGAACCTATCTGAAAATTTACAGGGGAATGGTCAGACCAGGTTCTTTGACCTATGCTTACAGATGTAAATTTATTTATTGTAAATAATGTAGTTAGAACCAAGTCTATTCTTGAAAAAGTCTTATGGGAGTCAGAATAATACGTATACTCTCTTGAACTCGTATTTAAGCACCTTAACATATCAAACAATTCTTCGTCTTCAAGCCAATTATCTAATGTACGTAAAAGATATCTTGTTTTAGATGTTGAATCTAGCATGCCATTTGGTACCATATTAAAATCACCAAAAATAATCAAATCCCCCTTCTGAACTTCTCTGACAATAGTCATCAGCTTATTAAGGAAGTGTATCTGGCCTCTATTTGGTGCGTATACATTAACAAATGTATATATTGTGTTGTTGATTTTGCACACTATTATGCAATACCTATCTGCATTATCAGATACCTTGGTAATAAGTTCAAAGGTTACAGAATCTCTAATTAGAATAGCCACTCCAGCCTTTTTTTTTTCATTTGAGGAAGTATATTTGTGGGGAAAACGTCTATAGTTGAATGAAGGCGGTTTGGACTTTTTAAATTTTGTCTCTTGGAGACCTACAACATCCGCCTTTGATTCATTCAGGAATTTCCATACCGCAAATCTCTTCCTTGGACTGTTTAGTCCCCTGACATTATATGTCAAGAGATTAAGTGTCATTAGCAATAGTATAGAAAAAGGTGATTATTCCGAATGTTGTGTGGGGTAACCAAAGATTAGATTCGTATAAACATATAACTTGACTATTATTTTTTTCCTGTATGGAAAGAAAAAGGTTAAACACAAGTAATACAAACAAGAAAAACTTAACTGTATAACATAAGTCCCAAAGTCTTCTTGGAGGATCTTGATATGGAAATGAAATGAAACCCATTTCAAGAATCACTCCTGATGGGAGTAAAGTTCAACAGCCAATGTCTTACTCCAACCTCTTTTATGAGTGGATATCCAAATCCAGTGATAATGAAGTGTTCTTCAAATCCAGGTGGTGGACCATAAATATTGTCCAACTAAATTGATGAGCCTAGAGAAGAAATAATAAATCAAGTTATAACGAATCCAAGATCCTTCAGCATCTTCTCGCCTTCTTTCGCAGAGATGATAGACAAAGTCTTTCCTTGATGATGGATTAGGATCTTTGTAGGAAATCCCCATCTATATGATATGTTGTTCTGTCTAAGTAGTTGAGTGATACTATTGAGACTTTTCCTCTGTAGAATGGTTTCTTTAGATAAATCCGAAAAAATCTTTAAATTCTTGTAGGGTGAAGGAAGACTCTTGTGAAGTCTTAGGTATTCAAATAGTTTTTCTTTCGTTTTATAGAAATATATCCTGAGAATGGTATCCCTCGGAGTGTCTTGTGATATAAATTTTGGTCTAGGTAGCCTATGAACCCTATCTACAGTCAAATCCAATTCTGACATGTTAGGCAAGGTTGTTTTCAGTAGTTTCTGGATATATTGCAAAAGTTCGTTATTTTGACATTTTCAGGAATGCCTCTAACCTTAAAATTATTCCTGCGATTCCTGTCTTCTTGGTCAGTTAGTTTTTGTTTCAAAATTCTGATTTCTTCTTTAATTTTCAATTGCTCTATAGCGACCACTTTGGTATCTTTTTTCAATGAATCGACTTCAGTTTCTGTGTTTTTAATTCTTGTGGACATAGAATTGAAAGTTGATCTCATTTCGTTGACCCGTTGATCTAAGTCCGACTGAATTGACATTCTGAAATTAGAAAGTGAGTCCGAAATGAATTTTTGGAGTGAGAGTATATCTTGTGATAAAATAACATTTTCTTTTACAGCTCCTAAGTCCATCGGTGAGGTATCAGGTGGGTTATTTTCGACATCCAAGTGTGCTCTTTGTTTATCTGGACTGTTGAGTGAAGAAGAAAGTTCATTTCCAGAATCTGAATCTGAATCCATGGCCCAAGCATCCCAGTCAGCATCTCTGTTTTTTGACGCATCCTTTTCTTTTTGTCTTGAGCCTCTTTTCTTCCCTTGTTGGCATTTGTCTTTAATTATTTTCGGAATTGCTCCAGAGCTTGGATTCCCAGGTGAAATATTTGTTGTGTTAGTTGGTGCCTCTTTGGTGTTTGTTGATGTAGTCGAAGTATTTTCCTCTTTTCCTTTTCTGTTATCTTTTTGAGACATTTTGTTTCAGGAATATTAATATTATATAGTAGGTCACTTAAGGGATTAATTATAGTTTTTAAACTTGGTGTATAACTAGTTTGCCTAATCTATTATATCTCTTTGATGTCTAGAGAGCTTTACTATCCATTACCACTGTCAGCAATCCCGCAATGTTTTAGTCTCAATAACTTTTTTGTGCCAGCTTTATTTTTCTTGAACGATGTCTGGAATTATGCAGGGGAGAGTCCTCTCTCCCTTGAGTATTGAGATTAGTTGGACCACACTTAGTTTAGGCTGTCAGATGTTCAGAAGTGACTGACATGCAAGGGTTTATATTAAAGTTGCACTGGTATTCACCTATGCAGTTTACACAGGCAATAATAATAACAATAATAATAATAATTACGTTGTACCAGCTTAATTTTTCATAGGGTATGCCTAGAATCATTCAGTAAAGGGCTATCTTTCTGCCAAGTGTCAAAACAAGTCAGACCAGGTTTTAGTATTACGGTCAGACGTGTCACAACTGAGGCTATAGAAGATCTCTGATATGTAAACTGCATATAAGTCTGTCAGGCTGGCTACAGTTGTTTGCACCACTGATTTCAGCTGCCGATTTATCCTGTGAATTTGCGCAGATATTATCAATTATGGTCTTAATATATTTATTAGGGTCTCTTCTTATCAAGTGTAGTTCGTTTTAATCAGAACAATTTCTCCAAAAAGCTGTCAAGAATGCTTTCTGTCAGGGCAGTTATCCTGTCATAGATCAGAGTTAAACAGGGTTCATAGGCAGCACTGACAGGAATTCAACACTGTCAATTTCAGCTTTAAATAATTCTCTTGTACCAAGTCAGAATTGCCCCAAAAAGATCTTAAATTGTAGGTGGGGATGTCTCTTACTCCTTTGAGGGCAAATTTAGTCGAAGTAAATTTCCTGAATAGCTGTAACTTATGTTTTCTGAGGTGTCCCCATGACAACTAGATGGCTCCCTCACTACATAAAGGCAGTTTGCTGTCTCCTCAGAGGGATGTTATTCAGCAGTGTGAGGAGATTATCCATTAATTGTGGGATAATTTAGATTATTGATAAAAGCAGATAAAGAATATTAAATTATTTTGTGAGAAATTATCTTCTCTGGTGTTTAGTAGTAGAATAATTGTCCTGTCACAGAGGTACCTCCATGCGCCACTTACAGCTTAAGGAAAGCTGGGTTACAACTATTTTGATGTGAAATCTGTTAAATTTAGTCTCTAAAGGATCCTCATGTCTTCCTGAAGCTTTTATACTTCTTTTTTTACCAGAAATGGATGAGTTTTATCTTCTTCTACGTCGCTTTTGAGGTTAGAGATACAGCAGCAATTAAAAGATACGTCCTGTGTTGTCCATCATTAGGCCACGCCCCGCTCCTTCCCACTTCTTTGTGTTGGTGTAGTGGTAGGCTCTTTGCTTGTTCTGCGGGAGGTTGTGGGTTTGACTCTGAGGCAAAGCCCATGGACTTTGTATGGCTGCATGTAATTGCCAAGTCAAATTGACTGTGTTACCTATGAGTTTCCATTGGATTGATAGGCCAGCTACTGTCTTTTGATTTTGTTTGGCCATGTTGTCTGCGCAGTTACTAGGATTATGTGAATTAATGTAGAGTCAGTCTCCTACTTCTCTTTGTTGGTGTAGTGGTAGGCTCTTTGCTTAGGCTGCGAGAGGTTGTGGGTTCGACTCTGAGACATGGCCTATGGACTTTGTATGGCTGCATGTAATTTCCTAGTCCAATGGACTGTGTTGCCTATGAGTTCCCGTTGGATTGATAGGCCAGGTAATGCCTTTTGCTTTTGTTTGGCCATGTTGTGTGTGCAGTCACTAGGATTATGTGAATTAATGTAGAATCAACTTTCAACTTCTCTGTGTTGGTGTAGTGGTAGGCTCTTTGCTTGGGCTGCGAGAGGTTGTGGGTTCAACTCTGAGACAAGGCCTATGGACTTTGTATGGCTGCATATAATTGCATAGTCCATTGTACTATGTTGCCTATAAGTTTCCATTGGCTTGATAGGCCAGCTACTGTCTTTTGCTTTTGTTTGGCCATGTTGTGTGCGCAGTCACTAGGATTATGTGAATTAATGTAAAGTCAGTCTCCAACTTCTCTTTGTTGGTGTAGTGGTAGGCTCTTTGCTTGGGCTGCGAGAGGTTGTGGGTTCGACTCTGAGACAAGGCCTATGGACTTTGTATGGCTGCATGTAATTGCGTAGTCCAATGGACTGTGTTGCCTGTGAGTTTCCATTGGATTGATAGGCCAGGTACTGTGTTAGTCCATTTTGTGTGCGTAGTCATTAGGATTATGTGAATTAATGTAGAATCAGTTTCCCACTTCTCTGTGTTGATGTAGTGGTAGGCTCTTTGCTTGGGCTACAAGAAGTTTTGGGTTTCACTCTGAGGCAAGGCCCGTGGACTTTGTATGGCTGCATGTAATTGCCTAGTCCAACGGACTGTGTTGCCTATGAGTGTCCATTGGATTCTTAGGCCAAGTACTGTCTTTTCCTTTTGTTTGGCCATGTTGTGTGCGCAGTCACTAGGATTATGTGAATTAATGTATAACCAGTTTCCCGTTTCTCTGTGTTGGTGTAGTGGTAGGCTCTTTGCTTGGGCTGCGAGAGGTTGTGGGTTTGACTCTGAGGCAAAGCCCATGGACTTTGTATGGCTGCATGTAATTGCCTAGTCCAATGGAATGTGTTGCCGATGAGTTTCCATTCGATTGATAGGCCAGGTACTGACTTTTGCTTTTGTTTGGCCATGTTGTGTGCGCAGTCACAAGAATTATGTGAATTAGTGTAGACTCAGCTTCAAACTTCTTTGTGTTGGTGTAGTGGTAGGCTCTTTGCTTGATCTGTGAGAGGTTGTGGGTTTGACTCTGAGGCAAGGCCCATGGACTTTGTATGGCTGCATGTAATTGCCTAGTCCAATGGAATGTGTTGTCAATGAGTTTCCATTCGATTGATAGGCCAGATACTGACTTTTGCTTTTGTTTGGCCATGTTGTGTGCGCAGTCACTAGGATTATGTGAATTAATGTAGAGTCAGTTTCCCACTTCTCTGTTTTGGTGTAGTGGTGTGATACCAATGTGATATGACTGAAAGAATGTGTGATTAGATAGGAATCATAATCAAAAGATAAGAGTGATCCCAGATATTATTTGACCTATCAATAATTCAGTATCAAAGAGATGTCCTTTGGATAATATTTCACTAATGATGACCAAGGAATACATGTCAACCAGGTTTTGAAGCAGTTTTAAGATAATGAGGAAGTCACATTTACAGTTCCACTTACCGGAAACTTGTGGTTGGCTTAAAGACAGGTTTAAGGAAGCTTGCATATGAAATTTACGGCTCATTGCAATATTTCACTAACACTATGGTCAAACTGTGGTCGGTCAGTTGTCAACTGGCAGGATGTGCAGGAAATGAGCAGGAAGCTGCCGGTGCCCACAGCAGTTTGTGGTCAAGTTACATGAACATGACTCAGCTGTCACATGCTGGTGACCATTTAAACACAACCTACAAAATTTTCCTATAAAAATACACCGGACTCGCTTAATGTTAAGGGAAACCTTCCAGGACATTGAAGTGTACGTACGCACTGTTCCTGTGATGCAAGAGGCCGAGATGTTGTTTCCTTACCATTAAATCGAGTTCCCTCCGATGTGAAAGGATTGCTACAACAAACGGTAATGTTGATGCATATTTCTGTTATTGTATAAGATTCTATGACTAAAAAAATAGTTCTTATGCCTATGTACCATTGACTATATATTCATGTGCTATTAAAATAAATAAGTATCTTGCTATAAAGAATCTTAGTATTCGTGCCTGATTAGGATATCAGTGAGCGCTTCGTAAGTACGGGCTTTCAGCCCCCTTTTTTAGTAGAATTTAGCAAGACATAAATTGGCGTAGTCGGCAGGATTACTTCTATAAGAAGTAATTAACGAATTTTTGAAATTTAGAAATTAAAAACATATATTTGGCAAAATTCCAGATATTTTTTCAATCTTTTTGCATAGTGTCAAAATGTTCAGAAAACGTAAGGATAATGTTAAGGAGGTTGTTGTGGAGATCCCATGCTGGACTGAGGCTCCCTACAATCTTATAGCACATGAATTGGTCAATTGTGGATTGGCAGAACAATGGCAGAATAAGCTTAAGGGTTGTGTACCTACTGATGTTGTGAATGTACTCAGTGGTGCCCCTGTGAAAACAGGTGATGTAGTGTCTTGTGGATTGGCAGAACAATGGCAGGACAAGCTTAAGGGTTGTGAAGCTACTGATGTTGTGAATGGACTCAGTAGTGACCCTGTGAAAACAGGTGATGTAGTGTCTTTAGCATGGCGCAAACAATGGCAGGATAAGCTTAAGGGTTGTGAAGCTACTGATGTTGTGAATGGACTCAGTAGTGCCCCTGTGAAAACAGGTGATGTAGTGTCCTGTGGATTGGCAGAACAATGGCAGGACAAGCTTAAGGGTTGTGAAGCTACTGATGTTGTGAATGGACTCAGTAGTGACCCTGTGAAAACAGGTGATGTAGTGTCTTTAGCACGACGCAAACAATGGCAGGATAAGCTTAAGGGTAGTGAAGCTACTGATGTTGTGAATGTATTCGGTAGTGTCCCTGTGAAAGCAGGTGATGTAGTGTCTTTAGCACGACGCAAACAATGGCAGGATAAGCTTAAGGGTAGTGAAGCTACTGATGTTGTGAATGTATTCGGTAGTGTCCCTGTGAAAGCAGGTGATGTAGTGTCTTTAGCACGACGCAAACAATGGCAGGATAAGCTTAAGGGTAGTGAAGCTACTGATGTTGTGAATGTATTCGGTAGTGTCCCTGTGAAAGCAGGTGATGTAGTGTCTTTAGGACGGTGCATCTGGATTTTGGCAAGTGCATATAGTGTAATGCATGAGCGTAATCTAAAGATGCAGAAGAAAAGTTCCCAGATGGAACAAAAGATGATAGAATTAGGTTGCCTGAAAACAGTTCTGGAATGTAATACCAGACTGTTGAAGGATAAATTGGAACATTATCAGAATGTGGCACAAAAAGCTGCCATAAAAATTGCTCAAAATAAGTACAAGAAAAGAAGAGGAAAGGTAAATAAAATCCAAATTGCTCAAAATAAGTACAAGAAAAGAAGAGGAAAAGTAAATAAAACCAAAGTGCATAAAAGTATCGCCTCAGCTTCTATAAACTGGGATCCCGATACTTGGGATGGGGATGTGTGGGATTCATCTTCATCATCTGATGAGGAGGATTACCATAAAGGGAAGATTCAGGCTAATCCAGTAAGGAGGCGCCTAGAGAAGACAGAGAATGAGATCATCCGGGAACATGTCCGGGATGGTCAGGGGAATCTGCAATATGACGAAGATGGTAATGCCATCACAAATGAGAGAACGATTCCTCATGTAAAAAATCGAGTAACCATTGAAGATTACTCTCAGGGAGAAGTTGATAGCATTTTAACACAGTTTAGACAAAAACCAGGAGAAGGAGAAATTCCCTGGTTGGTCAGGGTGCACGATCTCGGAGGAGGTGGAGTGCACTTTGACGCCGGAGACGTGGCAAAATTTGTCACCATGTCTCGTGACCCAGAAATTCAGAGATCAATAAAAAATTATTTTGTTGATCATAATGAGCATGGTACTCAAAACTTAATCATGATCTTAGCCCATGCTTTTCTGGACAAATACCCATCAGAAGCAGACTTTCCTATCAATGATAAACCTTGGTATACCTTAAAAGATGGTATGGAAAGGCTGAAGGAAGAAGCAATGAGGAATGCTCTTCCTCTTTTGGGAATGGATGATGATTATCTCCAGTACCCATTGAAAGCCAGCATAAGAAATAGGCTGGTTAAACATGCTCCTCCAGCATACAAAACAGTTATTTTAACCTTAACTGTAGCGCTGACTGGAGAATCAATCGGTGTAGTTCTAGGGAGGATGAGGGAGTCACAGGATATGGGACAGTGGGATAAACCATCCCCTGGAGGCCATGTTGGTAACAGTAAGCCAAACAATCCTGATTGGAAAGAGAAATCAGTAGGGGAGGCCCCACGAGTGTCTCGCAAAGACATGTTCCAGGCTTTGCTTAAAGCCGGGATCAATAAGGAAAGGACTGATGGAAAGGAGACAGGAGAATTATGGACGTTGTACAAACAGAAAGTTCTATCCACAAAGAAAGTGACCACTACAAATGTGGAAGGGGGTTCAAAAACCCCCAAGGTAAAGAAATTAGAGGGAAAAGGGGAAAAAACCCCAAAGAATGTGTCTTGGGAAGATTTTCAGTCAGTTTATCCATGGGAAGGACTGGCTGCAGCCGTGGCCACAAAGGTCACAGAAGGAAGGGCTAATACACAGACTGAAGTCTGTGTAAATGAAAGTTCAGAAGGAAGTGATTTACCATAGGTAGCCAGCCAAGCCCCCCTATTGATAAAAAGGGACGAACGTTCCTACGTCAATCTTAGCATACATTGGAAAGGGGGAAATGTTCAAAAAGTCCCAGCTTTGATTGACACGGGGGCGGAGGCTACTTTAATTCATGGAAACCCAGAAAAAATAAAAGGACCTCGAGTAAAAATTGCTGGACTAGGTGGTCAATTGATCACCGGGGTTCAGACACAGGTAGCTTTGAAGATAGGTAATTTACCTATCAAGAAGTACACGGTGCTGGTAGTTCCTATACCAGAATATAATTTGGGAATTGATATCCTAAAATGGATGACTCTTAATCTAACCGAAGGAAAATTCTCCTTTGGGGTTATGTCTTGTCATAAGAAAATGCAGATCTCACATTATATCAATGATATAATGATACAAGGACAAGATGAGCAAAGTGTGAGAGATCAATTGACAAAACTGGTTGCTCGTATGAGGAGTAAAGGATGGGAAATCAATGATGCCAAGGTTCAAGGACCGTCTCAGGTGGTAACATTTCTAGTTATTCAGTGGAACAAGGGGCACAGAGAGATCTTGCCCAATGCCAGACAGAAAATTATTAATTTTCCGGTCCCTAAATCCAAACAGGAGACTCAGTCTTATATTGGATTGTTTGATTTTTGGAGACAACATATCCCTCATTTGGGACAAATGTTGGCTCATTTGGACAAAGTAACGAGGAAAAAATATGAGTTCCACTGGGGAGAGGAACAGCAAAATGTGTTTGAGATTGTCAGGGAAGTGTGGCAAGGCATTGAAGGGATTATTCAATCTACCAAGACCACTGTATTTCATGTCGATGCTCATGTCCCTACTAACTCACTTGAACGTTTGTTTAATTCAGAAGCAGATAAAGCAGCAGCCATCAGACAAATCAGTCCAACAGTTGACAAGGAAAAAAGAGGCATGGTTGCAAGGTACAGCTGTTTGGGCACACCAGAAAGAGCGACACCTTATTCAGCAGGTTTAGACCTCAGTACATTGGAAACTGTCGTGGTACCCCCAGGTAAGGTAAAAACAATTTCAACAGGATTGGGTTGCCAGATACCAAAGGATCATTATGGTCAAATAGCCACTCGTTCTAGTTTAGTGTTAAAAGGAGCCATAGTGGTGGGAGGGGTAATAGAGGCAGATTATCAGGGAGAAATCAAAGTACTGATGCTAAATTTTGGAAATGAACCTTTGATTTTGGTGAAACACCAGAGGGTTGCTCAGATGTTGATAATCCCAATAAACTTGTCTGAAATAAGAGAAGGAACTGCCCCGGCAGAATTAACAATATGGGGTACTAAAGGTTTTGGATCCTCTAATATTACAAATGTAGGAGCAAAAATATGGATTCAAAACCTCCAAGGACCGCCCTCAGAGACAGCGGTAATAGCGGTCGGAAAAGATCGTACTTTCCTGATGAGACCAGGAGTGGGGAAGTGGGAATATGTCCCACAAGAAAAATGTTATTTACGAGAATAATAGTGTTTCTTTATTTGCAGAAGGTGTGGTAAATAAGCGGAATCCATGGTATCGGTCACTGGGAAGAGCTCGACAGTGATGAGATGGAGAAATTCCTGTGTTTGATGTTTGCCTCTTTGGTCGTTGACAAGTCTACATCAGGAGGAATCTATGGCGAATGAATTTCTGATGCACCATCACATTTTCAACACACAGATTGCTGGATCTGTACACATTCTTCGCTTACAGCCACCAGTATCCCTTATCTGGATGTCCCGGTATCGATGGAGGAAATCTTAAAGTAGAAAAGTTGTTCTGATCATCTTGCTGATAAAGACACTCGAAGTGTTCGTCTATAGAATACTACAGTACCCATTTCCGTAGTGGGATGGATCAATCTTCCATGGTGGCAAGGCAATTTGAACGCAACAGTCACTAATTTGCAATATCTGGCTTTTAAGGGAGGAATTTGGGTACCAACAAATAAGACTGGACTGACTAACCTGGGATTCATCCCTATGGGGAATATAAAAATAAGTTTTGGGACAGCTATAAATACTGTAGATGCTTTTAAACCCAGCTTAGTGGAAAGGACAATTCATGATATGTTATGGCCTTATGCCAATATGTTCATAAATGGGTCTAGTGAAACTTGTAGTAACATATCGGGAAATGTAATGTGTAATGATTCCTTTGAATATCGAGCAAATGCCAAAACACATGATGTTCAAGGGAGCTTTTCAGATAATATTGCTTTTAGTTTTAATATACTGAATAAAGTAGTGAAAGTGATTATATTTGTGATTCAATGATTATCTAAACAAACCAAGAAAACAAAATTTGTGGCAAACAATATTTCTTGGTCATGGTATGGTATATTCCGAGTGATCTTCTAGTGGAATACTGATGATGGAAAATAATCCCTGGGATCAAGGACCGATTGTGATACCAATGTGATATGACTGAAAGAATGTGTGATTAGATAGGAATCATAATCAAAAGATAGGAGTGATCCCAGATATTATTTGACCTATCAATAATTCAGTATCAAAGAGATGTCCTTTGGATAATATTTCACTAATGATGACCAAGGAATACATGTCAACCAGGTTTTGAAGCAGTTTTAAGATAATGAGGAAGTCACATTTACAGTTCCACTTACCGGAAACTTGTGGTTGGCTTAAAGACAGGTTTAAGGAAGCTTGCATATGAAATTTACGGCTCATTGCAATATTTTACTAACACTATGGTCAAACTGTGGTTGGCCAGTTGTCAACTGGCAGGATGTGCAGGAAATGTGCAGGAAGCTGCCGGTGCCCACAGCAGTTTGTGGTCAAGTTACATGAACATGACTCAGCTGTCACATGCTGGTGACCATTTAAACACAACCTACAAAATTTTCCTATAAAAATACACCGGACTCGCTTAATGTTAAGGGAAACCTTCCAGGACATTGAAGTGTACGTACGCACTGTTCCTGTGATGCAAGAGGCCGAGATGTTGTTTCCTTACCATTAAATCGAGTTCCCTCCGATGTGAAAGGATTGCTACAACAAACGGTAATGTTGATGCATATTTCTGTTATTGTATAAGATTCTATGACTAAAAAAATAGTTCTTATGCCTATGTACCATTGACTATATATTCATGTGCTATTAAAATAAATAAGTATCTTGCTATAAAGAATCTTAGTATTCGTGCCTGATTAGGATATCAGTGAGCGCTTCGTAAGTACGGGCTTTCAGCCCCCCTTTTTAGTAGAATTTAGCAAGACAAGTGGTAGGCTCTTTGCTTGGGCTGCAAGAGCTTGTGGGTTTGATTCTGAGGCAATGCCCATGGACTTTGTATGGCTGCATGTAATTGCCTTGTCCAATGGACTGTGTTGCCTATGAGTTTCCATTGGATTGATTGGCCAGGTACTGTGTTTGTCCATTTTCTGTGCGCAGTCATTAGAATTATGTGAATTAATGTAGAATCAGGTTCCCACTTCTCTGTGTTGGTGTAGTGGTAGGCTCTTTACTTGGGCTGCGGGAGGTTGTGAGTTTGACTCTGAGGCAAGGCCCATGGACATTGTATGGCTGCATGTAATTGCCTAGTTCAATGGACTGTGTTGCCTATGAGTTTCCTTTGGATTGCTAGGCCAGGTACTGTCTTTTGCTTTTGTTTGGCCATGTTGTGTGCGCAGTCACTATGATTATGTGAATTATTGTAGAGTCAGGTTCCCTCTTCTCTGTGTTGCTGTAGTGGTATGCTATTTGCTTGGGCTATGAGAGGTTTTGGACTCAACTCTGAGGAAAGGCCCATGGACATTGTATGACTGCATGTAATTGCTTAGTCCAATGGACTGAGTTGCCTATGAGTTTCCTTTGGATTGCTAGGCCAGGTACTGTCTATTGCTTTTGTTTGGCCATGTTGTGTGCGCAGTCACTAGGATTATGTGAATTAATGTTGAGTCAGTTTCCCACTTCTCTGTGATGGTGTAGAGGTAGGCTCTTTGCTTGGGCTGTGAGATATTGTGGGTTCGACTCTGAGGCAAGGCCCATGGACTTTGTATGGCTGCATGTAATTGCCTAGTCCAATGAACTGAGTTGCCTATGAGTTTCCATTGGATTGATAGGCCAGGTACTGTCTTTTGCTTTTGTTTGGCCATGTTGTGTGCACAGTCACTAGGATTATGTGAATAAATGTAGAGTCAGTATCTCACTTCTCTGTGTTGGTGTAGTGGTAGGCTCTTTGCTTGGTCTGTGAGAGGTTGTGGGTTTGACTCTGAGGCAAGGCCCATGGATTTTGCATGGCTGCATGTAATTGCCTAGTCTAATGGAATGTGTTGCCTATGAGTTTCAATTGGATTGATAGGCCGGGTACTCTTTTTTGCTTTTGTTTGGCCATGTTGTGTGCGCAGTCACTAGGATTATGTGAATTAATGTAGAATCAGCTTTCAACTTCTCTGTGTTGGTGTAGTGGTAGGCTCTTTGCTTGGTCTGCGAGAGGTTGTGGGTTTGACTCTGAGGCAAGGCCCATGGACTTTGTATGGCTGCATGTAATTGCCTTGTCCAAAGGACTGTGTTGTCTATGAGTTTCCATTGGATTCAAGGGCCAGGTCCTGTCTTTTGCTTTTGTTTGGCCATGTTGTCTGCGCAGTTACTAGGATTATGTGAATTATTGTAGAGTCAGTGTCCCACTTCTCTGTGTTGGTGTAGTGCTAGGCTCTTTGCTTGGGCTACGAGAGATTGAGGGTTCAACTCTGAGGCAAGGCCCATGGACTTTGTATGGCTGCGTGTAATTGCTTAGTCCAATGGACTGTGTTGCCTATGAGTTTCCATTGGATTGATAGGCTAGGTACTGTCTTTTGCTTTTGTTTGGCCATGCTGTGTGCGCAGTCACTAGGATAATGTGAATTAATGTAATATCAATTCCCCACTTCTTTGTGTTGGTGTAGTGGTAGGCTCTTTGCTTGGGCTGCGAGAGGTTGTGGGTTTGACTCAGAGGCAAGGTCCATGGACTTTGTTTGGCTGCATGTAATTGTCTAGTCCAATGGACTGTGTTGCCTATGAGTTTTCATTGGATTTATAGGCCAGGTACTGTCTTTTGCTTTTGTTTGGCCATGTTGTGTGCGCAGTCACTAGGATTATGTGAATTAATGTAGAGACAGTTTCCCATATCTCTGTGTTGGTGTAGTGGTAGACTCTTTGTTTGGGCTGCGAGAGGTTATGGGTAGAGTTGAGCGCGGTTCGAGGTTCTCCAGTTCTAGGCTCGAGTGATTTTGGGGCCTGTTCTACATCGAACTAGAACTCGAGCTTTTTGCAAAAGCTCGATAGTTCTAGAAACGTTCGAGAACGGTTCTAGCAGCAAAAAAACAGCTAATTCCTAGCTGGCTTTCCGCTGTAATAGTGTAAGTCACTCTGTGACTCACACTATTATGAAATTTCAGTGTATAGTGTGCGTGAACAGCGCCTTCAGATCACTCCTGTTTGTATAATGGCGATCGCCATTTTTTTTTTTTCCTTGTCTTCCTTCCCTAAGCGCGCGCGTGTAGTGGGGAGGGCCATTATGTCAGCCAATCCCAGACACACACACAGCTAAGTGGACTTTTAGTCAGAGAAGCAACGGCATGTGTGATAGGACGTCCATGTCTCATGTCCCTGCATTATAAAACCGAACATTTTCCTCCAGCACGCCATTATCTGCCTTCTGCGTCCTTGGTGTCAGACATCACTGGCGCAGCTCCGTCCTAAATCCTATCGCTGATACAGCTGTATGCGCTCCATACACAGCGCTGGACAGCTTAGGGAGAGCACTTTCTATCAGTCCTTTTAAGGGCTCGTACCGGCAGGGTTAGAGCCATAGGTGACAGGTCCTGAGAACAGAGACAGCGTCTGTGTAGCTAAGGTCAGGGATTTCGTCGCTGCATTTCCCCATTAGGAGGGAATAGAAAGGCAGGCTTCCATTTCTCTACCCAGAGCCCCACAATCCTGGCACTGTACCCTCCTGTCCTCTGCACACTCCAACTCATTATAACTAAGCCATTATACTAGCAAACACTCAGTGTACCTAGTGGCATCCTAAACGTGGCTATTGGACTTTGCTATAGTCCCACTAGTGCAAACATATTTGCAGCACGTCTGCCTGCATTGCACACTCCAACTCATTATAACTAAGCCATTAGACTAGCATACACTCAGTGTACCTAGTGGCATCCTAAACGTGGCTATTGGACTTTGCTATAGTCCCACTAGTGCAAAGATATTTGCAGCACCTCTGCCTGCATTGCACACTCCAACTCATTATAACTAAGCCATTATACTAGCAAACACTCAGTGTACCTAGTGGCATCCTAAACGTGGCTATTGGACTTTTGTCTAGTCCCACTAGTGCAAAGATATTTGCAGCACGTCTGCCTGCATTGCACACTCAAACTCATTGTTACTAAGCCATTATACTAGCAAACACTCAGTGTACCTAGTGGCATTCTAAACGTGGCTAGTGGACTTTTGTCTAGTCCCACTAGTGCAAAGATATTTTCAGCACCTCTGCCTGCATTGCACACTCCAACTCATTATAACTAAGCCATTATACTAGCAAACACTCAGTGTACCTAGTGGCATCCTAAACGTGGCTATTGGACTTTGCTATAATCCCACTAGTGCAAAGATATTTGCAGCACGTCTGCCTGCATTGCACACTCAAACTCATTGTTACTAAGCCATTATACTAGCAAACACTGAGTGTACCTAGTGGCATCCTAAACGTGGCTATTGGACTTTGCTATAGTCCCACTAGTGCAAAGATATTTGCAGCACCTCTGCCTGCATTGCACACTCCAACTCATTCTAACTAAGCCATTATACTAGCAAACACTCAGTGTACCTAGTGGCATCCTAAACGTGGCTATTGGACTTTTGTCTAGTCCCACTAGTGCAAAGATATTTGCAGCACCTCTGCCTGCATTGCACACTCCAACTCATTATAACTAAGCCATTATACTAGCAAACACTCAGTGAACCTAGTGGCATCCTAAACGTGGCTATTGGACTTTTGTCTAGTCCCACTAGTGCAAAGATATTTGCAGCACCTCTGCCTGCATTGCACACTCCAACTCATTCTAACTAAGCCATTATACTAGCAAACACTCAGTGTACCTAGTGGCATCCTAAACGTGGCTATTGGACTTTTGACTAGTCCCACTAGTGCAAAGATATTTGCAGCACCTCTGCCTGCATTGCACACTCCAACTCATTATAACTAAGCCATTATACTAGCAAACACTCAGTGTACCTAGTGGCATCCTAAACGTGGCTATTGGACTTTGCTATATTCCCACTAGTGCAAAGATATTTGCTGCACCTCTGCCTGCATTGCACACTCCAACTCATTATAACTAAGCCATTATACTAGCAAACACTCAGTGAACCTAGTGGCATCCTAAACGTGGCTATTGGACTTTTGTCTAGTCCCACTAGTGCAAAGATAATTGCAGCACCTCTGCCTGCATTGCACACTCCAACTCATTATAACTAAGCCATTATACTAGCAAACACTCAGTGTACCTAGTGGCATCCTAAACGTGGCTATTGGACTTTGCTATAGTCCCACTAGTGCAAACATATTTGCAGCACTTCTGCCTGCATTGCACACTCCAACTCATTATAACTCAGCCATTATACTAGCATACACTCAGTGTACCTAGTGGCATCCTGAACGTGGCTATTGGACTTTGCTATAGTCCCACTAGTGCAAAGATATTTGCAGCACCTCTGCCTGCATTGCACACTCCAACTCATTATAACTAAGCCATTATACTAGCAAACACTCAGTGTACCTAGTGGCATCCTAAACGTGGCTATTGGACTTTTGTCTAGTCCCACTAGTGCAAAGATATTTGCAGCACGTCTGCCTGCATTGCACACTCAAACTCATTGTTACTAAGCCATTATACTAGCAAACACTCAGTGTACCTAGTGGCATCCTAAACGTGGCTATTGGACTTTTGTCTAGTCCCACTAGTGCAAAGATATTTGCAGCACCTCTGCCTGCATTGCACACTCCAACTCATTATAACTAAGCCATTATACTAGCAAACACTCAGTGTACCTAGTGGCATCCTAAACGTGGCTATTGGACTTTGCTATAGTCCCACTATTGCAAAGATATTTGCAGCACGTCTGCCTGCATTGCACACTCAAACTCATTGTTACTAAGCCATTATACTAGCAAACACTGAGTGTACCTAGTGGCATCCTAAACGTGGCTATTGGACTTTGCTATAGTCCCACTAGTGCAAAGATATTTGCAGCACCTCTGCCTGCATTGCACACTCCAACTCATTCTAACTAAGCCATTCTACTAGCAAACACTCAGTGAACCTAGTTGCATCCTAAACGTGGCTATTGGACTTTTGTCTAGTCCCACTAGTGCAAAGATATTTGCAGCACCTCTGCCTGCATTGCACACTCCAACTCATTATAACTAAGCCATTATACTAGCAAACACTCAGTGAACCTAGTGGCATCCTAAACGTGGCTATTGGACTTTTGTCTAGTCCCACTAGTGCAAAGATATTTGCAGCACCTCTGCCTGCATTGCACACTCCAACTCATTCTAACTAAGCCATTATACTAGCAAACACTCAGTGTACCTAGTGGCATCCTAAACGTGGCTATTGGACTTTTGTCTAGTCCCACTAGTGCAAAGATATTTGCAGCACCTCTGCCTGCATTGCACACTCCAACTCATTATAACTAAGCCATTATACTAGCAAACACTCAGTGAACCTAGTGGCATCCTAAAAGTGGCTATTGGACTTTTGTCTAGTCCCACTAGTGCAAATATATTTGCAGCACCTCTGCCTGCATTGCACACTCCAACTCATTATAACTAAGCCATTATACTAGCAAACACTCAGTGTACCTAGTGGCATCCTAAACGTGGCTATTGGACTTTGCTATAATCCCACTAGTGCAAAGATATTTGCAGCACGTCTGCCTGCATTGCACACTCAAACTCATTGTTACTAAGCCATTATACTAGCAAACACTGAGTGTACCTAGTGGCATCCTAAACGTGGCTATTGGACTTTGCTATAGTCCCACTAGTGCAAAGATATTTGCAGCACCTCTGCCTGCATTGCACACTCCAACTCATTCTAACTAAGCCATTATACTAGCAAACACTCAGTGTACCTAGTGGCATCCTAAACGTGGCTATTGGACTTTTGTCTAGTCCCACTAGTGCAAAGATATTTGCAGCACCTCTGCCTGCATTGCACACTCCAACTCATTATAACTAAGCCATTATACTAGCAAACACTCAGTGAACCTAGTGGCATCCTAAACGTGGCTATTGGACTTTTGTCTAGTCCCACTAGTGCAAAGATATTTGCAGCACCTCTGCCTGCATTGCACACTCCAACTCATTCTAACTAAGCCATTATACTAGCAAACACTCAGTGTACCTAGTGGCATCCTAAACGTGGCTATTGGACTTTTGACTAGTCCCACTAGTGCAAAGATATTTGCAGCACCTCTGCCTGCATTGCACACTCCAACTCATTATAACTAAGCCATTATACTAGCAAACACTCAGTGTACCTAGTGGCATCCTAAACGTGGCTATTGGACTTTGCTATATTCCCACTAGTGCAAAGATATTTGCTGCACCTCTGCCTGCATTGCACACTCCAACTCATTATAACTAAGCCATTATACTAGCAAACACTCAGTGAACCTAGTGGCATCCTAAACGTGGCTATTGGACTTTTGTCTAGTCCCACTAGTGCAAAGATAATTGCAGCACCTCTGCCTGCATTGCACACTCCAACTCATTATAACTAAGCCATTATACTAGCAAACACTCAGTGTACCTAGTGGCATCCTAAACGTGGCTATTGGACTTTGCTATAGTCCCACTAGTGCAAACATATTTGCAGCACTTCTGCCTGCATTGCACACTCCAACTCATTATAACTCAGCCATTATACTAGCATACACTCAGTGTACCTAGTGGCATCCTGAACGTGGCTATTGGACTTTGCTATAGTCCCACTAGTGCAAAGATATTTGCAGCACCTCTGCCTGCATTGCACACTCCAACTCATTATAACTAAGCCATTATACTAGCAAACACTCAGTGTACCTAGTGGCATCCTAAACGTGGCTATTGGACTTTTGTCTAGTCCCACTAGTGCAAAGATATTTGCAGCACGTCTGCCTGCATTGCACACTCAAACTCATTGTTACTAAGCCATTATACTAGCAAACACTCAGTGTACCTAGTGGCATCCTAAACGTGGCTATTGGACTTTTGTCTAGTCCCACTAGTGCAAAGATATTTGCAGCACCTCTGCCTGCATTGCACACTCCAACTCATTATAACTAAGCCATTATACTAGCAAACACTCAGTGTACCTAGTGGCATCCTAAACGTGGCTATTGGACTTTGCTATAGTCCCACTATTGCAAAGATATTTGCAGCACGTCTGCCTGCATTGCACACTCAAACTCATTGTTACTAAGCCATTATACTAGCAAACACTGAGTGTACCTAGTGGCATCCTAAACGTGGCTATTGGACTTTGCTATAGTCCCACTAGTGCAAAGATATTTGCAGCACCTCTGCCTGCATTGCACACTCCAACTCATTCTAACTAAGCCATTCTACTAGCAAACACTCAGTGAACCTAGTTGCATCCTAAACGTGGCTATTGGACTTTTGTCTAGTCCCACTAGTGCAAAGATATTTGCAGCACCTCTGCCTGCATTGCACACTCCAACTCATTATAACTAAGCCATTATACTAGCAAACACTCAGTGAACCTAGTGGCATCCTAAACGTGGCTATTGGACTTTTGTCTAGTCCCACTAGTGCAAAGATATTTGCAGCACCTCTGCCTGCATTGCACACTCCAACTCATTCTAACTAAGCCATTATACTAGCAAACACTCAGTGTACCTAGTGGCATCCTAAACGTGGCTATTGGACTTTTGTCTAGTCCCACTAGTGCAAAGATATTTGCAGCACCTCTGCCTGCATTGCACACTCCAACTCATTATAACTAAGCCATTATACTAGCAAACACTCAGTGAACCTAGTGGCATCCTAAAAGTGGCTATTGGACTTTTGTCTAGTCCCACTAGTGCAAATATATTTGCAGCACCTCTGCCTGCATTGCACACTCCAACTCATTATAACTAAGCCATTATACTAGCAAACACTCAGTGTACCTAGTGGCATCCTAAACGTGGCTATTGGACTTTGCTATAATCCCACTAGTGCAAAGATATTTGCAGCACGTCTGCCTGCATTGCACACTCAAACTCATTGTTACTAAGCCATTATACTAGCAAACACTGAGTGTACCTAGTGGCATCCTAAACGTGGCTATTGGACTTTGCTATAGTCCCACTAGTGCAAAGATATTTGCAGCACCTCTGCCTGCATTGCACACTCCAACTCATTCTAACTAAGCCATTATACTAGCAAACACTCAGTGTACCTAGTGGCATCCTAAACGTGGCTATTGGACTTTTGTCTAGTCCCACTAGTGCAAAGATATTTGCAGCACCTCTGCCTGCATTGCACACTCCAACTCATTATAACTAAGCCATTATACTAGCAAACACTCAGTGAACCTAGTGGCATCCTAAACGTGGCTATTGGACTTTTGTCTAGTCCCACTAGTGCAAAGATATTTGCAGCACCTCTGCCTGCATTGCACACTCCAACTCATTCTAACTAAGCCATTATACTAGCAAACACTCAGTGTACCTAGTGGCATCCTAAACGTGGCTATTGGACTTTTGACTAGTCCCACTAGTGCAAAGATATTTGCAGCACCTCTGCCTGCATTGCACACTCCAACTCATTATAACTAAGCCATTATACTAGCAAACACTCAGTGTACCTAGTGGCATCCTAAACGTGGCTATTGGACTTTGCTATATTCCCACTAGTGCAAAGATATTTGCAGCACCTCTGCCTGCATTGCACACTCCAACTCATTATAACTAAGCCATTATACTAGCAAACACTCAGTGAACCTAGTGGCATCCTAAACGTGGCTATTGGACTTTTGTCTAGTCCCACTAGTGCAAAGATAATTGCAGCACCTCTGCCTGCATTGCACACTCCAACTCATTATAACTAAGCCATTATACTAGCAAACACTCAGTGTACCTAGTGGCATCCTAAACGTGGCTATTGGACTTTGCTATAGTCCCACTAGTGCAAACATATTTGCAGCACTTCTGCCTGCATTGCACACTCCAACTCATTATAACTCAGCCATTATACTAGCATACACTCAGTGTACCTAGTGGCATCCTAAACGTGGCTATTGGACTTTGCTATAGTCCCACTAGTGCAAAGATATTTGCAGCACCTCTGCCTGCATTGCACACTCCAACTCATTATAACTAAGCCATTATACTAGCAAACACTCAGTGTACCTAGTGGCATCCTAAACGTGGCTATTGGACTTTTGTCTAGTCCCACTAGTGCAAAGATATTTGCAGCACGTCTGCCTGCATTGCACACTCAAACTCATTGTTACTAAGCCATTATACTAGCAAACACTCAGTGTACCTAGTGGCATCCTAAACGTGGCTATTGGACTTTTGTCTAGTCCCACTAGTGCAAAGATATTTGCAGCACCTCTGCCTGCATTGCACACTCCAACTCATTATAACTAAGCCATTATACTAGCAAACACTCAGTGTACCTAGTGGCATCCTAAACGTGGCTATTGGACTTTGCTATAGTCCCACTAGTGCAAAGATATTTGCAGCACCTCTGCCTGCATTGCACACTCCAACTCATTCTAACTAAGCCATTCTACTAGCAAACACTCAGTGAACCTAGTTGCATCCTAAACGTGGCTATTGGACTTTTGTCTAGTCCCACTAGTGCAAAGATATTTGCAGCACCTCTGCCTGCATTGCACACTCCAACTCATTATAACTAAGCCATTATACTAGCAAACACTCAGTGAACCTAGTGGCATCCTAAACGTGGCTATTGGACTTTTGTCTAGTCCCACTAGTGCAAAGATATTTGCAGCACCTCTGCCTGCATTGCACACTCCAACTCATTCTAACTAAGCCATTATACTAGCAAACACTCAGTGTACCTAGTGGCATCCTAAACGTGGCTATTGGACTTTTGTCTAGTCCCACTAGTGCAAAGATATTTGCAGCACCTCTGCCTGCATTGCACACTCCAACTCATTATAACTAAGCCATTATACTAGCAAACACTCAGTGTACCTAGTGGCATCCTAAACGTGGCTATTGGACTTTTGACTAGTCCCACTAGTGCAAAGATATTTGCAGCACCTCTGCCTGCATTGCACACTCCAACTCATTATAACTAAGCCATTATACTAGCAAACACTCAGTGAACCTAGTGGCATCCTAAACGTGGCTATTGGACTTTTGTCTAGTCCCACTAGTGCAAAGATATTTGCAGCACCTCTGCCTGCATTGCACACTCCAACTCATTCTAACTAAGCCATTATACTAGCAAACACTCAGTGTACCTAGTGGCATCCTAAACGTGGCTATTGGACTTTTGACTAGTCCCACTAGTGCAAAGATATTTGCAGCACCTCTGCCTGCATTGCACACTCCAACTCATTATAACTAAGCCATTATACTAGCAAACACTCAGTGTACCTAGTGGCATCCTAAACGTGGCTATTGGACTTTGCTATATTCCCACTAGTGCAAAGATATTTGCAGCACCTCTGCCTGCATTGCACACTCCAACTCATTATAACTAAGCCATTATACTAGCAAACACTCAGTGAACCTAGTGGCATCCTAAACGTGGCTATTGGACTTTTGTCTAGTCCCACTAGTGCAAAGATAATTGCAGCACCTCTGCCTGCATTGCACACTCCAACTCATTATAACTAAGCCATTATACTAGCAAACACTCAGTGTACCTAGTGGCATCCTAAACGTGGCTATTGGACTTTTGTCTAGTCCCACTAGTGCAAAGATATTTGCAGCACGTCTGCCTGCATTGCACACTCAAACTCATTGTTACTAAGCCATTATACTAGCAAACACTCAGTGTACCTAGTGGCATCCTAAACGTGGCTATTGGACTTTTGTCTAGTCCCACTAGTGCAAAGATATTTGCAGCACCTCTGCCTGCATTGCACACTCCAACTCATTATAACTAAGCCATTATACTAGCAAACACTCAGTGTACCTAGTGGCATCCTAAACGTGGCTATTGGACTTTGCTATAGTCCCACTAGTGCAAAGATATTTGCAGCACGTCTGCCTGCATTGCACACTCAAACTCATTGTTACTAAGCCATTATACTAGCAAACACTGAGTGTACCTAGTGGCATCCTAAACGTGGCTATTGGACTTTGCTATAGTCCCACTAGTGCAAAGATATTTGCAGCACCTCTGCCTGCATTGCACACTCCAACTCATTCTAACTAAGCCATTCTACTAGCAAACACTCAGTGAACCTAGTTGCATCCTAAACGTGGCTATTGGACTTTTGTCTAGTCCCACTAGTGCAAAGATATTTGCAGCACCTCTGCCTGCATTGCACACTCCAACTCATTATAACTAAGCCATTATACTAGCAAACACTCAGTGAACCTAGTGGCATCCTAAACGTGGCTATTGGACTTTTGTCTAGTCCCACTAGTGCAAAGATATTTGCAGCACCTCTGCCTGCATTGCACACTCCAACTCATTCTAACTAAGCCATTATACTAGCAAACACTCAGTGTACCTAGTGGCATCCTAAACGTGGCTATTGGACTTTTGTCTAGTCCCACTAGTGCAAAGATATTTGCAGCACCTCTGCCTGCATTGCACACTCCAACTCATTATAACTAAGCCATTATACTAGCAAACACTCAGTGAACCTAGTGGCATCCTAAAAGTGGCTATTGGACTTTTGTCTAGTCCCACTAGTGCAAATATATTTGCAGCACCTCTGCCTGCATTGCACACTCCAACTCATTATAACTAAGCCATTATACTAGCAAACACTCAGTGTACCTAGTGGCATCCTAAACGTGGCTATTGGACTTTGCTATAATCCCACTAGTGCAAAGATATTTGCAGCACGTCTGCCTGCATTGCACACTCAAACTCATTGTTACTAAGCCATTATACTAGCAAACACTGAGTGTACCTAGTGGCATCCTAAACGTGGCTATTGGACTTTGCTATAGTCCCACTAGTGCAAAGATATTTGCAGCACCTCTGCCTGCATTGCACACTCCAACTCATTCTAACTAAGCCATTATACTAGCAAACACTCAGTGTACCTAGTGTCATCCTAAACGTGGCTATTGGACTTTTGTCTAGTCCCACTAGTGCAAAGATATTTGCAGCACCTCTGCCTGCATTGCACACTCCAACTCATTATAACTAAGCCATTATACTAGCAAACACTCAGTGAACCTAGTGGCATCCTAAACGTGGCTATTGGACTTTTGTCTAGTCCCACTAGTGCAAAGATATTTGCAGCACCTCTGCCTGCATTGCACACTCCAACTCATTCTAACTAAGCCATTATACTAGCAAACACTCAGTGTACCTAGTGGCATCCTAAACGTGGCTATTGGACTTTTGACTAGTCCCACTAGTGCAAAGATATTTGCAGCACCTCTGCCTGCATTGCACACTCCAACTCATTATAACTAAGCCATTATACTAGCAAACACTCAGTGTACCTAGTGGCATCCTAAACGTGGCTATTGGACTTTGCTATATTCCCACTAGTGCAAAGATATTTGCAGCACCTCTGCCTGCATTGCACATTCCAACTCATTATAACTAAGCCATTATACTAGCAAACACTCAGTGAACCTAGTGGCATCCTAAACGTGGCTATTGGACTTTTGTCTAGTCCCACTAGTGCAAAGATAATTGCAGCACCTCTGCCTGCATTGCACACTCCAACTCATTATAACTAAGCCATTATACTAGCAAACACTCAGTGTACCTAGTGGCATCCTAAACGTGGCTATTGGACTTTGCTATAGTCCCACTAGTGCAAACATATTTGCAGCACTTCTGCCTGCATTGCACACTCCAACTCATTATAACTCAGCCATTATACTAGCATACACTCAGTGTACCTAGTGGCATCCTAAACGTGGCTATTGGACTTTGCTATAGTCCCACTAGTGCAAAGATATTTGCAGCACCTCTGCCTGCATTGCACACTCCAACTCATTATAACTAAGCCATTATACTAGCAAACACTCAGTGTACCTAGTGGCATCCTAAACGTGGCTATTGGACTTTTGTCTAGTCCCACTAGTGCAAAGATATTTGCAGCACGTCTGCCTGCATTGCACACTCAAACTCATTGTTACTAAGCCATTATACTAGCAAACACTCAGTGTACCTAGTGGCATCCTAAACGTGGCTATTGGACTTTGCTATAGTCCCACTAGTGCAAAGATATTTGCAGCACCTCTGCCTGCATTGCACACTCCAACTCATTCTAACTAAGCCATTCTACTAGCAAACACTCAGTGAACCTAGTTGCATCCTAAACGTGGCTATTGGACTTTTGTCTAGTCCCACTAGTGCAAAGATATTTGCAGCACCTCTGCCTGCATTGCACACTCCAACTCATTATAACTAAGCCATTATACTAGCAAACACTCAGTGAACCTAGTGGCATCCTAAACGTGGCTATTGGACTTTTGTCTAGTCCCACTAGTGCAAAGATATTTGCAGCACCTCTGCCTGCATTGCACACTCCAACTCATTCTAACTAAGCCATTATACTAGCAAACACTCAGTGTACCTAGTGGCATCCTAAACGTGGCTATTGGACTTTTGTCTAGTCCCACTAGTGCAAAGATATTTGCAGCACCTCTGCCTGCATTGCACACTCCAACTCATTATAACTAAGCCATTATACTAGCAAACACTCAGTGTACCTAGTGGCATCCTAAACGTGGCTATTGGACTTTTGACTAGTCCCACTAGTGCAAAGATATTTGCAGCACCTCTGCCTGCATTGCACACTCCAACTCATTATAACTAAGCCATTATACTAGCAAACACTCAGTGAACCTAGTGGCATCCTAAACGTGGCTATTGGACTTTTGTCTAGTCCCACTAGTGCAAAGATATTTGCAGCACCTCTGCCTGCATTGCACACTCCAACTCATTCTAACTAAGCCATTATACTAGCAAACACTCAGTGTACCTAGTGGCATCCTAAACGTGGCTATTGGACTTTTGACTAGTCCCACTAGTGCAAAGATATTTGCAGCACCTCTGCCTGCATTGCACACTCCAACTCATTATAACTAAGCCATTATACTAGCAAACACTCAGTGTACCTAGTGGAATCCTAAACGTGGCTATTGGACTTTGCTATATTCCCACTAGTGCAAAGATATTTGCAGCACCTCTGCCTGCATTGCACACTCCAACTCATTATAACTAAGCCATTATACTAGCAAACACTCAGTGAACCTAGTGGCATCCTAAACGTGGCTATTGGACTTTTGTCTAGTCCCACTAGTGCAAAGATAATTGCAGCACCTCTGCCTGCATTGCACACTCCAACTCATTATAACTAAGCCATTATACTAGCAAACACTCAGTGTACCTAGTGGCATCCTAAACGTGGCTATTGGACTTTGCTATAGTCCCACTACTGCAAACATATTTGCAGCACTTCTGCCTGCATTGCACACTCCAACTCATTATAACTCAGCCATTATACTAGCATACACTCAGTGTACCTAGTGGCATCCTAAACGTGGCTATTGGACTTTGCTATAGTCCCACTAGTGCAAAGATATTTGCAGCACCTCTGCCTGCATTGCACACTCCAACTCATTATAACTAAGCCATTATACTAGCAAACACTCAGTGTACCTAGTGGCATCCTAAACGTGGCTATTGGACTTTTGTCTAGTCCCACTAGTGCAAAGATATTTGCAGCACGTCTGCCTGCATTGCACACTCAAACTCATTGTTACTAAGCCATTATACTAGCAAACACTCAGTGTACCTAGTGGCATCCTAAACGTGGCTATTGGACTTTTGTCTAGTCCCACTAGTGCAAAGATACTTGCAGCACCTCTGCCTGCATTGCACACTCCAACTCATTATAACTAAGCCATTATACTAGCAAACACTCAGTGTACCTAGTGGCATCCTAAACGTGGCTATTGGACTTTGCTATAGTCCCACTAGTGCAAAGATATTTGCAGCACGTCTGCCTGCATTGCACACTCAAACTCATTGTTACTAAGCCATTATACTAGCAAACACTGAGTGTACCTAGTGGCATCCTAAACGTGGCTATTGGACTTTGCTATAGTCCCACTAGTGCAAAGATATTTGCAGCACCTCTGCCTGCATTGCACACTCCAACTCATTCTAACTAAGCCATTCTACTAGCAAACACTCAGTGAACCTAGTTGCATCCTAAACGTGGCTATTGGACTTTTGTCTAGTCCCACTAGTGCAAAGATATTTGCAGCACCTCTGCCTGCATTGCACACTCCAACTCATTATAACTAAGCCATTATACTAGCAAACACTCAGTGAACCTAGTGGCATCCTAAACGTGGCTATTGGACTTTTGTCTAGTCCCACTAGTGCAAAGATATTTGCAGCACCTCTGCCTGCATTGCACACTCCAACTCATTCTAACTAAGCCATTATACTAGCAAACACTCAGTGTACCTAGTGGCATCCTAAACGTGGCTATTGGACTTTTGTCTAGTCCCACTAGTGCAAAGATATTTGCAGCACCTCTGCCTGCATTGCACACTCCAACTCATTATAACTAAGCCATTATACTAGCAAACACTCAGTGAACCTAGTGGCATCCTAAAAGTGGCTATTGGACTTTTGTCTAGTCCCACTAGTGCAAATATATTTGCAGCACCTCTGCCTGCATTGCACACTCCAACTCATTATAACTAAGCCATTATACTAGCAAACACTCAGTGTACCTAGTGGCATCCTAAACGTGGCTATTGGACTTTGCTATAATCCCACTAGTGCAAAGATATTTGCAGCACGTCTGCCTGCATTGCACACTCAAACTCATTGTTACTAAGCCATTATACTAGCAAACACTGAGTGTACCTAGTGGCATCCTAAACGTGGCTATTGGACTTTGCTATAGTCCCACTAGTGCAAAGATATTTGCAGCACCTCTGCCTGCATTGCACACTCCAACTCATTCTAACTAAGCCATTATACTAGCAAACACTCAGTGTACCTAGTGGCATCCTAAACGTGGCTATTGGACTTTTGTCTAGTCCCACTAGTGCAAAGATATTTGCAGCACCTCTGCCTGCATTGCACACTCCAACTCATTATAACTAAGCCATTATACTAGCAAACACTCAGTGAACCTAGTGGCATCCTAAACGTGGCTATTGGACTTTTGTCTAGTCCCACTAGTGCAAAGATATTTGCAGCACCTCTGCCTGCATTGCACACTCCAACTCATTCTAACTAAGCCATTATACTAGCAAACACTCAGTGTACCTAGTGGCATCCTAAACGTGGCTATTGGACTTTTGACTAGTCCCACTAGTGCAAAGATATTTGCAGCACCTCTGCCTGCATTGCACACTCCAACTCATTATAACTAAGCCATTATACTAGCAAACACTCAGTGTACCTAGTGGCATCCTAAACGTGGCTATTGGACTTTGCTATAATCCCACTAGTGCAAAGATATTTGCAGCACCTCTGCCTGCATTGCACACTCCAACTCATTATAACTAAGCCATTATACTAGCAAACACTCAGTGAACCTAGTGGCATCCTAAACGTGGCTATTGGACTTTTGTCTAGTCCCACTAGTGCAAAGATAATTGCAGCACCTCTGCCTGCATTGCACACTCCAACTCATTATAACTAAGCCATTATACTAGCAAACATTCAGTGTACCTAGTGGCATCCTAAACGTGGCTATTGGACTTTGCTATAGTCCCACTAGTGCAAACATATTTGCAGCACTTCTGCCTGCATTGCACACTCCAACTCATTATAACTCAGCCATTATACTAGCATACACTCAGTGTACCTAGTGGCATCCTAAACGTGGCTATTGGACTTTGCTATAGTCCCACTAGTGCAAAGATATTTGCAGCACCTCTGCCTGCATTGCACACTCCAACTCATTATAACTAAGCCATTATACTAGCAAACACTCAGTGTACCTAGTGGCATCCTAAACGTGGCTATTGGACTTTTGTCTAGTCCCACTAGTGCAAAGATATTTGCAGCACGTCTGCCTGCATTGCACACTCAAACTCATTGTTACTAAGCCATTATACTAGCAAACACTCAGTGTACCTAGTGGCATTCTAAACGTGGCTATTGGACTTTTGTCTAGTCCCACTAGTGCAAAGATATTTGCAGCACCTCTGCCTGCATTGCACACTCCAACTCATTATAACTAAGCCATTATACTAGCAAACACTCAGTGTACCTAGAGGCATCCTAAACGTGGCTATTGGACTTTGCTATAGTCCCACTAGTGCAAAGATATTTGCAGCACGTCTGCCTGCATTGCACACTCAAACTCATTGTTACTAAGCCATTATACTAGCAAACACTGAGTGTACCTAGTGGCATCCTAAACGTGGCTATTGGACTTTGCTATAGTCCCACTAGTGCAAAGATATTTGCAGCACCTCTGCCTGCATTGCACACTCCAACTCATTCTAACTAAGCCATTCTACTAGCAAACACTCAGTGAACCTAGTTGCATCCTAAACGTGGCTATTGGACTTTTGTCTAGTCCCACTAGTGCAAAGATATTTGCAGCACCTCTGCCTGCATTGCACACTCCAACTCATTATAACTAAGCCATTATACTAGCAAACACTCAGTGAACCTAGTGGCATCCTAAACGTGGCTATTGGACTTTTGTCTAGTCCCACTAGTGCAAAGATATTTGCAGCACCTCTGCCTGCATTGCACACTCCAACTCATTCTAACTAAGCCATTATACTAGCAAACACTCAGTGTACCTAGTGGCATCCTAAACGTGGCTATTGGACTTTTGTCTAGTCCCACTAGTGCAAAGATATTTGCAGCACCTCTGCCTGCATTGCACACTCCAACTCATTATAACTAAGCCATTATACTAGCAAACACTCAGTGAACCTAGTGGCATCCTAAACGTGGCTATTGGACTTTTGTCTAGTCCCACTAGTGCAAATATATTTGCAGCACCTCTGCCTGCATTGCACACTCCAACTCATTATAACTAAGCCATTATACTAGCAAACACTCAGTGTACCTAGTGGCATCCTAAACGTGGCAATTGGACTTTTGTCTAGTCCCACTAGTGCAAAGATATTTGCAGCACCTCTGCCTGCATTGCACACTCCAACTCATTATAACTAAGCCATTATACTAGCAAACACTCAGTGTACCTAGTGGCATCCTAAACGTGGCTATTGGACTTTGCTATATTCCCACTAGTGCAAAGATATTTGCAGCACCTCTGCCTGCATTGCACACTCCAACTCATTATAACTAAGCCATTATACTAGCAAACACTCAGTGTACCTAGTTGCATCCTAAACGTGGCTATTGGACTTTTGTCTAGTCCCACTAGTGCAAAGATATTTGCAGCACCTCTGCCTGCATTGCACACTCCAACTCATTATAACTAAGCCATTATACTAGCAAACACTCAGTGAACCTAGTGGCATCCTAAACGTGGCTATTGGACTTTTGTCTAGTCCCACTAGTGCAAAGATATTTGCAGCACCTCTGCCTGCATTGCACACTCCAACTCATTATAACTAAGCCATTATACTAGCAAACACTCAGGGTACCTAGTGGCATCCTAAACGTGGCTATTGGACTTTGCTATAGTCCCACTAGTGCAAAGATATTTGCAGCACGTCTGCCTGCATTGCACACTCAAACTCATTGTTACTAAGCCATTATACTAGCAAACACTGAGTGTACCTAGTGGCATCCTAAACGTGGCTATTGGACTTTGCTATAGTCCCACTAGTGCAAAGATATTTGCAGCACCTCTGCCTGCATTGCACACTCCAACTCATTCTAACTAAGCCATTCTACTAGCAAACACTCAGTGTACCTAGTGGCATCCTAAACGTGGCTATTGGACTTTTGTCTAGTCCCACTAGTGCAAAGATATTTGCAGCACCTCTGCCTGCATTGCACACTCCAACTCATTATAACTAAGCCATTATACTAGCAAACACTCAGTGAACCTAGTGGCATCCTAAACGTGGCTACTGGACTTTTGTCTAGTCCCACTAGTGCAAAGATATTTGCAGCACCTCTACCTGCATTGCACACTCCAACTCATTATAACTAAGCCATTATACTAGCAAACACTCAGTGTACCTAGTGGCATCCTAAACGTGGCTATTGGACTTTGCTATATTCCCACTAGTGCAAAGATATTTGCAGCACCTCTGCCTGCATTGCACACTCCAACTCATTATAACTAAGCCATTATACTAGAAAACACTCAGTGTACCTAGTAGCATCCTAAACGTGGCTATTGGACTTTTGTCTATTCCCACTAGTGCAAAGATATTTGCAGCACGTCTGCCTGCATTGCACACTCAAACTCATTGTTACTAAGCCATTATACTAGCAAACACTCAGTGTACCTAGTGGCATTCTAAACGTGGCTATTGGACTTTTGTCTAGTCCCACTAGTGCAAAGATATTTGCAGCACCTCTGCCTGCATTGCACACTCCAACTCATTATAACTAAGCCATTATACTAGCAAACACTCAGTGTACCTAGTGGCATCCTAAACGTGGCTATTAGACTTTTGTCTAGTCCCACTAGTGCAAAGATATTTGCAGCACCTCTGCCTGCATTGAACACTCAAACTCATTGTTACTAAGACATTATACTAGCAAACACTCAGTGTACCTAGTCGCATTCTAAACGTGGCTATTGGACTTTTGTCTAGTCCCACTAGTGCAAAGATATTTGCAGCACCTCTGCCTGCATTGCACACTCCAACTCATTATAACTAAGCCATTATACTAGCAAACACTCAGTGTATCTAGTGGCATCCTAAACGTGGCTATTGGACTTTGCTATAGTCCCACTAGTGCAAAGATATTTGCAGCACCTCTGCCTGCATTGCACACTCCAACTCATTATAACTAAGCCATTATACTAGCAAACACTCAGTGTACCTAGTGGCATCCTAAACGTGGCTATTGGACTTTGCTATACTCCCACTAGTGCAAAGATATTTGCAGCACGTCTGCCTGCATTGCACACTCAAACTCATTGTTACTAAGCCATTATACTAGCAAACACTCAGTGTACCTAGTGGCATCCTAAACGTGGCTATTCGACTTTGCTATAGTCCAACTAGTGCAAAGATATTTGCAGCACCTCTGCCTGCATTGCACACTCCAACTCATTATAACTAAGCCATTTTACTAGAAAACACTCAGTGTACTTAGTGGCATCCTAAACGTGGCTATTGGACTTTTGTATAGTCCCACTAGTGCAAAGATATTTGCAGCACGTCTGCCTGCATTGCACACTCCAACTCATTATAACTAAGCCATTATACTGACAAACACTCAGTGTACCTAATGGCATCCTAAATGTGGCTTTTGGACTTTGCTATAGTCCCACTAGTGCAAAGATATTTGCAGCACCTCTGCCTGCATTGCACACTCCAACTCATTATAACTAAGCCATTATACTAGCAAACACTCAGTGTACCTAGTGGCATCCTAAACGTGGCTATTGGACTTTTGTCTAGTCCCACTAGTGCAAAGATATTTGCAGCACGTAAGCCTGCATTGCACACTCAAACTCATTGTTACTAAGCCATTATACTAGCAAACACTCAGTGTACCTAGTGGCATTCTAAACGTGGCTATTGGACTTTTGTCTAGTCCCACTAGTGCAACGATATTTGCAGCACCTCTGCCTGCATTGCACACTCCAACTCATTATAACTAAGCCATTATACTAGCAAACACTCAGTGTACCTAGTGGCATCCTAAACATGGCTATTGGACTTTGCTATAGTCACACTAGTGCAAAGATATTTGCAGCACCTCTGCCTGCATTGCACACTCCAACTCATTATAACTAAGCCATTATACTAGCAAACACTCAGTGTACCTAGTGGCATCCTAAACGTGGCTATTGGACTTTGCTATAGTCCCACTAGTGCAAAGATATTTGCAGCACGTCTGCCTGCATTGCACACTCAAACTCATTGTTACTAAGCCATTATACTAGCAAACACTCAGTGTACCTAGTGGCATCCTAAACGTGGCTATTGGACTTTGCTATAGTCCCACTAGTGCAAAGATATTTGCAGCACCTCTGCCTGCATTGCACACTCCAACTCATTATAACTAAGCCATTATACTAGCAAACACTCAGTGTACCTAGTGGCATCCTAAACGTGGCTATTGGACTTTTGTCTAGTCCCACTAGTGCAAAGATATTTGCAGCACGTCTGCCTGCATTGCACACTCAAACTCATTGTTACTAAGCCATTATACTAGCAAACACTCAGTGTACCTAGTGGCATACTAAACGTGGCTATTGGACTTTGCTATAGTCCCACTAGTGCAAAGATATTTGCAGCACGTCTGCCTGCATTGCACACTCAAACTCATTGTTACTAAGCCATTATACTAGCAAACACTCAGTGTACCTAGTGGCATCCTAAACGTGGCTATTGGACTTTGCTATAGTCCCACTGATGCAAAGATATTTGCAGCACCTCTGCCTGCATTGCACACTCCAACTCACTGTAACTAAGCCATTATACTAGCAAACACTCAGTGTACCTAGTGGCATCCTAAACGTGGCTATTGGACTTTTGTCTAGTCCCACTAGTGCAAAGATATTTGCAGCACCTCTGCCTGCATTGCACACTCCAACTCACTGTAACTAAGCCATTATACTAGCAAACACTCAGTGTACCTAGTGGCATCCTAAACGTGGCTATTGGACTTTTGTCTAGTCCCACTAGTGCAAAGATATTTGCAGCACCTCTGCCTGCATTGCACACTCCAACTCATTATAACTAAGCCATTATACTAGCAAACACTCAGTGTACCTAGTGGCATCCTAAACGTGGCTATTGGACTTTGCTATAGTCCCACTAGTGCAAAGATATTTGCAGCACCTCTGCCTGCATTGCACACTCCAACTCATTATAACTAAGCCATTATACTAGCAAACACTCAGTGTACCTAGTGGCATCCTAAACGTGGCTATTGGACTTTGCTATAGTCCCACTAGTGCAAAGATATTTGCAGCACCTCTGCCTGCATTGCACACTCCAACTCATTATAACTAAGCCATTATACTAGCAAACACTCAGTGTACCTAGTGGCATCCTAAACGTGGCTATTGGACTTTGCTATAGTCCCACTAGTGCAAAGATATTTGCAGCACCTCTGCCTGCATTGCACACTCCAACTCATTATAACTAAGCCATTATACTAGCAAACACTCAGTGTACCTAGTGGCATCCTAAACGTGGCTATTGGACTTTTATCTAGTCCCACTAGTGCAAAGATATTTGCAGCACGTCTGCCTGCATTGCACACTCAAACTCATTGTTACTAAGCCATTATACTAGCAAACACTCAGTGTACCTAATGGCATTCTAAACGCGGCTATTGGACTTTTGTCTAGTCCCACTAGTGCAAAGATATTTGCAGCACGTCTGCCTGCATTGCACACTCCAACTCATTATAACTAAGCCATTATACTAGCAAACACTCAGTGTACCTAGTGGCATCCTAAACGTGGCTATTGGACTTTTGTCTAGTCCCACTAGTGCAAAGATATTTGCAGCACGTCTGCCTGCATTGCACACTCCAACTCATTATAACTAAGCCATTATACTAGCAAACACTCAGTGTACCTAGTGGCATCCTAAACGTGGCTATTGGACTTTGCTATAGTCCCACTAGTGCAAAGATATTTGCAGCACCTCTGCCTCCATTGCACACTCCAACTCATTATAACTAAGCCATTATACTAGCAAACACTCAGTGTACCTAGTGGCATCCTAAACGTGGCTATTGGACTTTGCTATAGTCCCACTAGTGCAAAGATATTTGCAGCGCCTCTGCCTGCATTGCACACTCCAACTCATTATAACTAAGCCATTATACTAGCAAACACTCAGTGTACCTAGTGGCATCTCAAACGTGGCTATTGGACTTTTATCTAGTCCCACTAGTGCAAAGATATTTGCAGCACGTCTGCCTGCATTGCACACTCAAACTCATTGTTACTAAGCCATTATACTAGCAAACACTCAGTGTACCCAGTGGCATCCTAAACGTGGCTATTGGACTTTGCTATAGTCCCACTAGTGCAAAGATATTTGCAGCACCTCTGCCTGCATTGCACACTCCAACTCATTATAACTAAGCCATTATACTAGCAAACACTCAGTGTACCTAGTGGCATCCTAAACGTGGCTATTGGACTTTTGTCTAGTCCCACTAGTGCAAAGATATTTGCAGCACGTCTGCCTGCATTGCACACTCAAACTCATTGTTACTAAGCCATTATACTAGCAAACACTCAGTGTACCTAGTGGCATCCTAAACGTGGCTATTGGACTTTGCTATAGTCCCACTAGTGCAAATGTATTTGCAGCACGTCTGCCTGCATTGCACACTCAAACTCATTCTTACTAAGCCATTATACTAGCAAACACTGAGTGTACCTAGTGGCATCCTAAACGTGGCTATTGGACTTTGCTATAGTCCCACTAGTGCAAAGATATTTGCAGCACCTCTGCCTGCATTGAAGACTCCAACTCATTATAACTAAGCCATTATACTAGCAAACACTCAGTGTACCTAGTGGCATCCTAAACGTGGCTATTGGACTTTGCTATAGTCCCACTAGTGCAAAGATATTTGCAGCACGTCTGCCTGCATTGCACACTCAAACTCATTGTTACTAAGCCATTATACTAGCAAACACTCAGTGTACCCAGTGGCATCCTAAACGTGGCTATTGGACTTTGCTATAGTCCCACTAGTGCAAAGATATTTGCAGCACCTCTGCCTGCATTGCACACTCCAACTCATTATAACTAAGCCATTATACTAGCAAACACTCAGTGTACCTAGTGGCATCCTAAACGTGGCTATTGGACTTTTGTCTAGTCCCACTAGTGCAAAGATATTTGCAGCACGTCTGCCTGAATTGCACACTCAAACTCATTGTTACTAAGCCATTATACTAGCAAACACTCAGTGTACCTAGTGGCATCCTAAACGTGGCTATTGGACTTTGCTATAGTCCCACTAGTGCAAATGTATTTGCAGCACGTCTGCCTGCATTGCACACTCAAACTCATTCTTACTAAGCCATTATACTAGCAAACACTCAGTGTATCTAGTGGCATCCTAAACGTGGCTATTGGACTTTGCTATAGTCCCACTAGTGCAAAGATATTTGCAGCACCTCTGCCTGCATTGCACACTCCAACTCATTATAACTAAGCCATTATACTAGCAAACACTCAGTGTACCTAGTGGCATCCTGAACGTGGCTATTGGACTTTTGTCTAGTCCCACTAGTGCAAAGATATTTGCAGCACGTCTGCCTGCATTGCACACTCAAACTCATTGTTACTAAGCCATTATACTAGCAAACACTCAGTGAACCTAGTGGCATCCTAAACGTGGCTATTGGACTTTTGTCTAGTCCCACTAGTGCAAAGATATTTGCAGCACCTCTGCCTGCATTGCACACTCCAACTCATTATAACTAAGCCATTATACTAGCAAACACTCAGTGTACCTAGTGGCATACAAGAAGTGGCTGTTGTACTCCATTAGTGCCCCACTGGTGCAAATCTATGTGCAGCACCTCTGCATGACACCCTCCTGCTCTGTTTTTAATAAGCTATAATGATAGCAAAAAATACTGCCATTTAGTGGTATCATAGAACAGGCTGTTGTATTCCATTAGTGCCCCACTGGTGCCATGCTATTTCTAGCACCTCTGCATGACACCCTCCTGCTCTGTTTTTAATAAGCTATAATGATAGCAAAAAATACTGCCATTTAGTGGCATCATAGAACTGGCTGTTGTATTCCATTAGTGCCTCACTGGTGCCAAGCTATTTCTAGCACCTCTGAATGACACCCTCCTGCTCTGTTTTTAATAAGCTATAATGATAGCAAAAAATACTGCCATTTAGTGGCATCATAGAACTGGCTGTTATATTCCATTAGTGCCCCACTGGTGCCAAGCTATTTCTAGCACCTCTGCATGACACCCTCCTGCTCTGTTTTTAATAAGCTATAATGATAGAAAAAAATACTGCCATTTAGTGGCATCATAGAACTGGCTGTTGTATTCCATTAGTGCCCCACTGGTGCCAAGCTATTTCTAGCACCTCTGCATGACACCCTCCTGCTCTGTTTTTAATAAGCTATAATGATAGCAAAAAATACTGCCATTTAGTGGCATCATAGAACTGGCTGTTGTATTCCATTAGTGGCCCACTGGTGCCAATCTATTTCTAGCACCTCTGCATGACACCCTCCTGCTCTGTTTTTAATAAGCTATAATGATAGCAAAAAATACTGCCATTTAGTGGCATCATAGAACTGGCTGTTGTATTCCATTAGTGCCCCACTGGTGCCAAGCTATTTCTTGCACCTCTGCATGACACCCTCCTGCTCTGTTTTTAATAAGCTATAATGATAGAAAAAAATACTGCCATTTAGTGGCATCATAGAACTGGCTGTTGTATTCCATTAGTGCCCCACTGGTGCCAAGCTATTTCTAGCACCTCTGCATGACACCCTCCTGCTCTGTTTTTAATAAGTTATAATGATAGCAAAAAATACTGCCATTTAGTGGCATCATAGAACTGGCTGTTGTATTCCATTAGTGGCCCACTGGTGCCAAGCTATTTCTAGCATCTCTGCATGACACCCTCCTGCTCTGTTTTTAATAAGCTATAATGATAGCAAAAAATACTGCCATTTAGTGGCATCATAGAACTGGCTGTTGTATTCCATTAGTGGCCCACTGGTGCCAAGCTATTTCTAGCACCTCTGCATGACACCCTCCTGCTCTGTTTTTAATAAGCTATAATGATAGCAAAAAATACTGCCATTTAGTGGCATCATAGAACTGGTTGTTGTATTCCATTAGTGCCCCACTGGTGCCAAGATATTTCTAGCACCTCTGCATGACACCCTCCTGCTCTGTTTTTAATAAGCTATAATGATAGCAAAAAATACTGCCATTTAGTGGCATCATAGAACTGGCTGTTGTATTCCATTAGTGCCCCACTGGTGCCAAGCTATTTCTAGCACCTCTGCATGACACCCTCCTGCTCTGTTTTTAATAAGCTATAATGATAGCAAAAAATACTGCCATTTAGTGGCATCATAGAACTGGCTGTTGTATTCCATTAGTGGCCCACTGGTGCCAAGCTATTTCTAGAACCTCTGCATGACACCCTCCTGCTCTGTTTTTAATAAGCTATAATGATAGCAAAAAATATTGCCATTTAGTGGCATCATAGAACTGGCTGTTATATTCCATTAGTGACCCACTGGTGCCAAGCTATTTCTAGCACCTCTGCATGACACCCTCCTGCTCTGTTTTTAATAAGCTATAATGATAGAAAAAAATACTGCCATTTAGTGGCATCATAGAACTGGCTGTTGTATTCCATTAGTGGCCCACTGGTGCCAAGCTATTTCTAGCACCTCTGCATGACACCCTCCTGCACATTTAGCTATGCTAATTTTATAGCAAACTCAGGGAATTCCTTGCTGCATTTGATCATTAGGAGGGATAGAAAGTGAGGCTTCTTTTACTGTCCTGGTACCCACAGAACACGGCCACTGTACCCATCTGTCCACTTTTGCCACGCTATTTAATTTGCACAAAGAGCTGACTCTTTTTCTGCCTTCCTAAAATTGTCTGGAATACTAAGTTAGTGTTCCTTTGCTGCCAAGCAAGGTACAACACATGTGCATTCTACACTCCTTTCCATTTCTGGAATGCAATTGTTAACTGCAGGTAGTCCAGGCAATCTGTGACGAAGGTGCAGGCGTGGATATAATGTAGCCTGCATCCAATGATGGTTCTGTCGATGTCTGACAGCTCAACAATACGTTCTGTTTCCACTTCCAACACAAGTGATGACCTGCCAATCACACTCCCTGTTGCGGGTTAAGGAGTGGAAGTTCAGTGTGAAAAACCATGTGTGACTGCTGTCCCCACAGTCACAGAGGATGAAGAGCACGCAGATGCACTTGATGGGGCAGTCGGTGGTTGCACAGGCACGCTAGGCCGCATTGTAGCACAGTGAAATTCACATTGCGACTTATGCTTCATTTTAAGTCGTGTACAGGGTGGGCTCCCCAGTATGCAGCAAAACCAGGCAAAAGGAAAAGGACTCTAGGCAGTTGGGTTGATAAATGATTGTTTAACTTTACCAAAACAAACAATAAGAACCATGCATACAATTAAAATAATTGAACAATCTATTCTGTTGCCTACTACCTGCTAATCCCTCTGTGTAGCAGTAATTGTGTGTTTGTGCGTGTGTGTGTGTGTGTGCGAACACGACTTACCAGTGTCGCATCACAAGAGCTTACAAGTTATCTACCTAAACATAGACAAAACACATGACCCCCCCTGAATACCCTTGTTAGCTGAAGCCTCACAGATAATGCAGATGATAACAGTGTGAATGCAAACCACACAGCCCTGCAACACAGTCATGGAAATCTTGAAAAGCAACAGTCAATGCAAACATGTGTTGCTGTCCCTCTATGATTTAAACTGTACGTGACAATTTGACAGTGCAGAGGCAGCAAGTCTTATTGTCTATATAGTCGGCCTACCCAGAACAGATATGTGTTTTGCTAATAAAACAAAGTGTTGCGTGCCCGTATTATTGTCTGGGCACAGCCTACCGTACCCGGGTACTGTGATGTCCAGTTGCCAGAAATACAGACTTTACGCTCCTCTCACGGTAAACAGTATAGACAGCACCGTAAGAATGTTGGTCTGTGGCACAGGATGCTGCTCACTGACGTTACAGTGCTCATCATCAAAGTACAACACAACTCCCCTCACAATTGAACGAAGTGTTTCCGCGGTGGCTCCTTGCTGTTACACACACCTTTAGCTTTTCCTTCTGTTCATAGACAGCATCTCCAAGTCCACACCCGAAGAGCAATTTTATATTGCTATAGTGACCAAAGGCAGATCCAAAAAAACAGCAGCCCCTTGTGTGTAGTCTGCAACAATGCATGCAATGAACGGCAAATAAGCATATTGCGTTGACAGTTGCTAAAGCTGAGCAATACACCTTCACGCTGTCAATTCATATCCATGTAATACTTCATGGAGGAAGTACTCAAAAGTGTGAGTTTTTGCCTTCTACTTACAGATTGTTGACAAATCTTACAGATTACATGACTTTGGTGATCCTTTGCGATGTCCAAAAATTCACAGGCTAGGAAAGGCTTACAGCCCATGCGACCTGCATAGCCAACATGACATCTGCTCAGAGTCAAAGTTGTGGTCCAGGATTCAGTTGTTGACGTGCTTCCAGTACTTTGTCTCTGGCCAGGAAGACGCAACGTAACCTCGTCGTCAGTAGCATCCTCCTCCACCTCCTCTGCTGACCTCATCGACTGGCTGACTTTGGTTTGACAGTAAGTGTTGTCTCCAACCTCATCAATAACCCTGTGTGTTTTCATTCCCCTCGTCCTGAGTCCTCCGAGACAACCTCTTCCTGCCCTGACCGAATAGTAAAGTTGTCCTTCCAATCAGGTATCTGTGCTCCTCATCATGTTCCCCATTGTCTCCACCAGGAGGATTTAATTTTTGGAAATGAGGGTGTAGATTAGGCACAGCACCTTCTTTATCGGGGCCTGGATCCCAGTCACAAAGCTTCAGGCTATCTGCGCAGATCATTTCCCCTGTCTCATGGAACTCGCTACCTCAACACGTTAGATTATATGCTACACACGCAAGCTTCAAACTGAATCTGAAAACTCATCTGTTCAGAAATGACTATAACCTTCAATGACACCACCACCATACGTACTTGACGCTCAACCTAAACAACTCCTACTGTCTCCTCCCAAAAATCCTTTAGAATGTAATCCCGCAAGGGCAGGGCCCTCTTCCCTCTGTACCAGTCTGTCTATAGTTACTTGTATATGTATTCTGTATGTAACCCCCTTCTCATGTACAACACCATGGAATCAATGGTGCTCTATAAATCAATAATAATAAAAATAATAATAACTTCCTTGTCTGTACTCATTGCAGCTTTGGAGCAGACCTCTGATTCCCAGGCTATAGTGCGACTGAACAGCTATGCAAACTCAACCATCTCTGTCACCCCATACTCAGCAGGGCTGGTGGAAACTTGAGAGCTGTTAGGAAGCATGTGCGATTGGATTGACACCACAGAGGAATGGAGTATTTGGGATCTTGAAATTGGGGTGGAGGAGAGGCCACTTTATGGAGCAATTCAGATCCATTGAAGCAGCTGCTGATTTGGCCTCATCTACATTTGTTAGCGATGGTCGTGTCCATGAAAAAAGGGATCATATCAGATTATCCATGGGAAGAAGTACACCTGTTCTTTTTGATGTTATTTGTTGTTACAAAACGGTGACGCCTTAAACGCAAGCAGCCTGCTGCGGTTTCAGTTGCGCCCAGGCATCAGCTGCCATTTAGGCCTGTGCCTCGGGTTGTCCAGCTGGCTGCTTTCTCCTCCACGTCTAAGTGTGGAGAGGCAGCTAGTGCGCATGCGTGTGCCGATTTACCCCAGCCGCAGCCTAACTCCAGTGTTTCGCCTAGTGAGTATGCTCAGCCTGACTGTGCCATTCCTGAGGCTGTCTTCATTTCGGGCTACAGCGCATGCTCCCACACTTAGTGCGAAAAGCCTCTTTGCACAGGTACTTGCACTCCGTGCCGGGTCTAAGTCCTGTGTTGTGCATAGACACCATGCTAAAGCTGATAGTCTTTTTTCAGAGACTGTATTTCATGCAACTGACCATGGTCAGGCACTTACTGCATCAGAAACTAGGTCCGGTAATGAACTCTTTGGCCCTGCCCCTGATGTGGGGGACCCATTTAGACCACAGGGCATCAGGTGTCCTGACGATGTGGCCAGGCCACTCCCAAATGGCTTGCAAAGGCCCGCCCCTATGACTTGTCACCTCATTATTGATGGTCAGACGATGACTGGTGAGGTGTTTGGGTCATGACAGCCATGAGGTCATCATTGAAGTTGCGGTTCCAAATAGGACGCTAGTTATGCCACTCATGACGTATCACTCTGCTTTTGTCTCCAGGAGGTGCATTGTGGTCCACCCTGGTTTGTGGCGGACCCAGGTTATAAAAGGGGCTGGAGACAACAAGGAGGTGCGCAGTCTTCTATTATGCTCCGAAAGAGCACACCTCCATGTGTTGAACCCATTGCGGCTTTAGGCCAGAGGTAGGCAGGGATAGGGCGTCGATGCAGGCCGCCACCACAGTTGGTAACGCAGAACAGTTAAGACCAGCTCCTGTCCTACAAGTCCTGCTTGTGCAGCCCAGTGGCATTAACAGGCCTGCTGCTGCTGATGCGCCTGCTGTTCACAGGTGTGGCCCCAATGCACACGGTCAGCGTCCTGAATGGCCCCTGTGATGTTAACAGGGAGTTCCTGGGCTGGGTGGGCGTGTGGACCCTGTTACGCTAACAGGGCTCCCAGTCTCAAGATCCGAGTGGCGTCTAACTTGGTTCAGGCTACTATTAGTTTCATAGCCACACAGCTCTGTATCCTCCACCGAACCTTCCAGTTGCCAACCTCTCCTTTTCCATCTGGGAGCACGGTGGACACTGACTGCTGATGGGGATATATACCTTTCTCTTTCTTTTCTTATTAATTTTCGTTATATAGCGGTAACATAGTATATACCACCTTATCCAAATCTGCCAGTCCCACCGTAACAGATGGTGTTTCTTCATCAAATGTTACTTTTGCTTAACCACCAAACCCACGGACCAAAACTTTTTTCCCCTTTCCAACACACCTGTTCCCCTTTTCACCCGCATCTGTCCTTTTTCAACTCATTTTGTATATGACCAAAAGTGCAACTCTGCAGGGACACCGTACTCAATGGCATCTCAGCACAACAGCCAGCCCTCGGTCCCTCAGATGTGGACAAGTAAAAGACCATTTCCTCCTATCCATGACAAACCGTTGAGATTCACTCTGTGCAGCACTGGTGTTTAGTGGAAAAGCAGATTGAAGATTGCGTAACACCTTCTGAAGATACTCCTGTACATGTGCGTCCCTTTATATGGCAGGAATTATTTCGCCAAATTTTGTCTTGTACCGGGGATCTAACAGTGTGGCAACCCAGTAGTTAGCATTACTTCGAATTCCTACAATCCGAGGGTCATGTTGTAGGTAGTGCAGCAAGAAGACGCTCATGTGTCTTGTGCATCCAGGAGGACCAAGTCCTTGGTGTGTTGGTGGCAGAGAGGTGAGAATCGTGCATCCTTCCTCTGCCCTCTCCCCCCAACCTCGCACAACCGAAATGTGAGCAAGCTCTCACTTATCTGCTGAGTCTTCCATGCCCATCGCAAGTTCGTCCTCCATTTCTTCATGGCTCCTGCACCTTCCTCAACAATTTTTGCTGATACTATGCGCCCTTGTTAATCCCTATCCCCCACCATAACTGCTGCCTAGGTGCCGCTTACCGTATGGACCTTGTAGATCTTATTATCCCTTCTGCATATGACTCCTCCTGTACTTCCTCACCTTCCTCTTGGACCAATACCTGACTCCGAATAATGCTTACAGTGTGCTCCATCATGTAGATGACCAGAATTGTCACGCTGAGAATGGCATTGCCAGTGCTAAACATCTTCGTCGACATTTGTAAACTGTGTAGAAGGGTGCATAGGTCCTTGATCTGACACCACTCCAGCAGCGTGATCTGCACCACCTCTGTATCAAGTTAGCCCAGGGTATACGTCATACCGTATTTCAGCAGGGCTCTGCGGTGCTGCCACACACGCTGCAACATGTGCAGATTCCAATTCCTGCGTGTCGGAACATCGCATTTCCGGCGTTTAACCGCCAGACCCTAAGACTTCCGGAGCGATGACAGTTGTTGAGCTGCTGGGTGCGAAGGATGAAAGTGAGCACACAGCAGCGTGCCCACTGCACAAGGCCATGTAGGCCGGGATGGTATTTTAAAAATTGCTGGACAACCAGGTTCAACACGTAAGCCATACAAGGCACGTGTGTCACATTGCCCTGAAGAAGGGTCGCAGACTGGTTTGCATTATTGTCGCACCCGACCATCCCTGACTGCTGGTTGACTGTAGACAACCATTGATGAAACTCGGTCTCACTCTCCAGAGCTAACCGTCCACAATTCCTCAGCGGTGTCTCACATTTCCCCTACATTTCAAAGTAAACATTTGACCGCCTGATGGCCTTGAGCTCTGCTGCCAGCATAGTAAGGAGGTGTGTGGGATTCCTTGGGCGCAGTTACAAGGAAGGGTGGCCTGACCACACAGGGTTTGGGCCGAGGTGGAGGACCCACACGAGGTTGAGGAGGCAGAATCAGTGGAGGAACTTGTACATACAGAGGAAGGATTGACACACAAGTCGTGGGGACGGCAAGACTTGTACAGCAAACCCTTCTCCATCTCTCACCATAGTTACCCAGTGCCCAGTCAGCAACATGTAACTCCCCTGTCCATGCTTACTGGTCCAAGTATCTGTGTTGAAATGCACCCTGTCACACACAGAGTTTCTCAAGGAATTGGTGAGGTTGTGTGCAACCTACTGTGGTAGCGCGGGCACGCCTTTCTTGGAGAAGGAGTGACGACTGGCCATCGGCTCTTGGGGCACTGCAATGGGCATAAGGTCTCGAAAATCCTCGGTCTCAAAAGGGTGTAAAGGCAGCCTTTCTGTTGCCAACAAGTTGCAGATGATGAAACTCAACCTCTTAGGCATGTCATGCCCTTCGAAAATCATGTAAAACATAGCGAGGGTACTCCAACCACAGTCTCCCTCGTTGCCACTAATTGGGCCACACACACCCCACTTGACTGGCATCAGTTGACCCCCCCTTTTGAAAAAGAAAAAGATGCTTGGCATGAAGCACTCTCAAAAATACGCGTGCCTTTCCCGTCCCCTGGATGACCCAGGGGAAGAAAAGTCCACTGAGAGCCATGACTTGTTCATCTTAGTTCTTTTAGAAACACAGCGAGGGGACTTCAACCACAGTCTCTCTCGTTGCCACTAATTGGGCCACACACACCCCACTTGACTGGCATCAGTTGACCCCCTTTTGAAAAAGAAAAAGATGCTTTGCATGAAGCACTCTCAAAAATACGCGTGCCTTTCCCGTCCCCTGGCTGACCCAGGGGAAGAAAAGTCCTCTGAGAGCCATGACTTGTTCATCTTGGTTCTTTTCGGAAACACAGCGAGGGGACTCCAACCACAGTCTCCCTCGTTGCCACTAATTGGGCCACACACACCCCACTTGACTGGCATCAGTTGACCCCCCCTTTTGAAAAAGAAAAAGATGCTTGGCATGAAACACTCTCAAAAATACGCGTGCCTTTCCCGTCCCCTGGATGACCCAGGGGAAGAAAAGTCCTCTGAGAGCCATGACTTGTTCATCTTGGTTCTTTTAGAAACACAGCGAGGGGACTCCAACCACAGTCTCTCTCGTTGCCACTAATTGGGCCACACACACCCCACTTGACTGGCATCAGTTGACCCCACTTTTGAAAAAGAAAAAGATGCTTTGCATGAAGCACTCTCAAAAATACGCGTGCCTTTCGCCTCCCCTGGCTGACCCAGGGGAAGAAAAGTCCTCTGAGAGCCATGTCCACATTGTCAATGGACAGACACATGTGCTTATCTGCCAGCAGACCTCCAGCAGCACTGAAGACAGGTTCCGAGAGAACGCTGGCTGCAGGACACGACAAGATCCCCAAGGTGTACGTGGCAAGCTCAGGCAATTTATCCAGATTGGAAGCCTAAAATGAGCAGGGCTCAAGTTGCACAGTAATGGCATCGATGTTTCCTTGCATATACTCATATATCTGTGTGTCCTCCTCTTTTTCCTTGTCCAGCTCTTTTGTTTTCGCATGAGTATATGTCCTTGTCACTTTCTCATGTGTTTGTGTTGTGTTGTGAGTTGTTTGTCACCTTTTGGACACCTTTGAGGGTGTTTTCTAGGTGTTTTTATGTGTTTGTGAATGCCTGCCATTGTTTCCTATGCGTTTCGAGTTCGGTTCGTCGAACGTTCGACGAACCGAACTCGAACGGGACCTCCGTTCGGCGAACCGACCTCGAGCTGAACCGGGACCGGTTCGCTCATCTCTAGTTGTGGGTTAGACTCTGAGGCAAAGCCCATGCATTTTGTATGGCTGCATGTAATTACCTAGTCCAATGGACTGTGTTACCTATGAGTTTCCATTGGATTGGTAGGCCAGGTGCTGTCTTTTCTTTGGCCATGTTGTGTGCACAGTCACTAGGATTATGTGAATTAATGTAGAGTCAGTTTCTCACTTCTCTGTGTTGGTGTAGTGGTAGGCTCTTTGCTTGGGCTGGGAGAGTTTGTGGGTTCGACTCTGAGGCAAGGCCCATGGACTTTGTATGACTGCATGTAATTGCCTAGTCCAATGGACTGTGTTACCTATGAGGTTCCATTGGATTGATAGGCCAGCTATGGTCTTTTGATTTTGTTTGGCCATGTTGTGTGCGCAGTCACTAGGATTATGTGAATTAATGTAGAGTCAGTTTCCTACTTCTCTTTGTTGGTGTAGTGGTAGGCTCTTTCCTTTGGCTGTGAGAGGTTGTGGGTTCGTCTCTGAGGCAAGGCCCATGGTCTTTGTATGGCTGCATGTAACTGCTTAGTCCAATATCCTGTGTTGCCTATGAGATTCCATGGGATTGATAGGCCGGGTAGTGTCTTTTGCTTTTGTTTGGCCATGTTGTGTGCGCAGTCACTAGGATTATGTGGAATAATGTAGAGTCAGCTTCCCACTTTTCTGTGTTGGTGTAGTGAAAGGCTCTTTACTTGGGCTACGAGAGATTATGGGTTCAACTCTGAGGCAAGGCCCATGGACTTTGTATGGCCTCATGTAATTGCCTAGTCCAATAGACTGTGTTGACTATGAGTTCCCATTGGATTGATAGGCCAGGTACTGTCTTTTGCTTTTGTTTGGCCATGTTGTGTGCGCAGTCACTAGGATTACGTGAATTAATAGTAGAGTCAGTTCTCTACATCTCTGTGTTTGTGTAGTGGTAGGCTCTTAGATTGGGCTGCGAGAGGTTGTGGGTTTGACTCTGAGGCAAGGCCCCTGGACTTTGTATGGCTGCATGTAATTGCCTAGTCCAATAGACTGTGTTGCCTATGAGTTCCCATTGGATTGATAGGCCAGATACTGTCTTTTGCTTTTGTTTGGCCATGTTGTGTGCGCAGTCACTAGGATTATGTGAAATAATGTAGAGTCAGCTTCCCACTTCTTTGTGTTGGTGTAGTGGAAGGCTCTTTGCTTGGGCTACGACAGATTATGGGTTCGATTCTGAGGCAAGGCCCCTGGACTTTGTATGGCTGCATGTAATTGCCTAGTCCAATGGACTGTGTTATTTATGAGTGCCCATTGGATTGATAGGCCAGGTACTGTCTTTTGCTTTTGTTTGGCCAAGTTGTGTGCGCATTCACTAGGATTATGTGAATTAATTGTGGAGTCTGTACTCCACATCTCTGTGTTGGTGTAGTGGTAGGCTCTTTGATTGGACTGCGAGAGGTTGTGGGATTGACTCCGAGGCAAGGCCCATGGACTTTGTATGGCTGCATGTAATTGCCTAGTCCAATGGACTATATTCCCCGTGACTTTCCATTGGATTGATAGGCCAGGTGCTGTCTTTTGCTTTTGTTTGGCCATGTTGTGTGCGCAGTCACTAGGATTATGTGAATTAATGTAGAGACGATTTCCCACTTCTTTTGTTGGTGTAGTGGTAGGCTCTTTGCTTGCTCTGCGAGAGGTTGTGGGTTTGACTCTGAGGCAAGGCTCATGGACTTTATATGGTTGCATGTAATTGCCTAGTCCAATGGACTGGGTTGCCTATGAATTTCCATTGGATTAATAGGCCAGGTACTGGCTTTTGCTTTTGTTTGGCCATGTTGTGCGCGCAGTCACTAGGATTATGTGAATTATTGTAGAGTCAGTGTCCCAATTCTCTGTGTTGGTGTAGTGGAAGGATCTTTGCTTAAGCTTCGAGAGGATGTGGGTTCGACTCTGAGGCAAGGCCCATGGACTTTGTATGGCTGCATTTAATTGCCTAATCCAATGGGCTGTGTTGCCTATGAGTTTCCATTGGATTGATAAGCCAGGTAAAGTCTTTTGCTTTTGTTTGGCCATGTTGTGTGCGCAGTCACTAGGATTATGTGAATAAATGTAGAATTCGTTTTCCACTTGTTTGGGTTGGTGTTGTGGTAGGCTCTTTGCTTGGGCTGCGAGAGGTTGTGGGTTTGACTCTGAGGCAAGGCCCATGGACTTTGTATGGCTGCATTTAATTTCCTAATCCAATGGGCTGTGTTGCCTATGAGTTTCCATTGGATTGACAAGCCAGGTAAAGTCTTTTGCTTTTGTTTGGCCATGTTGTGTCTGCAGTCACTAGGATTATGTGAATTAATGTAGAAACAGTTTTCTATTTCTCTGTGTCGGTGTAGTGTTAGGCTCTTTGCTTGGTCTGCGTAGAGGTTGTGAGTTTGACTCTGAGGCAAGGCCCATGGACTTTGTATGGCTGCATGTAATTGCCTCATCCAATGGACTGTGTTACCTATGAATTTCCATTGGATTGATAGGCCAGGTACTGTTTTTTGCTTTTGTTTGGCCATGTTGTGTGCGCAGTCACTAGGATTTTGTGAATTAATGTAGAATCAGTTTCCCACTTCTTTGTGTTGGTGTAGTGGTAGGCTCTTTGATTGTCCTGCGACAGGTTGTGGGTTCGACTCTGAGGCAAGGCCCATGGACTTTGTATTGCTGCATGTAATTGCCTAGTCCAATGGAATGTGTTGCCTAAGAGTTTCCTTTGGATTGATAGGTCAGGTACTGTCTTTTGCTTTTGTTTGGCCATGTTGTGTGCGCAGTCACTAGGATTATGTGAATTAATGTAGAATCAGTTTTAAATTTCTCTGTGTTGGTGTAGTGGTAGGCTCTTTGCTTGGTCTGCAAGAGGTTGTGGGATTGACTCTGAGGCAAGGCCCATGGACTTTGTATTGCTGCATGTAATTGCCTCATCCAATGGACTGTGTTACATATGAGTTTCCATTGGATTGATAGGCCAGGTACTGTCTTCTGCTTTTGTTTGGCCATGTTGTGTGCGCAGTCACTAGGAGTATGTGAATTAATGTAGAGTCAGTTTCACCCTTCTCTGTGTTAGTGTAGTAGTAGGCTCTTTGCTTGGGCTACAAGAAGTTGTCAGTTCAACTCTGAGGCAAGGCCCATGGACATTGTATGGCTGCATGTAATTTCCTGGTCCAATGGAATGTGTTGCCTATGAGTATCCATTGGTTTGATAGGCCAGATACATTGTTTTGTTTTTGTTTGGCCATGTTGTGTGCGCAGTCACGACGATTATGTGAATTAATGTAGAGTCCATTTCCCGCTTCTCTGTGTTGGTGTAGTGGTAGGCTCTTTGCTTGGGCTGCGAGAGGTTGTGGGTTTGTCTCTGAGGCAAGGCCCATGGACATTGTATGGCTGCATGTAATTGTTTAGTCCAAAGGACTGTGTTGCCTATGAGTTTCCATTGGATTGATAGGCCAGATACTTTGTTTTGCTTTTGTTTGGCCATGTTGTGTGCGCAGTCACTAGGATTATGTGAATTAATGTAGAGGCAGTTTCCTACTTCTCTGTGTTGGTGTAGTGGTAGGCTGCTCTTTGCTTGGGCTGCGAGAGGTTGTGGGTTTGACTCTGAGGCAAGGCCCATGGACTTTGTATGGCTGCATGTAATTGCCTGGTCCAATGGAATGTGTTGCCTATGAGTATCCATAGGATTGGTAGGCCAGATACTTTGTTTTGCTTTTTTTTGGCCATGTTGTGTGCACAGTCACTAGGATTATGTGAATTAATGTAGAATCAGTTTCCCACCTCTTTGTGTTGGAGTAGTGGTAGGCTCTTTGCTTAGGCTGCGAGAGGTTGTGGGTTCGACTCTGAGGCAAGGCTTATGGACTTTGTATTGCTGCATGTAATTGCCTAGTCCAATGGAATGTGTTGCCTAAGAGTTTCCTTTGGATTGATAGGTCAGGTACTGTCTTTTGCTTTTGTTTGGCCATGTTGTGTGCGCAGTCACTAGGATTTTGTGAATTATTGTAGAAGCAATTTCCACTTCTCTGTGTTAATGTAGTGGTAGTCTCTTTGCTTGGGCTGCGAGAGGTTGAGGGTTTGACTCTGAGGCAAGGCCCATGGACTTTGTATGTCTCCATGTAATTGCCTAGTCCAATGGACTATGTTCCCTATGAGTTTCCATTGGATTGATAAGCCAGGTACTGTCTTTTGCTTTTGTTTGGCCATGTTGTGTGCGCAGTCACTAGGATTATGTGAATTAATGTAGAATCAGTTTCCCACTTCTCTGAGTTGGTGTAGTGGTAGGCTCTTTGCTAGGGCTGGGAGAGTTTGTGGGTTTGACTCTGAGGCAAGGCCCATGGACTTTGTATGTCTCCATGTAATTGCCTAGTCCAATGAACTGTGTTGCTTATGAGTTTTTATTGGATTGATAGGCTAGGTACTGTCTTTTGCTTTTGTTTGGCGATGTTGTGTATGCAGTCACTAGGATTATGTGAATTTTATGTAGTACAGGAATACGAGCAGGTTTTCAGCAAACACCCGCTAAACTTTGGGCAGATTAAAGGGGTCCAACACTACATACCCACCGGCAGGCACCCCCCCATTAAAGAGAGGTATAGGCCTATTCCGCCCGCACATTACCAATGCACCAAAGATATGTTGAAAAACATGAAAGAGGCAGGGTTTATTCGGGATAGCTGCAGTTCCTGGGCGGCTCCGTTGGTAAAAGGATGGCACAATGAGGATGTGTGTGGATTACCGGAACATCAACCAGATAACCAATAAAGATGCCTATCCTCTGCCCCATATTGAAGAATCTCTAGCCGCGCTGAGGACCGCTAACTACTTTTCTACCCTCGACCTCACCAGCGGATACTGGCAGGTGGCCGTAGCCCCCGAAGACCGTGAAAAGACCGCCTTCGCTACCCCCATGGGACTCTGTGAGTTCAACAGCATGCCGTTTGGGCTGTGCAACGCCCCTGGAACCTTCCAACGGCTAATGGAATGCTGTCTGGGACACCTGAATTTTGTGACTGTCTTGCTGTACCTGGACGATGTAATCGTGTACTCACAGACGTATGAAGCTCACCTGGAGCACCTAGCTGAGGTGTTCGTGTCCCTTGCCAAGTATGGGATGAAACTGAAACCCTCCAAGTGTCACCTGTTGAAGCACAGGGTACAGTACCTCGGACACGTGGTGGGCGCGGAAGGCGTTGCCCCAGACCCGGAAAAGATCACTGCCATACAGGACTGGCCGAGGCCGACTACTGTGAGGGAGGTGAGACAGTTCCTGGGCCTGGTGGGCTACTACCGCCGCTTCATAAAAGGGTATACGAAGATGGCTGCCCCCATGCAAGACCTCCTCGTGGGACAGACCAAGGGTGGTAGGTATGCTGGGACTCCGTTAGTGTGGGAGGAAAAGCACGACGAGTCCTTCCACCAACTGAAGGCGGCGTTGACCGAGGAAGAGATCCTAGCGTACCCCGACTACAGCCTAACATTCATCCTTTATACTGATGCCAGCAATGTGGGCTTGGGAGCGGTATTGGCCCAGAACCAAGACGGAAGAGAAAGGGTGATCGCTTATGCCAGCCGAAAACTCCGACCCACCGAAAGGAATCCTGAGAATTACAGCTCCTTCAAGCTCGAGCTTCTAGCACTGGTGTGGGCTATCACCGAGCGGTTCCGCCATTACCTAGCATCGGCCAAGTTCACCGCTTACACGGACAATAACCCACTAACCCATCTGGATACAGCCAAGCTGGGTGCATTGGAGCAGCGGTGGGTGGCTAGTCTGGCCAATTACGACTTCACCATCAAATACCGGGCCGGCCGTACAAATGCCAACGCCCTCTCCCGGATGCCCCACCTGTCAGAAGAGAGGCTGGACGATGATGACCTCGAAGAGATCGAGTTGCCTGCGTTTCACCGGCCGCCAGTCGAGAAGTTGCATGTCCACCAACAACAGGTGAACCTGGACCCGCTGCCCAGCAAGGGGTGGCAAGAAGCCCAGGATCAAGCACCCGCTGTCCGTTTGGTCAAAACCTTGGTGGAACAGGGCTTGGCTGGAATGGACCCCACTGCCCCTGCCGAGGCCCAACGCTTGTGGCGGGAACGAACCCGGCTATACCTGCATCAAGGGAAGCTGTTTCGGGAGTTAATCAATCCGAAGACCCACGAGAAGATTCGCCAGCTGGTGATTCCTCAAGCTAACGTACCCACTGTCCTCCAAGCATACCATGACGGTGCCGGACACTTCGGGTGGAAAAAGCTGGAAATGCTGTTAAAAGAGCGGTTCTATTGGAGCGGGATGCGGGAATCTGTGGAGGCCTGGTGCTGAGAATACGGTCCCTGCACACTGAGAAGAAGGGATGAGGCCAGCCAGAAGGCGCCGCTACGCCCAATCATTACGCATCAACCGCTGGAGCTGGTGGCCCTCGACCATGTGAAGCTCGCCCCTAGCCGAAGTGGGTATACTTATGCCCTGACCATTGTGGACCACTATTCAAGATTTATGGTGGTTGTCCCAGTCAAGGACCTGACCGGCCATACCGCCGCTAGAGCATTCCAGGCCTATTTCTGTCGGCCGCATGGATACCCGGAGAAGGTACTTACCGACCAGGGCCCGGCCTTTGAAGCGGAGGTGTTCCAAGAATTCTGCCAGCTGTACGGTTGCAAGAAAATTCGGACCACGCCTTATCACGCCCAAACCAATGGCATGTGCGAAAAGATGAATCACTTGGTCCTGAACCTCCTCAAGACGTTGCCGCTGGAGGAGCGGAACCTATGGCCAGAGAAACTACCTGACCTGGTCGATATGTACAACAACATTCCTTCTAGCTCTACAAAGTGCACACCGGCGTACCTGATGAGAGCTCGGCCCGGTCGACTGCCAGTGGACCTAGAGATGGGGTTGGAGGCCCCGGAAGCGCTCCCTTCGGACGCGGGGTGGGACATTCAACGAAGAGCACAGTACCAACAGGTCCAGGACTATGTAGAAAAGAATTTGTGCCAGAGTCGGAAGCAGCAAGAGCAGTGCTTCAACTCAAAGGCGGCTGCAGGTCCCTTTCTGCCCGGAGATGTCGTCTTGAAGCGAAAGCGAAGGACCCATAAGCTACACTACCAGTGGGAGGAGGCCCCGTATGTAATACAACCCACCAATTGGGAGAATGGAAAGGCCTACCAGATCAGCCGTGACCAGGGGAAGACTTCGGCCACGGTTTCCCGAGATCACCTGAAGAGGTGTCCCCCACCATTGAGGACGGCAACTGAAGCCCCGGCCACCGAACCGGCTGAGGAGAAGGAGAAAGGGGTAATCCACACCATGATGGGCGATTTCCCGGCCGATTGGCCAACACAGAACGGCGCAGTGATCCTTCCTGTAATACTGTTCCCACAACCCGTGGAGGAAAAAGAGATGGAAGTGGCTGTTAATGCCCCAGCGCCCAGGGATGTGCCTGTACCCAGCTCCCCTATGCCTCTGCCTGCCCCACATGATAGCCGGGGGGAGGGACTAGCTGTGCCCTCTGCTCCATTGCCTACCACCACCAACCTTGGCCCCCGTAGGTCCACGCGCCCCAACCTAGGTCGACCCCCGCTTAGGTACAGGGAGACTAACATTTAGGGGTGTGATGTTCTTGTATGTTGTTGAATGTAACCGAATGATAAGAAGAAGCAATCAACCAAACTGTGACCAGATTAGCACCGTGATTGAACCGGCCGTTGCCGGCAACTAGTCCCCGTTGGGACTTTCTGCACCGTGCGTAAGGAACTACTTACGGACAAGCCCAAGAACTTGCAGGGCAACCACAAACTTGTGGCGTGTAAATAAAAATGTTGGCTTGTTACCGTGACCGCCTCTAGAGAGGCTGATTTGGGAGGATGGGCCTGGAGGAAAGGGATGGCCCAGGCCCGCCACTACCGTAACCGGTGGCAATCCTCCAGGGGTCAAAGGTCCCCCTTGGATGTGGGTCCCCTGAAAGAGACCATACCCGCTCGGGCAATTTGGTTCTGGACTGGGGCAAGGGGTGCTGCCCACTTCTTAGGGGCAGCATCAGGGCCAGGTTATTTGGGCGGGGGGGAGAGCGGAAGCCGTACCGTTATAAAATGTTTGTGATTTTACATGTCTTACCATTTTCTACCTTTTTTGAGTTGTGAAAATAAAACCGGTGATGGACGAGCAGCCCACGGACGGTCTGCGTTTAACCAAGGGGGAATGTGGCGCTCTGGACAAGCCAGGACGTCACAGGTACTGCAACAACACACCCCACACTCCGGTTAGGAACATCAATGTCAGACACAAAATCCTTGTTGCCTTCCTCCAGGGGCTGATGTCCACACCAAGTGGGGCGGAGCCAGGTGGTTGGCTCCTCCCACCGAGGAGTACACAGTCCTGGAGGTAGGAAAAGGAAGGCAGTTGAGTTGAGTTGGGAGTTGAGAGGAGTGCAGTTAGGGAAGTGGTAGTGGAGGAACTGACTGGCTGTGTCCGGGTACGTGGCCCGGGCACAGAAACAGCAAGGTTGGCAGACGGTGGTTACCGTCTGCAGGAGAGGCCGATTGACGCACAACCGTAAGGACCGGGGACAGGCGGTGGCCCGCTGGTACCGGATCGGGGAGCGAAGAGAAGCCAGCACCATCCGGTAGGGCCTACGGACCCCGACCAGGCTAGGAGTCGCCGTTAAACCGGTCAAATCCGTCAGCGACGGGAACCTCCGGGGTTTCCCAGCAGTAAAGACCCGACTGAAGGCAACTGTCCAAACCGTGAGGGAGAGAAAGCTACCGCCAGAGCTAGAGCTCCCAGGGCCAGAAACTGCGGGCAAACAGGGGCTCCCTTAGCCAACCTACCGCTGGGGAGCGGGTTACCGGTGGGAAGCCATCGGGGCCGAGAACATAACACAGGTGCAGGGAGAGACAGTTACCGCCAACCTACCGGGAGTGACCGTCGCAGCCGTCTGTGGGACTCGTCCATCCAGCCGTTTGTTTTACCAGAGACTCCGTGTGCGTTACTGGCTGAGTAAGTACCACCGTGCTGTCTGGCACTGTGCTGCCCCGAGACCCTGCACCTGGCCCGGCCCCGCAATCCACCAAACAGACAACAACTCCGGGCCCCGGGAGTACCAAAATCCCCCTACCCACGGAGGGGAGAGAAACATCCCAGCTGCTCCACGTCATCGCTCCCGGGATCCCCGTACAGAGCAGCGGTGGTGCCCCAACCTCACCACACACCGTGGGTGGCGTCACAAACCGACATCCCAAACACCAACAAACCACCCCTTTCACTCACGGGTGAGGAGCGCCGCTCGAGTCCTCGGATCCGGCCCACCGCTCGAGCCACCGAGCAGCAGCAGCAGCGCCGGACCCGAGCATGGTGAGCGCAGCGCCCTCCCCGCCCGCGACAATATCGTTGCTGAAAGCTTTGCTGAACTGCTATCTGAGTCATCAAATCATAAGTAGTCCATGCTTTTCCCTTGTGTCTTCTATAGTTGTTTAGTGGGGTTGACGAACAGCTCATGACATCCATTCCCTATTTAGTGCCCAGCACTAGGAATACCTAGGGTCAGGTATCCGGTTTGGCACATAGGTGCGGAACCTGTCTAGGGTAGTGATGGACCCCAGGGACCAACAGTTGGTTCTGTCAGGGGTCACCATCTTCCCTCTCCCTAGCTACAGGGTTTCCCTTCCCTTTCGACGTGCACATGGCACTTCATTATACCTAGCGTGATGATCCCACTTTGTCCGAATTTTTGAATATAATACTATCATTGGACTTGAGAGATTTAAGTGGTGCTTTTTCTTGGATGGTTAAATTACTACTGCATTGTTGGAGGTTTTTTAATTACATCTCAATCAATTACTGAAAATCCTCCATAATCTGGCTCCTGGACTGTATCGGACAATCGGGGTTAACTGCACAACCGCTACAAGCAGTGCTTTTTTGTGGCGGTACGTGCCGGTACGGTGTACCGGAAAATCTGAAGAGCACCTCTGGCTCTGTCCACATGGCTAATTTGTAAACTATACAAATTAGCCATGTGTGGAGCGGAGGCACAAGCCAGAGGCGTATCTACGGGGGAGCTGGCGGTGCGCTGGCGGGCTGCCTGATGCAGCGGTGTGGAAGTCTGCCGGGGTTGGAGTCGCTATTCTCTGAGCGTGGCACCGCACTCATAGAAAGTGCAGCTCGTGGCTCCCACTGCTCAATTGTCCTTGTATACCAATAAAGTAACCAGAGTAAATAGCCAAAATAAAATCAAAATTATCTTATTGAAAATTTCAAATTTAAAAATAGTATTTTAAGAGACATTTTTGAAAGACGGAACAATGAGGGGGATTTTGTCAATAAACAATCCTTCCATTAACCACTTCACTTTATATACGTGTGTACCACAAAAAAACCACAGATATTCACTTTGATTATATTTTTCAAAATGTGCAGCAAAATAATTCAAAAAAAGGGTCAGATAACATGCTGAAAGCAAGAGGATCTCATAGGAAATATTGCACAACCCCAGTGAGAAATTTTGCACAGCCCCAGGGGGAAATATTGCACAGCCCCAGGGGGAAAAAAGGAGAGAAAAGGGGAACAGTGGTTTATAAAGCCTCAGAATAGCAGACAAAAAATATTGCACTCTCCCATAGATGTAAATAAAATTACAAGCAAGTACGTTATGAGAATTATTGCCAATATGGCATACTTAGACAGAAAGGTATTTTTAAAGTCAAAAATTTATACTCACTTGCCCATATAGAAAGATAAGAATGCCCAAAAGGGATAGAAGTGTATAAGAGGGCAGTGAGATCACAGTTTGTTAGAGACACATAATGCTGCCTAGAGAATAGTACTGGCTATAGTAAACGGGAGAATGCCAGCCAGAAGAAAAATAGAAGAAAAGGAGAGACTGGATACACAAGCAGTCAAATGAGGACAAGTGCCTGGCTGCCAGATATCGTACTGGAAGCGGATGGAAGGATAGATACCCTGTGGACACACTATGGGGGGAGACAGAGGGTGGGTTATGGGAACCATCTGTGGACACACTATGAGGGGGACAGGGTGTGGAGGGGGCAAAATCTATATACACAGTATGGGGTGGGGGAGGGAACTATCTGTGGACACACTATGGGGGGGACAGAGGGTGGGGAATGGGAACCATCTGTGGACACACTTTTGGGGGACAGAGGGTGGGGAGGGGGCAATATCTATATACACAGTATGGGGGGAGAGGGTGGGGGAGGGAACTATCTGTGGACAGAGTATGGTGGGAAGAGAGGATGGGGAGGGGGAAGTATCTTTGAACACAGTATGGGGAGAGAGAGGATGATGTTTGATGCATGGGGACAGAGAGGATGAGGGGTGATGCATGGGGACACAGAGGATGAGGGGTGATGCATGGGGACAGAGAAGATGAGGTTTCATGCAAGGGAACAGAGAGGATGAGGGGTGATACATGGGGACAGAAAGGATGAGGGGGGATGCATGGGGACAGAGAGGATGAGAGGTGATGCATGGGGACAGAGGATGAGGGGTGATGCATGGGGACAGATAGGATGAGGGGTGATACATGGGGACAGAGAGGATGTGGAGCGAACTGGAAAGAAATTTTGAGAATAAAGAGTGACCTGGTATGAGGAGCAAGTGGGCAGGATGGGGAGTGAGGGGGAAAAGTATATGGACACACAGGAGGTAGTGAGGAGACAGTAAGGGATGAGAAGAATGTGAGGGGCACAGAATAAAGACTGGGTAGTGGAGGGGGGCGGTATGGAGAGGGGGCAGAAAGGGAGGACAGTGTGAGGTTATAGCAAGGAGGGGGAGTGTGATAAAGGCACAGTATAAAGACTGGGCAGTATAAGGGGAGACAGTGTAAAGAACACTGTAAACAGTAGGCTCAGTTTGTAAAGAGAGGGAATATGGAGGGCATGTACCATAAGAGGGACAGTATGTGGATCATATTTTGTGCAGAGAATACTGTGAGGGGCCATTATTTATTCTGGGACACAGTGTAGGGCAGATATTTTTAAGTAGAAGTATTATAATCATTCTGCTACTTTTAGGGGCATCGTGTTGGGATGTGTTACAGAAGACCGGAGAAGATGGAAATCTGCAGAGACGAGATGTGAATGTGAAAAGTCATCATTGCGTCAGGACAAGATGAAGAATAGAAAGAAATGACTAGAGACAACATCATCTATAAGGTACCTGAATGTAAATATTTATTTGTGATACTGACAATGTCTTATCATTAGGCCTTGGTCCCACTTGCGCATTGCTTCTGGTGTGGGCGCAATGGGACCCCCACCGATCAGATGATTATGGTGCAGGTGGTGGGAGTGGGAGGTTATGAAGCTGCAAGTATGAGATTTACATAGATGTGGCCATGTGCTGAACAGACATGCTCAATGAAAATGAATTGACTGAGGCTGGACACATCAAATCAGAATGTGTCCAGAAGGATACAAATTTTTTTACAAGAAAAGCACTGGCTGCAAGCAATAGACACAACCTAAGCACAACTTTCACCAGAGAGTCTAGGACACCACACCTCACAGACCAACATAGAGTAACCTATAGCTGGCATGGGAAGTAAGATTCCAATAGTATAAGTAGACAGGGAGCAGATGTGCCAGGTCTCCTTCCAACATGTGATTAAAGGAGCAAGCAGACTAGCAGAGTTTAACTCTTGCTAGCTTGCCTATAAATCAGCACACAGTAGGTCGACGTCCAAGTCTGCCTGTGTTGATCCCAGACAACAGAGAAACCATTGGGCGGAGTGGCAGAATTCAATGCTGCCATGACAGTTGTCAAAGTTTGTGCAAAATTCTGTGTGACATTTTACTGGCTATACAAGAAGTGGAGTACTTCGATGAATGCAATGTAGCATTGCCCTGTATTTAAAATCATGTTTTCTTGAAATATGCAGACTTTTTCTTGTACTACTGCTTGTGGAGCACCCCACGGGGCAAGGGTTTCTGTTACTCGTCACCGGGCCGGTGAGGGTCAGGGATGTTGCGGTGACCTGCCTGGTTTCGTGGCCCCGAGGTGTCCACAAAAGGGGAATGGATGATGGGATGAGGATATTGGGAGTTGTAGTTGTCTCGTGACGCCACCTGTGGTGTGCGGCCAGGGATTAGCCGCTGCTGTGGGTGCTGTCCTCTGGGGTGTATGGTGTCACAGCTCAGATGGGTCAGCTCCCCACAGGTGGAACCAGGCCCCAGGGAGGATGATGGGGGTGGTAGTCTATAGTGTTGTGCGCTGGGGTGCGGGGCTGAGGACGCCGACAGTAACTGGACAACACAGGCCGGTAGTTTTCTTTATCTTTACTGGTCAGTTGTTATAGTCCCGAAGTTACAGTGGTCTGGTCAGCCTGGAAGCAGTGAGAAATCTCTCTTTGCCCGGTGGGTTGAAACCCTTCCTTAGTGTGCTCTGTGAATGGATTGATGTGGCCTGAAGCAGCACAGCATCCCTCTTCCTAGATGTTGAATGCCTTGTCCCTTGTGGTGGGCAGCGCGAGTCGGGAAGTGGGGCCCACTTGTATTTCTGCGGCCCCGGGCTTTATTGTGCTACTTCACCTTGGGAGTCTCTGGGCCAAGGAATGTGAAATCTCCTGCCCTCTGGGTTTTGCTGCTGGGCCGTTAGCACCCGACAGTCGAGGACCTCAGTGTCCTGATTTCTGTGCCTGGTACTGGAAAGCTTGCAGACAGCTCTCTAACAGCGACCGTTGTCTTTCCCTGCTACTCGAGTTCCCAGGTCTCTCTTCCTGTTCCTCTGTCTAACCCCTCCCCAGCCCAGAATGCACAGGGAAGCTCGCCCCAAACAGGACTTGCGCTTCCCCTTCTGGCCTGAGTAAGGAAGTGTATTGTGTGATTGTACCTGACATGGATATTTTCCTGCTGGTTCTAGGCATAGCGTTGCCCCCTGGTGAGGAGAACGATATCACTGTGGCTCCCATGACCACTGAGGTGCCACACATTGAAGATAATGTCTTTTAAAAACTAGCAGTAGGTTTAGGAGTTGATTTTTAGTCCATTTTCAACTTGAAAAGGTCCAATTTGCTCATTTTTAATAAAATGAGCCATACCAGTACCCACTTCCACCTTGCAAACATCAGGGAAGGTCTGTGCCTGTTACTGATCTAGCCATAAGCCCATCCAACGGGTGTGTCAAAAGCAGTGATGGGCAAACCCACTGATACCCGAGATTGGCGGGTCCAGCCAGGTTTAAAAAAAAAACCTGGCTCTGGACTGGAATTGATCCCGGATATCTGCCCAGATGCCGATCCCTGTATAAGTCTATGGGAACCAGAATCTGGCGCTTTAAAATTGTGGTAGAAATGATAGGGGGATTAGAGCAAGCGCGTTTTACTTACCTGTCTTCCATGCGGCTGTAAAGCTACTTCCGGGGCCACTCATTAAGCTCATACATATTCACTGCTTTCCCCTCCCACTGGCAGTCCTGGCATCTCAGATTGATTGCAGTCAGATGTGCCCCCACCCTGTGTGACAGCGTATCTGACTGCTTTTGTGACGCCCCTGGGCTAGTCAGGGCGTCACAGGGGACTGCACGCTCTTTCTTCTCAGTGCAGGGCTCAACCCCTCTTGGCTCTGGGTTCCCAACTTGCAGTACTGCCTCCATCAGCATTCAAAAATCCTAATCACACCTTCCACTACACCCTGTGAGGCACACCAGTGGGCTTTTAAGCTGGAATAGGGCAGTCCACCTAGGGGTCAGGCAGGGAGGTGGGAGGTGACAAGTCAGAGCAGTAGTAGCCCTTGAGCAGTGAGGAGCTAGGGGGAGCGTGTGGCTCCCAGGGAGAAGATTGGGTTGCAGACGGTGGTCTGGACCCGGAGGAGTCGGACACCCAGTTGCGGGATATTGGTACTGGGTGCCTGGCTTAGTCTAGGAAGACGGTCAGCAGCAAGTACAATAGCCGGTCTGGGACCGAAAGTACAGCGGGGTATTGGACCCTAGGTCGGGGAGAAGGTTCAAGCAACACGGCAATTAACCTGCGGAGGATAGGACCTTCATGGACTGAACCCACGAAGCACAGAGATCAAGGACACTAATGCAACGAGGGAGATAGGGCTTTCCAACCAATGCAGCCCACTGAAATCCCAAGCGTGAGCTCCTGAGAGCACAGCTCCTTCACACAAAAAGTGGGGAGTGGGGCCCGGACAGCTTCAAGCTTACGGGCCACTTGGATACTACTAAAATTTGTGCATGAAGGCAGGCTCTGGACCATCAGGCAGTACTGCAGGAGACGGATACCCGGACGAGCTCCCCCAAGAGGGCAGCGGCACCCAGAGACTTGGTTTACCACGTTGTCAGCATCTGCTTTCCTTCTGAGTGAGTACCTGGTCACCCCCTGCTTCCAGTGTGCCTGCGCTCCCCTGCAACCACTCACCATCCAGAGTCCCAGGGCCTTCCCTATCGGTGGAGTGTAACGTCATCTGGCTGCCCGATTCCATCACCCCGGGTACTCCCAATGGCTGCGGCGGTACTCCCAGTTACCGCATACCACGGGTGGCGTCACAAACTATCTAATCCCCTGTAAATAATTCCCCCATTACATTTTAGAGTAGCCCTGAGCCCCCAGGTCCGGAGACCCTCGAGCCACGAGTAGCGACACCCGGATCCGAGCAGTTCGACCGCTGCTGGGGCGGTACGCTTTCAATCACAGATGCTGTCTGTGTCTCTATAGTGTAAAAATAAATAAATAAAAATATTGGCGCACAGTCTCCCCATGCAGCTTTTTTTTTTTTTTTAAATATTTAAATAACTTTTAAAAATGGTGCAGTCCTCCCCAGTTTTGATATCCAGCCATGATAAAGCCAAGAGCTGTGGGCTGATATTCTCAGGCAGGGGAGACCCATGGTTATTGGGCCCCCCAGCCTAAAAATAGAACCCTGCATCCATCCAGGATTGTTGTATCCATTTGCTGCGACAATCCTGAAACTTTTGGTCATTCCGATTTACCCGGGTCATCCCGGCTCACAGCTGTCACTAAGCCCTAGATTAGTAATGGGGAGGGTCTATGAGATGCTGTAACAGATGCTGTGCTGAAATTTTTACAGCACATTCCTGCAACAAACATATGATCACTGATTATTAATTAAACCATAAATGACTATCCAAATGGACACACGTCTTTTTTTGAAAAATTGTATACAAATCTTTATTAACAATATTAGTATTTATGAGGGCACACAGTATAGACAAACAGTGTTATTAAATACATGTGCAAACCACCATATTAAAAAACCAACAGGGCAGTGTGGTCAGTCAAACAATATCATCCACATGAAATATTATGCAGCGGTCATGATTATATATCACAGGCTCAGTTGTGTCAGCATATAGATGTATGATTAGATAACAATTTTTAAATTGCATCAAGCAAGAGGTCCTGGACGAAGCTTTCTTGCGAAACGCGTCGAGGTGCAGGGCAGTGTGGTCAGGATCGGGACTATGGCTACAGCGGGTCTGTATTATCAGACAATCACTTTAACCCTCATTTAATCTAGGGCATTGTCCCTGTAGTATTCTATGGCTCAGTGTCTATGGTAAATCTACATGGTTGATGCTACTCTTTATAACCCTAACATATATTTATGTAATCCTGATTACCTGTTATTCTGGTTACAGCTTTGGCTATGTATGTAAATTCATGTAATTGGTTGAACTGTTCGTATCTGCCTATATCAATCAGCTGTACCTTCTTTCTTGCTGGCTGTCAAGACTTGCTTTTATAGATGTAATATCTACAACCATGTTCAAATTTATGTCTGCCAGCAACTCTGATTGCAATTTTGGCTGTTCATTTCGGTCAAATTGATTATAACTGGGAGGCAAAATATTGACCTCTTTAATGCCTATTCCATGGTATTTCATGCCAATAAATTGCACCATTCTTGCTGGCTATTAGGACTGATCTATATGTGATACCTATAATTTGTGGAGCAAAGTCTTTATATTTATTGCATTTAATATAGGTATGACCACTCTAAGCTGCTATACCAGTGATGCAATTTAAAAATTGTTATCTAATCATACATCTATATGCTGACACAACTGAGCCTGTGATATATAATCATGACCGCTGCATAATATTTCATGTGGATGATATTGTTTGACTGACCACACTGCCCTGTTGGTTTTTTAATATGGTGGTTTGCACATGTTTTTAATAACACTGTTTGTCTATACTGTGTGCCCTCATAAATACTAATATTGTTAATAAAGTTTTGTATACAATTTTTCAAAAAAAGACGTGTGTCCATTTGGATAGTCATTTATGGTTTAATTAATAACCAGTGATCATATGTAGGCTTTAAATGTAATTTTTGGGATCATGGTTTAAAATATTGGAATTTATGATATTATGGATCCTATTCAACTAATGGTGTATACATTCCTGCAACAAATCTGCATTTCCTGGCAAAAAAAAATTGCATTACCAACTTGCTTGTCTATTGACCTGTAGCTCATCCCAGTTTGTACAGGTCTACAATTTTGTCCCTAGTGTCCTTAATCACACTCCAACCTCTGCACCATGGCCAAGACCAAAAAGCTGTTTGAACTTTTTACCTGTATAAAATACACATGTCCATACATTCAAACAGGTGAAATTAATACAAGTAATGAGTGCAGAGTAGGAGGGCTCCTTAACCCCTTCACGACATTTGAAGTATACTGTATACAGTGTGTCCACCCATATCCTGTCCACCACCATTAACTTGTGAACAGCAGCAGCTATAGGCATAAAAGTGGTGTCTAGGTATATTAAAGTAGCCATGCACTACGCAATGAAACCACCTATAGCGCCACCTGGTGGAAAACAACGGAGTTAGCATTTTTATCTCGTAAACGGAACGAGATAGAGAAAAAAAGTGAAATAAAAAATTGTAGGGCATCATCAATTCAATACGAATCGACACCTTGCATACAGAAAAGCTATGCTTAGAACGTGTAAAACTCACAAGGCTGCGGATGTGAAGCGATACCTCATGGAGACCTTCCTACAAGTCATTGGGTATGGTGGCTGGGTGGAGTGGCCTTCACGATCACCTGACCTGACCCCATTGGACTTCTTTCTGTGAGGTCACATCAAACAGCAAGTGTATTCGACCCCTCCACCAACATTGCAGGCCCTACGACGACATATCACAGATGCCTGAGCAAACTATTGCACAACGTGCAGCAAGATACAGTATGCCAGTAGTCCAGATGTGCATTGCAGCTGACGGTGGCCACTTTGAGCATCAAAGTTAAATGAGCACCATATGCGTGACCAGCATTCAATGTTTTGGGGGGGTCATGGGTTTCATATCATAGCATTTCTGTATGTAAGGTGTCGAATTGTATTGAATTGATGATGCCCTACAATATTTTGAATTCACTTTTTTTCTCTATCTCGTTCCGTTTTCGAGATAAAAATGATAACTCCATTGTTTTCCACCAGGTGGCGCTATAAGTGGTTTCATTGCGTAGTGCATAGCTACTTTACTATATCTAGACACCACTTCTATGCCTATAGCTGCCGCCGTTCTCAAGTTAATGGCGGTGGACAGGATATGGGTGGACACACTGTATACATCCTAGAAAGGGAGTAGTTCCTGACCTTGTATGTATATATACGTCTTAACAATTGCATGGGCATCGGTGCTGTTCCTGGCGTGATCACGCCCAGGGTCTCTGCTTACCCGACAGCCGAGCCCTGGGCCTCACAGCCATGGATGGTGCCAATGCCATCCCTGACTGTTTAACCCCCTAGATTGAACCCAGGGTTTAAGCTCTGCAGTACATTGCATCGCTCTCATGCTGCACTTGTTGCTAGGCAACTCCTACGTCAGTTGTCAGCTGTGGTACTCTTATTGTACCAATGGATACAATGGAGGGACCAAGCCCCCCTAGACCAATGGCCCTCAAACCAAAGATGAAACGACGGCTCAGTATGTTTGAAAAAGACTTGGTAAGAACTGATAGACGCAAAATATTAAGTCCATAATAAAAATATTCTAATCACAAAAGGCCGGTGAGGTCAGGTACTGAAGATGGATGAGGTCTGGATCAGTATTTTAATTAATCCCAAAGATGTTCGATGGCATTAAAGTAACGGCTTTAGGGCTATGTACAGGTCACTAGAGCTACCATGTCTTTATGGACTTCATTAAGCCCACATGGCTCAGAAAATAAAGGCTGGGTGGGGTATATATCAAAATGTCTAACAAAAAAAGAAAAAAATACTCAATTCAAATATAACTTTTATTATTACCAACTTAATTATACTTTTCAAAACAGTAAACGGTATAAATTTATAACAAGCTGATATATTAGGATTATTCAAGGGGATAAAGAACCAACAGTTTTTATTCTACTCCCTAGAATTTACTGACCCTGTCTGACAGCATAGGTTGGCATCATAGTAAGCACATTTAGCACCCACGCTTATCACCAGTTTTACCCTCACATGACCCTATAGTCCTAATTAACAATAACTAAAATGTGTTATCCTTAAACTGTATTCAAGTACCTGCAATGACTTCTTTAGCAAATAGGAAGAAAACAAATACCAATATGCCAATTAGCACAAATAGTTGGCATTTGCTATACGCTATGTACAGGCTCTATGCCACAGTCTGGGAAGACGGCCACAAAGAGGACTCCATTACCCATTGCTATACTCTCACCTTAAAGCCTGCAGATGCAGATAAGCCCCCTATGCCTGTGGATATTAACATATCATATGTGATCATATCTGCCTACGATAAGCTTAAGGGACCACGAGTTTCAAAACTCTCCCAATATAAAAGGACAACTTCTAATAACTATTTAGTTGCTAATACAGGCAAGGACTGGCATCTTGCAACTATTATATTCATTTTCCTGGGTGGAGTCCGTAACCACTTCTATACCAATAAATCTCTAACGAGGAGAGAAAGAGAGAGAAAAAAATTCCCTCTGTGACATTACTTCTTCTTAATTTGGAGTGTGACTTGGTATGAAGAAGGCCCAGTCTGGGCCGAAACGTCCCTTAGTCCCTCCCACCCACCTTATTCATAAAATAAAGAAACTTTTTTGCACGACAAAGAATCTGTTGATTTCCTTTTATTAATACCTCATGCTGATGAGAGTGCAGTGTTTTGAATGTACAGCTATGTACAGCCAACACCCAACAATGACCAAATATTGAATAAAATAAAGGACAATATCATTTATCCAGACAAACTCTTAGGGCTCATGCGCTTATAACTGCTGAATATTCTGCAGCGATTTGACAGCACATGTGCACTTCAAATCGCTGCAGAAACACTGCATAATGAATGCAGTATTTTTGTAAAAAAAAAGCCGATTTCATGCGCTATGGCTGCTGCCTCCACCATAGACAGAGCGGGAGCTGCATCCATAGCGCACGGAATAATTGACATGCTCATTTTATGAACGCACGGATTTGGGTCAAAATTTTAGCACCCATATCGCTGCATTCAAAAAAGCAATGTGCGCACGTATCATGCACAATCTACATAGATTGTGCTGGGGACGCAAGACGCATGCATTTACACTGCAGTGCTATACGCAGCATAAATGCATGTGAGTATGCAACGTGCGCATGAGCCCTTAGGCTATTAGTGCAAGCTGGAGATTTGTTGCAGAGCTTTTCTGCATCAAATCTGCACCTTTTGGTAAAAACACAAAAAAACAAGTATTTTGGTGTGTTTTTGTGCCATGCATTTTTTTTAATTAAGTCAATAGGTGGAAGGGCGAAAAAAACACAGCAAACGTGCGGACAACAATTAAGAATTCTCATTGATTTTGCTGTCATAGCTGGCATGAAGCGAGACATGCAGATTTGGGCTAGAAACTGCACCAAAAAATTCACCACGCGGACAAGGCCTTAAAGAGAATCTCTCAGTAGGATCAACCGCCTAAGCCGCGTATATGGGCATGTAGGTCATAGAAAGTTAATTACAATTATAGCTTGATATTTGGGATTCAATGTCTTATTTCAGAGAAATCCATGCTTTTTTTAACACCTTCACCACCCAATGATTTTCTAATTTTGTTTTCGTTTTTTCCTCCTTTTCTTTCAAGAGCCATAACATTTTTATTTTTCTGTCAATTTTCGCCATAAGAGGACTTGTTTTTTTGTGGGACGAGGTGAACTTTTGAATGAACCCATTAAATTTACATACAATGTACTGAAAACCAGAAAAATCCAAATGCAGGGAAATTTCAAAAAAAGTGCTATTAGAAAATTTGTTTTTGGGTTTTTTATTTACCATATTCATTATATAGTAAATCTGACCTGGCATTATGATCTCCCAGGTCAGTATGAGTTTGTAGATACCAAGCATGTATGCTTTTACTTTTAGTTAAGTGGTGAAAAAAATCTGAAAAAGAATTGCGCTCTTGTTGCCATTTTCAGAGACCAGTTCCGTTCTCATTTTTCGAGATCTGGGGCATCTGTGCCTGACAGCTTATTTTTTGCGTCTTTAGCTGGTGTTTTTAATTATATCATTTTTGGGTTTGGGTAGAAGCAATGCTTTGATCGCCTGTTGCGACCAAAAAAAACGTAATTTTGGTGGATGGAATTTTTTCTTGCTACACCGTTTACTAATCAGATTAATTGAGTATTGATTTTATATTTTGATAGATTGGGAATTTCTGAAGGCGACGATACCAAATGTGTATTTTTTTTATTATTGTTTTATTCTCAATGGGGATGATTTCAACTTTTAGTTTTTTTTTAATTTTTTAATATTCTTTAAAACACTTTTTTTTACATTTTCTATTTATTTTACTAGACCCTGTAGGGGACTTTATGCCTGTACAGTCCAATCATTTGTGCTGCTCAGAGCGATGCCTCAAACCTGGCCTCCTCAACATATCATGTCTATTGTCCTGATGCATTTCCCTGCTGAGGTAACCATTGGAGATAATCAATGGACCCAGGTGGTAGGTTTGTCACAAACAAGATATATGGTCTTTGGAACACCCAATGGGGTCTTGGGAGGGCAACCTGCTGTATATTTATGGAATGTTTGGGTGTGGAACCGACACTGACCTCCTCAATTTAAGGTGCGGGATGAGTGTTGCTCACGACCCATTTCCGCCCAAGCTATCGAGTATTGATTTGATTGTATTGTCTCTCGCTTCTCTGTGTGGCTCAGATACACCTATGAATGAGGTGTGGTAGATATGTGGCAAGGCTAGAGGCTATCATTTTGTACAATAATTTCCCATCTACGTTGATTAGTTAGATAGGTCGGTAAATTGAAAATAGTTTGGGGTTCTTTTCTGTTTTTAGAACAGAGATGTGGGCCTCTAACGTCTGTTTAAAGAAAAGGGTTGGATGTTGAAACAGTGTTAAACACTTTGGTTAGAAAGGGAACCAAATGAGGAGCTAATAGTTTATAAAATTTGGCTGTGAAACCATCAGGACCAGGGCTCTTATTAGCAGTGTCTAATTTTATGACCTGTATTAATTCCTCCTCTGTGAATGGTTGTTCTAGGGTATCTTGAATGTCATTTGAAAGTTAAGAGAGAGCAGTGTCCAAAATATATTGATCTATCTTAAATTGTTTGTAGGAAGAGCACAAATCAGCATATTGACCTTTAATATTATATAAGGTGTCACAATATTCTTTAAATAAGAAAATACTGTGAATAGAAGCGGAAAATAGGGTCTTACCAGGTAAGAAAACAGATGAGAAGGGGCACTCTCACTCACCTATCAGGGTTGTGACAGTCACAACTCCTAATTGCACATCAATAAATGGTGACAGCCGCAGCCCCGGATTACTAGTGCAGACGTAAGGAGGGGGAGATTGGGTGTATGCCGCGCTATCACCAGAAGAAACAATGTTGATTATTTAATCTCTATATTCTTTATTCAGGTCAACGCGTTCCAGAGAATACGGTCTCCTTCATCAGGACATCAAGGAAAAATCAACCATAAACTACAGATGAAGAAGAACCTATATATACATATACATTAGAGCAGTGGCGTAACTAGAGTTTGATGGGCCCCGGTGCAAAGTTCAAATCTGGGCTCCCCCCTTTCCATGTACACCGACACTTGGGGTATGGGATGATGACACTGACTGGCTTTTATCCTTAGCACCCAGCTTTCCTATGTTCTGATATACATCTTGTCCTTGGCACCCAGCTTCCCCATGCTCTGTTATACATCTTTCCCTCAGCACCCAGCTTTTCCCATATCAGAGCATGGGAAAGCTGAGTGCTGAGAGAAGATGTATAGCAGAGCATGGGAAAGCTGGGTGCTGATGGAAAGAGCCTTTTTCCCTCAGCACAAAATGTTCCCATCCCTGCTTGCATCTTTGTCCCCCCTTGTATATAGTTCTCCAAATACTATAATATCCCCCACATAGCCTTTCATATAGTATAAAGGGTCCCACATAACCCTTCATATATTAGAATGCACCCCCATAGCCCTCCATGTATTATAATGCATTTCCATAGTTCTCCATATATTACAATTCACCCAAGAGTCCTCCATATATTATACTGCACCACATAGTCCTCCATATATTATAATGCACCCCCATAGTCCTCCATATATAAAGTAGCCCTCATAGCCCTCCAATTATTATAATGAATTTCTCATAGTTCTCCATATATTATAATTCACCACATAATGCTCCATATATTATAATTCACCCCATAGTACTCCATATATTATACTGCACCACATAGGCCTCCATGTTTTATAATGCAGCCCCATAGTTCATGTATAAGGTAGGCTCCATAGTCCTCCATATATTATAATATAGCCCTCATAGTCCTATATGTATTATAATGCAGCCCCATAAACCTTCATATTGTATTATGCAGCCCCATACTCCTCCATGTATAATGCACCCCTATATTCCATGTATAATGTGTCCTTCATTTTGCATTATGCAGCCCCATACTCCTCCATGTATAATGCACCCCTAGTCCATTTATAAGGTGTCCTTCATGTTGTATAATGCATCCCCATAGACCCCCATTTATAATGCAGCCCCATAGACCTCCATGTATAATACACCCCTATAGTCCACGTATAAGGCGTTCTTCATGCTTATTATGCAGCCCCATAGACCTTCATATATAATGCAGCCCCCCAGGCCTCCATGTATTATAATGCAGCCAACCTCCCCAGGCCTCCATGTATAATAATTCAGCTAGCCTCCCCAGGCCTCCATATATAATAATGCAGCCAGCCTCCCCAGGCCTCCATGTATAATAATGCAGCCAGCCTCCCCAGGACTCCATGTATAATGCAGCCAGCCTCTCCAGGCCTCCATGTATAATAATGCAGCCAGCCTCCCCAGGCCTCTGGCCACCGTGTACTCAATAATTTATGTAAAAAAAAAAACCAACAAGTAGTCTCCTCTCTCCTCCTTCCACCGCTGCACTGTCCTCATGTCTCCTCGTTCCACCGCTGCTCCGGTCTGCGTCCTCCCGTCCTGCACTCTGTGCTCTCAGCACAGCAGTTGCACAGGAGTAACGTCACCGCGCAGGCACAGGGAGAGAATGTGATGCATAGAGCGGCGCCGGACGCTCTATGCTTCATCATTGCTGTGCGCAATGACAGGGGAGAGGAAGGAGGAGGGGGAGGGAGGCACTGTGCCGCCACTGCTGACACTGGGCAGAAGGGCCCAGTGTCAGCGGCGCCAGCACTGGGTCATATAGCGGCCGTGTGGTCTGCGATAGATCAGCACAGCTCCCCTCTCACTGAACGGAACTGACTGCTAATCTGCTGGGCGGCCGCGGGCCTCTTACCTGCCGGGCCCAATCGCAATGGCGACCCCTGCGACCGCGGTAGTTACATCCCTGTGTTAGAGCACTGCCCGCTGTATAGCAAATACTGGCGGGATAATTGACTCATCAGATAATGGTAACAATATTTAAAGTATAATGCATTGAAAGACAATTTAAAAGTCCTGGAGGTACAGCATTTCAATTATCATCTATATATATAATTGTCTAATTCTGTCTGTGTGTAATGGAAATCCCGCGTCACTGATTGGTCGCACATCCTCGGCATGTCCTACCCACCTTTTTGCTCAGCTGCCTCCGGATTGGATGTGGGTGTTGCTGAGGGAGTGGTGCGGGCAGGCTCTTAGATTCCCGACTGCGGCCTTAGCAACGTTACACAGAAATTACATACATATTCTAGAATACCCGATGCGCTAGAATCGGGCCACCATCTAGTAAGAATATAAATATTATAAAACAAAAATTATAAAAAAGGAAAAAAAACATACACAAAAATATTTTTGGCAGTATAACAGAATAAAGAGAGTATAGAACTCAGGGATTGAAAGGGGATCGTGGAGCTAGAAAGGCTGATGGATCTATCCACAGCCCTATATAGAAGAACAAGATAAATCACAAGAAAATAGTGATACAAATAAAATATATCTTTGTACCGTGTTAGCCAGTAGAGATAAAAAATTGTTTAAAAGAACCGAAGTCCTCAGTGGTTGATACCTTTTAATGGCTAACTGAAAAGATGGTAATAATAGCAAGCTTTCGAGACTACTCAGGTCTCTTCATCAGGCATGGTATGTCAATATTAATGGACAGGTCTTGCATTTTTTCTGGTTGCAGGGAAATGTTCCTGTTGGTGTTGGAGAGGACAGGGAGCTGTCAATATTAATGGACAGGTCTTGCATTTTTTCTGGTTGCAGGGAAATGTCCCTCCCTGTCCTCTCCAACACCAACAGGAACATTTCCCTGCAACCAGAAAAAATGCAAGACCTGTCCATTAATATTGACATACCATGCCTGATGAAGTGACCTGAGTAGTCTCGAAAGCTTGCAATTATTACCATCTTTTCAGTTAGCCATTAAAAGGTATCAACCACTGAGGACTTCGGTTCTTTTAAACAAGAAAATAGTGTTAATGGTGCTAATAGTAATAGTTAATGCTTTTACAAAAAAATAAAAAATAAAATAAAAAATAAGAAAAAATGTAAAAATGTTAAAATAAAAATATAATAATATAATTTTATTTTTTAATTTTTACTTTTTCTTATCATTTTTTTTTGTAACACCATTAATTATCACTATTTGCACCATTAACACTATCTTCTTGTCATTTATCCTGTTCTTCTATATAGGGCTGTGGACACATCCATCAGCCTTTACAACTCCACAATCCCCTTTAGATCCCTGAGTTCTATACTCTCTTTATTCTGTTATACTGCGAAAAATATTTGTTGTTTTCCTTTTTTTATAATTTTGTTTTATAATGTTTATATTGTTGCGATAATTGAAATGCTGTACCTCCAGGACCTTTTAAATTGTCTTTTAATGCATTATACTTTAAAACTTGTTGCTGTTATCTGATCAGTTGATTATCCTGCCAGTATTTGAAATACAGCGGGCGGTCCTCAAACGTGTCTGTATATGTGATATATATATATATATATATTATCTATATATAGGTTCTTCTTCCTCTGTTGTATACTATTGATTTTTCCTTGAAGTCCTGATGGAGACAGTGTTCTCTGAAACGCGTTGAGCTGAATAAAGGATATAGAGATTAAATAATTAACATTGTTTCTTCTGGTGATTTGAACTTTTAGGTTTAATTTTTTTTTAATTTTTTAAATTTTTTTTTACATTTTACTAGCCCCCAAGGATACTATAATGATCAGCACATGTATACAGGAAAACAAGCTCAGCCAGTGGAGATAATCCCAGACGGTGCACGGAAGGGAGGCCACTCCTAGATCCAAGTGAAGAAAACTCCAGCATCCAGTCCAGATAGTAAAATTTAGTTATCTTCTTTATTAAATTTTCATTAAAAAAGCCATCAATATGTGATTAAGGACGCTGCGATGTCCGAAACACGTCTTTTCCTGTATGGTTGGCACCACGCCATATTGATGGCTTTTTTAATGAAAATTTAATAAAGAAAAGAACTAAATTTTACTATCTGGACTGGATGCTGGACTTTTCTTCACTATAATGATCAGCAGTCTGATCACTCTTCCATTTCTCCAGATCACAGCTGCATAGCTGAGACCTGGAGAAAAGCTGCTTTAGGCCTCCTTCACACGTCCGTGTCTCCGGTATGTGTTTGGTCCGTTTCCTCACGTACCGGAGACACGGGCACACGTAGACCCATTAAAATCAATGGGTCTGCGCTCATGTGCGTATTCTGCCATGGACCCTGTGTACGTGTGGAGCATTCGTGTGCCCGTGTGCTCCACACGTAGACATGTCCGTTTTTCTCCGGCATCACAGGTGTCACACGGAACGCAAATGGGTCACACGGAACGCAAACGGACCACACGGATCTGTTCCGTGTGACACGCACCGGAGAAAACACATGTGTCTGCGAGAAAAAAACCCACTTTATTCACCTTCTCCAGCTCTGCTGTCTCTGCCGTTGCTGTCACTTGCTTCTGACCGCCGCTCATTATGCTCATTGCATATTCACTTCACTGCGGGCGGAAGCAGCAGCAGCGAGGAGTCGGCAGGACCGGAGACCGATTATTAGCACCACGGACAGCGAAGCCAGGGACAGGTGAGTAGAAAGTTCCCGTTCTCCGTGTGTTATAACGGATAAAACACGGAGAACACACATGTGCCATAAACACGGCTCATGGAGGGCAATACGAACCTTTGACACGTCCGTGAAAAACGTGTGTGATTTTCACGAACGTGTGAAAGAGGCCTTAGGCGGGCTTTGCACGTTGCGACATCACAAGCCGATGCTGCGATGTCGCACGCGATAGTCCCCGCCTCTGTTGCAGGTACGATATCTTGTGATAGCTGGCGTAGCGATAATTATTGCTACGCCAGCTTCACATGCACTCACCTGCCCTGCAACCGTCGCTCTGGCCAGCGACCTGCCTCCTTCCTAAGGGGGCGGGTCGTGCGGCGTCACAGCGACGTCCAATGGCGGCGGAGGGGCAGAGATGAGCAGGATGTAAACATCCCGCACACCTCCTTCCTTCCGTATAGCCGCTGGCGGCAGGTAAGGAGATGTTCCTCGTTCCTGCGGCTTCACACACAGCGATGTGTGCTGCCGCAGGAACAAGGAACTACATCGTACCTGTCGCGGCACCGGCATTATGGAAATGTCGGAGCCTGCACCGATGATACGATAACGACGCTTTTGCGCTCGTTCATCGTATCATCTAGGAGTTACACACTACGACATCGCAAGTGACGCTGGATGTGCGTCACTTTCAATTTGACCCCACCGACATCGCGCCTGCGATGTCGTAGTGTGCAAAGCCGCCCTTACTCTCACACACAGCCCTCTGCCGGCAGTGAGAGAAAGTGACTCATGATAGCTACAGGAGTCATCACATGACCCTGTGCTACCATGGCAACCACCGGAAGTCACGTGATCACATGATGGGGGTGGGTTACATCTCACTGTCAGAATTTGAGAGGGAGATGTAAAAGGTTAATAGGCGTGGGTGGAATTCGAGTCCACTTGTGCCTGGCAGGAACACATGTCAGCTGTTGAAATCAGCTGACATGTCCGCGAATCGCTGCGGGCTGCCCACCACAGGCAGCGGGGATTAACCTCAAACGATCCATGACGTACCCAGTACGTCATGTATCATGAAGAGGTTAATATTATATACAGTGGGTATGGAAAGTATTCAGACCCATTTAAATTTTTCACTCTTTTTTTCATTGCAGCCATTTGGTAAATTCAAAAAAGTTAAAGTTATATTTTTTCTCATTAATGTACACTCTGCACCCCATCTTGACAGAAAAAAACAGAAATGTAGAAATTTTTGCAAATTTATTAAACATGAAATATCACATGGTCAAAAGTATTCAGACCCTTTTCTGAATACTGAAAATTCTGAAGCACCCTTTTGAGCCAGTACAGCCATGAGTCATCTTGGGAATGTTGCAACAAGTTTTTCACACCTGGATTTGGGGATCCTCTGCCATTCCTCCTTGCAGATCCTCTCCAGTTCCATCAGGTTGGATGGTGACCATTGGTGGACAGCCATTTTCAGGTCTCTCCAGAGATGCTCAATTGGGTTTAGGTCAGGGCTCTGGCTGGGCCAGTTAAGAATGGTCACAGAGTTATTCTGAAGCCACTCCTTTGTTGTTTTAGCTGTGTGCTTAGGGTCACTGTCTTGTTGGAAGGTGAACCTTCTGCTAAGTCTGAGCTCCAGAGCACTCTGGAAGAGGTTGTCTTCCAGGATATCTCTGTACTTGGCCGAATTCATCGTTCCTTCAATTTCAACCAGTCATCCTTTCCCTGCAGCTGAACAACACCCCATAGCATGATGCTGCCACCACCATGTTTCACTGTTGGGATTGTATTGGACAGGTGATGAGCAGTGCCTAGTTTTCTCCACACATACCGCTTAGAATTATCACCAAAAAGGTCTATCTTCATCTCATCAGACCAGAGAATCTTATTTCTCATAATCTGGGAGTCCTTCATGTCTTTTTTGTCATGAATAAGAGCTTTTTTATGCTTGAAACTTATTGACTTTTCATGTTCCTATTATGCCCTAAACATGTATGTGCAAGGGGCTTTTAATTTTTGTAATAAACTTTTTTATTTTGTTTATGCTAGTGCTGGATTTTCTCGATTTTTATTTAGTTTTCATCTGGGAGCCGGACCAGGATTTCTGAGCATCACACCCTTCAATCATTCTCCAGGGAGCTGAAATTCTCTTTTGATACTACTTCTGTTTTTCTGCAAACTCTATGCGGGCTTTCATATGTCTTGGGAAAAAGGGAAATCCAGCTTCAATGCGGCAAAAACTTAGGTTTTATTACAGGTTATATGGCTAAAAATACAAATAGCAAAATATGAAAAAATTAAAAAGAATCCCAGGAGAAACATAGTGGACTAACAAACCAAAGCTACGCTTTTCAGACTTGGTGTCCTTTGTCAGAGCTTGTTGTTCAGACCAAAATCAGCAGATCTTTTAACTAAAGTCCACTGATTGGAACAGGTGAATATGCCGTATTCCATATAAAAAGAGATCTTCATGTTATTAGCATCAATACGGCCTTCATAAGTTTGTGGTCACATATACAATGAATGTTACATAAAACATAGATATAGTACAAAACATTGCAATACAAAATTTCTTTTTATACAATTCATAGAAAAAAGAAGAAATTACCACACTACATGAAAATTTAGAACTTTAAATTGCAGATATATCAAAGGTACAAATGCTTCTCCCATAACCCTCCAAATATATTAATATAAATTTATATTTTAAATAAAGTTAATCAATTAAAAAAAACCACATAATAATGGTGACATGCCCCATACTTGCACTGAGGAGAAGCTTCCGTCGCGCTCTGCCATAAAGGCCCGACTGGTGGAGGGCTGAAGTGATAGTTGACTTTTTGGAACTTTCCCCCATCTCCCAACTGCATCTCTGGAGCTCAGCCATAGTATATTGGGGTTCTTCTTTACCTCTCTCATCAAGGCTTTTCAACTACTATTGCCCAGTTTGGCTGAATGGCCAGGTCTAGGAAGAGTTCTGGTGCTCCCAAACTTCTTCCATTTAACGATTATAGACGCCATTGTGCTCTTAGGAACCTTGAGTACTGCAGAAATTCTTTTGTAACCTTGGCCAGATCTGTACCTTGCCACAATTCTGTCTCTGAGCTCCTTGGGCAGTTCCTTTGATCTCATGATTTTCATTTGGTTTGATATACTCTGTGCACAGTGAGGTCTTATTAAAAACAGGGGGGTGCCTTTCGAAATCAAGTCCTATCAGTTTAATTAAATACAGCTGGACTCCAATGAAGGAGTAGAACCATCTCAAGCAAGATAACAAGGAAATGGACAGCATGTGACATAAATATGAGTGCCTGAGCAAAGGTACTGAATAATCATGACCATGTGATATTTCAGTTTTTCCTGTTTAAAAATTTGCAAAACTTTCTACATTTCTGTTTTTCTTCTGTCAAGATGGGGTGCAGAGTGTACATTAATGAGAAAAAAATGAACTTTTTTGAACTTACCAAATGGCTCCAATGAAACAAAGAGTGGAAAAATTTAGAGGTCGGAATTCTTTCTGTACCATGTATATTGAATAAAAATTGTATTTTATGGTAAATTGTTATTAATTTTCTAGAATTATTCCCTTATTACTATCATATGTGATATTGTTTGATAAGAGTCGACTCCAAAGGATCTCCTTTATTGAGCCTGTCCTAAAAGACGTATCTGAATCAATAATTCTTTGATATGTGCAGAGTTTTCTCTCTTCAACCTAGAACCCTCTCTAATCAATATCCCCCTAACTGTGCACTTCAAGGCTTCCCACTGAACAGGGAGAGGGATTTATTCTTTTTTGTGACCTAGCAGAAATTCATTAATAGCCTGTTCCACTGTGCTAATTGTGTCCCCAGGGGGCTGGAAAATAAAAAATATGGGTGCATGGTCGGACCATGTCATGGTGCCGATGGAGGCAGCAGGGTCCCAGAAGAGCATGTGGTGGCTAAATAGGAAATAGAGAATTCTGCTGTAAGTATTAAGTAGGGCAGAATAAAATGTATAATCCTTTTTTGGGGTGCAGGCTCTGCCAGTCATTTACCACCTGTAGTCTAAACAGGTTGCCTTTTAGTGCAGTGATTTGGGGGGATGAAATGGATGACTTACTAGAAGAAGGTACCAGAAGAACCAGAAGGTACCAGATGACTTACCAGAATAAATGGCTTTGTCCATTATCAGGTTGAGGTCTCCTCTCAGAATCAAAAGGCCTTCTATAAAACCCTCCAGCCATCTCAGATACTCCTTACACACTCTTGCTTGTTCCTTGTTAGGGAGATAAAGGTTAGCTAGTGTATGTATATATTTGGTTCATCATTGAAAGCTTCAGGAAGACCCATCTACCATGATCGTCCGCTTCCATTCCCAGGAGTTCAAAAGGTACACTCTTATGGATAGGTATACTGACCCCTTTAGACTTAGTGATCGGATTTGAACTGTGGAACCAGTAGGTGTAATAGCGATTTTTAATCTCGAGGAAGAGTTTAAGTCTGAAAACATGCTTGACCAGTCCAGCACCTTGACACCATCTGAACCAAATAAGTTTATTTTGGTCTCATTAGACCATAGGTCATGATTCCAGTTATCCATGTTCTTTGTCTGCTTGTCTTCAGCAAACTGTAGGCTTTGTTGTGCATAATTTTTAGAAGAGGCTTCCTTCTGGGATGACAACCATGCAGACCAATTTTATGTAGTGTGCAGCATATGTTCTGAGCACTGACAGGTTGAACCCCAGCCCTCTAACTTTTGCAGCAATGCTGACAGCACTCATATGCCCATTTTGAAATGGCAACCTCTAGATATGACACTGAGCACGTACACTCAAGTTCTTTGGTCTACTATAGCGAGGCCTGTTCTGAGTGAAACCTTTCTTGTTAAACCGCTGTATGGTCTTGGGCACAGTGCTGCAGCCCACTTTCAGGGTGTTGGTATACTTCTTATAGCCTAGGTCATCTTTATGTAGAGCAACATTTATTTTTTCTGATCCTCAGAGAATTCTTTGCCATGAGGTGGAATGTTGAACTTACAGTGACCAATATGAGAGAGTGTGTGAGAGATAACAGCAAATTTAACACATCTGCTCCCCATTCCCACCTAATTAACACTGAGTCACATGACACCGGGAAGGGAAAATGGCTAATTGAGCGCAATTTAACTATTTTCACTCACTTTTGTTGCCAGCGGTTTAGACATTAACTCTTTCACCCCAAGGTGATTTTTCATTTTAATTGTTTCCTCCCCTTCATCCAAGAGCCATAATTTTTAAATTTTTCTGCTAATACAGCCATATGAGGGCTTGCTTTTTGTGGGACGAGTTGTACTTTTTGAATTACACTATTCATTCTGCCACATAGTGTACTAGAAATAAGGAAAAAAAATTACAAGTGCAGTGAAATTGCAAAAAAGTACTAATCCACAATTGTGTTTTATTTTTTTTACTATGTTCTCTGTATTGTAAAACTGACATTGCATTCCCCCGGCCAGTAGAAGTTCATTGATAACAAACATGTATAGTTTTCTTTAACCTTCTTTTTATTAGATTTTAATAACAAAAATAGATAATCAATAATCATAGGGTCCTAACAATTTATAATACTCGTTGCTAAACCCGTCAGGTCCTGGTGCTTTAGCGACCTTGAGGGTGTTGATAGTTTGCATAACCTCCTCCGTACCAAGGGGTGCATCCAGTATAGCTTTCTGTTCCTCAGACAGGGGTGGAGTTACCCCAGGCCGAAGAAAACCAGCCCTATCAGTAGTAATTCCAGTCTCAGCTGAGTAAAGTGACCCAAAAAAGGCTCTAAACTACTCTGTTATCTCATCGTCTCTGGATGTGATTGTCCCGTCCCTTTTTTTAATCTTTTGGATTCTAGTGGCCTGTTTGAATGGTTTTGTCATTGAAGCCAAAAGTCTTCCCGGTTTGTTGCCCCATTTAAAGTATTTGTGTTTCAAGTAATCAATATTGTTCAGTGCTGCTTCATGAGCCAACATGTCTGCAGCCTCTTTGGCGTCTAGGAATTTTTGTTTTGCCGTGGGTGTATAAGAAAGTTTGAATGCCTTATATGTCTGGGTTAAATGTTTCTGGGCTATCAGAGTACGCTTCATTAGCTTTTTCTTTCTGTAGCTAACATATGCAAGTATTTGCCCCCTTACCACTGCTTTAGAGGCCGCCCAGAATAGATGAACGTCCTCGCTATGTTCCTGGTTGTCTGTTTTGTATGTGTCCCAAAAGGTCTGTAAAGACTTCTTAAAGTCCTCTGACTGATAAAGATACGATGGGAATCTCCATTTCCGCTCTCTAATTACCGGCCCACACAAACTGGATTTGAATGTGACTGGTGCATAGTCTGATAGATAAATGTCTAGGATGTTCGAGGACATAAGTGAGGGTAACACCGATGAACTCACCAGCCAATAATATAATCTTGCATGAGAATTATGAACATGAGAGTAGTGTGAATAGTCTTTATCAATTTGATGCTGTAACCGCCAGACGTCAACCAAGCCCAGATGGTCCATTAATAATTTTAAACCTCCCTTATGTGTGGCGAGATGTGGTTTTAGAGGGTTCGATCTGTCCAGGACTGGGTCATAAGCCTCGTTAAAATCACCTCCCACTATCAGATTAGAAGTGTTCCACCCTGCTATGTTTTCCAGGAGTTCGGAGTCAAACCTGTCAGGAGTGTTAGGTGCATATATGTTAGCTAAGCCATAAACCGTACCTTCAATGTTAATTTTGACCAAGAGAACTCTCCCAGAAAGGGTCCTCCATCACATCTAATACCTCATGATTGATGTTCTTATTGATGAGAATGGTGACCCCTCTCTGTTTCTTTGTAAAGGATGCCTCAGCACACATGATGTACTTCCTACTCAGAGGAGAAGGGTGGTTACCTTTTAGCCAGTGTGTCTCCTGCAAAAATATGATGTGAAAATTTGAGTGATTCAGATAGTTAAGAACTTTTCTTATTTTAACTGGTGAATTGAGCCCGTTCACATTCCATGAACACCATATCAGCTCCTGCAACATGGACACTCCTAAGTTTGTCTGGTTAGCCATTACCCAATACCTGCCTTAGGAATTTTTTGAAAGCCTAATCTTGTCTCATTCGAGGTGCTCCACCCATCCCAGCCAGTGAGTAGAGACCCCCACAAAAGGGCACCTTTGGAGATACACACGCAGAGGTTCCTCCCACCATCCCCCATCAACACCCCATTAAACCCCCCATCCCAACAGCAAGGCTTCCTGCCTTCAATATAAACATACCAATGAATAACCGTAAAATTTCAAACATTATATCAAACAAATCGTGCTTGAAGTCACTATGTCAAGTATCATTGTTAGATGGTGAAGGTGATGCTCCTGAGTTAAGGTGGTTCAGGGCCTTCTACAGATCCGCGAACTCCCAATTTTTCCCCTCCAATGTGAAGTGAAGGGTCGCTGGATATTGTAGGCTGAATCGAATCTCTTTCCACTAATGGTCGGCACACTGGGCTGAATGCTTTACGTTTTGCTGCCACAATTGCTGAATAGTCTTGAAAAATTAAGAGTTTATTGTTCTTGTATGAGAGACCCTTCTCATTCCGGAAAGCCGCCAAGATTTTTTGTTTGTCTTGAAAGTCCAGCACTCTAAAGATGACCGGATGGGGTCTGGAACTTTCATCCCTGCGAGGGGGACCAATTCTGTGTGCTCTTTCGATGGCTATCGATCCTGATGTTGTTTTCACTTTTAGGGCCTTAGGTAGCCATTCTGCGGTAAATTTTTGTAAGTCTTTTGGGTGTACCGACTCGGGGAGACCTACCAGCCGGAGGTTGTTCTGCCTCGACCTATTCTCCAGATCATCAATCTTTTCCAACAGAGAGGCTACATTTTTCTCCTTGGCTTCCAGCTTCTTGGCGAGGTCCTGTAAAAAGTCTTCTAGGTCCGAAACTCTCTGTTCCACCTCCATCAGCCTGGTTCCTTGTGTGTTAATCTGGGTAACAATAAGGTCCAGAGAGGATTGGAATGCTGCCAGCCTACTATCAATGACCGGCATCAGCAAGTCCATTATGGCTTTGGCAGTGGATTGGGAATCGGATGCAGGCATGTAGGCCTCTGCTGCAGTCTTTGCCAGAGGGGGCGACTCCTGACTCCGAGTCTTCCCTCCTTTTTTAGCTGGTGTGGGAATATTTTTACCTACAAATTTGTCCATGTTGTGTGGCGCGCCAGGCAGCTTCTTTGCAGAAATGGGTGACTACACTTTACAATGTTTTTACATTTGTATAGGAAGGATAGTTAGTATGCTGAGCCCTGGTCCTGGATGTCAGTCAGGCTGCAGAGTTATGAGAAGTTCTCTTCCTCCCAGGGGATTCTAGCAAGAGTCCAAGCGTCGCCTGCACTTTTACTCCCCTCCTCCCTTAGTCTTAATAACTTCTTTTATTTTTAATAGGGGTTAAAGTCCTTTGGCACTGGGGTCTGTGGACTCTGAAGATGACCCTTTGTAGCCCAGCTATTCTGGAGAGAGGCTGATTGCTGGAGCTGTGGTTCAGAGCTGGTTTATATGCTTGAATGCAACTTAGATTAGACTTCAGGGTATCCACCCCCAGTTCTCTCAGGCAGCTCTGCCCCTACAACCACTCCCCCTGTCAGCTTCCTACAGCCCCTCTGCTCTCTCCTGCAACTCACAGACTTTCACTGCTGTCTTCTACTGGCAGGAAGGGGGGGGCGCGGGGTGTGTGTGAGACTTCCCTGAAAGCTATGGCTGCCGCTGGAAGCACTTCCTGTCCCCTTCACTGTCGCCTCCTGTGATTCTCCTTCTGGACGTTAGTGCCTGGTTTTTCTCCCCTCTCTTTCCAGATCCCGGGTGCTTTCCGTTTGCAGTGGCACAGCTGCCTGCAGGGGGAGCAGGGGGGATGGGTAGTGTTCCTCTGTGCAGCACAGCCCACAGCCTGCAGTCTGGTGCCTGGTGTCAAAGCACATTTTTCTTTGTCGTGCTGCGTACACCTTTCACCTCCGGAGTATTAGGAGAGCCGGGCCCGATGTGTGTCCCTTGTCCTGGCCTTATCCCCGCAGCCTTGAGATGTTAGGATGGGCCTGGATAATGTTTTGGCCTAGGCTGCTGCAGGAGCTCATGATAAAAGCGGCTACCCCTTAGCTCTGCCTCCCAGAAGTCGTACATGTATAGTTTTCTTTTATCTAAGTGGTGAAAACAAATTGAAAAATTTGTCAAAAAAATATTGAGCCTTTGTTGGCATTTTCCAAGACCCATTGCATTCTCATTTTTCAGGATCTTTGGCTTTGAGATTACTTATTTTTTGCGCCTTGAGTTGATGTTTTTAAGTGCACCATTTTTGGGTAGATGCAATGTTTGATCACCTGTTATTGCATTTTAATGCAATGTTGCAACGACCAAAAAAAAACAAAAAACATAATTCTGGTGTTTTTATTTTTTTTTTCGCTACACACTTTACTGATCAGATTGCTTGAGTTTATATTTTTGATGGATCAGGCATTTCTGAACTTGGCAATAACAATTATTATTATTGTTTTATTTTCAATGGGGCAAAAGGGGGTAATTTGAACTTTTAGGTTTCTTTTTCATATTTTAAAACTTTTTTTTTACATTTTTATTAACTTTATTAGTGGAGACTTCAAACCTGCACTATCTGATCACTTCTGCTATTCAGAGTATTGCTTCAGTATCCCTCTGAACATCAGAAATGCTCATCTCCTGTGAATGCTGGTGCTCTGCCGGAATTCACAGGAATTTCATCATGACAGGGACAGGGGTCATCAGCTGAACCCCTACTGTCATGCCAAACCATTGGCGTCCAGTGTTACATCTGATCAGCAGACATGTGCATATGTTAAGTAGTTAGATTGCGCTGTCAAGCTGACAGCGCAATCTAACTAGTTAACAGGGGCATGACCAATGACATATAGGTACATCACATTGGTAGGGAAGAGGTTAATAGCTGTGTATTGAGTTATTTAGAGGGCACATCAAATTTACACTGTTATACAAGCTGTACACTGACTGCTTTACCATAAATCAAAGTGTAATATCTTCAGTGTTGTGACATGAAAACATAGAATAAAATATTTTCAAAATTGTGGGGGGTGTACTCACTTTTATTATATACTGTATCTTTTCCTGTACAGTTACGAAATACTTGCTACTTATGATGGGGAGGGGCATAATTTAGGGTGATGCAATCTAACAGTCATTTGTCAGTTGCATGCATGCTTTTCGTCCACACAGACCACCGATGTATGGATTTGTGTAGGAAATATGACTGCTTTAATTATGGAAGTTCAGATACATTTAAAGAAATTAGTTGGCTAGGAGTCAAGAATGCGTAACACTACTCCTATTGGGTGAACAGCAAAAAGAGCTTATTCTGCGATATGTATATGTGTTTCATAATTTTATGTTAAGCTAAATCAGCATGAATCACTTATGACCAGAAAGTTCCGTATCTGAGTACAGTTGAAACGCCATTTTGAGTCCTGTTTTTAGATATCTTCATATAATTATTAATACTCATAACAGTTCATAACCATGTTTATAACAGTGTTGGAATATCACATAAAATCCCAATAAAATAAATTTAAGTTTGTGGATGTAGTGTGAAAAAAATGTGGAAACATTCACGAGGTATGACTACTTTTACAAAGCACTGTATATATTAGGATCTTAAATTTAGAAATAATCTAAGTATGTTTGATCTGGCAAATATTTTTGGGGTGGGGATAAAAGAGTACAAGGAGAACAAAAATTGTTCATAGCTTCTCAAAACAGCTACACAACCTATTGAACATATAGTATATGGTATATATGGGTTGAATAGGTTTTAATGGTATCTTTTAACATGTCTTCAAGTCATGCTAGACGTCACAACAGTTTAATAATAATACTCACCCCAGAATTTTTCCCACATGTCCTGAACAAGTGTTTGCCATATTAACTTTCTGTAATTCTTAAGGTTCACATATACATTAGACTTACGTCGGCTAAAACCGCTGATATTGGTGCGCTCGGCTGACAGCCTAACGTGTATGAAGGCCTCCTCTCCCTGACAGATGATATCGGGGAGGAAAAGGATCTGGCTTCTTAGATTTCGGACTGTCGATCCTTTTTTCTTGGTGAGATTATCCACTGTCAGCAGCTCTCTCGTAGAGAACACATTAGTACACCTGTGTATGGAGGAGTGGAGATAGATAGCTGTCTTATCTCATTGGGAAGGGATCACTATTCTGAAATCCAGAAGCCCCACTAATATGACATTGTAAAAAAGGAGACTGCCCTTTTAATTTTTCAATTGTATTAATGTTTTTCTAACATAATTTTGTTTATATGAAGTATTCCCATACATTAAAAGAGAGGTTGGGAGATGTGTCTTATGAAGTTACATACACAAAGCCATGCAGAATTGAACAGGATTCCAAAAGAAAAATAAAGTATGCTAACACATACAAGATGCAACCTAAAAATAAGTTTTGTGCCCCAGCAGTTAAACTGAAAATGGAACAAATTCTTCAGGTAAGATAATAACTATCTAATAGACAATGAGACATAATTGTTGTGTGTAGCTCATTCTCCATTTTACCCAAATGAATGAATTGAACTGAAATAAATTTTTTAGCAGACAAAAGAAAGAGGGACAGTTTTAGCTTTTTTCAGGTCTCATTTTTTTTTTCAACCCTATATATGGAAGGGCAAACATAAATTGAAATGAGCATCACCTTGAACATAGTTTCTAATGTGCCAATTCATGAGAGCCCAAAAGCCAGCGACAAGGTGTATCTCTTTGTTGGGACCCTAACCTAATATGCCTTTATCCAGGCTGAAAGACTTCAATTACGCTGGATCCTATCTCCCCATAAAATTGTAAACATCTTAGGCTGAAAGGAGGAGTACTCAAAAACTACAGCAGCACTCTGAAATGCTATAACACTGAATATAGGAATTTGGAACTACATTGCTGCTATTGAAACTATGTTTAAAAAAAACTCAGATTACAAATTGGCCAATCATGAGAGCCCAACAGTCAGCGCCAAGGCGCATTTCTTTGTTGGGAAGAAAAATAAAGTATGCTATGTATGCTGCATATAAGATACCACCCAAAAAAGAAGTTTTGCGCCCAAGCAGTTAAAATGCAAATGGAACAAATTTTTAAGGTAAGATAATAACTATTCAACAGACAAAGAAAAATAATTGTTGTGTATAGCTCATTCTCCATTTTACTCAAATAAATTAATTGAATTGAAATGAATTTGTAGCAGATGAAAGAAAGAGGGACAGCTTTTCTTTTTGCCTTCCATATTTCAAGTTGAAAAAAACAGGACTTGAAAAAAGCTACATAGAATTGAACGTTTGAACGTCACATTGAGCACAGTATCTAATCTGAAAACAGCATGTTACAAAAAAAACGATACAGGGCATAGTTTGAGTAAAACAAATCTAACAATATGTCAGTAATTTTGAGCAATGGCATAAAACCCAACTTGAAGGTCACATGCACACATTTTCTTTCAACCCTGGCAGGCGGAGATGTCAGAGGGGCATGGTAGCGGTTATGGACATTCAGCAGAGTATGTGGCACTGCAAGGCATAGGTCCAAAGCCAGGACTAGCCCTCTGAATCCCAGACAGTTTGGACTAGAAATGAGCAGATTAATTCATCATCGTGTCATCTATAATGTCATGCTCATCTCAAGACTATGAATTTATTTCCATAGTTGTAGCAGCCATAACTTTTCCATTTTTACCAAAGCTTCAATACATGAGGTCTTGCATTGCATGTCTGTAAGTCCATGTTCACATGATGTGTATTGTTTATTTTCCTCGCTTATATAGTGCCATTAATTCCACAGTGCTTTTCAAACCTCATCACTGTCCCTCTATATTCCCTGTGTTTTTGGAGTGGGAGAGGAAACTCACGCAAACAAGGGGAGAATATGCAAATGCCATGATGTTGTCATTGGTGGGATTTGAACTCAGGGCCCCAGCTCTCCAAAGGAACAGGATAATCACTGAGCCACCCATTAAATACTGTTTGTTTTCTGTAGGTGTCCACACCAAACTCCGCAATAGCAATTTCTTTTATTATTCATGGTTTCTGTACATTTTCACACTTATTTGATGCGTTTTGGTGCAGGTTTGAAACATTGTTTTTTTATGTGTTTTTTATAGTACAGAAAAGCTTTGATGCAGCACTTAAAGATGCAACAGCATCTTTTTTGCATGTGTTTTTTTCAGGCTACATATAGAAGCCTATAGAGAAACAAACTGCACAATTGAATACCGTCTTTTACGCATAGTGGGTAGCATTTGTCATGAGATTACATTTGATTTGCGTGAACAGTTTAATGCAGCATAATATACAGGGTGGGCCAAAAGTATAGATACACCCTGATAAAATGGAAGTGGTTGCTGATATCACCTTACCGCTTATGGCATATTAGAACATGGGAGGGGCCAAATATTTTAAGTCGGGTGACGCCGATGGTGGCCATCTGCAAAGCCGCCATTTTGAATTCAACTTTACTTTTTTCAATGGGAATGGGGTCATGTGACACATCAAACATAGAGAATTGCACAAGAAAAACAATGGTGTGCTCATTTTTAAAGTATTCATTATCGAGTTATTGACACGTTTGTGACATGGAACGACAGTAACCCACTAAAGGATGTGCTCAACGTGCTGCCCATTGTGTTGAATTGTCAACGCGATTCTCTTTCACACTCTTGACACACATTGAGAGCAATACCGCAGAAGAAATGCTACCAAAGGCCTCCTGTATCCATTGTTGCAGTGCCCCACATCCTGAATCCTGGATCTGCGGTATTACTCTCGATTGCTGCTCTCAGATGGCCACCATGGCCGTCACCCGGCCTCAAATGTTTGGCCCCTCCCATGTATTAATATGCCACAAACGGTAAGGTGACATCAGCAACCACTTCCATTTTATCAGGGTGTATCCATACTTATGGCCAACCCTGTATATGCAAAAAGGGCAGCAAAAAAAAAAAAAAAATGAAAAATCCACATAATTTATGCTACATTAGAACACGGCCAAAATTTACAAGAAAAGTGGATGTGATTTCATGAAAACTCCACCAAGTATCTAAAGACGCTGCTAAGCTGTGTGGATTTGGTTCCTTTTTTTTACATAAGCTTCTATATGCAGCCTGAAAAATGCATGTGAAAAAAGCTCTGATGTATCTTTAAAGGGAACCTGTCAGGCGCAATATGCACCCAGAACCATGACTAGTTCTGGGTGCATATTGCTAATCCCTGCCTAACAGTACCTGTATCTAGTAGCATAGATAAAGAGATCTTTTGAAAAAGTATTTCTAAAGATCCCATATCGTATGCTAATGACGCCAGGGGCTAGTCACAAGGGCGTTTGTTCCCTTGGCTAGTCAGCCTGCTTAGCATGTAAGCACACCCCTGTGGGCGTGTTATATATAATTATATATATATCAGTTGTTTAGTTTTAAATAAAAATAGTGCCATGCAGAGCTAAAATCCAATTATTCGTTGATTCAACTATCCAAATATTTCTGGACCTACCTGTATCAGTGGGACATAATTGCTTCTGTAGTTCCAGGCGTCAACATTTTTGGCCTAGGTAAACCACAGATACATACATACCATATTTAATATATACCTGAATTATGAATATATCACAGTCATGTATGGAGCCTCCAGTATGGTAAAAAAGTATGCTCAAAAATATGGCAGTCATATTATTCCACTAGGAGACTCCTGGGGGAAAGTATCACATAAATTATAATTATGTCCTGTATCCATTTTTCCTTGCATCCTGATTATAAAGAGGGGTGAGAGTTATGGATGGAACATATTAAAATCTCTCATCCAGGAAAAACCTCAGACCAAGGAGAAATGATGTGCATCGTATATCTGTATAAATTTCCACATTGTCTTGTCTGCTAGAAAATTTCACAGATCCGATCTGTAAGACGCCCTCTTAATTTAGCACTGTTTTTTGCCTTGTGTGTATATATTTTCGTTATTTTATGTTTTTGAAACTTTGTAAGTACTGTACATTTTTTTATATATTAAATATCATTTAATAAGTATGTTCCTTGCTGCTCCAAATGTACCCATAACCTCAGAATAAAGAGAAAGTATAGCCTGGAAGTGTTAACTTGTGTATTCCAAAGTGCAACCAATTAAAACTGTTGGGTGCAAGGAAAGGCGCGGTATGCGTGTATATTACTGTGTTACCCAGGCAGGCGTCTAGCTTTGCACGTAGTTACAGCAAGAAGTGTGGAGTGGAAGTTTGAACTGGCTGTGAGGTGCACTTAGTTTATTATCAGACTATTGTGATAGGTGACTAGAGCAGTTAGGCCGGTGTCACACTTGCGATTGCCTCACGTGTATCTCCCGGCACGGACTCACACTCTCCTCACAGGAGCGGGTCGGTTGTATAGAGATGCATGCAACCGACCCGCCGCTCCTGTGAGGAGAGTGTGACTCCATGCCGGGTGATGCACCGCGAGACTCGCGCGAGATACACGCGAGGTAATCGCAAGTGTGACACCGGCCTTAGTGTGAGTCCCCCTTTACAGTTGCATCTACCTGCAGCGAGTGGATGATGTTTGTGACAGTAAGCATTTATCTTTGCATTTGGATACCTAGGATAAGATTCAAAATATGGCATATGATCCAGACATTTGTAAATCCTTATCTATTTCCCTGGCAAATCATATCCGTGGAGAAGTGAAAAACATGGCATGTGACTGTTATAAATATATTGTCCAGGTGATTTTCATTGAGAAAAAAGACCAAGGGAGCAGGGTAAGTGTACATTATATGCATTATTGCAGATATACTGAATTTTCTTGCTTTAAAAACAACTAATGGTAAGACCAGGCAGGCACTGATGCTGCTGTGATGCAGCAGACACCGGAACATTGTACAGGTCCTACATTTTTTAAAACTGATTGTTAAAATTAGATCGCTAGAAAACAACTGGCTCACATTCATTTACTTACTGATAACCATCTTCCCTGGTTTCCAGTGCTGCTAGTGTCTTCTTCTGACTCCTGTGACTGAAATGCCAACTCATCAGTGACCATGTATCAGAGTTCACACATAAAGCCGTGTTATCTAGTAAGATTTTGGAGTGGAGATATGTTTCAGTGAGGTTGATAGCCTCGTCACGTAAACCCGGAAGCATGCTCCAGCATGTTACATGTTACATGAAGGTTAATAGGCAATGACAGTGCCAGGTTTTTGGGAACAGTAAAAGAAATAAGAGGGACAGCTGTTTACATATACAGTCATATGAAAAAGATTGGGCACCCCTATCAATGTTAACCTTTTTTCTTTATAACAATTTGGGTTTTTGCAACAGCTATTTCAGTTTCATATATCTAATAACTGATGGACTGAGTAATATTTCTGGATTGAAATGAGGTTTATTGTACTAACAGAAAATGTGCAATCCACATTTAAACAAAATTTGACTGGTGCAAAAGTATGGGCACCTCAACATAAAAGTGACATTAATATTTTGTAGATCCTCCTTTTGCAAAAATCACAGCCTCTGTTCGCTTCCTGTAGCTTTTAATGAGTTCCTGGATGAAGGTATATTTGACCATTCCTGTTTACAAAACAATTCCAGTTCAGTTAAGTTTGATGGTCGCCGAGCATGGACCACACGCTTCAAATCATCCCACAGATTTTCAATGATATTCAGGTCTGGGGACTGGGATGGCCATTCCAGAGCATTGTAATTGTTCCTCTGCATGAATGCCTGAGTAGATTTGGAGCGGTGTTTTGGATCATTTGTCTTGCTGAAATATCCATCCCCTGCGTAACTTCAACTTCATCACTGATTCTTGCACATTATTGTCAAGAATCTGCTGATACCGAGTTGCATCCATGCGACCCTCAACTTTAACAAGATTCCCGGTGCCGACATTGGCCACACAGTCCCAAAGCATGATGGAACCTCCACCAAATATTACTGTGGGTAGCAAGTGCTTTTCTTGGAATGCTGTGTTTTTTTGCCTCCATGCATAACACCTTTTTGTATGACCAAACAACTCAATCTTTGTTTCATCAGTCCACAGGACCTTCTTCCAAAATGTAACTGGCTTGTCCAAATGTGCTTTTGCATACCTCAGGCAACTCTGTTTGTGGCGTGCTTGCAGAAACGGCTTCTTTCGCATCACTCTCCCATACAGCTTCTCCTTCTGCAACGTGTGCTGTATTGTTGACCGATGCACATTGACACTAACTGCAGCAAGATGATGCTGCAGGTCTTTGGAGGTGGTCTGTGGATTGTCCTTGACTGTTCTCACCATTCTTCTTCTCTGCCTTTCTGATATTTTTCTTGGCCTGCCACTTCTGGGCTTAACAAGAACTGTACCTGTGTTCTTCCATTTCTTTACTATGTTCCTCACAGTGGAAACTGACAGTTTAAATCTCTGAGACAACTTTTTGTATCCTTCCCCTGAACTATGTTGAATAATCTTTGTTTTCAGATCATTTGAGAGTTGTTTTGAGGAGCCCATGATGCCACTCTTCATAGTAGATTCAAATAGGAGAACAACTTGCAAGTGGCCACCTTAAATACCTTTTCTCATGATTGGATACACCTGCCTATGAAGTTCAAAGCTCAATGAGGTTACAAAACCAATTTAGTGCTTTAGTAAGTCAGTAAAAAGTAGTTAGGAGTGTTCAAATCAAGAAATTGATAAGGGTGCCCATACTTTTGCACTGGTCAAATTTTGTTTAAATACAGATTGCACATTTTCTGTTAGTACAATAAACCTCATTTCAATGCAGAAATATTACTCAGTCCATCAGTTATTAGATATATCAAACAGAAATAGCTGTTGCAAAAACCCAAATTGTTATAAAGAAAAAGGGTTAACATTAATAGGGGTGCCCAAACTTTTTCATATGACTGTATCCACCCAGGAGTGTGGTCCAGGAGTAAAATGGAGACCATAGTGGATTCATTCATTGGATTCATTCTGGTGTCTGTGAGTATGAAGGTGTGCAGATCCCCATCGTAGTGCTCGTGCTAAAGGAGACAGATATTTTCCTAAGTGGGCATACTCGGCAGCAATATTTGGACTGTAGAGTTCTGTTTGTTCCTTTATGCAGGACAAAGGCTTTTTTTGAGTTTGTTATTTTTGTCTGGTTTATGAAACCTAAATAAAACCAACTGAAGTTTAAATGAAAAACATTCCTGTGATTACCTTGACTTGAGGTTGTGATGCCATGCGAGTTCCGCGTTCAATCACCGCTGGCTTCTCTCTCCCTGCCTTCGGACAAATGAGTTAATGAACAGGAAGTGAAAGCTGCGGCTGCTACTCACTTCCTGTTGATGGCTCCTGCAGCCAAAGGCGGGGAGAGAGAAGCTGATGGTGATTGGTCGTAGGGCTTGTTTGATGTTACAACATCACATGAACCCTGGGACCATGAGCACCGACATCGCTAGAACAGCACTGGAGGTAAATATAAGCTTTTTTATTTTACATAGGGGAAATATGGAATAAGAAGAGCTTGTCCTAGTAGTGGACAACGCCTTTAATTATAGTTTTGTGTAACAGAGCCCTGCAGTAGCTTAAAGGCCTCCATGTGTTGAATGTATACAGTACTTTTAGGCTATGTGCGCACGTTGCGTACTGGCCCTGCAGAAATTTCTGCAGCGATTTAAAGAGCACACGTGCGCTTCAAATCGCTGCAGAAACAGTCCGTAAAGAAAAAAAAAAAATTCCATGCCCTCTGACTGCAGCCCCTCCCATAGACAGGGCGGGGGATGCAGGCAAAGCGCAGGAAATAAGTGACATGTCACTTCTTTGAACGCGCGCTTCGGGCAGCAGCCGAAGCGCTGCGCTCTAATACGCCACGTGCGCAAGGCTCCTGCACAATCTCCATAGATTGTGCAGGGGACGCAGGACGCATGCAGTTACGCTGCGGTGCAGATCGCAGCGTAACTGCATGCAATTACGCAACGTGCGCACATAGCCTTAGCATATACAACAGGCAAATAACAGGAATAGGAGCTCAGGGATTCTCAAGAGGTATTTCATCCAATTTTTGATCAAGTGACAGGTACTTTTTAACCCTTTCACGAACTAGAACATACCAATATGTCATAGGTTGCATGTGTTCCTTTAATGCCGACATGTGCAGCTGACAGGCGAGGGTGGATCTCTGATCCACCTGCATCTGTTAACTAGTTAAATCCCGCTGTTAATCTCCAACAGCGGGATATATTGTGCGCAGGCAGGGAGTATGTCATTCCCTGTACCTATCGGTGGTCCCGTGACGTGAGCATGGGGTACTTATGGGTCATCATGACAACTGGGGGTCATTGAATGACCCCTGTCGATGTCATGACCTAGTTCCTGGGAATAACGGCTGAGCGCAGCATTCATAAGAGATAAGCATTTCTGCTGTACAAAGCGGTGCTGAAGCATCGCTCTGTACAGCACAAGCGATTAGAGTATATCAGCTTCTAGTCCCATGAGAGCACTAGTAAAAACAATAAAAAGTGTAAAGAAAAGTTTTTAAAAATATGAAAAAATAAAAAATAACAAAACTGTTAAAATCCCCCCTTTTTCCCCATTGAAAATAAAACAATTTAAAAAAAATGAAATAAAAATACACACATTTGGTATCACTGGGTTCAGAAATGTCCGATCTATCAAAACATAAAATCAATTAATCTGGTCAGTAAAGGGCATAACGAGACAAAAAATATGAAATTACTTACCAGTAATGTGTTTTTTCTGAACCCATGACAGCACAAGGAGAGAGGGGATCTGCTTTTCAAGGACAGAAAACCTGCAGGAAAAAAAGGGGCGGCACCTCTCCCCGCATCAGTTGGTTACAGAGCATGAAAGGACCTCCGGTAAAAGGAACATTGTTATAACATAAAATCCACCACTATCATATAGCCATGTGAAGAAAGGTGAAGAACCGAAGTACTACTAACACATCCACGTGCAGGGAGGGAATGTAAGGGTGCTGTCATGGGTTCAGAAAAAAAACACATTACTGGTAAGTAATTTTATATTTATCCAGCATCCATGACAGCACCATGAGAGAATTACATAGACAGGAGAAACTTAGGGGGGGCTACAGCTTGCAGAACCCTGCTCCCAAAAGGTGAGGTCAGTAAATGTTAAATCCAATCTATAGTGCTTATAGAAAGGGGAAGGTGAAGACCACGTGGCCACCTTACAGGTCTGCTCGATGGTGACTTCCGATCTTTCGGCCCAGGAAGATGCCATTGCTTTTGTGAAGTGAGCTTTCAGACCTGCAGGCACCGCCCTAAAAAGTTGAGTAGGCGACTGAAATGGCTTCCTGATCCACCTAGCTAAAGTAGAGCTGGAAGCTTAGTGCCCTTTCCTATTACCTTGAAAAAGCACAAACTGGGACTTGTCTCTTCTCCAGGCACTGGTGACTGAGAGATATTCTATAAGGCAAAGTCTAACATCCAGGCAATGGCACCCCTTCCTCTTCTTGATCTTTCGGATTATCATAAAAGGATGGAAGAATGATCTCTTGAGACCTATGAAAGTTAAAAACTACTTTTTACTACTACTCTATTCTCAAGAACCTGAGTAAAGGGAGGATCTAAAGATAAGGCTTGGATGTCACTACACCCTTACCTGCTGATGTTAAGGCTATTAGAAAAATTGCTTTCGAGGATAGATTCTTAAGAGATATATACTCTTAAGGGTACTTTACACACTGCGAATATCGGTACCGATATCGCCAGCGTGTGTACCCTCCCCCATCGGTTGTGCGACACGGGGAAATCTCTGCCCGTGTCGCACAACATCGCCCGGACCCGTCACACTACTTACTTTACCTGCGACGTCGCTGTGACCGGCGAACCGCCTCCTTTCTAAGGGGGCGGTTCGTTCAGCATCACAGCGACGTTACAGCAGCGTCACTTAACCGCCGCCCAATAGAAGCGGAGGGGCGGAGATGAGCGGGACGAACATCCCGCCCACCTCCTTCCTTCCGCATTGTGGCCGGGAGGCAGGTAAGGAGAGCTTCCTCGTTCCTGCGGTGTCACACAGAGCGATCTGTGCTGCCGCAGGAACAAGGAACAACTTCGTTACTGCTGCCGTAACGATATTTGAGAATAGACCCCCATGTCACCGATGAGCGATTTTGCATGTTTTTGCGACCATGCAAAATTGCTCATAGGTGTCACACGCAACGGCATCGCTAAAGCGACAGGATGTGCGTCACAAATTCCGTGACCCCAACGAGATCACTTGAGCGATGTCGTAGCGTGTAAAGCCCGCTTAAGGGCTCAAACGGGGGCATGGTCAAGGCTGACAGGATGAGATTAAGATCCCATGGTGGCAAGGATATACTGCACTTAGGTTTAGCTGTAGAGCATGCCCTGTTGAATCGGGAAATCCACTGATCTCCCGCTAGGTCACAATTATACAAGGTGGCTAGAGCTGACACCTGAACTTTTAGCCTGTTAACTGATGAACCCTATTCTAACCACTTCTGGAGGAACTCCAATATTACTGTAATTGGTTTCGGTGTCATCTGGATTTACCCCTGTGGATGACAAGATTTTTATCCAAGTTCTGCCGTAGATTTTAGTCATAATCAGCTTCCTGCACTGCATTAGAGTAGTGATCAGACCAGGAGAAAACTGTCCGATTCTTAGCAGTGACCTGTCAAAAACCATGCTGTTAGATGAGGAGCTGGACCTTGAGTGAGAAGATCTGGTAGTTCCAGGAGAACCCATGGCCTGGACATCGACATTTTGTTTAGCCAATAGAACCACAGTCTTTTTGGCCAGAACTGTGCTATCAGTATTACTGATGCCCTGTCCTCCGATATTTTCTTCAGAACTGCTGGACTGAGGACTATGGTAGGGAAGGAGTAAGCAAGGCTGAAGTTCCATTTGATCAGCAAGGCATCCACCACGTTTAGTCGATCCCTCGGATTTAAAGAACGGAATTGGTGAACTTTCCTGTTTTTGCGGATTGCAAAAAAAGATCTATCTATCTCCAGGACACCCCACAATTCTGTTATTAGATTGAAAATGAACTGCCTTAAGGCCCATTCTCCTTGCCTTAACTTGCTGTGGCTGAGAGAGTCTGACGTACAGGTTTTTTTACTTGTATATGAACTGCTGATACGGATTTTAGATATTGCTCTGCTAGATCTAAAACTCTGTTCGCTACTTCCATCAGTGATCTGGACTGAGTACCCCTCCGGTGTTTGAGATATACTACCGTCGCTTCATTAATAGAGAGGACTTTTACATGATGACCAGTTAGGGAGGGTAGGAACTGACCAACTGCTTTTTCTACTGCAAGCAATTCCCTGGTGTTTGAGGAAACATGAGTCTCTTCCAGACCACACTTCCTGGATTAAACAACCCTGAAAATTGTGTGGAATAGAATCCTTCTCCCTCATCTTGTCGGGGAACTTCTAATAGTAACTATTTTTCTAACTGGTTGCGAATCTTTGGAACGGAAGTCTGAGGCCAGATTTTAAAAGGGTTCGGGTCTATCAAATTGAGGATATCCTCTCCCAGGACAGAAGGAAACGAGAAAGTCTCCCCCTTTCTTTAGAGAGTCCAATAAACATAAATCCTTTCCCAGCTTTCCTTCGATCGGACCAACAACTCTGGTTGAAATTCTTTGGCCAAAACTTCTTTTCCGAAAGTTCTTCTTAAGGGCGGAAAAGGACGTGTTCGGAGACCATTTTTTTCTTATCACCCGCTTTTACTAAAATATCATCCAGGACTGGGCCGAACAGATATTTTCCTTGGCATGGGATGGTGCAAAGTCTTGACTTTGTCTGGATATCCCTCAGCCAGCACTTCAGCCAGAGGGCCCTTCTGTCTGTGTTAGATCAGGCTGCTGACTTAGCTGCCAGCCTTGTTGAGTCTGCAGATGTGTCTGCAAGGAACGCCGCTGTCCCATGTAATAAAGGGAGAGATGATACAATATTCTCTCCTTCTTTAACCTGATCCCCAAGTTGGTCAATCTATACCATCAGGGACCTTGCTGTGTAGGTAGCTGCTATGGCTGGTCTTAGAGCCCCAGCTGAAGATTCCTAGGCATTCTTAAAGAATGGTTCAGCTCTTTTGTCTAAAAGGTCCCTTAAAGTCCCGATATCCTCAAAGGGCAGAGAAAATTTTCTCAATTGCCTGGCGATAGCGACATCCAGCTTGGAGGCCTTGTTCCAGAAGGAACAGGCTGCATCCTCAAAGGGGTATTTCCTTTTAAACGCTACCGGGATGGAACTTCTTTTATCTGGCATCTTCCATTCCCTTGCAATGAGGGTTTGCAACTTATCAATGACCGGGTAGGCATGTCATTTTCTCTGCTCCAGGCTGCTAAACATACATCCCTGAAAGGTTTTTTGGGTTTTCTCTTCAGCAATGCCTTTAGTGGACCTGATCACTTTCACTAGCTCCCCCGTGTTTTCAATTGGGAAGCGTTGATGACCCGCTGAGTGTCTGTGATATGGAGGGGGAAACTGATTCAGAAGATTTGCACTCCCCCTCGGACCTGTCTGATTCCTCATAGGCAGAGGAGGCAGGTTTGCATTTCGTAAGGCTATGACTCTCTTTTGATAGGGATTTTAGGGAGTCCCTGACCTCAGCCCTAATCATGGACTTCAGGTCTGAGGCAAACTCCAGGGCTTCCTCTGATAGAGTTATTTGAATATAGCACTGGCAAAGCTATTTAGACCAGGTACCAGACATTTCCCAGTTACAGAAAGTGCATTCCCTGTGCTTGGTTTTAGAGGTGCATTTTTTTGGGTCTGTCCTGAACCTGAAAGGAAACAGATAAAAGGACCTCTTTACAAAGTGAATTTTAACGAAGATCACTTACCACTCAGATGCAAAGAGGTGGTACCGGGTTAGAAGGAGGAGTGATGTCATCAAATTCCCTCTGGGGGCTTTCTTGCAGTTGGGTCTGTTGGATTTTAGACTCCGCTGGCTATACCCGGTGTCACTCCTTCCAGAGTGCATCCCACCTGAGCCAGTAACACTGCTCTCCTCACCGGACTGAGGCTTGCTTTTCTATTGCCTCTTCTGAGTGACAGCCTGCGGCTGTGGTGGTAACAGCGGTGGCTGCTGCCCCTCATCCATTTTGCTGGACGGCTAAGCAGGAGCATACCGGTCCACTCCATAGTTGCTGTGGCTTAAAACACTCTCCGAACTCCGGATCCGGTCCTGGCTGCGGTGGAAGCTTAGAGGAGAAGCTCCTGCCACCCCTCAGAGAAACCGACTAAAAAAAGCCCCCCCTGGACCAGCGACCGAGCAGAGAACAGCACAGGAGGTTATTTGAAGCAGCCAGTTATGGAGCGGTACCTGCTGAGAAGCGCCAGCGGCGGTGAGGGAGCCTGGAGAAGTGGTGAAATGGACGGGCAGTGCAGAGAAGAAGATGCCAGCCTGGCGCCGATGAGCCTGATGGAGGAGGAGTCTGAGTGCATGGTGCGAGACACAGTAAAGCAAACACAGAGGGAGAGATAAGGGAGATATGAGCGAGGAGATAAGAGGAGGACGGAGCAGGAGAGAGGTGGATGCAGGGGATATGACGAGGGCGGATCGCAATGGGAGGATGAAGGAGATATGGAGGCAGAAGAGAGAGAGGAAGAAGATGGCGGCAAAGCAGGGGAGCTTAGAGACACAGCAGTGTTGGAGGATGAAGCAGACAAACAGTATAGGGAGATTAAGCCCACTCAGACACACAGGAAGTCAAATGCAAGAATTAACAGTACCCCTTACAAAGGAAAAAGAACAGCTTGCTTCACCAACATCACAAGCCTGCAAGCTATTGGGGGAGGGAGGCAGAGGCTCAGTCCAGACAAAGAGAGTTAAGAAAACAGCACCACCTGCAGGCCAAGACAAGTACACACAAGAGCTTAATATGGACTATAAAAAACTGGCAGAAGAAGTGGCATCACACTTGTCAAAAGAGATTAAAGTGGCTATTGAGGCAGCCATACAAACATCATTAGCTAATATGCAAAAGCAGATAAATACACATGCATCTAGACTGGCAGAATCAGAGCAGAGAATATCTGACTCCGAGGATACAATACTGGCTATGCAAGAACAAATAGCAGCTCTAGCAAAATCTAATGAATACTTGAAGGATAAGGTGGAAGATTTGGAAAACAGGTCGAGACACAGCAACCTACGTATAGTGGGGTTACCAGAGTCGGTGTCGATGGGGCAGTTGGATAATATATGCGAGCTGGAGCTACCACAGGCCCTGGGCATAAAGGTGAAATTCAGAGTTGAAAGAGCCCACAGAGTGGGTCCACTGAGACAACAAGAGGCAAATAAGGGAGAGGGCCAAAACTCAAACAAGAAAACCCCGATAAGAGCCAGACAGGTGATAGTCAAATACCTCGATTATAAGCATAAGGAGGAAATATTGAGGGCCTTTAGAGAACGAAAGCGTCCACTACAATATCAAGGCAACAGACTGCTAATGTTTGGAGATTACTCGGCCGAAGTATCCAGAAGGAGAAAAGAATTCAGCAAAATTTGCTCATTTTTGTACAACAAAAAAGTAAAATGCCAGTTACTATACCCTGCTACACTGAAAGTTAGAAACCCCAATGGCTAGTTTGCATACTACAAGGACTACAAAGAAGCAGAAAACATTCTCATGGCAGAGCTCGACAAGACTAGGTCAGAAAGGCAAGAAAAAGGATCTAGTGGACAAGGGAATAATAGAAGAGGATCCCCCACAAGCTCAGGAAGAGATGTGGGACGTCTTGGGGGACAAAAGCAAGTTGAGACCAGGGAGGAAAGGAGGCTAAGCCAAGGTCAACAGCATAATTCTCGCCCGGAACACAGGCACCAACCCTTGGAGAGAAACCATGATAGCTGAACTGAAACTTACTCATTGTTTTTCCTTTTTTGTCTGTTAGTTTTTTTTTCAAACAGGGAGAGGCATTGAGGAAGATGCGTTAAGGAGAGAGGGATGGGAAGGTGAGAGGAGGAGGGGGAAAAAAGAAAAGAGAGGAAAACATTCCAAAGTCTGGGCCCTCTCCCCCCCTTTTTACTTGTTTGTTTTTTTTTCTCTTTCTCTCTCCCTCTTCTCTCTCATTTGTCTTTTTCTTTTTTCTCCTTTGGTCAGGAATGTCATCCAGATTCAAATGAAGTGGGCTTGTTCTAAGCGGACTGATGGCTACTTGGAGTCAGAGATAAGTAGGACTTGAAAATCTTGTTGAGGTTTTGACATACTGTGCTAATTTTTGCATAATTTTTAAAGGCTTACTCATGTAAGGCTGGGTTCACACATAGCGACAGCGACAACGACGTCGCTGTTACGTCACCATTTTCTGTGACGTAACAGCGACCTTGTAAGTCGCTGTTATGATCGCTGCTTAGCTGTCAAACACAGCGACGCAGCAGCGATCATAACGTCGCTACATGTGCAGAGAGCAGGGAGCCGCGCACACTGCTTAGCACTGGCTCCTTGCTCTCCTAGCTACAGTACACATCGGGTTAATTAACCCGATGTGTACTGCAGCTACATGTGCAGAGAGCAGGGAGCCGCGCACACTGCTTAGCGCTGGCTCCTTGCTCTCCTAGCTACAGTACACATCGGGTTAATTAACCCGATGTGTACTGCAGCTACATGTGCAGAGAGCAGGGAGCCGCGCACACTGCTTAGCGCTGGCTCCTTGCTCTCCTAGCTACAGTACACATCGGGTTAATTACCTGATGTGTACTGCAGCTACATGTGGAGAGAGCAGGAGCCGGCACTGGCAGCGAGAGCGGCGGAGGCTGGTAACGAAGGTAAATATCGGGTAACCAGGGAAAGGATTTCCCTTGGTTACCCGATGTTTATCTTGGTTACAGCTTACCGCAGCTGCCAGATGCCGGCTCCTGCTCCCTGCTCGCTTCATTTCGTCGCTCTCTCACTGTCACACACAGCGATGTGTGCGTCACAGCGAGAGAGCGCCTTTGAAGAAAACGAACCAGGGCTGTGTGTAACGAGCAGCGATCTCACAGCAGGGGCCAGATCGCTGTTCAGTGTCACACACAGCGAGATCGCTAATGAGGTCACTGTTGCGTCACCAAAACCGTGACGTAGCAGCGATTTCGGTAGCGATCTCGCTATGTGTGAAGCACCCCTTAGTCCGGGGATAGAACATATATTTTATGGGGGGGTAATTAGGGAGCTACATATTTTGGCTAGGAATAGGGTAGGTCACCAACGTGGCGGAAAGTGCCGTGGATTTCTCGCAAGGGAAAATATGTTTTACAGTTACATGCTTTTTGTTGTATTTGTTATATTTAGAAGGTGGGGAAAGGGAGTGTCGATTTTGTGGTACCAACCATGATTTTAGTGTTGAACGTCTCGTCTTCCTTGATGCAGGGGCCCATAGAGGAGGGAGCAGTAAAAGCAGAAAACAGGTAAACATGTTACAAATAACTACGTGGAATGTTAAAGGGCTGAGATCACCTAACAAACGAGCAAAGATATTGAGACATCTGAAAAGACTAAAGACAGACATTGCCTTATTACAGGAAACCCACCTGGGGGGGAGGACTTTTTCCGCATGAAGAAACATTGGGTGGGCACCGTTTACGGGGCAGCGGCACAAGGTAGGAAAGCGGGCACTATGATCCTAATAAATAAACAGCTCAGCCATGAGGTAGTGGCACATGAGGCAGACAACCAGGGAAGGAGGCAGCATTTAACAATCGTTAGTCCAGCGGGTAAACTCAGTATTTACAATGTCTACAGCCCAAATTCACAACAAATTGCATTCTATGATGGCATAAAGGCCACCATATTAGCAGATGTGGAGGCTAACATTATAGTAGGAGGCGATTTTAACACAGTCCCAGACTCAGCTGAAGATAGGAGGAGGAGCGAGGAGGGGACAAGTAACGTGGGCAGGAGCTTAGACAATATGGATGTAACATTAGAAGACGTAGGACTGAAAGACATGTGGAGACTAACTCACCCACATGACAGAGAGTATACGCAATTCTCTCATCCTCATGACAGCTGGTCACGTATTGACCAGTTCTGGATCTCACAAGATTTAAGCCTGCTTTACACGTTGCAATTTCGCATACGATATCGTATGCGATTTGCAACGCCCCCATCGTATGTGTGGCACGTTCAATTTGTTGAACGTGCCGCACAAATGATTAACCCCCGTCACACGTACTTACCCGTCCATACGACCTCGATGTGGGCGGCGAACGTCCACTTCCTGGAGTGGGAGGGACGTTCGGCATCACAGCAACGTCACGCGGCAGCCGGCCAATAGAAGCGGAGGGGCGGAGATGAGCGGGACGTAAACATCCCGCCCACCTCCTTCCTTCCACATTACCAGCCGGGAGCCACAGGACGCAGGTAAGATCTGTTCATCATTCCCGGGGTGTCACACACTGCGATGTGTGCTACCCCGGGTACGATGAACAATCTGACGTTCAATTCATGAGAAATGAACGACGTGTGTGTGATGAATGTTTTACCATTCAATCGCAATCGCACGTAGCTGTACACTGCAATGTACCTTACGATGCCGGATGTGCGTCACTTACGACGTGACCCCGCCGACACATTGTAAGATACATTGCAGCGTGTAAAGCGGGCTTTAGTGAGTGGAACGCAAGATTGTGTGATAGAGAATATGGTGATCTCTGATCATAGTCCGGTGAGATTGGGCATTAGAGAGAAATTCAGGAGAGGAACAGATATCATATGGAGATTCCCATCGTTCCTTCTAAGGCAAGATAATTTCCACAAGGTGCTACAAGAGTGGTGGGGAGAATTCGCAGAGGACAATAAGGAACATAGAGAGTCCCCAGTGTTATATTGGGAAACGGCAAAAGCGGTCCTAAGGGGCCGTCTGGTGGGGTATGCGGCTACGATCAAACGGAAAACCAATGAGAATTATAACTTTCATAGTGAAGCAGTACGGGTAGCATATACAAATTATGTGACAAATAGATCTCCCATGACTAAAGGCAGATGGCTGGGGGCAAAAGAGGGATCTGATGAATGGGCCAAAAAAAAGGAACAACTATTGTGGTCGCACAAGGAGGTTGACTTACATAGGTTTGGCAATAAGGCGGGGAGGATGTTGGCCATTCTGGCAAGGGGCAGCAGAAAAATGACAGTGATCTCTAAACTGAAAACAAAGGGGGGAGAGGTGACCACAGATCCTAAGGAAATTAATAAATTGCTGGGAGATTACTATAGAAAACTATATGGGTCAGGGAATAACGACATGACTGACAAGGCAGGATGGTTAAGACAAGCCCAAATGCCTAGCTTGACGGGGGAATATTTGAGTGCCTTAAACGCAGAAATCACAGTAGAGGAGGTGACGAGAACAATTGGGGAGCTTAAAGGACGCTTTACACGCTGCGACATCGCTAACGATATATCGTTTGGGTCACGTCGTTAGTGACGCACATCCGGCGTCATTACTGACATCGCAGCGTGTGACACCTAGGAGCGACGATCAATTATCGCAAAAACGTCAAAACTCGTTGATTGTTGAGACGTCGCTCCTTTTCATAATATCGTTGCTGCTGCAGGTACGATGTTGTTCGTCGTTCCTGCGGCATCATGCATCGCTATGTGTGACACCGCAGGAACGACGAACATCTCCTTACCTGCGTCCACCGGCAATGAGAAAGGAAGAAGGTGAGCGGCATATTCCGGCCGCTCATCTCCGTCCCTCCGCTTCTATTGGGCGGCCGCTTAGTGATGCCGCAGTGACGTCGCTATGATGCCGAACGCACCTCCCCCTTGAAGGAGAGATTGTTCGGCGGTCATAGCGACGTCGCTGAAAAGGTATGTGCATGTGACGCTGCCGTAGCGATAATGTTCACTACGCAGCGATTACCGAATGTCGCACGAACGACGGGGGCAGGTGCTATCGCGCACGACATCGCTAGCTATCGCTAGCGATCTTGCAGCGTGTAAAGCACCCTTTACACCTACAAGGCACCGGGACCTGATGGTTTTAACAGTGAATTCTATAACCTCTGAAGTATCTGATCTCGCCAGATCTAACTTCAGTGTTTAATGCTTTCCTGGGAGTGGCGGAAATACCCAAAAATTCCAACATAGCATACATTAAATTACTCCCCAAGGGAACCAAGGACCTGGATGATCCCTCTAGTTATAGACCTATATCACTCATAAATCAGGATTTAAAAATAATGTCCAAGATCATGCCTAATAGACTGCCCGAGATTTCACCTAGGCTCATTACGGACCACCAGGTGGGGTTTATTAAGGGGAGAAATGCCGTTACCAATATCCGGAAGACAATTCTAATGGTAGACGTGGTTAGGCTGGGACTCTATGAGGGAGGGACAAGACCTGCCCTAGTTACACTCGACACAGAAAAAGCATTTGATAATGTACATTGGAGGTGGTTAGACAGGGTAATGGAGGCCATAGGCATTGTAGGCAAGATGAGCCTTTACATTAGAAACCTTTATGCCAACTCGGGAACTAGGGTACACACTCCGGGCTTTCTATCAGACGTGTTCCCTTTGATGAAGGGAACAAGACAGGATTGCCCGTTATCTCCTCTTTTATTCAAACTGGAAATCGAGCCGTTGTCAAGAATACTACAGGGACAAAATAGCTTTAAAGGGATCAAGTTAAGGGGTTCAGAAGTAAAGACAGCTGTTAGGGCCAGGTGGACGGGCAGACCCAGGAGGTGGATCCACTGGGCTGAACACCTCACCGAGGGCAAGGTGCCCGGTAGCCGGAGCACTAGCAGGACAGTCCGTTTAGAGGAGTGGAGTAAAGAAGTCCCTGGGACCACGGGGTCTCTGATGGTAGTCCGGGTGACGGAGCTCAGGTTCGGAGGCCGAGATGTCGTCAGGCAGAGTCCGGAACCAATGGAGCGAGAAGATGGGTCACCACAGGGATCGGAGATGGCAGGAGCTGACGGGATGCCAGGCCGTCACCGTTCGGGGTTCGGGTATCGTCAGGACCGGTTGGCGGGCAGGATCAGCTCTACGAGAGAGATAGGTGAGTATATCACAGACACAAGGAGACCTGACTCCTAGCTTAGAAAACACGAAGAACAGGCCCCGCCCACTTGGAAAGGAACCCCCTATATACCCAGTACCTGATCCTTCAATATCCTGTTGGAGGACACTGGCCCTTTAAGAAAGGGTCAATGACCGCGCGCGTGCCCTAATGCGCATGCGTGAGGCCCGGGTGCCAGAAGCCAGGGCAGTGAGCGGTGAACAGGAGGCAGGGGAGCCGGCCTGGAGCAGAACTGCCGACGGGCGCCGGGAGCGGGGACCGAGCCGCCTGGGAAGCGCAGGTGATGGGGGCTGGAGCGGGGGACGCCTGATAGAGGAGCCGGGGAGCGAGGCAGGGAAGCCGGGGAGCGTGGCATGTGAGCCGGGGAGCGAGGCAGGGGAGCCGGGAAGCAAGGCAGGGGACCCGGGGAGCGTGACAACAGCGCTTTTTGCCGATGACATCATACTTCATATGGGGGACCCCGGTGCGGATTTGCCACAGACTCTTGCCTTGATTGAAAAATGTGGTTCATTCTCAGGTTTCAGACTGAACAAAAAAAAGTGCGAGATCATGTTCCTAAATGGGCATCATGGGACAATGGGGGGGGAGGAAAGTAAGGGATGGCTGTCTATGTGGAATTCCTATAGCACAATCATCAATCAAATACCTGGGAGTACATATAGGAAGAACGGTGGAAACAATCTACAACTTGAACTATGGCCCGCTAATCAGGAAAATTATAGTTCAATTAAAGAGATGGAAAGGTCTGCCACTTCCATTACTTGGAAAATGCCACCTGATAAAAATGATGAGCTTCCCTAGGCTGCTGTATCCCTTCCAGACGATCCCGCTATTGCTAATACTAAAGGATCTGAATAAGCTCAACTCAGCGTATGCAGAATTTGTGTGGAGGGGAAGGAAACCCAGAATAAAGCTGCGTACGATGATGAAGTCAGTGGAGGAGGGAGGACTAAACTTTCCAGACGTCCGAGGTATAATCTTGTATGTATCATGAGGCATATGATTGATTGGGTGAGAGGAACGAGTAGGCAGACCATGTGATGGAAACTAAATATGCGTCACCGTGGGATCTGACGTCCATTCTGCATTCCCCACTATCCAGGGTTGAAGGGCACATAAGGAACTCAATTGTATTCCGAGACACCATGCTAACATGGAAGTCGGTAAGGAAAAAACTGGGGCTCTCATGGAAAGTGTCCAAGTACTTGAACCCCTGGGCATTCCCAAATTTTCCCCTGGGACGAGAAAACAAGCTATTTACTAGATGGAGAGAGAAGGGAGTCAGGAGAATGATAGATGTTATGAATGTGGAGGACAGGAGGTGGATGACAGGTCGGGAAGAGTTGGATAAGTACAACCTTAATAGCTCACATATCAACCAATATGAACAATTGAAACATGGAATAATAGGAGACCTTTGTGTGGTTGGAAGAGGGCTGAATAGAAGTTTGATTGATGAGTTACTGGAATATGATGTAACAAGTGTAAATGTCTCTAAAATTTATTGATCGCTAAGGGGGGTGCTTATTTCACAGGAGGATAGTCGGACTTTAACAGCGTGGGGGAAACAATTGGGAAGGCAAGAAGTGATAGATGACATACTGAAAGGATGGGTACAAGTGCAAAAACATATTATCAATGAGAGATGGAGAGACACTCAATTCAGAATTCTACATAGGGTTATTATGGGTTTCAACATACCAGGTAGGGATAGGTGGTGTCCTAAGTGTCAAAAAGAGAAAACGGATATGCTGCATGAGCTATGGAAATGTGAGACAATCGATAGGTTCTGGAACCAAGTCAGACTATTTGCCCAGTCAACATGGGGAATTTTTAGCAATCTAGACTTAATGGTGTGGGTTTTAAACTCCTTTGAGGGAGGAGTAGGAGGGGGACCGAGCACGCAGGGAAAGAGGAAATACGCAATAACGCATGACATAGCCATGATAGCTAAGCGTTGCATCTTACAACACTGGATTCAATGGGAGTGCCCATCCATAAAGGAAGTTATGGGTGAACTACACAACCTTCTGAAGTTGGAAAAACTAGAAGCGGAGAGGGATAAAGATGGGTTGACAGCCAAGTTTTTTGGGAGATGGAGAAATTTTATTGAAAGCCAATTCACACAGGGAGAAATAATTAACCTGATGGCACCTTTTGTTCACTCGGAGTGGTATCTCCTGAGCGATATCCAGGACAGCCTGGGTAAACTGAGAATCACCTAAGAGGGGGCCTGGAGGGAGGGGGAGACGAGACGGTTGGGAATACCAAGGCACGCTAGCAAAATTGAAATCATTCAGGGACGACAGAGATTTAACGAATTGTATTGCATATGTTATATTATATTTCATTACCTCTGTTTTGGTGTAATGTTAATGTATATTATCTTAAATCGAAGAGCAGCATGGAACTCCAAATTGGGGTATCACCCATTTCTATGTCACATTTTGTCAGATGAATGTTCTTCTTTTGCAATTATATCTTGTCATGTTTTTACAAATTTGAAAAATCCATAAAAAACGTTTGGGAAAAAAAAACCCTAGTCCCAGCGTCACTTTCGGGAAATGACGTCAGAAGTGCGTCATCCAATTGCAAGGGATGTTCTCGCGCATCCACAGATGATCACGTGCGGCGACCGGCAATTCACAAGGTGGTTCTGTCCTACACACCCCCACCGCGCACATACTGATCCCGACAGCCATGCTGGAGTGCCCCTGTTACCTCGTGCCCACCGGATTTACCAGGTAAGATGGCGCCGCTGTCGCTTGGGCAGAACCACTACCCACAGACATAGCCCCCGTGGGCTGTTGCGGTACATCGTAGTCTCCGCTATCCGGCAGGACCACGTTACTGCCAACTCCCCCACTACCCGTGAGGGGTTATAAAGCAGGATGATAGCAACGCTCACAGGCACGGCCTCCGTGGGTCTGCTGTGGCTCTCCCCTCAGCACCTCAACCGGCCATGACAGGACCCGTTCCGCTGCTAGTATCGACTGGCCAGGGCTGGGATGCTGGAATGCTTCAGCCACGAAGAGCCCTCTTGAACCACCTGCATCCTGGAGGTTCCCCGTTCAAGGACAGAAAACCAACTGATGTGGGAAGAGGTGCCGCCCCTTTTTTCCTGTAGGTTTCCTGTCCTTGATGCAATAAGAAGCGATCAAAACGTCGTATCTATCCAAAATGGTGTACGGTAATTAAAAACGTCAGCTCAGGATGTATAAAATAAGCCCTCACACAGCCCCAGATCTTGAAAAATTAGAACACTACAGGCCTCAGAAAATGACGATAAAAGCACAATATTTTTTTTTTTTTTTAAATTAAAAAAAAATAATTCACCACTTAAATAGAAAAAAAATCAAGTTCTCATATGGCTATATATCATGAAAAATAATAATGATAAAAAAAAAAAGCTATGGCTCTTGGAAGAAAGATAGGAAAAAAAATAAATAAACAATAATCGAAAACAAACAGAAAATCGCCAGATGGTGAAGGGGTGAATAGAATTAACACTTCCTTTGTTGTTGTTTTTTTTTTAATTTACCTGTGTCCATTCAGTTAAATTATTGCGATTTTGATTATTTTTAGCAGATTTAATTCAGTTACCGAATATATTAGGACCAGTTAAAAACACACAGCACATAAAAGCTATCTGCTTTTAATTACAATAAAGAGCCAGGGTTCTATGACTGTGCCCTATGACTGCCCAGAGGCACAAACAGGACACCTCTGGCAGCAGTAATTAGTCATAATGATGAACGAATGGTTAATTATTACAGTAGTTCCTAAATAATTATCTATTTCTACAGGTATGCAGCAGATCACTGTGGAATACAGAATGGGATAACTGTGCAACAGCTAAATATGAAACCAATTCACTTATCTCCATTGGCTTAGTCTTTGCTAGTTACCATGAATAACAACAAGGAGGAAAGTTACTCTGCAATATTATACCTTACATTTTGCTATTGTCACATCCTTATATGTAAAAAATACATGCTTAATAAATTAGTTCAGATATCTGTATTTATATATCTGTAATTTTATTATAATTACTTCACAAAGAAACATTTCAGGAGGTTAGATATTTGCTGTTTGTTTGTATATTACACAATGTATAAAATTATTAGGCAATTTATATTTTTAACAAATAGACTAGTTTTCTACCGTGCTTGCTACATAAAAGTGTAGTGTAAAAAAATGTACCTCTCTCAACTGAAGGTAGTATACAATTTAGAGTTAAAAGTATAAAAATCTATAATCAATATGCAGCGGCGTAACTAGAGTTTGATGGGCCCCGGTGCAAAGTTTGGACCCGGGCCCCCCACTCCACGTACACCGACACTTGGGGTACGGGATAATGATACTGCCACTCGGGGTACGGGATAATCACGCTGACACTTGGCTCTTACACTCAATATCAAGATCTAAAATCTCTCTATCAGCACCCAGCTTTCCTATGTTCTGATATGCATCTTGTCATCGGCACCCAGCTTCCCCATGCTCTGCCATACATCTTTCCCTCAGCACCCAGCTTATCCATGTCAGAGCATGGGAAAGCTGAGTGCTGAGAGAAGATGTATAGCAAAACAGGGGAAAGCTGGGGCTGAGAGAGAGAGCCTTTTTCCCTCAGCACAAAACCTTTGCATCCCATGCTTGTATCTTTGTCCCCCCTCGTATATAGTTCACCAAATACTGTAATGGCCCCCACATAGCCTTCCATATAGTATAAAGGGTCCCACATAACCCTTCATATAATAGAATACACCTCCATAGTCCCCCATGTATTATAATGCATTTCTCATAGTTCTCCATGTATTATAATTTACCCCCATAGTCTTCCATATATTATACTGCACCACATAGTCCTCAACGTTTTATAATGCACCCCCATAGTCTATGTATAAGGTAGCCTCCATAGTCCTCCATATATTATAATGTAGCCCCCATAGTCCTATATGTATTATAATGCAGCCCCATAAACCTTCATATTGTATTATGCAGGTCATACTCCTCCATGTATAATGCACCCCCATATTCCATGTATAAAGTGTCCATCATTTTGTATTATGCAGCCCCATAGACCTCCATGTCTAATGCCCCGTTATAGTCCTAGTATAAGGTGTCTTTCATGTTGTATTATGTAGCCCCCCAGGCCTCCATATGTATAATGCAGCACCCCCAGGCCTCCATGTGTATAATGCAGCTTACACCAGGCCTCCCTGTGCATAATATAAACAACATCTGAACATGCGGGGGAAATTTTTGGTGATCACCTCCGATCACCATAACCCCTAAATAGGATAGCCAAAATAATAATTCCCTGGTAGAGACTCCATAAATATCAAGAAACCAAAAAGAAAAGAGTCACTGACACTACCTTAATGCAAAGAGTTATACAAGTTTATTAATCAGTTATATAAAAACACATAGATTAAAAGAGGTTCAAAGATAAGTGCTGGAGAGGATACAAAAAACAAGGGGCTGCAAACCACTGCTGAAAGTGTACAGAAAGTGCATCAAATAGTGGCTGGGGAACCTGTGTCACCACGTAATAATTCAAAGATCGGCTCAAAGCCTGCAAAAAAATTTACCATATGGACCAAAATAAGGTGCTGCCTAGTGCATGCATACAGGGCACAAGGATGGTATAATAAGTGCCCCGCACACAAACACCATGTCTGGCAGGAAATAAAACCGGGGAGAAAATAAACCCCTAGCACATGGCAAAATACATATAAGTTTTGCAGGTCAAGACAGTAACAATGAGCAGGGACACGTACCCATAATAACCGAGTCAGCAGATGGAAATACAGCTCCACAGACCCCAACGCGTTTCGCGAGGGCTTCTTCACTGGGGGTCGCTTTTGTTTTTTGTATCCTCTCCAGCACTTATCTTTGAACCTCTTTTAATCTATGTGTTTTTATATAACTGATTAATAAACTTGTATAACTCTTTGCATTAAGGTAGTGTCAGTGACTCTTTTCTTTTTGGTTTCTCCCTGTGCATAATGCAGTACCCCCAGGCCTCCATGTGTATAATGCAATCCCCACCAGGTCTATGTATGTATAATGCAGTACCCCCAGGCCTCTGGCCACCGTGTACTCACTGATGTCCTCCATATCCCCGCTGGTCTGGTCTGCGTCCTCCCGTCCTGCGCTCCGTGCACTCAGCACAGCAGTCGCACAGGAGTGACGTCATGGTGCAGCCACAGGGGGAGAATGATGATGTATAGAGCGGCGCCAGAATTTGTTAATTCTCACCACAGTGACTGGGTCAAGCTTTTGCCTTGGGCTGTGATGGTGGGAGCCCAAGGAGAATATTAATGCCTCTCTTCTCCTGAAGATTCCTTTTAGACCTGGAAAAGAGGGGGAATAAAGGGGGTCTGTTTCTACCAGTCTGCCTGTTGGTACTAGCCTGCCTGAACCAGCCTGCCTGCCTGTTCTAGTAGTATGGCCTGCACCTAAGTCCATCCCTGCTACAGTGCCGAGAGTTCCCCTGGAGTGGTACTTAGTGGCTCCCTTCCAGCACAAGCCTAACCTCACCATCAGAGGCTCTAGTGAAGACAAGATAGCCGCTTAGCTATGCCAGGGTGGGCCCGGTCCTGTGGTGCAGTGGGTCCACAGACACCTGCGTGACATTGAATACCATGCTCTCCAGTGCCAAAGATTGGAATTAGCTGCCCTATAGCTATGGTTCTACTCAGAGAGGGTGAAATATCTGAGTGGGCCCCTAACCAGGTAACATTGATTACAACTATGGTGGTGCATCCTAATTGTGGGTACAAGAGAGCATCAGCAGATGACTGGGCTGTTACTGAACAAAAATGTCTATACAAAGACCAACATCAATAATAATGCAGTGACTATCTGGCCCAGATTGTCAGGACAACTTCTTTGAACCACCACTCGACTGCAGAGTTTACAACAAAGACATTTAACCTCTTCCATTTCCAGCACCATCTCATGTGTTCCCAACCTGCACAAACTCGTCACCCTTCTGTCACCCTAATGATGAGCCTGTAGCTGCCATACTTGGCCATGTTACTGGACCTGATGGGTGCTACAAAATCAATGTACTGTAGACCCCCACATAATAATGCACACGAATGTGCCCTTTACAAAGTAAAATGTCCTCTTTGTTGTCACAGATGTGTCACGGCCTGTGACAGAGGTATCATGGCCAGCTGACAATCCAGTGGCAGCGAGTGAGTGTTAGATCAGATTACTTATGGTCCATTTGCCAGGGGAGAACAGAGCTCCAGGTATCCAACTTGGCTACAGGTGAGTTGCAGGTTGTTGTCAGGGGTCACAACTTCCCCCTTTCCCTAGCAATAAGGCAATCCTCTCCCCTCCATTGTTGTTGTTCTATATATCTGGTATAGGATCTCTCCTCTGCAGTGACATTATAAACCACCGCAAAAAAAAAAAGATAAGAAATTTAAACAGATATTGTTTTTGGATTCCTAATCATGGATCCAATAACTGTTCTTACAGAGCATATGCAGGGTCTGTCTCTGGAGGTGGCAAAGCTTCGTTTTTCATGAGTCTACCGAGTCTTTGAAGTCTGTAATGTCTTTGGCCATATTGATTGATGGATAGACGTATTATAGAGCAGTCAGTGGGTTTCCCCTCTCAGGATGTCATTCTTCGGGGTGAAACCCTTTCCGACAAGACTCTTTTGGGTGATGACCCTGACCTCATGGTGACTGATGAGCCTATGCAGTTTGCGGTAATCTCTTCTGAATCTATTACCAAGAGGACTGGCCGCAGAATAGGAGTATGCTTTTTCTGCGGTCAGAAAGGTAATTTTGTTGGTGTTTGCCAGTACATGACGTTATAAAATAATAAACTGACATCTAATACTGTATTTCCCTAAAATAAGACAGGGTCTTATATTATTTTTTGCTCCAAAAGGTGGGCTAGACTTATTTTCAAGGAATGGCTTATATTTTCCTATCAACGACAATCTACATTTATTCTTGAACAAAAAAAATCAACATTTATTCAAATCTAATCATGCCATCCCATTCTGGAACATCAACATTTTGGGTTACTCCTACAGTGCTATGCAGAAGTTTGAGCACCACTGGTCAAAATTACTGTTATTGTGAACAGTTAATCAAGTTGAAAATGAAATGATCTCTAAAAGGCATAAAGTTAAAGATGACACATTTTCTTTATATTTTAGGTAAGAACAAAAAAAAATATTTTCATCTTTAACATTTTAAAAACTACAAAAATGAAAATGGGCCAATGCAAAAGTTTGAACACCCTTGGAGATTTGTGTGCTCAGATAACTTTGACTATCATTTCAGACCTTAATTAGCCTGTTAGGTTTGTGGCTTGTTCATTATCATAGTTAGGAAAGGGCAGGTGATGCAAATTTCACAGCTTTATAAAAACCCAGCTTTCTCTACCCTTGTGCAAATAAAACAAAAGCCATGGGTTTTTCAAAGCAGCTGCCTAGCACTCTGAAAATCAAAATGGTGAAGGCCCACAAAGCAGAAGAAAGCTAGAAGAAAACAGCAAAGCGTTTTCAAGTTCTCCTTTCCTCAGTTAGCAAAGTAATTCAGAAATAGCACTTACAGAAACAGTGGAGGTCAGGATACGGTCTGGAAAAACAAGCAAAATTTCTGTGAGAGCTGCTCGTAGGATTGCTAGAGTGGCAAATCAGAACCTTCACTTCACTGCAAAAGTCCTTCAGGAAGATTTAGCCGACTCTGGAGTTGTGGTACATTGTTCTACTGTTCAGAGACACCTACAGAAAAATGGCCTTCATGGAAGAGTCATCTGAAGAAAACCTCTCCTGCGTCCTAACCATAAAATTTAGCATCAGAAGTATGCAAAATAACATCTAAACAAGACTGATGTATTTTGGAAACAAATCGTGTTAACTGATGATGTTAAAATAGAACTCCTTGGCCACAATGATCAAACCAAATGTTTGGGAAAAAAAGGAGACAGAATGTCATGACAAGAACATCTCGCCAACCATTAAGCATGGGGGTGGATTAATCATGCTTTGGGTTGTGTTCTATCTCCAATGGCACTGGGAACATTTCACGGGTAGAGGGAAGAATGGATTCAATTAAAGTTTAACAAATTCTTCAAGCAAACATAACACCATCTGTAAAAAAGCTGAAGTTGAAAAGAGGATGACTTCTACAAATGGATAAGGATCCTAAACACAATTCAAAATCCACATTAGCCTATGTCAAAAGGTACAAGCTAAAGGTTTTACAATGGACCTCACAGTACCCTGATCTGAACATCATTGAAAATCTGTGGCTAGACCGCAAAAGAGCAGTGCATGCAAGAGGACCCAGGAATCTTACAGAACAAGAAGACTTTTCCAAGGAAGAAAGCATGAAAATCCCTCAAACAAGAATTGAAAGACTCTTGGCTGGCTACAAAAAACATTTACAAGCTTTGATACTTGCCAAAGGGGGTGCTGCAGGGTACTAACCATGCAGCGTACCCAATATTTTGCATTGGCCAACTTTATTTTTTGTTGTGGATTTAAGAATGTAAAAAATATATATATTTTTTTTATTTTTGTCTAAAATGCAGAGGCTATGTGTTATCCTTATCTTTATGGCTTTTACAGATAATTTCATCTTCAACTTGCTTAATTGTTCAGATTATCAGTAAACTTGACCAGGGGTGCTCAAACTTTTGCATGCCACTGTATTACTGGTTCAAATGCACATATTCTTATCTGATCTGCTATTCTTTTGGTGCAGAACCTGTCCTATAGTGGTGGGTAGATATATTTACAAAGGCTTAAATTACCTGCTTAAATGTATTATTCTTTATGTACTGCTAAGTTTACCCCCAAAAGAAAGCAGACACAACCTAAAAGAATCACACTTACCAGACCCCAAACAGTTAGGCTATGTGCCCACACAGCGGAGAATTCGCGGAATTTGCCGCGATTTTTTTGCGGAAATTCCGCGGATTTTTCAAAAATCCGCAGTACAGCAACTCCCCAGCCATTTCTATGGCATTTGAGGAGTGCTGTGCCCATGCTGCGTTTTTTTTGCGCAGCGGACATAATGCGGATTTCCTTACAGAAAACTCTGCAGCATGTGAATTACTCCTGCAGATTTTTTCGCAGGGTCACATACTTACCTATCTTGATAGAAGACACTGGAGTCACTTCTAGCGCAGTGGAGCCAGGAGCAAGAAGCAGAAGGTGGGTGGGGCCTGCACGAGCTGCGGTCATGTGACTGCAGGAGCTAGTTCAGGCCCGCCCACCTCCTGCAAAGTGCAGAGAGACACAGCTGGAAAGTGAAGTGCTGCATGATGGAGGTAAGTATGAACTCACCCATCACTCTAGCACTTGTTTTGCATTGAGGATGCAGTGCCGAAGCCATGGTACTGTATCCTCAATGCAGAATGACCGCAGCATATCCGCAGGACATTCCGCAATAAAACCGCAGCATGGAAACAGACAAAGTTGTGCTGTGAATTTCTGGAAGCTCCTGCGGAATGTCCTGTGGATATATCTGCAGGACACTTTTCCCGTGGGCACATAGCCTTAGGGGCACTTTGCACACTACGACATCGCAGCTGCGATGTCGGTGGGGTCAAATCGAAATTGACGCACATCCGGCGTCGCAGTCGATATCGTAGTGTGTAAATCCTTTTTGATACGATTAACGAGCGCAAACGCGTCGTTATCGTATCATCGGTGTAGGGTCCGGCATTTCCATTAATTGGGAAATACCGATGTTACGATGTTGTTCCTCGTTCCTGCGGCAGCACACATCGCTGTGTGTGAAGCCGCAGGAGCGAGGAACATCTCCTACCTGCGTTCTGTGGCTCACGCCGGCTATGCGGAACTAAGGAGGTGGGCGGGATGTTTCCGTCCCGATCATCTCCGCCCCTCCGCTTCTATTGGCCGCCTGCCATGTGACGTCGCTATGACGCCGCACGACCTGCCCCCTTAATAAGGAGGCGGTTTGCCGGCCAGTGCGACGTCGCAGGGCAGGTGAGTGCATGCATAGCTGCCGTAGCGATAATGTTCGCTACGGCAGCTATCACCATGATATCGCAGCTGCGATGGGGGAGAGGACTATCGCGCACAGCATCGCAGCATCGGCTTGCGATGTCATAGTGTGCAAAGTGCCCCTTAGAGTTGGCAAGTGCATGGGCTCTCATATACAAATCTGTGTCACTGTGAGGTCCCCCTGCATTCTACAGCAGTTGGGTCTCCCTAGTGACTGGAAGCCGTATCACGCACGCAGAGTGATACAGACACCCAATCTGTTTGTGAAAGCTGCAGTGCAATGCATCTTAAATGGCAAGGGACCTGACAGCAACACAGATCTCCCATCCACCATCGGCACTTGCCAACTGTAATTGCTTAAGGGTCTGGTGAGTGGTGTGCATTTTTTTGGGGGTGGGAGTTCTTTGGGGGATGTTTGCTCACTTTGATGAAGAGTTCTACTGTATTCAACTTTTTTTAACTGCTTGGACACTTCCTTATAGAACCGTAACTAGGGCTTATTTTGCTTATTTTGGGGGTAGGTCTTATTTTTGAGGAAACAGGGTAATAGGCAGTTTGGAAAGAGATAATTCCAGCGAGTTTATTTCCCTGACTTGCAATTCTCGCTTTCTCCTGCCTAGAAAGGTGATGCTGGGGAGTAAATCTGAGAATGTTGAGATATTCTTTGATAGCGGAGCAGGGGGTTGATCTAATTGATACTCAGTTTGTGCATATGCATGGCATGATGTAATACTTTGGAGAAACCGGTCCCCATTTACACCATTGATTCTGCACCCTCCTTCAGAAATGCCTCTCACAAATAGTACATAATATTAAGGGGTACTTTGCACGCTGCGACATCGCAGGCCGAATCTGCGATGCCGAGCGCGATAGTACCCGCCCCCGTCGCAGCAGCGATTTCCTTGTGATAGCTGCCGTAGCGAACATTATCGCTACGGCAGCTTCACATGCACTCACCTGCCATGCGACCGTCGCTCTGGCCGGCAACCCGCCTCCTTGTTAAGGGGGCGTGTCGTGCGGCGACGTCACACGCCAGGCGGCCAATCGGAGCGGAGATGAGTGGGATGTAAACATCCCGCCCATCTCCTTCCTTCCGCATATCCTACAGAAGCCGCGGTGACGCCGGTAGGAGATGTTCCTCGCTCCTGCGGCTTCACACACAGCGATGTGTGCTGCCGCAGGAGCGAGGAACAACATCGGACCGTCGCGTCAGCGTAATCATGGATTACGTCGACGCTGCACCGATGATACGATTACGACGCTTTTGCGCTCGTTAATCGTATCATCGAGCCTTTACACACTACGATGTCGCATGCGATGCCGGAAGTACGTCATTTTCAATTTGACCCCACCGACATCGCACCTGCGATGTCGTAGTGTGCAAAGCCCGCCTGAGGCTATGTGTCCACGTTGCTTTTTACCTGCTTTTTACCTGCTTTTTTGCTGCTTTTTCAACTGCAGTGTTTAATGGCAAAATAGATGTGCTCTGCTTTTCAAGCAAAGTCTATGGGAATTTGGGTTTCTTGTGCCCACTATGCAGTTCAAACTGCTGCCTTTTTGTGGCAGAACTTTGGACAAAAACTCAGCTTTGCAGTGCAAAACCCAAATGGCAAAAACAATTGACATGTCAATTGTTTTTGCCATTTGCGTTTTGAACTGCAAAGCAGAGTTTTTGACCAAATTTCTGCTAGAAAAAGGCAGCAGTTTGAACTGCATAGTGGGCACAAGAAACCCAAATTCCCATAGACTTTGCTTGAACAGCAGAGCACATCTATTTTGCCATTAAACGCTGCAGTTGAAAAAGCAGCAAAAAAGCAGGTAAAAAGCAGGTAAAAAGCAACGTGGACACATAGCCTCAGGCTATGTGTCCACGTTGCTTTTTACCTGCTTTTTACCTGCTTTTTTGCTGCTTTTTCAACCGCAGCGTTTAATGGCAAAATAGATGTGCTCTGCTGTTCAAGCAAAGTCTATGGGAATTTGGGTTTCTTGTGCCCACTATGCAGTTCAAACTGCTGCCTTTTTCTAGCAGAAATTTGGTCAAAAACTCTGCTTTGCAGTTCAAAACGCAAATGGCAAAAACAATTGACATGTCAATTGTTTTTGCCATTTGGGTTTTGCACTGCAAAGCTGAGTTTTTGTCCAAAGTTCTGCCACAAAAAGGCAGCAGTTTGAACTGCATAGTGGGCACAAGAAACCCAAATTCCCATAGACTTTGCTTGAAAAGCAGAGCACATCTATTTTGCCATTAAACACTGCAGTTGAAAAAGCAGCAAAAAAGCAGGTAAAAAGCAGGTAAAAAGCAACGTGGACACATAGCCTAAGTGTGGGGGATTTTCATTCGGAGTTGATTTCATGTAATGTACTGGAGAGTCCTCCAGCCTTGTCTCGCAGTTTCCACAAAACCTGTAGAAGAAAAAACTCCATCAAGCAAAAATAAAAAAATCAATTTCTTTATTTCATTATTAATATTAAAAATATTACATAAAAATAGAAAAAAGCCCTATACAGTAATAGATAACACAAAAAAGAATTAGATATTATCTTTACATACACTTCATTCAATAATATCTACGAATAGATGTATATAAGGTCAAAATGTGTTTTCTTTATTAAACAATGGATCAGCACCAAAATACAAAATAGTATTTACATACCAACACTTAACTCAACCAGCATATATTTCAAAATAGTAATTTCAAATAGTAAAAATATATAATTAGTTACTACCCATACTCATAGGATAAATTTTTACCAATATATGTTGTATTAACCAAGGTTGGGCAGTAGATGGCAGTGAAGCTATTTGAAAAAACTCAGCTATATAAAATGTAAGCTGCATTACCCAAAAGTAGACGATAGATGGCAATAAAGTTGACTATTTGAAAACACAGCTGTATACAATAGCAGTGTTGGATAGATTGTGGGCTAAATGCCCAAAGATTTTAAAATGCATAAAAGCTATAGGTGAACACAGATGCCAATGGACCTCATAGTGCATATAAACAATACATACAAGTAGAGATAAACAGAGTCATTACTGTAGGGTCCCCTTGATGCACGTTTCACCGTCATAGCTTCCTCAGAAGGGGTGTCTTGTCTCGGAGTTTCCGAGGAGGTAGTGAACATATGAACCTGAGTCCCATTCTATCTAAGAGGGTGGTGGGTTCTGCACTATGCCCGGACCTAGAAAGAAGGGTTTTGGAGGATCAGGGGGATGCCCCAACTTCTCGTCCTCCGGGAAGGTTGTTTGTACCACCTAGTCTTCGCCACAAAGTGTTTGAGTAAGATCACGGTATGGTGCTGGCAGGTCATCCTGGGAGCAGAGCAACTACTGACCTTCTTGCTCATCGTTTTTGGTGGCCAGGGTTGCATAGGGACATTGTGAATTACGTGTCGGCTTGCAGTACTTGTGCACCTGCGACAGTCAAGCATGCTCGTCCTTCTGCATCTCTTTTGCCCCTGTCTATTCCCTCTAGACCATGGACACATTTGTCCATGGATTTTATCACTGACCTGCCATCGTCCGCAGGGAAGACTGTAATTCTGGTGATGGTTGATAAATTTAGTAAAATGGTAAATTTCTTTGCATTGTCGTTGGCCAAGACTTTGGCACAGGTGTTTGTTTGTGACATTGTGAAACTTCATGGGTTTCTGTTCGATGTTGTCCTGGAATGCGGAACTCAGTTTGTCTCAAAGTTCTGGAAGGCGTTATGTACACATCTGGAGGTGCAATTGTCTTTCTCTTTGGCTTTCCACCCTCAGTGGAATGGTTAGACAGAGTGCACTAATCAGAATCTGGAGACTTATCTCAGATGCTTTGTTACTGAGAATTAGGATGACTGGGCATTATTTAACTCTTTGGCCAAGTTTGCCATCAACAACCGGAGTCAGGAGACTAATAGTAAGTTGCCATTTTTTGGCGCATACAGTTTTCACCCTCAGTTTGGCACAATTACGGGGATGGGGGCTTCTGGTATCCCAGAAGAGGAGCGTTTTTCTGCTTCACTCTCTTTGGTGTGGCGAAAGGTTAAGATTAATCTGACGATGATGAGTGACAGGTACAAATGTATGGCTGATAAAAAGTGTTTGCCAGAATGGTTATCCACCTGAAACACCAAGTTGAAAATTCTACCTTGGAAGTTGGTCCCAAGGTTTATTGGTCCCTATAAAATCACGCATATCATTAACCCGGTAGCATTTCAGCAGGAACTTCCATGGGCCTTGAAAATTCACAACTTGTTTCATAGGTCATTGTTAAAGAAATCTGTTGAGGGGGCATGGCCTGGCTGAGCATGTGAGCAGCTGCATGGTGTGAGAGCTCCAGACAACTCACCTTGTCTGTGCTTCCACTGGGCCTCAAATCCGTGCGCTTTTCACCGTAGCTGATGCTGCACAGGGTGCTGCACATGCTGGGACCCATAATCTGTGCTCAGATGGGTGGAGGAACAACCAAGAAGCAGCAGGCAGTGGCGGTAGGGTCCAGCAGAGGAATCCTAGATGGCGCTGATGCGCAGGCCTCAGGCACCAGGGTAGACAGGCAGGCAGCCCTCAGTGGAGCAGAAAAGCTGGAGGAGTTTGTGAGGACCCCTAGCAAGAACTCTGCTATATCGGAGGGTCCAGGGACGCAGGATGCTGGCCAGAGCAGCAGATTCTCTGTACTGGCTGAAACTGCAATTGACTACAGTGCTGGCAATATGGAGGCGTCACCTGACCCACAGTCACTTCCAGAGGGCACCCTTACACCTGAAGCTGTAAATCAGGCAAGCACAGAGCCTACATTGAAAGATGTTTTTGTCGCTGGCGGGGAGGATGCCGCCGCTGCGCTCTCGCTGGCGCTCCAGTCCGGCGCTGCTACTGCTGCTGCTCGGTGGCTCGAGCGGTGGGCCGGATCCGGGGACTCGAGCGGCGCTCCTCACCCGTGCAGTGAAAGGGGTGATTTTGGGGTTTGGGGAGTTGGTCCGTGACGCCACCCACGGTTTGTGGTGAGGTTGGGGCACCACCGCTGCTCTGGACGGGGATCCCGGGAGCGAGGACAGGGAGCAGCCGAGATGTTTCTTTCCCCTCCGTGGGTAGGGGGTTGGTGGTCCCGGGGCCCGGTGAGGTGGGACGGGGAGGCAGGGTTGGCGAGGTGCAGGGTCGCAGGGGCAGCGCGGTGGCAGACGGCACAGTGGTACTCACTCAGCCAATGATGGATAAAGAGTCTCCGGTAAAACAAACGGCTGGATGGACGGGTCCCGCAGCCGGCTGCTGTGGTTGCCCCGGAAGGTTGGTGGTGGCTGCCTTTCCCTGCACCTGTTGTGTATCTTCGGTCCCGATGGCTTCCCACCGGTAACCCGCTCCCCAGCTTGGATATGGGCCGGAGGAGCCCCTTTTGCCCGCAGGCTCTGGCCCTGAGAATTCTAACTGTGGCGGTAGTTGTATTTCCCTTTCTCGGTTTGAACGGTTGCGTTCAGTCGGGTTTTTGCTGCTAGGAAACCCCGGAGGTTCCGGTCGCTAACGGATTTGACCAGTTTAACGGCGACTCCAAGCCTGGTCGGAGTCCGCAGGCCCTGCCGGTTTGTGCTGGCTTCTCTTCGCTACCCGGTTCGGTACCGGCGGGCCACCGCCCGTCCCCGGTCCTACGGTTCCGCGTCAATCAGCCTCTCCTGCAGACGGCCACCACCGTCTGCCAACCTTGCTCTCGGTGCCCGGGCCACGTACCCGGACACGGTCAGTCTGCTCCTCTACTACTACTTCCTACTCCTTCACTCTCCCTAACTGTTCTGACTTCCTTTCCCGCCTCCAGGACTGTGAACTCCTCAGTGGGTGGGGCCAACCGCCTGGCTCCACCCCACCTGGTGTGGACATCAGCCCCTGGAGGGAGGCAACAAGGATTTGTGTGTGACTGGTGTGCCTATCTCGGGGTGTGGGGTGTGTTGTTGCAGTACCTGTGACGACCTGGCTAGTCCAGGGTGCCCCATTTTCATGGCTGTCACACAATATTGTTCTACCCTAACCTCCCTCAACACTCAAATGGGGCTGATTAAAGAGGAACTGTCGTTAATGCGTCAAAACATGCAAAAAGTGAATGACAGAGTGTCAGCAGCAGAGAGCAGAATCAGTGATATGGAGGACGCTTTCCCCCAAGTGACCCAAGACACCCGCAAGCATGACCAACAAGTCCTAGAATTTTAAGCTAAAGCAGATGATCAAGGCTTCGGCGGAATAATGTCCGAGTTATTGGGGTCCCTGAAAAGACCGAGGGCAATAACCCCACTGAGTTTTTTGAGATCTGGCTGTGGAACTTATTTGCTACGGATGAACTTACCCCACTCTTTGCAGTGGAGAGGACACACAGGGTCCCTACCAGGCCATTACCACCAGGGGCTCCACCGAGACCAGTCCTGATAAAGCTCTTGCATTACAGGGCCAGAGATTCTTATACTGAAAGCAGCCCGCACTAAAGGGAAGGTCGCCTATAATGGCCGGGATGTCTCCTTTTCCCCCGATTACTCCATTGAGGTCTCAAAACGCAGAGCACAAGAGATTCTTATACTGAAAGCAGCCTGCACTAAAGGGAAGGTCGCCTACAATGGCCGGGATCTCTCCTTTTTCCCCCCCGATTACTCCATTGAGGTCTCAAAACGCAGAGCACAATTTGGTGATGTGAAGAGACAGCTCTGGAATTTATACATTTCATACTCCATGATTTATTTAGCAAAATTAAGGATTGCAGCCCCCGGAGAAACCACATTCTTTGAACATCCAAAAGAGGCGCTCCGCTAGATTGAGCAGAAACAGCAAAGAATCCGTCGGAATTTATGAAAGAAATGGATCCCATTTAAGTTCAAGTGCCATCGGTTATTACCGATAGAATGTTGCCTCACCATTTACAGCTAATTATCCGCAGCCCAGTGGAACCTTAATATTTTGGATTTTATCCTGTCAAAACAGGGGGTAGAGACTGGTCCTGTGGATCTCTCTTGAAATTTTGTAGTTGATCCTTGCACAGTTGCAGGATGGATTGGTGCCTCCGTCCGTCTATCATTTTCAGATGGAATTTCCTCTTGTTGTTTATGGGGTTTATACTTTTGGGGGTCTTTTTTACCTTTTCATCACTCATTGTTTTAGGGTAGTGGCAAATATGTTCTCAGAATTTGCTATGCGACTTAGAAACTGGGTTCTATGCAATTGTATACCATTACTGCCCTGCAGGCACACTCACCCACCTTTGCAAGGTCCACTGCAGTATTATGGCTAACAGTGTACAATTTCTCTCTTGGAATGTGAGGGATTTGGGGGATAGCACAAAAAGTACGGCGGTGATGGAGTTTGCCCGATCACTATCCCCAGCGCTAATATGCTTGCAAGAAATGCATTTAGAAAAAGGGAAGACCAGGTCATTAAATCAGGCTTTATAGGCTTTAGTTTGCATTCTGCTTTCTCTGGTTATGCCGAGGGGTTCATAAATCTATCCCATTTGACTTGATAACATCCAGGGTGGACGGGGAGGGTAGGATGGTGGCACTCCACTGTAAAATAATGACCAAGAAGGTAATATTGATCAGGGTTTACATTCCCCCACCCTTTAATAGTAAGGTGTTGGAAATGGTGGCAGCATTTGTGGATAAGATACCGAATGTATCGGTATCTTATCCACAGGGGACTTTAACAATATTAAACACCCATACTGGGACAGGCTTAAACCAGGGGCAGCGACTGAAGACTCGCATATGTCTAAATTCTGGGTACTTACACAGGAGATGTCACTTTTTTTGGTGTATGGCATCACAGAAATCCCAGGGACCAATAGTTTTCTTGCTATTCCAAAACACAACACATTACACTATGTAACAAAAAAAAATTCTGTTCCTGGGTTAAAAGTGTTATTTCCTATTTACTTGTGCATTACTTATTTTGGAAAAAGTTGATGTAACCCCGAAACTTTGCTTTTGTGGCTGCCACAATGATTTTAGGATACCTATGTAGTTCAATAGTAAACTCACTATATTTGAATGTCATTGTTCATGTGAACTACACATTACTGTCGTTTATTTAGTCTGATAAGATTTGTTTTCTTTCATGGGTTTTTTTCATGGTAACCAAAGTTGAAAGATGTTTAGGACTTCAGGATTCCAGACTTCACATCATTTAAAGCTATTGATACACATAAGTATTACTCCATAATGGTAACCAGTATCCTTCTTTTCCCCTTGCCCATTCGGCAAAGCTTAAAGAAGACTATAAAAAGGGGAAGAGATTGTTAAATCCAATGAAATATGAGAAATATGATTGGGAATTAATTCAAGATTTCAAAATGGTTGCATTCTTGATGGATCTTCAAAGAGGCTATACTAAGCTTCCATGCTTTGTTTGCCTTTGGAATAGCAGGGACGCTACCATAGACAATATTGGCCTAAATGTACTTGTTACGCTCACCGAGGGGCAGCGAGCGTCCGTGGGTGGACCCACTGGACCGTGCCCCGGACTCCCTTGAGAAAGCGACCAGCAGCGAACCCCTACACAGGGACTGTGTGGTGCCTCCCCAAAGGGCCTAAATGCACGGCAGCTAGGAACCGGTAGCAATAGTCTCCTTAAGGCCAGGTATAGCACAGGTGTGACGTCCACAGCAGGTAGGATACAGATATGGCACAGGTGATGTCCACAGCAGGTATGGCACAGGTGGCATCCACAACAGGTATGGCACAGGTGACGTCCACAGCAGGTAGGATACAGGTATGGCACAGGTGATGTCCATAGCAGGTATGGCACAGGTGGCACTATAGCGAGACAAAGAGTTAGGAACAAATAGCTGGTGCACAGATACAAACAATAGTACACAGGGGCCTGGATACTAGCAACACACTATTAGAAGGCGCCAGAGCAACGCTCCTGTCAGTCCATATCCTTGATGCCCATCTTGATAGACTCAAACAGAAGATGAATTCCGAGGAGCAAGGAGAGTACTTTCACCAATATAGCAAATTTCAAAATATGGGATGCCAGGGAAACTACAAGGAAAACCTGATGGGGTACTACATTTGGGGATTAATAAGTAAAGGTGATCTGACATACCCTCACAAAAGTAAACATTTCTAGGTTCCATTTCATCAATTTGTAGCTTTTTGCTTAAAATATGCTAATGATTTGAAATATATTATATTTCGTTTTTTCATTATGAACTTAAACCCAAACATTTGTAATTTTCCTTAAGACTGTATTCCAATTTCAACGTTTTGTGTCCTGCCGCAAAATCAAACTTTTTGCAGGCTAATACATTTTTTCCATGTTTTTATGATATAACCAATTAAGAAATTACATTTATTCCCTGGGAACAAAAATCATGTTACATTATCACATATAGATATGGCCCTGGGCATGGTGAGTATTCTTTCAGTGGTGGAAAGTGTTGAGTACTTGCCCAGAATTTTATCCGATCACGCCCCCATTACATATTAATCTTTTGCCTATCTGTCACCATGTGGTCTATGAATGACTTCTGGCTTCAGGTGATTGATTTGCAGCCAATTAAACTTTCTCTTATCAGATTCTTTAAGGGGAATGAGGGTTCGGTTACTCAGAATGTTCTTTGGGACTCCATGAAGGCCTGTTTGAAGGGGAATCTCATACAAGCTGTAAACGTAAAACAGAGCAGTTTGGGATTCTCCTTAGGGACAGGGTAAGTGCCACAGAAAATCAGTTCATCCTGTCGGGAGTGGAGGAGGATTTGCGTGAATTGAAAGGGGCACAAATGGCGTACAACACCCACATTACAGACAAGGCCAAAAACAAGAGATTATTTGCCAGGCTGAGATTTTTTGAGGAAGGGGAGAAAGCAGGTCCTTTACTTGCTTTAATTGCAAAAGCTCAAAACGGGAACATCATTTGTAGGAGCCATAAAAGACAAAATGGGCACAATCGTTAATAGCTCACTGGACATATTATCGGTGTTTTCAGAATTTTATTTGTATTTATTTATAAAGATTTATACAGTACTAAAGGGTTTTGCACAAAAGATCAAACTAAGGCATACGAAGACTCAATACAATTCCCCACAATCTCAGCAGCTGATCGGGCGTACCTAAATGGTCCTATAATACTAGATGAATTACAGTTAGCGGTGGAGTCCATGGCTAATAATAAGTCCCCAGGTTTAGATGGTCTCCCTATGGAAATTTATAAAAAATTCTGGAATGTTCTGTTGCCACATCTGATCACGACTCTCTAAAAGGCTTTTAGCGAGGGGTCCCTGCCGAGGTCCATGAAAGAAGCAGTGATCGTAGTTATTCCTAAACCAGGCAAGGACCCTTTGCTCATAGCCTCATATCGGCCTGTAACACTATTGACTACCGACATCAAGATCATTGCAAAGGTTTTTGCTTCCAGGCTCAGAAAGGTAATAATTAAAGTGGTACATATTGATCAGTCAGGATTTATGCCTGCTAGGTCTGCATCAACAAACATCACACGGATATTCCTTAATCTTCAGTTACTAGTGGATAATCCGGGAGACAGAGTTATATGTTCGCTGGAAGCATTTGACTAAATAGAATGGGAGTATTTGTGGGAGGTTATGAATAGATTTGGCTTGGGCACGGACTTCATCTTTTGGGTTAAAATGTTATATGGAAACCCGACAGCCAGAATGAGGGTGAATGGGGGGTTGTCAGCATCTTTGAACTGCATCGAGGTACACATCAGGGATGCCCCCTATCCCATTTGCTCTTTGCACTGGCCATTGAGCCCTTAGCTATAATTATTAGAGCACATGAGGCTGTACGGGGGTTTCAGTGGGGACCAATAGAGTAGAAAATTACACTTTACGCAGATGACGCCCTATTATTTTAGCAGAGGCTTTGTCATCCTTGAAAATTGCTATGGATGTTATTGGGGAGTTAGGCTGTTACTCGGGACTGGTGATTAACTGGAACAAGTCGACACTGCTTTCAGTAGATGGGAATGGAAACAATGAGCACATTTATGCTAGGTCTGGGTTAAAAGTAGTTTCGGAGTGTAAATACCTCAGCGTTAATATAACAGGGAAAGTGGGCGATTACGAGAAAGTAAACCTTGTTCCGGTTTTGGAAAAGTTTCAAAATAAGCTGAGTACGTGGGTAAAATTGCCGTTGTCAGTGGTGGGACGTACCAATTTAGTTTAAATGATTTGGATGCCACAATTACTGTATACACTGCATAATTCCCCAGTGTGGATCTCATAAAGGTACTTTTATAAAATGAATGGTCTGTACAGGGAACGGATTTGGGGGAAGCTAGAACTTCTGCAAGAGGGCAAGGGGGAAAGGGGGCTGGCAGCTCTGAACCACTGGGCGTATTTTATTGCTGCCCAACTGCAACATATTAGAGGTTGGAATGACCTGGGAGGCAGTGGGATACAATGATTACTCTTGCAGCAATTTCTTACTTCCGGTGACTTGTATGGGGCACTAGAGGCACGATGCGCTTCAGGGGGAAAGTATACCAACTTTACTGTTATTGTATAAATTGTGGTGGAAAATAAGACTCATTCACAATCTGCATGGTATCTCCCAGTTTACTTCAATTTGGGTTACCCCATGGATTCCAAACCTATACAAATTGCAAGGATTTGCTATGTGGTGAAGGAAAGGGATACGAGCATTCCCTCACATATTGGGGGAAAACGGCGAATTGAAGAAATTTGTACAGTTTCATGAGGAGTTTGACCTACCTCATCAGGAGTTTTATAAATATTTACAGTTGCGACATGCATGGTGAGCAGAGGGAATACAGCTGGAGCAGGAGGTTCCTCAAAATAGGATTATAAATAGAATCTCTGAAGTTAGAACCTCGGGAGGCCTAATCTCGGTTTTATATTGTGCAATCTTAGATTCAATACTTTTAAAACACCCGCCTAAGTCTAAAGAGAGATGGGAGGGAGTTATAGGTCCCATTGAAGATGGTTATTGGATGGAGATTTTAGAGAGGGTGCCGGATTTGTCTCTCAGCGAGTCCCATCAGTTATCCCAACTCTACTTAAGGCCATGTGCGCTCACTGCGTTTTTACCCGCGTTTTTACTGCAGAAATTTCTTGAGAAAATCGTTGTAACCTTTCTGAAGACATTCCCCAGCAAAACTTTTGGGAAAAAAAAATAGCTGTGCGCACACTGCATTTTTTTCTCAAGAACATTCTTTCTGCAGAATCTCTTGAGAAAAAGAATGAGCATGTCACTACTTTTCTGCAGGTACCTGCGTTTTTTGCCATAGATAATGGTAATAAAACGCAGGGACCAACCTGCGGAAAAAAACGAAAGCGTTTTTCGGTGCATTCACTGGGGAACGCAATTTTTTAGGAGTTAGGTCAGACAACTGTTCTTAATTAATTTTTGGATGCTGAATCCAGAAATGATCTCAGTTTTTCTCTATCACGTCAAGTTTTTGAACTATAGGATTTTTGTCTTCTCAAAAATATATAAACTACTGTACCTAAAAAGTGTTTTTTGTTTGTTTTTTTTAAATAGTACAAATATGAACAAAAAATTAAATATGTAAGAAATAGGCATGACAAATATATTTTTTAACACTATCATGTTTTTTACAAAGGATTATATATATATACATATATATATATATATATATATATATATATATATATATATGCAAGTATTTAAGGTAAAAATGTACATTTATAGCTTTTTCTGGAGTGTTTAACTTGAGGACAATCACGTTTGATGCTCCAGCAATAGTCAGCCATCATATGTACATCCCATCTACCCTGGTAACGGTCTTCCATAACCTTCAAATCTTGGTGAAATCGTTCACCTTGCTCATCGCTAACAGCACCAAGATTTTCCATAAAGTTGGCAAGATGGCAATGCAGAAAATGTAGTTTAATACTCATGTTGCAACCAAGCGCTTTGTAGCTCTCCAATAGTTTCTTTGTAATTACTTGCACGTGTATTTCCAAGAAAGTTCTTGACGATGTCTTTGAATGATAACCAAGCATTCTTCTCAAGATCTGACATAGTCCCGGTGAAATGTTCATCTTTGATGAGCTGTCGAATTTGTGGACCATCAAACACACCAGCCTTGATTTTTTCAATGGACAGTCCAGGAAGTGCCAACATGATGTACTTAAAACAGTCGCCGTCAGTTGGCAATGCTTTTACTAATTGTTTCATGAGACCTAGTTTTATGTGCAGAGGTGGGAATAGTATATTCTTCCTGTCAACAAGTGGCTGATGTAGAATGTTAGGATCTCCAGGTTTAAGACCAGATCTTGGAGGCCAATTCGACTCAACCCAATGCTTTTCTCGAGCTCTGCTATCCAACATACAGAGAAAGCAGGGATACTTCGTGTACCCACGTTGCTGACCAAGAAGGAAGCAAACCATTTTAAGGTCAACACAGATGATCCAATTGTGTGTGTCATATTTCAATAACCAATAACTCTCTTTACATCTCCATGTTCTTTACGAAGCGAGACAGAATGCCCAATAGGGACTGCACCAAATAAATTGCCATTGTGTAGAAGGACACACTTCAGACTCCACTTTGAGCTATCAATAAACAGTCGCCATTCATTTGGATTGTACATTGAAAGCCCTAATTCTTGTAGTAAACCAGGAATATTATGGCAAAACACAAAACCGCTGTCACACTGAAAGTACTGCAAAAATGTACTTTCTCTAGTACGAAAGTATGATACCTTCGCTTCTTGTTCAAGTAACTGTTTCTCATTCAGCCTTGATGCTAGTAATTCTGAAGCTTTTTTTGATAAGCCCAATTCACGTGCTAAATCATTTAAGTCGTGCTGATCAAATCCCTTACGAACTGAATCCTTGTAAATTTCAAATTCTGCATCATTGCTGTCACTGTGTTCGTCAACATCACTCAGAACGTCTAGAGATGGTAGCTGTTCGAAAACTGGCACTGGAATTTCAGCTGAATGAGGCATTGGTCTGATAGCTGACGGTAGATTTGGATATTCTATTTTACTTTTATTTTTCCTGTTAAATCCTGATGTTTTCACTAAACAGAAGTAACAGTCTGTGGAATGACTTTTTTGCTCTCTCCACAACATGGGGATACCAAATGCCAACTTTTCACGTGTTCCTTTGGTCCACATCCGTAAACTCTCGACACACTGCTTGCACACTATGTGAGGGGCCCATGGCTTATCTTGATCACCGAGTTTTACTTTAAAATATGCAAAATATGCTTGTTTGACAAATGCACTGATGTTTGCCCTTTGAACTGGAATGGTGAAAACACCACAAATATAGCAGAAGGAGTCAGGGTTGTTTAGGCATTTACGACGAGAGGAAGAAGGAGCAGACATGATCTGAAACAAAGGAAATATGTACATAAGTAAATAAAACACTGAGATGGAAAGTTACAAGCTTTGAAAACTAACAAAGAAAAAAATCATAAAAGATATATAAATTACAACTAAGCGCCCAATGTAAAGAGAAAAGCTATCACAAATCCTATTTATTCCTACTATGATACATTTTTTGTGTAAAGATATTGATAATTATGACGTATTGGGAGCTGCACACACCTCTCACCACACTGTCTCAGTTGTGACTACTCTTACAAGTTGCCACGTAGCTCTACATGAGTCGAATTGTACTCAGATAACAAGTCTTATTACAGAAATCAGTGCAATTGTGCTTCTATGGCAGGTAAGTTGAGGAGGAAAAACTTGACGTGATAGAAAAAAACTGACTACATTTTTGGAATCAGCATGCCAATTTTAGTATAAATCAGCTCAAAAACCTAACTCAACAGAAATTCTTTTTCAAATTGTTCCCCAGTGATTGGTGCGTTTTTTGAACGGAAGTGCGCTAATCTTTTAGACTCTCAAGAAATTTTTTGAGAAAAATGCTTTTTCTAGTGCGCACAGGGCCTAATACACCAAAAATATAGAAACCCAAAATTTTTATGCAACATCGGGCTTAGAGGTAACCATTTGTGTAATAGGTGCAAAACCCAGTGTGCGGATCTCATTCACATGATGTGGTCATGCCCCAAGCTCAACCCTTTTTGGAAAGAAATAATTGACTTTATTAATAGAGTCTATGCGGTGGGGGTGGTCCAGTCCCACCTAGTGTGTGTGTTGGGGTACGTTGAAGACCTGGTGATGGACGAATATGCCAAAACAGCGATAGCTAGAATACTATTCATGGCTAGATAGCTGATAGCGCAGCATTGGTTGGATGACCAGATCCACTCTATTCCGGAGTACATTAGTGAAGTGAATTAGATGATAAATATGGAAAAAGCGATATATCTGAAAGGAGACTGTATCTCAAAGTTTGATAAAGTTTGGGCATCTTAGATAGACGGCTCAGGCCTTGACTCGAGAGAAATGCAGAGATTTTGTTTAGGCCTCCTTTGCATTTTATCATTCTGGTCTAAAGTGAATTTTATATCCTGCAATGTCTGTTTAAGAATCCCTTTTACATATCTATTTAGTGATGAATATAATAGATATCAATGCGCTTACTTATGTTGGGGTTTTCTGTAGGGGGGCAATGGGCGGGGCGGAGGGACTGTGTCCCCTGGGGTTGTTAAATAAACTTTTGTTTGAAAACCTTTAATAAAAAATATTTGATTTAAAAAAAAAAAAAAATTATCTGTTAAACAACTGAAACCCTCTGCTCTACCACCCGTCCCGGTCTTGGCAGATGGCAATCTTGAGTTTCAGATTGCCAAAATTGTTGACTCTTGCCGTGTACGTCACTCACTTCAGCATCTCGGCCACTGGAGGGGTTATGAACCAGAGGAGAGGACATGGATTCCGGCATCTGTTGTTGACGCCCGATGTTAATTGCCCAGTGGTCAATGGGGGAGGGGGGAATACTGTCACAGAGGTATCACAGCCGGCTGAGAATCCACTGGCAGCAAGTGCTTTAAGATCACAGAGATTGGTGGCATGTGTTGTTATTGTTATCGAACAGTTCTCAGTTTCTGCAGCCAGTGGACACTATGAACCTGGGGGAGCTGTCGACCTGCCTCACAGTTGCTATTCTCTGGCTTTCTTTATTGACCTCATCCTGAGGTCGTTTGGGTGCAGTTTACAGTTTGCTCCTGGCTTTGGTCTGCAGTGGTCGTCTCCTGTTGCCCCATAGACTTCTGTGGTTGCTGCTCCTCAGATAAGTGTTTGTCTCTTGCCATCTACCAGGGGTCTGGTGATTGCAGTCGTGTTTCCCCTGTATTGTTCTTTGTGTCTTCCTTTAGTATTAGTGGTGTTGACTAGTGCTCATACCCGCCATCTTTACTTAGGGCCCACTTGCCAGGTGAAGACAGGGCTCCAGGTATCCGGCTCCGCGACAGGTGCGGAATCTATATAGGGTTGGTGAGGGCAATGAGAGTGAGTTGCAGGTTGTTGTAAGGTGTCACCACTTCCCCCTTTCCCTAGCAATAAGGCATTCCTCTCCCCTTCCTTTGTGTTGTTCTATACTGCTGGCATAGCCTCTCTCCCCTGCCGGGACATTTGTGCACTCTAAATGATAAATTGTCCACTTTAAAATACTAATATCCTGTACAAGTGTCCTAGAAAACAGTGCCCATGTCTTGGTTCTTGCAAAGTAATAGTTCCCCTATAACAATAAGGGTTCTTAAGTTATGATGAGTGAAGCCGAGGACATATTGGAGTTCGCCAAAACCAACACGGACTATAAATAAAAAAAAAAAAAAAATCGGGTTTGGCAGCTGAATTTGCACCTGGACTTCATAAGTGTAAGGGACCAAAATTTCTGTGTTATAAAATGGAGATAGTAAGGGCTAGGAGAGCTGCAAAAGAAAGAAAATAAGGAATAAAACAAGACAGTTATACTTCCCGACCTTCAGTGCACCTGTAAGGCTATGTGCGCATGTTGCGTCCTGATCAGTGCAGAAACAAGTGCACTCGCTGGCAGACTTGACACTGCGTTTTGACAAAAAGAATGCATGCAAAACGCATGTATTTTGGATGCATTTTGCATGCACTTTTGTCAGTGCGGTCCCCCGGCAATTCAGCTCTGCTACATGCCTGCTGACAGCAGACACAGACAGAGCCTGGCGATGAGAATGAACTCAGATGAACTTCCCCCGACTTCATTGTCATCCCACGGCTCTGTCTCTGTGTGCTGTCATGAACTCAGATGAATCTCCGAGGTCAGTGCCAGGACATAGGAGTCCGCAGCAGTGACGTCAGAGGTTCACCCGATTTCACTGACATCGCGCGGCTCTCTCTCTCTCTCTCTATGTCACAGACTGGTTTGCGGTCACACATGAAGGACTCACCTGTGACCGTAAATCCCGAGTGACTGAAATGAGCAGCGCGATCATCGGTGCCGTCACTCAGGTTACTTGTGTCCATAGCTGCAGTCCTCCACCTGAGAGAGGTGGCCGCGGGTAACCTGAGTGATGTCACCGCTCATTGCGCGGCTCACTTCAGTTGCTGCGTGGAGCTGACAGAGAGTGGTCATGGTCTGTGGTCGCTCGCTGTCAGCTTCATGTAGCAGAGCTGAAAGCGTCGTGGGACCTCGTGTGGATTACGTCGGACCTGGAGGGGTATTTGGGAATTAATAAAGTGGTGAAAGAGGGTGTTTTTTGTCTTTAATTCCAAATAATGGATTTTTTGGATGTGTGTGTTTATTTTCTTTAACTTACAGGTTAATCATGGAAGGTATCTCGGGGAGACGCCTGCCATGATTAACCTAGCACTTATTACCCCGATTTGCCACCAGACCAGGGCAATTCTGGATGAGCCGGGTAAAGTCCCGGAACTGTCGCATCTAATGGATGCGGCAATTCCGGGTGGCTGCTGGCTGACATTGTTAGGCTGGGGGGCTCCCCATAATGTGGGGCTCCCCATCCTGAGAATACCAGCCTTCAGCCGTGTGGCTTTATCCTGGCTGGTATCAAAATTGGGGGATACCGCACGTTGTATTTTTTAAAATTATTTATTTATTGTACTGCACGATATAGACACGCCCACCGGCGGCTGTGATTGGTTGCAGTGAGACAGCTGTCACTCAGCGTGGGGGCATGTCTGACTGCAATCAATCATAGGCGTCGGTGGGTGGGGGAAGCAGGGAATACGTGATGGAATAATGAGCAGCCGACATTTTCAAAAGAGAAGCAGCCACAGTGTGACAGCCATGCAGCGCCGCTCAGGTAATCGGGGATCGGTGAGTATGTGAGAGGGGTGGGAGGGAGAGGCCGACATCGACAGAGAGAGAGATAGAGAGAGAAAGATCTGCGTTTGTTATGTCAAATAAACATGTGGATCGCAACAAAAATGCAGTGCAAACACGCTGCTTAGCATTTTGGTAGCGTTTATCATCAACTCATTGATTTCAATGGGTGTGGAACGCTGCCAAAAACGCTCAAAAGAAATGACATGCTGCTTTTTTAAATGCAGTGAGTTTGACAAATTTTTGACACTCAAATCGCTGCGTTCAAAAAAGCAACATGCACGCGGCTTATGCACAATCTTTATATATTGTGCAGCGGATGCAGGACGCATGCATTTATGCTGCAGTTTTAAATGCTGCGTAAACGCAAGAAATTACGCAACGTGCGCACACAGCCTAACACTGCTTCCAGGTCTGTTTAGTTCTCATGCATATTCACTGCTTCCTACGCCCACCGTCAGTCCCGGCATCTGTGATTGGTTGCAGTCAGACCGTGCCTCCACCCTCTTGTGATAGCGTCTGTGATTGGTTGGAATCACACACATCGTCTGCATCCCTACAGTGATGTAAAAATAAACAAATTGTGGAAGGGTCCCCTGTATATTGTTACCCAGTGCAGATAAAGCAGACGGCTTCAGGCTACAGCCCCCAGCCATGCAAAATACAAGGGTCCCCACGCGGCTTTTCAAAAATTGTTTAGATAATATTAAAAAAAAAAAAGAAGTGTGTTGTTGTCCCCCCAATTTTCATACCCATCCAAGATAAAGAGACTCAGAAAGAAAACTGCGATCAAACGTCCATATAAATGTAATATTTATTAGTGGAAAAGGAAAACCAGTGATGGGACATAATAAAGTCACTGGTGGAAACAAAATACAGTGCCTACAAGTAGTATTCAACCCCCTGCAGATTTAGCAGGTTTGATAAGATGCAAATAAGTTAGAGCCTGCAAACTTCAAACAAGAGCAGGATTTATTAGCAGATGCATAAATCTTAAAAACCAACAAGTTATGTTGCTCAGTTAAATTTTAATAAATTTTCAACATAAAAGTGTGGGTCAATTATTATTCAACCCCTAGGTTTAATATTTTGTGGAATAACCCTTGTTTGCAATTACAGCTAATAATCGTCTTTTATAAGACCTGATCAGGCCGGCACAGGTCTCTGGAGTTATCTTGGCCCACTCCTCCATGCAGATCTTCTCCTAGGTTCTTTGGGTGTCTCATGTGGACTTTAAACTTGAGCTCCTTCTACAAGTTTTCAATTGGGTTAAGGTCAGGAGACTGACTAGGCCACTGCAACACCTTGATTTTTTCCCTCTTGAACCAGGCCTTGGTTTTCTTGGCTGCGTGCTTTGGATCGTTGTCTTGTAGGAAGATGAAATGACGACCCATCTTAAGATCCTTGATGGAGGAGCGGAGGTTCTTGGTCAAAATCTCCAGGTAGGCCGTGCTATCCATCTTCCCATGGATGCGGACCAGATGACCAGGCCCCTTGGCTGAGAAACAGCCCCACAGCATGATGCTGCCACCACCATGCTTGACTGTAGGGATGGTATTCTTGGGGTCGTATGCAGTGCCATCCAGTCTCCAAACGTCACGTGTGTGGTTGGCACCAAAGATCTCGATCTTGGTCTCATCAGACCAGAGAACCTTGAACCAGTCTGTCTCAGAGTCCTCCAAGTGATCATGAGCAAACTGTAGACGAGCCTTGACATGACGCTTTGAAAGTAAACGTACCTTACGGGCTCGTCTGGAACGGAGACCATTGCGGTGGAGTACGTTACTTATGGTATTGACTGAAACCAATGTCCCCACTGCCATGAGATCTTCCCGGAGCTCCTTCCTTGTTGTCCTTGGGTTAGCCTTGACTCTTCGGACAAGCCTGGCCTCGGCACGGGTGGAAACTTTCAAAGGCTGTCCAGGCCGTGGAAGGCGAACAGTAGTTCCATAAGCCTTCCACTTCCGGATGATGCTCCCAACAGTGGAGACAGGTAGGCCCAACTCCTTGGAAAGGGTTTTGTACCCCTTGCCAGCCTTGTGACCCTCCACGATCTTGTCTCTGATGGCCTTGGAATGCTCCTTTGTCTTTCCCATGTTGACCAAGTATGAGTGCTGTTCACAAGTTTGGGGAGGGTCTTAATTAGTCAGAAAAGGCTGGAAGAAGAGATAATTAATCCAAACATGTGAAGCTCATTGTTTTTTTGTGCCTGAAATACTTTCTTAATACTTTAGGGGAACCAAACAGAATTCTTGTGGTTTGAGGGGTTGAATAATAAATGACCCTCTGAATAAACTTTTCACAATTTAAAAAAAAAAAATAAAAAAAGAAATAACATTATTTTTTGCTGCAGTGCATTTCACACTTCTAGGCTGATCTACAGTCCAAATCTCACAATGCCAAGTTAATTCCGAATATGTAAACCTGCTAAATCTGCAGGGGGTTGAATACTACTTGTAGGCACTGTAGCTCTTAGGCTACTTTCACACATCCGGATTTTGCTCTGCGGCACAATACGGCGTTCTTCAGAAAAACCGCACTTTTGTAACGCCGGTTGCGGGTTTTTTTGCATAGACTTACATTAGTGCCGTATTGTGCCGCAGGGGCTTGCGTTCGGTACGGTTTTTGCCGCATGCGGCAGATTTAGCCGATGCGGCGGCCGGATAGAACGTTCCCTGCAACGCTTTTTGCTCCGGCAAAAAAACCGCATCGCGCCGCATCCGGCCGCTGCGGCGCATTTTCAATGCATGCCTATGGATGCCGGATGCGGCGCGATGCGGAAAAAACGCATCCGGCCGCCGCATGCGGTTTTTTCCACTGCGCATGCTCAGTAGCGTGCCGCAACCGGAAAAAAACGGACCGACCGCATGTAAAAACTTATGCAAAGGATGCGGTGTTTTCGCCGCATCCGTTGCATAGGTTTCACAGCCGGATTGAGCCGCACGGCTCAAACCGGATGTGTGAAAGTAGCCTTAGCCTGCAAAAATGTAGATGTATACATACACTTATAGGTAATACAAGGGGAGTACAATATGCAATTTAGAACTGTACAATACTATAACAATAAGATATGATGCATATAGAAAACTTACAATGTGTAGTGTAGCAGCTGGCAGCTACCCTGCTTTCTCCCGCTCGTATATTCAGGTGACTGATTGACTATATATTGTTTGTGCAATTTCATTGCTTTGTCCTATCATGGATAGTTGCATGCGACGCTTGGTATTGTGATTTCACATACCTTTGGCTGCATTGGCATTTGCTGACCCATTGTATAATGGTATAACACTTTTTTTTCATGGTGTTAATTGACATATGTGCAATACCTTGATGTATACCTATCTTAGGTAGTCATATCAGTTGTCAATTTTATCTATCGCTAGCCCCTGGTTGCAAGCGGGAGTTGTTCTTTTATATATATACTAGACAAGATCATTTTTCTATATGCATCATATCTTGTTGTTATAATATTGTACAGTTGTCATTTACATATTGTACGCCCCTTTTTTTTTACTTATAAGTGTATGTATATACATTGATGTCATATCCACATTTTTGCAGGCTAACAGCTATTTCGTTTCCACCACTGACTTTATTCTGTCCTTTTCCACTAATAAATATTACATTTATATGGACGTTTGATCTCCTTTGTCTTTCTGAATCTCCTTGTTGCCAGGCAATTTGTCCATTCAAATTTCTGTCCATAGGTTTGTGGCGCCCCTGACCTGGTCAGGCACCACTGAGTACTGCACCCATGCTGGGGGCAGTACAATACAGGTAATCCAGAAGGCTAACCGAGGTGTGATTACACAGGCGCATAGTAATCAGGTCTCCCACATTTACCTTTGAGTGGAGCCCTGGGGAATTCAGGAGGGGGCGTGGCCTCCATCTCCACTCAAGGGGTGTGGTAGAGAGCCTGGTTGCTAGGTTGCGTAGGCAGGCACAGTGGGGAGGGAGTAGTGAGCTAGTCTGAAGTGGAGCTCAGGGAGAGCAGACGCAAAGAGGAGACCTGAGGCTGCCACTAGTCAGACAACGTAAGTGCAGTGACTACCGACGGGGAAGAACGGTCACCTGGTAGTGCCACCCGAAATCCACCCAAGGCTAGAGAGAGCAAAGGGGTGGCAGAGTAAGGGGACTGCCAGGGAGGTACCAGGCCCGAAAGGGTAACAGGTCCCAGTGCAGAGATTTATTCAATTTTCTCCTGCCAAACCTGCCGGTGGGGGCACTTCAGACCCACGCCATACCATTACAGAGTATACAGCCACGTAGCAAAGAGAGGGCCCATAGTTCACAGGAGGCAAGCAGCCGGAGTGACCTGGTCCAGGCTACAAGCAAACGGGCCAAAAGAAGGGGAGAGAGGCATCAGCAACTTACCTGGGCGACCCCTGCAGGGCTCCAAGTAGGGGTCACCCCAAAACACACAGGGCTAGGAAGGCGAGTTGGTAGTCACCTTCCTCAGCCAGCCGGAAGGATACCTTGTTCCAGCCTGGTTCATCCCAGCTACGCCCGGGTTACTCACCCTGCCATCAACTGTGAGTAAAAACCCTGAAAGACTGCCTGGATTATGTTTGAGTCATTCTGCGCCTTGTGGTTTCACCCACTCAAAACGGGCCCTGGCACTGTGTCGCAGCCAGCCATGCTCTTTTTGACAGTGCGGTCCCACTCGGCTCTGCTGCAAGTCTATGGGGATGCTGCAGAGCCGAGTGGGACCGCACTGTCAAAATTGTGCGTTCTGGATGCTTTTCCCACTCTGTCTATAGCAGAGAAAGCATCCAGAACGCATGAATTCTCCAGGAATGTGCGCACGTTGCGTTCTGCCGAATGCGTCTCAGAACGCAGCTTTTTCGGCTACGTTCTGAGACGCACAGGCAGTGACTTACACGCTGTGGAATTGAACGCGAAGTGCGCACATGGCCTAATACTGGGGTTTTAGGCTATGTGCAAACCCTGAGTATTTGGTGAGTTTTTACCTCAGTATTTGGTAGTCAAAACGAGGAGTTGATTTAAAAATAAAAATATAAAAAAGTGCAGAAGTGGCGACATATTTCTATTACAATTGAAAATGCTCCCACCTCTCCTACTAGCAGGTAAGGTCTTCAGATGCCACCTTTAACCTCATAACGACGGCCGTACGACTTAAAGCGGCGGCAAAACAGGGTACTTATTCTGTTCCGCCGCTTTAAAGCGGCGGCCCGAAAAAACCCTGTAGCGCCCCCCAGCGACCGAAAATCTCGGGGGTTTCAGCTACCGGGGGTAGCTGAGACCCCCCAGATTATGAATCGGGGTGTTTTTTTTGCACCCCGATAATGTGATCGGCGGTATACACCGTATACCGACGAACACATGAAAAAAAAATAAATGGCCGGTAAAACTGATTTCTTTTTCATCTGACATGATCAAACATGTCAGATGAGAAAGAAATATAAACCCCTAGTGCCCCCAAAGCCCCCGATACCGGAGAGTCCCCCCACCCCCACCCCTACCCCCACCGGACATCCAAAATGGCGCCGAAGCGCACAGAAAACTGCCGCCGGCTCTGCAGTCATTTCCCTCCGATCTGAAATGATCAAACATTTCAGATCGGAGGGAAATGTCCTCCCCCTGATCCCTCCTCCGGTCCACCGGAGCCCCCTCCGGTTCTCTAGAGCGCTCCCCCTTCCCCCCCGCCGGAGCATGCAAGATTGCGGCGCACAGCGCACAGCGCGCGGCCGCATTTATTCTGCTCTTTCTGCCGCCTGTGACACGTCACATGCGACAGAAAAGTCGTCCCCAGGTCCCCCGGTCACCCCTCGGTCAGCCCTGGTCAGCCCCGTTACCTGGCTGCTGCTCCGTCCCCGTGATCACTCCGCCTCCTAGAAAGCTGGCGGCGCATGCGCAGACAGCGGCTGTCAGCTGGATCCTTGCAAGCAGGGACGCTGACCTCGCTGCTGCGCTGTGGACCGGGGGAGAGTGAGTGCAGTGATCTGCAGCCACACTCCTCACATGGAGAGCCTGCTGTTCCAGAAAATGGGGGGTACGTTCCGTGAGCGTGCCCCTCATATTCTGGAATGAGGTTACTGCAAGTCACTCTGCCCTAGGTTGGACCGGGGCAGTGTGAGTGCAGTATTCTCAGATTACTGCACCCACACTGCTCATGGAGAGCTTCGTCTTCCAGAAAATGGGGGGTACGTTCTGTTAGCGTGCCCCTCATATTCTGGAATGAGGTTACTGCAGGTCACTCTGCCCTAGGTTGGACCGGGGCAGTGTGAGTGCAGTATTCTCAGATTACTGCACCCACACTGCTCATGGAGAGCTTGCTCTTCCAGAAAATGGGGGATACGTTCCCTGAACGTGCCCCCCATATTCTAGAAGGTCCAGAGTCGCCGAGGGACCTCTAAAATGGATTACAGCGACCGAAATTTATTTATTTTCAATAAATTGGTGAAAGAGGAATGTTTCGGGGAGTTTTTTTTTTCAAATAAATTTTTTTTTTGTCTTTATTTTTTTCTATTACTTGACTGGGTTAGTGATGTCGGGTATCTGTTTAGATGCCGTGACATCATAAACCCCAGGGCTTGATGCCAGGTGACATTACAGCTGGTATCAACCCCGTATATTACCCCGTTTGCCACCGCACCAGGGCGTGGGATGAGCTGGAGCGAAGCGCCAGGATTGGCGCATCTAATGGATGCGCCACTTCTGGGGCGGCTGCGGCCTGCTATTTTTAGGCTGGGAAGAGTCCAATAACCATGGCTCTTCCCACCCTGAGAATACCAGACCCCAGCTGTCCGCTTCACCTTGGCTGGTGATCTAATTTGGGGGGGGGGCCCACGTTTTTGTTTTTTTTTTGTTTAAAAAAACGCCTGGGGAGCCCTCCAAATTGATCACCAGCCAAGGTGAAGCTGTCAGCTGTGGTTTGCAGGCTAGAGCTGTCTGCTTTACCCTAGCTGGCTATCAAAAATAGAGGGGACCCCACGTCGTTTATTTTAATTATTAATTTTTTGGGGGGCTAAATACAAGGCTAGGCACCCTTTAGTGCCACATGAAAGGCACTAAAGGGTGCCAGCTTAGAATATGCAGGGGGGTGGGACGTTATATATGTTTGACATTCATACATTCATCCATTGTAGCATTTTAGGCTATGTGCCCACAATCAGGGTTTGCAGCGTTATGGGCGCAGAGTGTTTTCCCTGCATCCATAGCGCTGCATTGTGCAGTAGAAGCACAGTGGAAGGATTTTTAGAAATCTCATGCCCACTGGGCTTCTTTTCTCCGCAGCATAAACCGACCTGTGGTGCAACTTCCTGAGCCTCAGCATGTCAATTTATGCTGCGCAGACAAGAGTGTTCTCTGCAGGTAGCATAGAGTTCCACAGCAGCCTGAACCCAAATCGTGGGCATGGGCAGCTGCGTTCTCCCTTGGACAACACTCACATCTCTGCAGGAAGGTTGACACTGTGTACTAGACGCCGTGTCGCTGGATCATGGCCACATAGCCTAAAAGTGAGAAATTTGTTGCTACAGCAACATTTTTGTGAAGTACCTGTGGATTCAAAATGCATACTATACTCCTGAATAAAATCCAGTTTCCAAAATGGGGTCACTTGTGGGGGGTTTCTGCTGTATAGGTACCCAAGGGGCCCTGCTAATGTGACATGGTGCCCGCAATTTATTTCAACTTTTCCAGAATTCAAATGGTGCTCCTTCCATTCCAAGCCCTCCCATTTATCCAAACAGAGGTTTTTGGCCACATGTGGGGTATCCCTGTGCTCATAAGACATTGGATAACAACCTGTGGGGTCCACGGTTTGTTGTTGCCTCTTGAAAAAGTAACAAATATGATGCTAAAGCAACATTTTTGTGAAAAAAATGAAAATTTTCAATATGGCAACCTAAGCTTTTCAAATTCTGTGAAGTACTCTTGGATTCAAACTGCTCAATATACACCGAGATAAAAGCCTTGAGGTGTCTTGTTTCCAGAATGGGGTCACTTGTGGGAAACTTCCACTGTTTAGGCACCTTAGGGGCTTTCGAAATGCAACATAGCGTCCGCTAATGATTCCAGCCAATTGTGCAGTCAAATGGCGCTCCTTCCCTTCCGAGACCTGCTGTGCACCCAAACAGTTGATTTTCATCACACATAAGGTATCAGCATACTCAGGAGAAATTGCACAATAAATTTTATGCAGAATTTTTTCCTTTTACACTTGTAAAAAAAAAAGCTACCTGGTTGAAGTAACAATTTTGTGGTAAAAATGTATTTTTTTATTTTCACAGCTCAACATTATAAACTTCTGTGAAGCACCTGAGGGTTCAGGGTACTCACCAAACATCTAGATAAATTCCTTCAGGGGTCTATTTTCCAAAATGGGGCCACTTGTGGGGGACCTCCACTGTTTAGGCACCTCAGGGGCTCTCCTAATGCAACATAGCGTACGCTATTGATTCCAGCCAATTTTGCAGTCAAATGGCACTCCTTCCCTTCCGAGCCCTGTCATGCGCCCAAACAGTTGATTTCCACCACATATAAGGTATCGCCAAACTCAGGTGAAATTGCACAATAAATTTCATGGTGATTTTTTTCCTGTTACCCTTGTGAAAAAAAAGCTACCTGGTTGAAATAACAATTTTGTGGTAAAATGTTATTTTTTTATTTTCATGGCTCAACTTTATAAAATTCTGTGAAGCACCTGGGGGTTCAGGGTACTCACCAAACATCTAGATAAATTCCTTGAGGGGCCTAGTTTCCAAAATGGGGTCACTTGTGCGGGGTTTCTGCTGTTTAGGTACCTTAGGGGACCTCTAAATGTGACATGGTGCCCGCAATCTTTTTCAGCCAAATTTCCTTTCCAAAATTCAAATATTGCTCCTTTTGTTCCAAGCCCTCCCATTTATCCAAACAAAGGTTTCAGACCACATGTGAGGTATCACCGCGCTCATAAAAAAGTGGTTAACAAACCTTGAGGTCAAATTTTTGTAATTACCTCTTGAAAAAGTGAGTAAATTGATGCTAAAGCAACATTTTTGAGAAAATTATTAAAATTTTCAATATGACAACGTAACGTTAACAAACTCTGTGAAGTACCTGTGGATCTAAAATCCTCACTATACCCCTAGATAGAAGCCTTGAGGGGTCTAGTTTCCAAAATGGTGTCACTTGTGAGGGGTTTCTTCTGTTTAGGTACCTTAGCGGACCTGTAAATGCAACATGGTGCTCGCAATCTATTTCAGCCAAATTTGCTTTTCAAAATTCAAATATTGTTCCTTCTGTTCCGAGCCCTCCCATTTGTTCAAACAGAGGTTTCTGACCACATGTGGGGTATCGGCGCGCTCATAAGAAAGTGGGGAACAAGTTTTGGGGTCCATTTTGTTGTGTTATTTCTTCTAAAAGTGAATAAATTTGGGTTAGAGCAACATTTTTAGGTAAAATTTAATTTTTGCTTTTTTTCATTCCACATTGCTTTTGTTCATGTGAAGCACCTGAAGGGTTAATAAACTTCTTGAATGTGGTTTTGAGTACTTTGGGGGGTGCAGTTTTTAGAATGGTGTCACTTTTGGGTATTTTCTATCATCTAGGCCTATTGAAGTCACTTCAAATGTGATGTGGTCCCTAAAAAAATGGTTTTGTAAATGTTGATGTAAAAATGAGAAATCGCTGATAAACTTTGAACCCCTCTAACTTCCTAACAAAAAAAAATGTTGTTTCCAAAATTGTACTTATGTAAAGTAGACATGTGGGAAATGTTATTTATTAACTATTTTGTGTCAGAGAAATCTCTGGTTTAACGGTATAAAAATTCAAAAATTGAAAATTGCTAAATTTTCAAAATTTTTGCCAAAATTCAATTTTTTTCATAAATAAACGCAAAAAATATTGACCTAAATTTGGTACTAACATGAAGTCCAATATGTGACGAAAAAACAATCTCAGAATCACCGGGATCCGTTGAAGCGTTCCAGAGTTATAACCTCATGAAGTGACACTGGTCAGAATTGCAAAATTTGGTCTGGCCATTAAGGTGAAAATTAGCTCTGTCACTAAGGGGTTAAATCACCTATTCCCTAATTTACTAGTGCACTTTATGCCTTTCCTATAGCAAGTTATTGATGGGAATATGTGTGTGTATTTTTTCATACAGTGGTTCTGTACTGACCTGCCTGCTGGTTAGGCCGGTTTCAGACGTCCGTGTTTAATCAGGCACCAGTCACATGCATGGTTATGGTCATACGTGTGTCACGCGTGTCATATTCGTGTTTGCATATGTGTGACAGGTACCGGAGAAAACACGGGTCTGTGAAATAAAAAGATTTTCCATATTTACCTGCTTTCTTCGGCTCTGCTGCCTCCCACTCCTGACCCCAGCTCATTATATTCATCGATTATTCACCGTACTCAGGACCTGGAAGCCGGAACATTGCGGGGACAGCATCGCGGGGACAGGTGAGTATTCTGCAAGCACAGTGACATCCAGGAAGTCATTGGAGTTCCCAATGAACTCTGATGACATCCTGATAACCCCAGCGACACCCGCGCTACAGCTTCATTAGAGTTCTTTGGGAACTGTGATGAGTCCCCGATGCTGTCCCCGCGATGTTCCGGCTTCCAGGTTCTCACTACACACACACACACACACACACACACACACACACACAGACACACGTATACAATGAGTACATATAAACACATATGTATACACACATAGCAGACACGCATGGATACACTGAGTACATACACACATAGCGCACATGCATGTATACACTGAACACACAAGACACACACACACACACACACTGCTGTATACTTACCCAGCGATGCGATCCCGGCACTGAAGTCCCCACGATGCTCCGGCTTCCAGCTCCACAGGGCACTGAATATTCAGTGAATATAATGAGCGGGGAGGTAAGGAGCAGGAGGCACCAGAGCTGAACATCATTGCTGGAGGTAAATATAGAAAATATAGAAAATCTTTTTATTAAAAAGACCCATGTTTTCTCCGGTATGTGTCACACTGATATCACACGGATCACATCAGTGTGCAATCCGTGTGACACCCGTGCTGCTGGAGAAAAAAACGGACATGCGTGTGTGCGTGCGGGGTCATGAGAGGTCACGCGGTCCATGTGAAAACACGACAGTGTGAGTAAAGCGTAGAATAACATGGGTAGGTGTGACATCCGTTTTAAAAACGGATGTCACATGTACCTAAAACACGGACATCTGAAACCAGCCTTAGTGAGTGCTCTTTTGTGGGGTTTTTTGGCTATTAGGACCAGCTTTTTAGGCTTCGTTAGACCAACCATATATATGATGGATCTGTGCCATATATTTAGGGAGTTTCTTTTTCCTAGCAGTTGGGGATATTTTTCCTACCCAAAATCTTTTTTCTGGTTCATTATTGTTACTACTTTTGTATATGAATTTTATTCCACTTACCGTAATTGTGATTGTCTATGCACTTTTTTCTATTAAAAGCAGGAATAAGAATGTATTTACGGTTTTGAGCGATTTTTCTATATATTGAACTGGTACAAACAACCCTCTTTTTTTAAGATTTCTCATGTTTCTATTATACTTTTCCTCTGATTGTTACATTCCTGCTTTTGGCTTACAAATACTGAGGAAAAAAAACCTCACCAAACACTCAACGTGTGCATGTGGGCTTAACCTATTCACGACTAAGGACGTACCTATATGTCTTTGGTCCTATACATCCCACGCCTGTTAGCAGGTATGGGCAGCTAACAGGTTGGGTGGATCAGAGATCCACCTACTCCTGTTAACCATTTGAATCGCGCTGTCAAACTGACAGCGTGATCGAATGTGGTTTGGGAGGGATTGCGCTGTTCCCGCCATCAGTGGCCCTTTGAAACGATCACGGGGCGCCAATGGGTTGTCATGTCAGCGTGTGGTCAGCTGACTACTCCTGTGGCTGTCATGACTCACTTCCTGTGAATGCTGCCAAAGTGCCAACATTCACAGAAGATCAGCATTTCTGATCAGTGAGGTACTGAAGCATCGCTCTGATCAGCAGAAGCAATCGGAGAGTGCAGGCATAAAGTCCCCTAAGAGACTTTAAAAAAAAAAAAGTTTAAAAACCATGAAAAAAAATTAATTAATAAGTCATCACCTTTTGCCCCATTGAAAATAAAACCATAATATAAAACCCACATATTTGGTATTGTCACATTCAGAAATGCCCGATCTAACAATAGTAAAATCAATCTGATCAGTAAAGTGCGTAGCGAGAAAAAAAAATAAAAAATAAAAAAGTCAAAATAATGCCATGTGCGTACGTGTGCTTTTCTTCCTGCGTTTTAAACCGCACCGTGCATCATGTCAATAACAAAATGCATGTGTTGTGCTGCCCCAGCAAAGTCTAGGAGAAGTCAGAAAATTCCATGCACACGTTGCTTTTTTTTTTTTTTTTTTAGGCGTTTTGTTTGTCAAATACTTGTCAAAATCGTTGCGTAAAAAAAAAAGCAGCATGTCACTTCTTCACTGCGTTTTGGTTTCATTTTCCACCCATTGAAATGATTGAGGTGTGTCAAAACGCAATCAAAATGTTTAGAGGTGCGTTTGGACTGCATTTTGGATGCGTTCTTGTCAACAAAAACGCAGGTCTTTTGGTCTCTCTCTCTCTCTCTGTCGGTCTCTCTGTTGATCAGTCTCTCCCTCTCTCCCCCTTCATACTCACGGATCACTGGCGCACCGCTGCACGGCTGTCACACTGCTCCCGCGGCTTCTCCTCCTTCTGAAAGTGTTGGCCGCTCATTAGGCTCAACTCATATTCACTGCTTCCTCCGCCAACCGGCACCTATGATTGGTTGCGGTCAGACACACCCCCACGCTGAGTGACAGACTGCAACCAATCACAGCCACCGGTGTGCGGGTCTATATCGTGCAGTAACAAATAATGGAAAAAAACCGACATGCCGTCTCAATTGATACCCAGCCAAGTCAAAGCCACACAGCTGACGGCTACTATTCACAGACTGGGGAGTCCTATCGTTTTTAGGCTGCCCCCCAGCCTGAAAATACCAGCCAGCAACTGCCCGGAATTGCCGCGTCCATTAGATGCGACAGTCCCAGACCTTACCTGGCTCATCCCGATTACCCTGATGCGGTGGCAATCGGGATAATAAGGAGTTAATGGCAGCCCATAGCTGCCTGTTATGATCCGGAACCATGGAAGACCACCATAAATCATTGGTAAAAAGGTGACAAGAGCAATGGCAAGTAATCTGGCCGCCAACCCCTTACTAACCATCAACACTAGAAGTAGCCGAGGGGTGAACTAACATCCTGTGCACCGCAAACCCAGCCGGAGAGAGAACTAGCTATCCTAAAGGAAGGAAAGATGAATAACTCTCTGCCTCAGAAAATAGATAAAGAATAGCAAGCTCCCCACATTCAAAGACTGCGGTGATATAGGAAAACACAATACACAGATGGATGATAGGATTAGCAGGATTAGCAAAAAGTGAGGCCCTACTGACTAAATAGGACAGGATAGGAAAGGGACTGATGGTGGCCAGAGAAAAACCCTGCAAAAATCCAAAAACCTGATAGTACAAAAAGCCCTCAGATCGCTAGATCTGAACTCCGTCCTATACCAGGCGCTCTTGTCATACCCATGAACAGAAAGCAAGAACCATTACAAATTCAAGAAGCAACAAACACATAGACTCATAGGAGCAATACTCCAAAACATAGCTGCAGGGAGCTTCCCAGCTAAGCAACTGAGAGGGAAGATCCCTGCATGCAAATAAACTGAAAACAACCACAGAAAATGACAAACTCAGATAAGAGCAAAAAGAACCAAACAACAAATAAAGAGCCAAGCACTTATCTGGGGTAGATGTGGTCTGGAGCAGGATGAAGCAGGCTGGTGAACAAAGAACAACTGACATCCGGCAGAGCCTGCCAGAAGACCAGGGTTTAAATAGGCAGAGAGTTAGCAATGGAAACGCCCATTGCGCAACACATCTGGTCTCTGTCCAAACCACTCCTGGCCACAAGAGGGAGCCTCACAGCAGCAAGAGCATAACTAACATTTACAACAACTGCCACTAAGTCCTAGGTTAATCATGGAAGGCGTCTATGAAACACCCCTGTTGTGAATGTTAGTTATGTTTTGGCTGCTTGGAGGCTCCCTCTGGTGGCCAGGAATGGTCAGCTAATCCTGTCATCTATCTGTGTATTGTGTTTTTCGGGAGATAGGTCGAGATTTTTGAGCTTCAAAAATAATTGTAAATTATTTTTTGACCTGCGCCCTAAGTCCTCAGGGAATCCCGTACAGCAGGTTAAGATTGTCATCTCCTTACTGCGTGGTGACTCTCAGGACTGGGCCTTCTCTTTAGCGTCTGATGATCCGATTCTCAGTGATGTGGATTCCTTTTTTCAGGCCTTGGGTTTATTATATAACGAACCCAATACTGTGGACCAAGCAGAAAAATTCTTGTTGTCCTTCACTCAGGGTTTGGATTCTGCAGAAAGTGGGCGGTCCTTACCAAATGGAATGATGATGCGCTTGCAGCTACTTTTCGGAAGGGTGTTGCTGATTCTGTGAAGGATGTAATGGTAGGATTTCCCGTCCCTTCTGGTCTTGATGCCTCTATGACCTTGGCCATTCAGATTGATAGGCGTTTACGTGAGCGCAGGAAGATACCTGCTGGTTTTGTGCCTGTGGAACAGCCTTTGGAGCCTATGGAGTGTGATAGGGTCCTTTCTAATGCTAGTCGGCAGGGGTTCAGATGGAAGAATAGACTGTGCTTCTATTGTGGAGACGCTTCTCATAACATCTCTGTCTGCCCTAAACGTGAAAGGAGATTGGCTACTTCTGTTACTGTGGGTTCTTTGCAATCTGATTCTCTGCCCCCACACTGGGACTGTGACTGTGCCATTGAGTTGATGCCCGGTTGTAAATTTCCCAAGGGGCGGATTTTCAACTTGTCTGTGCCCGAACATGATGCCATGCGGTCATACATCAGGGAATCATTGGAGAAGGGGCACATTCGGCCCTCATCTTCTCCTTTGGGTGCCGGCTTCTTCTTTGTTGCTAACAAAGATAGTTCACTGAGGCCTTGTATTGATTACCATCTTCTTAATAAAATTACGGTCAAATATCAGTACCCTTTGCCTCTGATGTCTGATCTGTTCTCTAGAGTGAAGAGTGCCAAATGGTTTACGAAACTGGATCTCAAGGGTGCGTATAATCTCATCCGTATTAAGGAGGGTGATGAATGGAAGATGGCTTTTAATACTCCTGAGGGGCATTTTGAGTACCTAGTGATGCCTTTTGGGCTCACTAATGCACCCTCCGTCTTCCAGGCCTTCATGAATGATATTTTTCGGGACCTTATTGGTAAATTTTTGATTGTGTATTTGGATGACATCTTGATTTTTTCTGATGATTGGGACTCTCATGTTGGGCAAGTACGGGCTGTTTTTCAGATACTTAAGGATAATGCACTGTACGTTAAGGGGTCAAAGTGCCTCTTTGGGTTGCAAAGGATTTCCTTTTTGGGCTTCATCTTGTCTCCCTCCGCTATCGAAATGGACCCGGTTAAGGTTCAGGCTATTTACGACTGGGTGCAACCGACTGCTCTAAAATCCCGGCAGCGGTTTTTGGGGTTTGCTAAGTTTACCGTAAATTTATAGCCAATTTTTCTGCCATTGTCAAACCTCTGACGGATTTGACAAAGAAGGGAGCTGATGCTCAGCATTGGACCCCAGAGGCAATTGTGGGCTTCCAGGAGCTTAAAAGGCGATTCACTTCTGCCCCAGTCCTGCAGCAACCTGATGTGTCTCGTCCATTTCAAGTTGAGATCGATGCCTCAGAGATCGGAGCAGGGGCTGCTCTGTCTCAACGAGACGCTACTTCGGGTAAACTTAAGCCCTGTGCCTTTTTCTCTCGGAAGTTTGCTCCTTCTGAATGGAATTATGATGTGGGGAACCGGGAATTATTGGCTTTAAAGTGGGCATTTGAAGAGTGGAGGCATTGGTTGGAGGGGGCTAGGCATCAAGTTGTGGTGCTTATGGACCACAAGAATCTCATCTATCTGGAATCAGCCAAGAGGTTGAATCCTCGGCAGGCCAGGCGGGCTTTGTTTTTTACCCGGTTTAATTTTGTGGTCTCTTTTTTGCCGGGCACCAAGTTGTTAAGGCCGATGCCCTTTCCAGGAGTTTCTGCGCTGACTCTTTGGAGGTTGTTGAACTGTCTACTATCCTGAATGATGGTGTAGTTTTCTCGGCTATTTCGCCTGATCTGCAGTTGGCACTTGCGGAATTTCAGGGGGATAAACCTGAGAGATGTCCTACAGGGAAACTGTTTGTCCCAGACCAATGGAGAGACCGAGTTGTCTCTGAGGTTCATTGCTCTGTTTTGGCAGGTCATCCTGGCATTTTTGGTACTCGGGATCTTGTGAGACACTCTTTTTGGTGGCCTTCCTTGTCCCGGGATGTCCGTCATTTTGTGCAGTCGTGTGGAGTTTATTCTAGGCTTGCCCTGTTGTTCACGTTCTAGTGGGCTATTATTGCCTTTGCCGGTACCTAAGAAACCTTGGACGCACATCTCTATGGATTTTATTTCAGAGCTTTCCGTCTCTCAGAAAATGACTGTGATTTGGGTGATCTGTGACAGATTCTCCAAGATGGTCCACTTGGTTCCCCTATCTAAGTTTCCGTCTTCATCAGAGTTGGTGCCTTTGTTTTTCCAACATGTTGTTCATTTGCATGGTATTCCCGAAAACATTGTTTCTGACAGAGGGGTGCAGTTTGTATCCAGGTTTTGGAGGATTTTTTGCTCCAAGTTGGGTGTTCAGCTGTCTTTCTCCTCGGCGTTTCATCCTCAGACCAACGGTCAGACTGAAAGGGCTAACCAGACCCTGGAGACCTATTTACGGTGTTTTGTTTCTGCGGATCAGGATGACTGGGTTTCGTTTTTGCCTTTGGCTGAATTTGCCCTTAACAATAGAGCTAGCTCTACCACATTGGTGTCCCCCTTTTTCTGCAATTTTGGGTATCACCCTAGGTTCCTCTCAGGGCAGCTTGAGGCGTCTGACTGTCCGGGGGTGGATTCGGTGGTCAACAGAATGCAACAGATTTGGGGGCAGGTAGTGGATAAATTGTTTAAGTCCCAAGAAACTGCCCAAAAGTTTGCCAACCGGCGTCGGACTGTTGGTCCCCGGTTTAAAGTAGTGGACATGGTGTGGTTGTCCTCTAAAAATATTCCTATGAGAGTTCCATCTCCTAAATTTAAGCCCAGATTTATTGGACCTTATAAGATTTCAGAGATTATCAACCCTGTATCTTTCCGTTTGACTCTGCCTGCGTCATTTAAGATTCACAATGTCTTTCATAAGTCCTTGTTGAAGAAACATGTGGAGCCAACAGTTCCTGCAGCAGCGCCTCCTGATCCTGTTTTGGCACAAGGGGATCTGGAGTATGAGGTTGAAAAAATTCTGGATTCCCGTCGCAGTAGGTGTCAGCTTCAGTACCTTGTGAAATGGAAGGGTTATGGGCAGGAGGATAACTCTTGGGTTGTGGCTTCTGACATTCATGCGGACAGGTTGGTTCGCGCTTTCCATCATGCTCATCCCGAGCGACCCGGTGGCCTTGGTGAGGGTTCGGTGACCCCTCCTCAAGGGGGGGTACTGTTGTGAATGTTAGTTATGTTTTGGCTGCTGTGAGGCTCCCTCTGGTGGCCAGGAATGGTTTGGACTTGGACCAGGTGTGTTGTGCAATGGGCGTTTCCTTTGCTAACTCTCTGCTTATTTAAATCCTGGTCTGATAGCAGGCTATGCCGGATGTCAGTTGTTCTTTGTATCACCAGCCTGCTTCATTCTGCTCCACACCACATCTACCCCAGATAAGTGCTTGCTCTTTATTTATTGTTTGGTGCTTTTGCTCTTATCTGGGTTTGTCATTTGCTGTGGTTGTTTTCAGTTTATTTGCATGCAGGGATTTTCCTCCTCAGTTGCTTGGGGAACTCCCTGCAGTTCTGTTTGGAGTATAGCTCCTTTAGGTCCATGTGTTTGTGGCTTGTTGAATTTGTCGTGATTCTTGTTTTCTGTTCATTGGTATGACAAAAGCACCTGGTTTAGGACGGACTACTAGGAATTTGGAATTTTGCAGGGTTTTTCTCTGGCCACCATCAGTCCCTTTCCTGTCCTTTCCTATTTTAGTCAGTGGGGGCCTCACGTTTTGCTAATCCTGTCATCTATCTGTGTATTGTGTTTTTCCTATATCACCGCAGTCTTTGAATGTGGGGGGCTTGCTATTCTTGTCTATTTTCTGAGACAGAGAGTTATTCATCTTTCCTTCCTTTAGGATAGTTAGTTCTCCGGCCGGGTTCGCGGTGCACAAGACGTTAGTTCACCCCTCGGCTACTTCTAGTTGTGATGGTAGTAAGGGGATGGCGGTCAGATTAGTTGCCAATGCTCTTGTCACCTTTTACCAATGATTTGTGGTGGTCTTCCATGGTTCCGGATCATAACAAACCCCCCATGATTAACCTGTAAGTGAAAGTAAATAAACACATACACCCATAAAATTCTTTATTTGGAGTAAAAGACAAAAAAAATACACCCTCTTTCACCACTTTATTAACCCCCCCAAACACCCCTCCAGGTCCAACGCAGTCCACACAAGGTCCCACGACGCTTTCAGCTCTGCTATGTCGGAAGCTGACAGCGAGCGGCCATAAAGCACAACCGCTCTCTGTGAGCTCCACGCAGCAACTGAATTGAGCCGCACGATCAGCGGTGCCCTCACTCAGGTCCTTCACCTGTGACCACAAATCAGGCACTGACACAGAGACAGAGCCACATGACAGTGAATTCGGGTGAAGCTCTGACATCACAGCTGTGGGCCCCGCACTACTGCCTGTGTCCTGAAACTGACCTCCGAAGTTCATCCGAGTTCATGACAGCACAGAGACAGAGCAGTGCGAGTTCATTCTCATTGCGTGTCTCTGTCTCTGTGTGCGGGCAGTCATACTCTACGGTGCTGTTCTTACAGAACAGGGATGTAGCAGAACTGAATCACCTGAGACCGCACTGTCAAAAATGCATGGAAAACGCACGCATTTCGGATGCATTTTTTTTTTGTCAAACAGTGTTTACAGATGTCAAAATCGGTCAGATGGTGCATTTTTTTTGTCAAATCAAGCACGCAGCGTGCGGACATACCCTTAGGATTGTTTTTGGTTGCTGCAACATTGTAGTAAAATGCAATAACAGGTGATCAAAACATATTTACCCAAAAATGGTATAATTAAAAATCTCAGCTTAGAACACAAAAAATAAGCCGTCAGTGAGCCCCAGATCCCGAATAATGAGAATACTACGGGTCTCAGAAAATGGCCACAAAAACACAGTTTTGTTTTTACAATCTTCGGAATTTTTTCCACCATTTAGATCAGGGGTCTCAAACTCGGCTGGGTGTATGGGCCACACAGAGGAAAAAAAATAATTTGGGGGGCCGCATTCTTTGAAGGACAAAGTGACATTTTTATTGGTACCATATATTTTTTTTTTTACACACCTTTGGATCACTGATTTTGAACATTTTTCACTTTTTTATTATAACAAATGTGCACATTGTTTAAATATTAAAAAAAAAATCTACATTTTTTTAATTTGTTTATTAAACAGTAGAAAAAAATTCTCAAATACAAAGCAAAAGACATAAAATATGCACATATAAATTTGCTGTGAGCCGCTCAAGTAGGCCCATTAAGTAGACATAACGCTATATTGTTAAATAGATGTTCATTTCAAAACTGCTATAGTGTCTTAGGCTATGTGCGCACAGTGCGTTTTTCGCGGCGTTTTTGCGCGTTTTTCGGGTGCGTTTTTGGCCTCAAAACTGCATGACTTTGCCTCCCCAGCAAAGTCTATGAGTTTTAATTTTTGCTGTCCGCACACATCTGTTTTTTTTCAGCTGCGTTTTTGTGGTGCCACAAAAACGCAGCATGTCAATTATTCCCACGTTTTTCACTGCGCTTTTCATCCATTGAGTTCAATGGGATGTTGAAAGACGCAATGAGAAACGCAAATAGCTGCGTTTTGAAGACCAAAAACGCAGCTATAAACGCAGGAGGTGGGTAGTAAAGTGACGTGTACAGGAAGAGGATTCCTTCTGTTAGTAAATACAGAAGCGTGAATCCTCCCGGTACCGTCACCGCCGCTTCCACCTCCCGTCCTGTGCATGTATGCTGCCGTGCGGCGCCATGTACAGGCAGGAGGTGGAAGCGGCTGCGAAAACAAAAGTTAACAGTAGAAAAAAAAAAAAAGTTATACTCACCTGTCTGCAGCCTACCGGTGCCATGCCCGCTCCCATCTCCTCTCACGGTATCGCCACCCCCGCTCCGGCTGTGTGCAGACGGCCGGGAAACCTCCGATGGATGCAGGAACTGGCGATGGATCACCTGATGCAGTCACCTGACTCATCAGGTGATCGTAAGTATCGCGGTGACGCGGGCGCCCGGCCGGTATCAGCGGATGCGTCAGGAGACTTCATCCCTGATTACCGGCAGCTGCTGCAGCGATCGGACAGGATCAGACTCCCGCCCCATCGCTGCAGGAGCTGCCGGTAATCAGCACATAAGTGAGTTTTTGTTTTTTTTTTTCTACTGATGCATCTGCTGATTGTATAATCGGCTTTTATACAATCAGCTGATGTGTGATGGGATTCAGGCACTTGATCCTGACACATCATCTGATCGCTTTGCCTTCCAGCAAACCGATCAGATGATATTGGATCTGGATTGGACGGCGCGGGACCCTTGACCCAGGATTACTGCGGAGGGGGGGTTCTTTATTTCAATAAAGATGGAGTCACTAATTGTGTTGTTTTATTTCTAATAAAAATATTTTTCTGTTGTGTTTTTTTTTTATCTTTACTAGAAATTCATGGTGGCCATGTCTAATATTGGCGTGACACCATAAATTTCGGGCTTAGGGCCAGCTATACAGCTAGCCCTAACCCCATTATTACCCAGCGGGCCACCCGGCATCAGGGCAGCTGGAAGAGTTGGATACAGCGCCAGAAGATGGCGCTTCTATGAAAGCGCCATTTTCTGTGGTGGCTGCGGGACTGCAATTCACAGCGGGGGTGCCCAGAGAGCATGGGCACCCTGCACTGTGGATTCCAATCCCCAGCTGCCTAGTTGTACCCGGCTGGACTCCAAAATTGGGCGAAGCTCACGTCATTTTTTTTTTTAAATTATTTCATGAAATTCATGAAATAATTTAAAAAAAAAAGGGCTTCCCTATATTTTTGGTTCCCAGCCGGGTACAAATAGGCAGCTGGGGGTTGGGGGCAGCCCGTACCTGCCTGCTGTACCCGGCTAGCATACAAAAATATGGCGAAGCCCACGTCATTTTTTTTGTTTGGGGGGGCAAAGAAATCCTGCATACAGTCCTGGAAGGAGGATGCTGAGCCTTGTAGTTCGACAGCTGCTGTCTGCTCTCCTGCATACACTATTGGATGGAGGATGCTGAGCCTTGTAGGTCTGCTCCCCCTGACTCTCCCTCAAGCATATAGTCCTGGATGGAGCATGCTGAGCCTTGTAGTTCTGCAGCTGCTGTCTGCTCTCCTGCATACACTATTGGATGGAGTATGCTGAGCCTTGTAGTTCTGCAGGTGTCTGCTCTTCTGCATACACTAGTGGAGAATGAAGAACACATTGAAGAAGGAAATGACATCAGACCTTTTTTTTTTTGTTCACTGATAAAAAACGCATAAAGACGCAGTGAGCAAAAACGCAGCAAAACGCAGCAAAAAAACGCACCAAATCGCGGCAAAACGCGTGCGTTTTTTCGACGCAGGTGCGTTTTTAGCGGCCAAAAACGCACAAAAACGCAGCGTCAAAAAGACGCAGTGTGCGCACATAGCCTTACAGTCAAAGAAGAAGCTGATTACATTGCACTTGAGTGTATAATGAGTTCTACAAACAAAGAACCAGTAAACAACTATTAACAAGCTCTGCCGATAACGCCATCCCAAACGTTTTGAATCTGTACCCCTCTATAAATCAGTGTTGTTGTATTCAGTGCTGGTAGAGATATATGGAGATATTTTACTCAATCTGTCAAAGTCAAAGGGGAAGAGTTCCATATTTCCTATATCCGATTGAATTTCTCCGGACACCCTCTGTTCTGATATACAGTCCTCTTATACGGGAGCATTTTGTTCACCAGGTCTATCCACGCTCGCACCGTAGGAGGAGAACTGCCCATCCACCGCATGGCTATGAGTTTCCGGGCCATAAAAAGGGATTCCCGTAGAAATATTTTATGATAGTGTGACCATGTCCCTTCGTCCATAACCCCAAACAGGCAAAGAAGTGGTAAAAAAAAAATAATTTTGATGGTAAAATAAAAAGTCATGCGTAATTTTTTATTTTTTTTCACATTTTATCCCTTTCTTGTACTATATAGGAATTTTGGCCAACATCTTTTAGTAATGTTCCCCATGTTGTTGTAATGTGCCCATCCTTGTCCCTTTGTAGTATTGTGCTCCATCCTACAGTAACGTACTGATCCTTGTCCCCATCCTATAGTAATGCTCCCCATCCTTTTCCCCATCTTGCAGTAATGGGTCTCATCCTTGTCCCCATCCTATAGTAATGTGCCCCATCCTTGTCAACCTCCTATAGTAATGTGCCCCATCCTGTAGTAATATGTTCATCCTTGTCCCCATCCTATAGTAATGTCCCCAAACTATAGTAATGTGTCCATCCTTGCCCCTTCTTATAGTAATGTTTTCCCATCCTTTTTCCCCTTGTAGCAATCTCCCTATCCTGTAGTACTGCCCCCATCATATAGTTGTCCCATTCTGTAGTAATATGCCCATCCTATAGTAATGTGCCAACCTTGTCCCCATCCTATAGTAATGTCCCCAGCTTTATCCCTATCCTATAGTAATATTTCCCATCCTTGTCGTCCCCTTGTAGCTATGTCCCTATCCTGTAGTACTGTCCCCATCCTATAGTAATGTCCCCAGCCTTGTCCCCATTCTATAGTAATGTCCCCATCCAATAGTATTGTGCCCATCCTTGTAATGTCCCCATCCTTTAGTAATGTCCCCAGCCTTATCCCTATCCTATAGTAATGTTTCCCATCCTTGTCCCCTTGTAGTAATGTCACTATGCTGTTGTACTGTCCCCATCCTTAGCCTTGTCCCTATTGTATAGTAATGTCCCCATCCTGTAGTAATGGGTGGGGGGGTACAGTGGCGGCGGTGGCTGAAAGGGGGCAGTTGCGGCGGATTGGATGCAGTGACGGCGCCTGAAAGCGGGCAATGGCGGCAGTGACGGATCGGATGCAGTGACGACGGCGGCTGAAAGGGGGCAGTGGCGCTATAACTTACCGATCGCTCTCCTCAGCTTCCACAGACGCCGGAGTGAAGCTGGGGGGAGCAGTCTCCGGCCCCAGATCCACAGTGATTGGAGAGATCGGTCACAAGGCCGGTCTCTCCAATCAGAGCTGGGGGCGGGTGAAACTGAGTTCACCCAGCTCCAGTCAATCAGTGCTACAGCTGCACTGATCATGGCTGGATTTCAATGTTTCAACCATTGTCAATGGCTGAAACATTACAGTGGCTGTGATTGGCTGAGCAGCGTTCGTCAGCCAATCACAGCCTCCGTAGGTCTGGGGAGGAGACACCACCCCTCCTGAGGTCAGGCAGAGGTCCCCTCCTCCCCGAATGTAAGGTAGTTGCAGCAATCGTAGACCACTGAGCCACCGGGGCTGCGATTTTGACATGACGTACTGGGTACGTCATGGGTCCTTAAGTACCATGGACCCATGACATACCCAGTACATCATAGGTCGCTAAGGGGTTAATGTGCTGTCCTTCACATACACACAAAAAAAAACCCCAAAACACAGCATTCTTCTCACCTGTCCCACATTCCCTCATCTCTGCTTCTTGCTGTCTGCAGGCCCGTGCCCCGGTGACTATCGCGGCTGCTGCCGCAGCCCATCAAACATTCATCTGACAAAGCGCAGACAGTGGCTGCAGCCCTTGCACCGGCCACGATAGTGAACAATGGCACAGGCCTGAGGGCCACACGAAGCAGCCTGAGGGGCCGCATGCGTCCCGCTTGTTTGAGACCTCTGATTTAGATAAAACGATCCATGTTTGGTATCTACGACCGCGAAGTGACCTGGGGAATAACACTGCCACGTCAGTGTTACCATATGGTGAACATGGGAAATAAAACAATAGTGGAATTGCATTTTTTTTGCAATTTCACCACACAGAATTTTTCTTTTCCCCCACTTTCCAGTACTATATGGGGTAGAATGAAGTTGTTCAAAAGTACAAATCGTCCTGCAAAGAACAAGCCTACATATGGCTATACTGACGGAAAAATAAAAAAAGGTACAACTCTTGCAAAGGGAAGGAAAAATTAAAGATTCCCGGGTGGTGAGGGGGTTAAAGTACGGTATGTTCTCAGAAATGCCTTCGTGTCTCAGCTCCTGGGCCGGTGCACACAGCCGGTGTGTGACCCTGCTGACCATGGCTCGGGCACTCTTTATACCCCGCTCTTCCGCGTCCCGCACTCAGCGTTGAGGAGATTTCCCGCCCCCGGAGCTCATCACCTGCCTCAGACTGCGCGCGGAAGAGACCACGTGGTCTGCGCGTCCTCAGACCGGGAGCTGCTCCGCTCACAGTGATGGCCGCTTCCGTTACTGTTATGGAGCTCGGCTTCGTGCAAGAATGTGAACCCTGGCGGCTGCTCAGCCCTCAGTTCCCTAGTAAAGTAGGGGGCCGGCCAGCGTGGCTCGGTGAGGTGGGGCTGCCGGGACTGGAAAGGCTGCAGTGTGGGGTTTGTATGAAACCTCTGGCTTTCCTTCTCCAAGTGTACGCACCGTGTACGGGGAGCTTCCACCGGACTCTGTTCCTGTTCATCTGCCGGGATCCCACGTGTCACCGGGCAGGAGAGAAACGCTGTTATAAAGGTATGGTGCCGGCAGTGGTGGTATAATGGCTGCCAGCAGGTCAGACGCCAATGGGCACCGTGCACTGTCCTGGGGCATCCTGCACCCTCACACGCACTGTACTGTACTGGTGAGCAATGGTCGGAGGTGGTACTGTCCTCACACGGGACTGTACTGGCGAGCAATGGTCGGGGGGTGGTACTGTCCTCACACGGGACTGTACTGGCGAGCAATGGTCGGGGGGTGGTACTGTCCTCACACGGGACTGTACTGGCGAGCAATGGTCGGGGGGTGGTACTGTCCTCACACGGGACTGTACTGGCGAGCAATGGTCGGGGGGTGGTACTGTCCTCACACGGGACTGTACTGGCGAGCAATGGTCGGGGGGTGGTACTGACCTCACACGGGACTGTACTGGCGAGCAATGGTCGGGGGGCGGTACTGTCCTCGCACGGGACTGTACTGGCGAGCAATGGTCGGGGAGCGGTACTGTCCTCGCACGGGACTGTACTGGCGAGCAATGGTCGGGGGGCGGGACTGTCCTCGCACGGGACTGTACTGGCGAGCAATGGTCGGGGGGCGGGACTGTCCTCGCACGGGACTGTACTGGCGAGCAATGGTCGGGGGGCGGGACTGTCCTCGCACGGGACTGTACTGGCGAGCAATGGTCGGGGGGCGGGACTGTCCTCGCACGGGACTGTACTGGCGAGCAATGGTCGGGGGGCGGGACTGTCCTCGCACGGGACTGTACTGGCGAGCAATGGTCGGGGGGCGGGACTGTCCTCGCACGGGACTGTACTGGCGAGCAATGGTCGGGGGGCGGGACTGTCCTCGCACGGGACTGTACTGGCGAGCAATGGTCGGGGGGCGGGACTGTCCTCGCACGGGACTGTACTGGCGAGCAATGGTCGGGGGGCGGGACTGTCCTCGCACGGGACTGTACTGGCGAGCAATGGTCGGGGGGCGGGACTGTCCTCGCACGGGACTGTACTGGCGAGCAATGGTCGGGGGGCGGGACTGTCCTCGCACGGGACTGTCCTCGCACGGGACTGTCCTCGCACGGGACTGTCCTCGCACGGGACTGTCCTGGCGAGCAATGGTCAGGGGGCGGTACTGTTATCACACGGGACTGTCCTGGCGAGCAATGGTCGGGGGGCGGGGCTGTCCTCACACGGGGCTGTCCTCACACGGGGCTGTCCTCACACGGGGCTGTCCTCACACGGGGCTGTCCTCACACGGGGCTGTCCTCGCGAGCAATGGTCGGGGGGCGGGATCCCCCTCACACGGGACTGTCCTGGCGAGCAATGGTCGGGGGGCGGGATCCCCCTCACACGGGACTGTCCTGGCGAGCAATGGTCGGGGGGCGGGATCCCCCTCACACGGGACTGTCCTGGCGAGCAATGGTCGGGGGGCGGGATCCCCCTCACACGGGACTGTCCTGGCGAGCAATGGTCGGGGGGCGGGATCCCCCTCACACGGGACTGTCCTGGCGAGCAATGGTCGGGGGGCGGGATCCCCCTCACACGGGACTGTACTGGCGAGCAATGGTCGGGGGGCGGGATCCCCCTCACACGGGACTGTTCTGGCGAGCAATGGTCGGGGGGCGGGACTGTCCTCACATGGGGCGAGCAATGTTCGGGAGGTGGTACAGTCCTCACGCGGGGCTTTGCTGGCGAGCAGTGGTCGAGGCTGTGCTGTCCTCACGCGGGGCTTTGCTGGCGAGCAGTGGTCGAGGCTGTGCTGTCCTCACGCGGGGCTTTGCTGGCGAGCAGAGGTCGAGGCTGTGCTGTCCTCACGCGGGGCTTTGCTGGAGAGCAGAGGTCGAGGCTGTGCTGTCCTCACGCGGGGCTTTGCTGGAGAGCAGAGGTCGAGGCTGTGCTGTCCTCACGCGGGGCTTTGCTGGCGAGCAGAGGTCGAGGCTGTGCTGTCCTCACGCGGGGCTTTGCTGGCGAGCAGAGGTCGAGGCTGTGCTGTCCTCACGTGGGGCTTTGCTGGCGAGCAGAGGTCGAGGCTGTGCTGTCCTCACGCGGGGCTTTGCTGGCGAGCAGAGGTCGAGGCTGTGCTGTCCTCACGCGGGGCTTTGCTGGCGAGCAGAGGTCGAGGCTGTGCTGTCCTCACGCGGGGCTTTGCTGGCGAGCAGAGGTCGAGGCTGTGCTGTCCTCACGCGGGGCTTTGCTGGCGAGCAGAGGTCGAGGCTGTGCTGTCCTCACGCGGGGCTTTGCTGGCGAGCAGAGGTCGAGGCTGTGCTGTCCTCACGCGGGGCTTTGCTGGCGAGCAGAGGTCGAGGCTGTGCTGTCCTCACGCGGGGCTTTGCTGGCGAGCAGAGGTCGAGGCTGTGCTGTCCTCACGCGGGGCTTTGCTGGCGAGCAGAGGTCGAGGCTGTGCTGTCCTCACGCGGGGCTTTGCTGGCGAGCAGAGGTCGAGGCTGTGCTGTCCTCACGCGGGGCTTTGCTGGCGAGCAGAGGTCGAGGCTGTGCTGTCCTCACGCGGGGCTTTGCTGGCGAGCAGAGGTCGAGGCTGTGCTGTCCTCACGCGGGGCTTTGCTGGCGAGCAGAGGTCGAGGCTGTGCTGTCCTCACGCGGGGCTTTGCTGGCGAGCAGAGGTCGAGGCTGTGCTGTCCTCACGCGGGGCTTTGCTGGCGAGCAGAGGTCGAGGCTGTGCTGTCCTCACGCGGGGCTTTGCTGGCGAGCAGAGGTCGAGGCTGTGCTGTCCTCACGCGGGGCTTTGCTGGCGAGCAGAGGTCGAGGCTGTGCTGTCCTCACGCGGGGCTTTGCTGGCGAGCAGAGGTCGAGGCTGTGCTGTCCTCACGCGGGGCTTTGCTGGCGAGCAGAGGTCGAGGCTGTGCTGTCCTCACGCGGGGCTTTGCTGGCGAGCAGAGGTCGAGGCTGTGCTCTCCTCACGCGGGGCTTTGCTGGCGAGCAGAGGTCGAGGCTGTCCTGTCCTCACGCGGGGCTTTGCTGGCGAGCAGAGGTCGAGGCTGTGCTGTCCTCACGCGGGGCTTTGCTGGCGAGCAGTGGTCGAGGGTGGCGCAGTCCTTACGCGGGGCTGTGTTGGCGAGCAGTGGTTGGAGGAGGGGGGGGCGGCGCTCTCGTTACATGGAGCTAAGTCAGGGCATCCTTGCATGGAGCAGCTGGTGTGTAATGGTTATAGGTGGCTGTCTGTTAGGCACGGCAGCCCATGTTTGTAGGGGAAGCTGTCACCCCAAAGTGCAATTTAAACTCCATTATATAGAGGACTTTGCCCCAATATAACTCATACCAATATGTGTATTAATGTTGAATGAATTTGCAGAAAATTCTTTCATTTACAAATGAGGGCGCTTCGGTGCACCATTGGGGGCCTATGGCTTTGTTCACCATTACACCCTCCAATAATAATATAATAATTATTATTATAATATCTTTTTGAGAGTGCTCAGTTAGTTAAAATCGATCTCCCTTCCTTTGCTTGTGCACTGAGGCTGGAGGAGCCCAGCCGCACGTTTAGGCTGGGGTCACAGCGTATGAACCGGATGAGTGCAATGTGAGAAAATTTCGTATTGCGTTCTGACCAATGTTATTCAATGAGGCAGATCTGTATTTATGGAGAAAAATTGCGTACTGATGCGCTCCAGTCTGGAGTGAGCAGGCGCACAGCTAACCGTTCGTTCTCACGAATCTCTGGTGGACCATACATTCCATGTTTAGACGTGCACTGCTGTCCAGGTGTATTGTGATCTATTGGAAATTTGGGTAGTCCAATTGCGCCAGCCACTATTCGCCCCCCATAATAGGGAGAAGAAGGTCCTATAGCAGGCTAGAATAAGCAAAGAACTTTGCAGACTCCATAGGTATTGTGCTACACCATAGTATCGCTATATGTAGCAAAAAACATGGTCACTATTGCTAACCATGGACTGGCTTTCATAGGAGTGCCATCCTGACAGGCACAGGGGTCTTCAGCAGACCTCTGGCTGTCACAGCAATGCAGATCAGTGGTTAGAACAGTGCACCCCGGGAACTGCAATGTAAGTGCATTGTCACAGATTAATTTAACGAGTTAGAAGGAGGAGCTTCACTTCTCTCTTGGTTAGAGGCAAATGATGGCTGAATAACTTGGGAATATGATTTACCAATATGTCATCTGTCCGTAAGGGGTTAGCAGATATTTGACCTGAGTAGGAACTTGTTTCTTGTGGGTTGTCGTGAAGAGTTTATTGATAATATTTTGGGGTGCATAACTTTTGGATTCACTTTTAAGATTCGGTTCACATTTATTCTGTGGTCTACTTTGACCCCCTACATCAAGTTTTCAATCTAAATCGCCAAAATATGATTCAGATGAAGCCATTAACCTTTTCCTATCCTTAGTCTCCCCAGGGGGGACATTCCAAAAATTCCGTTATGCTCCTTTGTTGGGCCACTGCCTTGTTTATCATTCACATGTGAATAAATTGATTTCCTGTTTTATTTTACAAAATTCATTCATATTGCAAAATTCTGTTTTGACGGTTTTTCCCAATTATAATAGGATTTGAATGGGCAGAACAGGAAATTTTATTGGATAGGAAAAGGTTAATCCACTCGCTATAATGAGGTAGAGTTAAGCTGGTGTCACACATAACGACGACGACAACGACGTCGCTGCTACGTCACCATTTTCTGTGACGTTGCAGCGACGTCCCGTCGCTGTCGCTGTGTGTGACATCCAGCAACGACCTGGCCCCTGCTGTGAGGTCGCCGGTCGTTGCTGAATGTCCAGCTTCATTTTTTGGTCGTCACTCTCCCGCTGTGACACACACATCGCTGTGTGTGACAGCGAGAGAGCGACGAAATGAAGCGAGCAGGAGCCGGCACTGGCAGCTGCGGTAAGCTGTAACCAGCGTAAACATCGGGTAACCAAGGGAAGACCTTTCCCTGGTTACCCGATGTTTACGCTGGTTACCAGCCTCCGCTCTTGCTGCCAGCGCTGGCTCCTGCACTGTGACATGTGGCTGCAGTACACATCGGGTAATTAACCCGATGTATACTGTAGCAAGGAGAGCAAGGAGCCAGCGCTAAGCAGTGCGCGCGGCTCCCTGCTCTCTGCACTGTGACATGTAGCTGCAGCATACATCGGGTTAATTAACCCGATGTGTGCTGCAGGAGAGCAAGGAGCCAGCGCTAAGCGCGGCTCCCTCACTCTCTGCACATGTAGAACAGCGACGTTATGATCGCTGCTTCTGCTGTGTTTGACAGCTAAGCAGCGATCATAACAGCGACTTACAAGGTCGCTGTTACGTCACCGAAAATGGTGACGTAACAGCGACGTCGTTGTCGCTGTCGTTTAGTGTAACACCAGCTTTAGAGTTGGCTCTGTCTGGTCTCTGTTCTGTGTCGTCTTTTCAGTGGTTCACAAAACTGGTTATCCATATTTGCATGTCTGAAAAGACAGACATGACATCATGGCAGAGAAAGTCCAAAATGATTACCTGTAACATGGTAGGAATTCTTCCATAGGGGATTATGTATGATTTCCACATTTCAGAGATTTACGTGTAGTTATTGGTTTCATATACATATTTCTCTAGTCACTATCCACGACAGCACCACAGGAGTTAACTCCAGGCCCTAATTGGGACAGGAAATACAGAGGTTAAATAACCCCTCCAAACCCCCCTCTCCAGTGTTGTTTCCTGTCCCTACTGGGGCAGAAGAGGACTTGTGGTGCTCTGTGGCCGGTGACTAGAGTACTGCGGGAAAGGAAAACTATTCATCTTACCACCATGCAGCTGAGGTCTGAGCTTTCTGCTTCCCTCTTCCATCGATGCTCCCGTCTCCCATGGATTTGGGACCTGCCAACTCTCCTTGTGCCTCATATGAGGTAAAGTGGAGCATGGCCGACACGCCGGGGGCTCCCCGAGCTCCCCGGTACCACCTCCTCGCTAGCTTGCAATGGCGCGCAGGAAGCGACATCACCAGGGGCTCAGGACGCAGGAGATCAATCTAAGTTCCTCAAACTACAGAGAACAAAAAGCGGTGGACGAATCACTCAGGGCAGCATCTACACTGGTCCAGGGACAACAGGTAAAGTTATACTCTGACAACATGACGACGGTGGCCCACTTTTTGTCATCAAGGAAGCACTCGTCATACAAGTCTCTCTCTCCCCGCATTTCATCTCAAGGGCTCCGAACATCCAGGCGGACTTTCTCAGTCAAACAGATGTTGACCCGGGCGAGTGGGCTCTAAATTCAGAAGTATTTCACAACTTAGTGGAGAGATAGAGCAATCCTGAAGTAGACCACCTTGCAAGCCAGCAGAACGCAAAAGTAAATCCAACAGACCAGTTTCTAGCGGTGGATGTCCTCTCCCATTCGAGGGACTTCAAGTTAGCCTATGACTTCCCACGAATTCCAATGCTGGCAAAGACATTACAAAAAAAACCAAATAAAACGGATGGACGGGTCACCACAATCCTGGTAGCCCCATTGTGGCCAAGGAGAAGCGGATTTGGGACCATTCCCAGTCTAGCCTGCTATGGACCTATACTGCTACCTCAGACATACGACTTTCTTTATCAGGGTTCACTATTCCACCAAGAGTTTCACAAGCTCAGCCTAACATCATGGCTACTGAAACCAAAATCCTTAAAGCCAGAGGTCTGACTGACTAGGTGATTGAGACGCTATAGTAAAGTCAGAATCCGGTTACTAACACCATATATGGAAAAACCTGGAAGACCTTCTCCTTCTGGTGTGGTCCTGAACTACCAGATCCATTTCATCCTAATGTGGCTCAGATCCTGAACTTTCTTCAGAATGGGCTAGACAAAGACCTAAGACCTGGAACCCTAAGGGTCCAAATCTTGACCCAGAGCTCATACTTTGATCAAGATCTAGCAAGCCACTGGTGGGTTAGGAGGTTCATGACTTCAGTAGTTGCAACCCAGACAAATTAATCTAGTCCCTTCCTGGGACTTGAATATAGTCCTTAAGGGCCTAACACAACAACCCTTTGAGCCTCAACAGATCTAAAAACCCTGTCCTAGAAAACTGCGTTCTTAGTAGCAATTACATCAGCCAGAGGAGTTTGTGAATTACAGACTCTAATTACTAGAGAGCTGTACCTAAAAATCCTGGATGACAGAATTCTCTTCTGTCAGGACCAATCATTTATTCTGAAAGTAGTATCTGATTTCCATAGATCCCATGATATCATACTACCATCCTTTTGTCAGAATCCATCTAATGATAAAGGGAATTTCATTCCTTGGATGTACGCAAGGCGGTTGTACACTGCCTCAAGAGAACCAATGATGTAAGTAAGGACCGTAATCTTTGTCCAGGTCATGGGGCGGAATAAAGGTAAAAACCTGCCAAGAACACAATTGCCAGCTGGATTAAAAGAACAATCAGCGAAGCTTACAAAAATCCAAGCTCTACCTCCTCTGGAAGACTTCACAGCTCATTCTACCAGATCGGTGTCTGTCCCTTGGGCCGAGAAGGCTGGCACATCCATCGAGCAGATATGCAGAGCCGCTATCTGTCATCAGTCCATACCTACACAAAATACTATAGACTGAATTTACTGTTCAATAAGGACCTAGCCCTCGGCCTTCAGGTCAATCAGGCCCCCTCCCCCACCCCCAAGATTTATTTGTTGGTACTTCTCCTGTGGTGTTGTCATGGTGGGTGACTAGAGAAAATAGAATTGGTTCTTACTGGTAATAAGGTTTCTAGGAACCCTCCACGACAGCACCGATATTCCCTCCCTACCTGTTGCAAGATTTAATGGTTTATTACTGTTTTTAAAGTTTGAACCATTCATATCGGTGTAGTTACTTGGAAATAACACTAGAGAGGGGAGGTGGGTAGGGGTTATTTAGCCGCAGTGTTAACTGTCCCAATTAGGGCGTGGAGTTAACTCCTGTGGTGCTGTCGTGCAGGGTTCCTAGAAACCAAATTACCTGTAAGAACTAATTCTAATTTTTTTTTTGTTATATATAAAGGGGCAATATCGATTGCAGTCAAAGAGGGCACAACTAGGCCCGGGGGTACAAGGACCTGCAGACCGCAACATCTGCTTCAGCTGAATGTGCACTTGAGGACCCACATCAAGCTGAAATGAGGGCCCGTCGGGTCTCTGAGCTGCAATGCAAATCGTCGCTGGCAGCGGACTGGAGGAGCATGACTTTGTTGTCGTGCCATGGCACGCACGCTGATATCAGCTGTCGGCCACTGCGCACTGGCTACAGAGCACAACGTGGGAGCCGGAGGGAGTTGAATAGTGTGTGTGTGTGGGGTATTGTTTGCATGTTTTTTTTTGTTGGGTTTTTTTTTTTTTTACCCCTTCCCAACCAAGGACAAATATAGATATATAAGTGCTTGGCTGTGTCCATCACCTTTTAATGCATGCTCATGCTATTTCCTGCACATGTGTGCTGATCTTATCAAACTTTGACAGGGCGATCTAATACGCTCCGGTGGGTATTGCGCTCTTTCCCGCTGTCACATTAGACGATCATGGGGCGCCAAATGGATTTTCATGACAGCTGGAGGTTAGATGCTGATCCCTGTTGCTGTCACGATGTGCTTCCTGTGAATGTCGGCAGAGCACTTGGACTCGCAGGAACCCAGCATTTCTGAGTATATGAAATGGAAAATCGCCGGGTGGAGGGAAGAGGTTAATCCGTTAACAGAATGGGGGATGTATTTACCAGGAAGTGGCAAAGGATGGGCGACATTATTACATAAGGGGGTGGAGGGCTACTCGTTTGTCCTTTTATAGGATTTAGAATGTGAGAATGGCCCATACAAGAAAGCCTTTTAGACCATTCTTCTGGCTTGGTCCATCAGTCCAATGTAGCTGAGAGACCCTGAAGTTATTTGACTGTCTGCTATGACTATCATTAGCACCCATGATCTCCTCACGGAAATGCCAATGGTGTGGCAGATGGAGCCACCTTCCTCTACTGTTGACTGCAGCATTTAGAGGGTTAAACAGTGGAAGGGGTGCGGGTAGCCACCCTAGCTGTTACTATTAGTTAAGCCGAGGTCCTGGTGGTGATTGTGTGGGCACAGCTCCTGTAGCAATATCAGTTTGCGGGAACACCTTACCAATCATGACGTACAGTTGTCATATGTCGTAAAGGGACATAGTGTCTGTAGTGATGCCACCATTGTGGAGAATAAACTAACTATAGCTGAGCAATGTATGCTGGATCTTATTTTGGGCCAGATACTACCTACCAAGATATAGACTCTGGCTGTTTTATAAGACCTGTGTCCCCAAGTGTCAGATGAATAGAAATGGTTACCAGCAAATACAATGGGTATCTGTCTTTTCAAAAATTTCGAGTCCTTGGGTCTCTTTGAGACCTTTCCAATTCTGACATCTGCAGCAGAAAAACTATTTCCACTTCAGTCCTGTAGATTGTAAGTTTCTTTGTCGCTCCATTGGGAGACCCAGACAATTGGGTGTATAGGCTATGCCTCCGGAGGCCGCACAAAGTATTACACTTAAAAGTGTTAAGCCCCTCCCCTTCTGCCTATACACCCCCCGTGCTCCCACGGGCTCCTCAGTTTTTTGCTTTGTGCGAAGGAGGTCAGACACGCACGCACAGCTCCACAGATTGGTCAGCAGCAGCTGCTGACCATGTCGGATGGAAGAAAAGTGGGCCCATATAGAGCCCCCAGCATGCTCCCTTCTCACCCCACTCTTGTCGGTGGTGTTGTAAGGTTGAGGTATCCATTGCGGGTACGGAGGCTGGAGCCCACATGCTGTTTTCCTTCCCCATCCCCCTCAGGGCTCTGGGTGAAGTGGGATCCTATCGGTCTCCAGGCACTGAGACCGTGCTTCATCCACAACTCCTGTGGAGCCTGCTGGATAGGAGCCGGGTATCGTTCAGGGACATGGCCCTGCTACTTGGAGGTACTCTGTATCCCTGTGGGGACAGCGCACAGCAACACTCCAGCTTTGCTGGGTGTGCTAGTGCACCGGGGACCACGGCGCTGACCGGGTTAATATGTGCCATTACACACTCAGCGTTGCTGAGTGTGTTTATGTATAGGGACTGCCGCACTGACCGCCGCGGCCATGGAAACACTGCGGCGCGGCTGGGACTTGTAGTGCGCCGGGGACTTTCACGCCGGCCGCGCTTTTACAGCGGCCGCGTTTATTACTAGAGTCCCCGGCTTTTTGCGGCCTAGTTTCCTTTCCTCCCGCCCACAGCCCTGACAGGCAGGGGAAGGGCGGGACGCTGCACAGAACGAGCAGCACTGAGGGCTGGAGCATGCTTTGCATACTCCACCCCTCTCACTGTGCACAGTGCGGGCACCAGTTCCCGCTCTTTCTGGGTCACGCCCACGGCTCCCTCCTCTCCTCAGGACGCCGGCAGCCATTCCTGTCAGCTCCTCGGACGCTGCAGAGGGGGACAAAGTCTGGGAGACCCAGGCAGGGACTCTGGTGGCCTCACAACCGCTTTAGGCGGGTGGTAAGCAGCACCTGTGGTGCTAGCCCCATTGTGCAGTAGTGTAACATTATATGTTTATGGTATATATGTTTTACACTGTATGGTGCACAGTTGATTTCTGGCTATATACCCTATTGTGTTACTCAGGGAAGATAATAGCATGGCGCCCATGAAAGGCAGGGGTGCCAAAACACAGGCTTATTATGTTGCCTGCGCCGCATGTACGACCCCGCTACCGGCAGGTTCCACTGACCCTCATTGGTGCACTGTTCGGCCCCTGTGGCACTTACTCAGTCGGAGCCTCTGCTAAGAGGGGCCCAGGGGGAGCCACCTGCTAACACTGTTCAGGTGACGGGGACGGAGTTTGCAAAACTCTCTGAGACTATGGCTAAGATACTAGAAGCCTTGCAGTCCAGGCCGGTATCTCAGCACAGGGACTCTGTTGAATCTTTGTTCCCTGGCCCACCTCAGCTGGACCAACAATGTCCTCCCGGGGTATCTCATGGATCCCAGGCTGAGGGTTCTGACACAGACCCCAGCCCCAGACCGACTAAGCGAGCTCGCTTAGATTTTCCCTCGACATCATCATATTGTGCAGGGTCTCAGAGGGGGGAATCTCTGGTTGATGATGCGGAGACAGCTGATCAGGATTCTGATCCTGAGGCCGCTCTCAATCTTGATACTCCGGACGGGGACGCCATAGTGAACGACCTTATTGCGTCCATCAATCGTATGTTGGATATTTCTCCTTCAGCTCCTCCGGTGGAGGAGTCAGCTTCTCAGCAGGAGAAATTCCGTTTCAGGTTTCCCAAGCGTACACCGAGTATGTTTCTGGACCACTCTGATTTCAGAGAGGCAGTCCAGAATCACCATGCTTGTCCAGATAAGCGTTTTTCTAAGCACCTTAAGGATACACGTTATCCTTTTCCCCCTGACGTGGTCAAAAGTTGGGCTCAGTGTCCCAAAGTGGATCCTCCAATCTCCAGACTGGCAGCTAGATCCATACTTGCAGTGGAAGACGGGGCTTCACTCAAAGATGCCACTGACAGGCAGCTGGAACTCTGGTTGAAATCCATCTATGAAGCTATCGGCGCTTCTTTTGCCCCAGCGTTCGCAGCCGTATGGGCGCTACAAGCTATCTCAGCAGGTCAAGCGCAAATTGACGCAGCCACATGCACGTCCGCGCCACAGGTGGCGTCCATAACCACTCAGACGTCGGCATTTGCGTCTTACGCTATTAATGCTGTCCTGGACTCTGCGAGCCGTACGGCGGTTGCAGCCGCCAATTCGGTGGTACTCCGCAGGGCCTTGTGGCTACGGGAATGGAAGGCAGATTCTGTTTCCAAAAAGCGCTTAACCAGTTTGCCAATTTCTGGCGACCGATTGTTTGGCGAGCGTTTGGATGAAATCATCAAACAATCCAAGGGAAAGGATACATCCTTACCCCAGCCCAAACCGAACATACCCCAACAGAGGAAGGGGCAGTCGAGGTTTCGGTCCTTTCGGGGCGCGGGCAGGTCCCAGTTCTCCTCGTCCAAAAGGCCTCAGAAAGATCAAAGGAACTCTGACGCATGGCGGTCTAAGTCACGTCCTAAAAAGGCCACCGGAGGTGCCGCTACCAAAGCGGCTTCCTCATGACTTTCGGCCTCCTCACTCCGCATCTTCGGTCGGTGGCAGGCTCTCCCGCTTTTGCGACGCCTGGCTGCCACGGGTAAAAGACCGTTGGGTGAGAGACATTCTGTCTCACGGTTACAAGATAGAGTTCACCTCTCTTCCCCCGACTCGATTCTTCAGGTCATCCCCGCCTCCCGAGCGAGCCGAGGCTCTTCTGCAGGCGCTGGGCACTCTGAAGGCAGAAGGAGTGGTGGTCCCTGTTCCTCTTCAGCAACAGGGCCACGGTTTTTACTCCAACTTGTTTGTGGTCCCAAAGAAGGACGGGTCTTTCCGTCCTGTCCTGGACCTGAAGCTTCTCAACAAACACGTAACGACCAGGCGGTTCCGGATGGAATCCCTCCGCTCCGTCATCGCCTCAATGTCCCAAGGAGATTTCCTTGCATCGATCGATATCAAAGATGCTTATCTCCACGTACCGATTGCTCCAGAGCACCAGCGCTTCTTGCGCTTCGCCATAGAAAACGAACACCTGCAGTTCGTGGCACTGCCGTTCGGCCTGGCAACAGCCCCACGGGTTTTCACCAAGGTTATGGCTACTGTAGTAGCGGTCCTCCACTCTCAGGGTCACTCGGTGATCCCTTACTTGGACGATCTCCTGATCAAGGCACCCTCTCAAGAGGCATGCCAACACAGCCTCGACGCTACCCTGGAGACTCTCCAGAGTTTCGGGTGGATCATCAATTTTCCAAAGTCAAATCTGACACCGGCCCAATCGCTCACATACCTTGGCATGGAGTTTCATACCCTCTCAGCGATAGTGAAGCTTCCGCTGATCAAGCAGCGGTCACTACAGACAGGGGTACAATCTCTCCTTCAAGGCCAGTCACACCCCTTGAGGTGCCTCATGCACTTCCTGGGGAAGATGGTGGCAGCAATGGAGGCAGTTCCTTTCGCGCAGTTTCACCTGCGTCCTCTTCAATGGGACATCCTACGCAAATGGGACAGGAAGCCGACGTCCCTCGACAGGAACGTCTCCCTCTCTCAGGCGACCAAAGCTTCCCTTCGGTGGTGGCTTCTTCCCACTTCATTATCGAAGGGGAAATCCTTCCTACCCCCATCCTGGGAGGTGGTCACGACGGACGCGAGTCTGTCAGGGTGGGGAGCGGTTTTTCTCCACCACAGGGCTCAGGGTACGTGGACCCAGCAAGAGTCCTCGCTTCAGATCAATGTTCTGGAAATACGGGCAGTGTATCTTGCCCTGAAAGCGTTCCAGCAGTGGCTGGAAGGCAAGCAGATCAGAATTCAGTCGGACAATTCCACAGCGGTGGCATACATCAACCACCAAGGCGGCACACGCAGTCGGCAAGCCTTCCAGGAAGTCCGGCGGATTTTGATGTGGGTGGAAGCCACGGCCTCCACCATCTCTGCAGTTCACATTCCAGGCGTGGAAAACTGGGAAGCAGATTATCTCAGTCGCCAGGGCATGGACGCAGGGGAATGGTCCCTTCACCCGGACGTGTTTCAGGAGATCTGTTGCCGCTGGGGGGTGCCGGACGTCGACCTCATGGCATCCCGGCACAACAACAAGGTACCGACGTTCATGGCACGGTCTCAAGATCCCAGAGCTCTGGCGGCAGACGCCTTAGTTCAGGATTGGTCGCAGTTTCAGCTCCCTTATGTGTTTCCTCCGCTGGCACTGTTGCCCAGAGTGTTACGCAAGATCAGGGCCGACTGCCGCCGCGTCATCCTCGTCGCTCCAGACTGGCCGAGGCGGTCGTGGTACCCGGATCTGTGGCATCTCACGGTCGGCCAACCGTGGGCACTACCAGACCGACCAGACTTGCTATCTCAAGGGCCGTTTTTCCATCTGAATTCTGCGGCCCTCAACCTGACTGTGTGGCCATTGAGTCCTGGATCCTAGCGTCTTCAGGGTTATCTCAAGACGTCATTGCCACTATGAGACAGGCTAGGAAACCAACGTCCGCCAAGATCTACCACAGGACGTGGAAAATTTTCCTGTCGTGGTGCTCTGCTCAGGGTTTTTCTCCCTGGCCTTTTGCCTTGCCCACTTTTCTGTCCTTCCTTCAATCTGGACTGGAAAGGGGTTTGTCGCTCGGCTCCCTTAAGGGACAAGTCTCAGCGCTCTCTGTGTTTTTCCAGAAGCGCCTAGCCAGACTTCCACAGGTACGCACGTTCCTGCAGGGGGTTTGTCACATCGTTCCTCCTTACAAGCGGCCGTTAGAACCCTGGGATCTGAACAGGGTGCTGCTGGTTCTTCAGAAACCACCATTCGAGCCAATGAGAGATATTTCTCTCTCACGCCTTTCGCAGAAAGTGGTTTTTCTAGTAGCAGTCACTTCACTTCGGAGAGTGTCTGAGCTAGCAGCGCTGTCATGCAAAGCCCCTTTCCTGGTTTTTCACCAGGACAAGGTGGTTCTGCGTCCGGTTCCGGAATTTCTCCCTAAGGTGGTATCCCCCTTTCATCTCAATCAGGATATCTCCTTACCTTCTTTTTGTCCTCATCCAGTTCACCAATGTGAAAAGGATTTGCACTTGTTAGATCTGGTGAGAGCACTCAGACTCTACATTTCTCGTACGGCGCCCCTGCGCCGCTCGGATGCACTCTTTGTCCTTGTCGCTGGCCAGCGTAAAGGGTCACAGGCTTCCAAATCAACCTTGGCTCGGTGGATCAAGGAGCCAATTCTCGAAGCCTACCGTTCGGCTGGGCTTCCGGTTCCCTCAGGGCTGAAGGCCCATTCTACCAGAGCCGTGGGCGCGTCCTGGGCTTTGAGGCACCAGGCTACGGCTCAGCAGGTGTGTCAGGCGGCTACCTGGTCGAGCCTGCACACTTTCACGAAACACTATCAGGTGCATACCTATGCTTCGGCGGATGCCAGCCTAGGTAGACGAGTCCTTCAGGCGGCGGTTGCCCACCTGTAGGAAGAGGCCGTTTTACGGCTCTCTTACGAGGTATTATTTTACCCACCCAGGGACTGCTTTTGGACGTCCCAATTGTCTGGGTCTCCCAATGGAGCGACAAAGAAGAAGGGAATTTTGTTTACTTACCGTAAATTCCTTTTCTTCTAGCTCTAATTGGGAGACCCAGCACCCGCCCCTGTTTTTTTGTGTACACATGTTGTTCATGTTGAATGGTTTCAGTTCTCCGATATTCCTTCGGATTGAAGTTACTTTAAACCAGTTTATAATTCTTTTTCCTCCTTCTTGCTCTTGCACCAAAACTGAGGAGCCCGTGGGAGCACGGGGGGTGTATAGGCAGAAGGGGAGGGGCTTAACACTTTTAAGTGTAATACTTTGTGCGGCCTCCGGAGGCATAGCCTATACACCCAATTGTCTGGGTCTCCCAATTGGAGCTAGAAGAAAAGGAATTTACGGTAAGTAAACAAAATTCCCTTCTTTTGAAGGTAGGGGCTCTTCCCCCTCTGTAAAAGACTGTCACTGTTCATTGTAATTTATATATGTATTATGTGTAAACCCTCTTCACGTGTACAGCACCATGAAATTTATTAACTTAATGGTGCTTTAAAAGTAAATACAAAGGCCCTTATCAGCAGTGATTGAAATGCTGCTGTTCAGACTATATACCTTTTTTTAGATTTTAGTTCATGTAATTGAGATGCCAGATTTCCCCTTAAAGCACCACTGCAGTGTTTTACTTATTTATTTTTATTACACAGCTGGAGTGGTGCTTCAAATGTAAGTCCCTTGTATTATACTTGTCCGCCGCCGTCCTAGCCTAAGTTTACACGCTGTGTTTTTTTTTACGCTGCGTTTTTGTCGCAAAAAACGCACAACCGCATCCGCGGCAAAAAAAAGTGGCAAAAACGCAATGCCTTTTTCGCTGCGTTTTGCTGCGTTTTTGCTCACTGCGTTTTTATGCGTTTTTTTTTATCCGTGAACATTTGCCATTAAAGATTGTTGAAAAAAAAGAAAAAAGGTCTGATGTCATTTCCTTCTTCAATATGTTCTTCATTCTCCACTAGTGTATGCAGGAGAGCAGACAGCTGCAGAACTACAAGGCTCAGCATGCTGCATCTAGGACTGTATGCTGGAGGGAGAGTCAGGGGGAGCAGACCTACAAGGCCCAGCATACTCCATCCACTAGTGGATGCAGGAGAGCAGACAGCAGCTGCAGAACTACAAGGCTCAGCATCCTCCATCCAATAGTGTATGCAGGATCCCCCCTCCCCCCCCAATAAAAATGACGTGGGCTTCGCCATATGTTTGTATGCTAGCCGGGTACAGCAGGCAGGTACGGGCTGGCCCCAACCCCCAGCTGCCTATTTGTACCCAGCTGGGAACCAAAAATATAGGTAAGCCCTTTTTTTTTTAATTATTTCATGAATTTCATGAAATAATTAAAAAAAAAAATGAAAATGACGTTTTTGTGTCCAGCTAGGTACAACTAGGCAGCTGGGGATTAGAATTCGCAATGCCGGGTGCCCAAGCCTTCTGGGCACCCCCGCTGCGAATTGCAGTCCGCAGCCACCCCAGAAAATGGTGCTTTCATAGAAGCGCCATCTTCTGGCGCTGTATCCAACTCTTCCAGCTGCCCTGATGCCGGGTGGCTCACTGGGCAATAATGGGGTTAGGGCTAGCTGTGTATTATCAGCTATCCCTAAGCTCGAAATTCATGGTGTCACGCCAATATTAGACATGGCCACCATGAATTTCTAGTAAAGATAAAAAAAAAAACAGAACACACAGAAAAATATTTTTATTAGAAATAAAACACAACACAATTAGTGACTCCATCTTTATTGAAATAACTCCCCTCCGCAGTAATCCTGTGTCAAGGGTCCCACGCCGTCCAATCCGGATCCAATATTATCTGATCGGTTTGCTGGAAGGCAAAGCGATCAGATGTGTCAGGTTCAAGGGCCTGAATCACATGACACAGCAGCTGACTGTATAAACTGCTTTTATACAATCAGCTGATGCATCAGTGCAAAAAAAACCCCCAAAAACTACACACTTCTGTGCAGCGTTGGACTGGCTACCGAAGGAATCTCCAGTAATGCCAGGCCTGAATTCAGGTACCTGCACTGCACTCCGGAGTTCTCAGCTGAGCTCCGGCGTGCAGCCTAGACTGTACAGCGAGCGCCGAGTGATTGATTCCCCGGCACTTGCGGTTCAGTTCATGATAGCTGCAGACATCCCGGACTAATCTCCGGTGCTCTCACCTGAACTCCGGAGATCACCCCGGCCTGTCTGCAGCTGTCATGAACTGACTGCAAGCGCCGGGGAATCAGTCACTCGGCGCTCGCTGTACAGTCTAGGCTGATCAGTGCAAAAAAAAAAAAAAAAACTACACGCGTCCGTCCTGACTCCCGGGTGACCGCTGCAGGAGCTGCCGGTAATCAGTGATGAAGTCTCCTGACTGCTTCAGCTGATAGCTGGCCGGGTGGTAAAATCCGGCGTCACCGTGAGACTTACGATCAGCTGATGCGTCAGGTGACCGCATCAGGTGATCACCGCCAGGTCCTGCAGGTATCGTACGTGCCTGAGACCCGGCACACAGCCGGAGTGGGGGTGGCGGTACCGGGAGAGGAGCTGGGAGCGGACATGGCACCGGGAGTCTGCAGACAGGTGAGTATGAGATTTTTCTACTGTTCACTTTTGATTTAGCAGCCGCTTCCACCTCCGCACGGGAGCAGACATGGCACCGGGCGGGAAATGGAAGCAGCGGTGGCGGTACCGGGAGAATTCACGCTTCTGTTTACTGACAGAAGGAATCCTCTTCCTGTACATGTCACTGTACTACCCACCCCTTGCGTTTATAGCTGCGTTTATAGTCATAAAATCGCACTAAAACGCAGCTAATTTGCATTGCGTTTTTGAACATCTCATTGAACTCAATGGGTGAAAAACGCAGTGAAAAACGCAAAAATAATTGACATGCGGGGTTTTTGTGGGCACCACAAAAAGGCAGCTAAAAAAAACGCTGTGTGCAGACAGCAAAAATGAAAAGTCATAGACTTTGCTGGGGAAGCAAAGTCATGCAGTTTTCTGAGAAAAAACGCACCCGAAAAACGCAGCGAAAAATGCACTGTGTCAACTTACTTAAGCTGGTGTCACACTAAACGACAGCGACAACGACGTCGCTGTTACGTCACCATTTTCGGTGACGTAACAGCGACCTTGTAAGTCGCTGTTATGATCGCTGCTTAGCTGTCAAACACAGCAGAAGCAGCGATCATAAGGTCGCTGTGCTACATGTTCAGAGAGCAGGGAGCCGCGCTTAGCGCTGGCTCCTTGCTCTCCTGCAGCACACATCGGGTTAATTAACCCGATGTGTGCTGCAGCTACATGTCACAGTTCAGAGAGCAGGGAGCCGCGCTTAGCGCTGGCTCCTTGCTCTCCTGCAGCACACATCGGGTTAATTAACCCGATGTGTGCTGCAGCTACATGTCACAGTTCAGAGAGCAGGGAGCCGCGCGCACTGCTTAGCGCTGGCTCCTTGCTCTCCTTGCTACAGTATACATCGGGTTAATTACCCGATGCGTACTGCAGCCACATGTCACAGTGCAGGAGCCGGCGCTGGCAGCAAGAGCGGAGGCTGGTAACCAGCGTAAACATCGGGTAACTAGGGAAAGGTCTTCCCTTGGTTACCCGATGTTTACGCTGGTTACAGCTTGTGCCGGCTCCTGATCGCTTCATTTCGTCGCTCTCTCGCTGTCACACACAGCGATGTGTGTGTCACAGCGGGAGAGTGACGACCAAAAAATGAAGCTGGACATTCAGCAACGACCGGCGACCTCACAGCAGGGGCCAGGTCGTTGCTGGATGTCACACACAGCGACAGCGACGGGACGTCGCTGCAACGTCACAGAAAATGGTGACGTAGCAGCGACGTCGTTGTCGTCGTCGTTATGTGTGACACCAGCTTTAGTCTTTTTCCAGCATGGCTTCAGTCAGTCTCCTGTGATTTGTGACCAGCAGCTCCATTGTTTCATGAAGCACATCGGAGGTCATAAATTGATACGACTCTTGAGAGCCTTGTTCTGGTTCTCATAGATTTGTATTGACACTTTGTGACGTAACTTTTGACTTCTGGGCATTCAAAAGTTAGACACGATGGTACCGAATTGATGAAGCTGCCAGAAGGTGAGAAGACTGGGTAGCAGGGAATTTGGATTTAAATCGCCACTCCAATGCTGAAAAGAACTCAAAAATGCTAAAATTGTGTTTTAATCCAGTATGTGAGTAATTTAGGCGATTCCTACTTGCATTGTAATTTTAACAAACTATATTGTTTTGTTTCTAGTTTTTAGAAACCAGCTGCAAAGGAAAAATGACACTTACTCTTACGGTCCACCTCCTGACTCGCCACCACCCTATGGAGAACATTTTATAGGCTTTCAGTTGAAATGTGGCCTTCGTCTGTGTAGGGTATGTGGCTGCCTGGGACCGAAGTCTTGCTCCAAATGTCATAAGGTGAATTATTGTGACAGACTGCACCAGGTGATGGATTGGAAGGCTCAGCACAAGCGGCTGTGTGGTCAAGTGTCTGGTAAGCTGTATACTGAATGTCTTTTATCTGACGCCATTGAACTTGGAGATACAGACAGATAATGTTTTGAAATGTGCAATTTCTGAGCAAGCCTACAATACATTTAAAGAGAACCTTTCATATTGAACATGGTGTCTGACCTGCAGGAAGGACTCAGCAAATTGATATATAGCTTTTATTTCAAACATGTTTATTGTATTTTTATGTTTTAACAATACAACCAAGAAAACGGTCAAATGTATAATTTCAGTATGTTAACAGATCATATAACCATGAACATCCAAATAAGACAGAATGCACTAAGTTGGAGGGGGGGTGGCGAGCAGTATGCGGCACATATACAAAAGAAAGATAAGGATCAGAAATTAATGAGGATAGATGTGTTCTTTTACATGATTATCTAAAAGAAAGATAATTTTATGACCAACGAGCAACTCACTAGGGTCTTAAATGACTGAATGCTGTAGGATCTGGGATTAGTGGATAACACATGCACATCTGCTATATACCAAGCGCCAATTTATTTGGACTACAATGAGCAAAATGTAAAAATGAATTTAAAACGTTTTATGTTTTCCTCTCTTAAAAAGTGGAGCAGCTGCTTGAAAAGCTAGTGTACAGCTAGCTCACATTACAACTTCAGTAAAAGTGGGCGGAATTTGCTCTTGTGTCTGTCACACCTCTCCTCTCCTTTTGGGTTTTTGCAAAAGGATAAAGGAGGATGAAGTTTAAGATCACAGTGCGGAGCCATTTTGTTGGTGGCTGCAAAGTGATCTTGAACCGTGGAAAGTGTCACTGAGGATCTCTGGCACAGTGTTCCACGGTATACCGTGCCCCCACATTACTGTGGCAAGTCATTGCTGTTCTGGCATTGGTTGTGACGCTGACATTGGTTGCCGTGTCATCCACAGAATTGGTGAGCTCAGAGGGTCTGAAGAGGGTGTTACATCTACATAGGCAGAGCCGCTGAGTTCACTGGCTGTAAATGTGTAGTATTGGGTAGCCCCAGTTTCACCTCGAGAGTAGCAGCGCAGACTCACTATTGCACCCAGGCGTGGTTAGTACAGCATGGTTGCAGCTAGAGCTGAACACCATCTGAAAAGTTACAAGCCCTTTAATATGTTAAAGGTTTTATTCTCTAGCAATTATCAGGAATGCAGGATTGACAATTCACACTAGTGACATGACTGCTCTACTTGCCGAACTGTGCTCTCTCTGCTGCTAGCAGAGGCAATTTTGTCTCCCCAGCATTGGAGGAGTTCAGTTACACTAAGGCTGGAAACACACCTATGCGTGTAAAATCGGTCTGACTAGGCTGGAAAAAACTCGGCTGATTTTAGTTCACGCTACGTCAGAGTGCAACGCAAGTGCGATGCTTGTTTTGAATAATTTAATGATTTGACTCGCGTGTGTGATGCGATTGAGATGCATGTTTCCTGCAACATCTTAACAAAATTAATTCGATTACACATGTGTCAGATAATTAACCTTTGGAAATGTGATGTCACATTCATCTGTTGAATAATGAATGAGCGAAGTTACTGACACACTCGCAAATTGGAACGCTGGTGCGCATGTGTGATCCTTCTTTAAACACGCTTCCATAGGAAATCATTGAGAAAAATGGTGTGAGAAACTTGCAAAAAAGCAGCATGCTGCGATTTTTTTTTTTTTTTTTTTCTCAGTCCAATTTGGACTGAGAAAAAAATCGCTAATGCGAGCTGAATCATTCACTAACGTGTCCGATTACAATGCAAGATTTTCTCGCATTACACTACTGCGAGAAACTCGCAAGTGAGAAGCCGCCCTAAAACTAGAGGTTGCAAGCATTACCCGCTGTATAGGAAACCTGCCACCTCTGCTAGACGTTAACCTAGACTACGAACAATGACTTATAGCTTCCAAAATGTTCTTGAGAGGATTGTGTGTGTGTGTGTGTGTGTGTGTGTGTGTGTGTGTGTGTGTGTGTGTGGTTATATTTTTCGTTGCACTTGAACCCATCTTAGAAGTTGAGGCAAGCCCATTTACCAGGGAGGGAGAAGCTATTGCCAGAAAACTCCTTTAACAGAACTAGACAATACGCACACATGAAAATGTCGTCTAAGGCTATGTGCCCACGCTGCGGATTTTCCGAAAATCTGCAGCAGCGGCACTTCCAAGCCATTTTGGAAATGCTGTGTCCATGCTGCGGATTTTTCCGCGGCGGATTTGCCGCGGATTTTGATCCGGAAAAATCTGCAGCATGTCAATTATTGTTGCGGATTTTGGGTATAGAATAAAAAAAAAAAAATCCGTGGCAAATTCGCGGTAATCCGCGGCAAAAATAAGGTGCAGATTTGCCGCGAAAGTCGCGGATTTTCATGCAGAAAAATCCGCAGGTACATTCTACCGTGGACACATAGCCTAAGACTTTGTTCACACAGTGCATCTTAAGATGTAGCGTTTTTGGCTCCAAAAAAAAGTAATTTATTGACTGGAAGGGCTCAAACGCTGGAAAAATGCAAAAATAATTGACACTTAATAATTGGCTGCATCTTCAAAAACGCAGCAAAGATGCTGACAAAAAAAATTCACAGTGTGGACCAGGGCTGTGGAGTCGGAGTCGTGGAGTTGGAGCTCATTTTGGTGGAGTCGGTATAAAATGCACCGACTCCGACTCCTAAAATATATAATAAATTGGGGACAGTAGTGCAATGCAGAATGTGCTGAATATTTTTTCATAGGAATTTGGGAAAGTTATGAAATGTCCTATAAATGGCTGTTCTATTCCTGATGTAAGGCAACATTCACAGTGTTTTTGCTGCGTTTTTTGAGGATACGTTTGTCAGCTGCAAAAGCAGATCAGCTTTTTAAAAAACCGCATCACCTGAAAGGTTTTTGAGCTCATAAATGCTTTCAATAGCAAAAGCAGATTAGAAAAAGGCCACAAACTGACTGCTCATTCTTTGTGAGGATCCTCACAAAACGATGTGTCTGTCCTATCTTGAAATCCATTGCCTTTGCTGGAATGCCCAGATTCACTGCATTTCACTGAATTATTTCGCCATCAATGTTCGATATGTTTGTGACAAGAAAGAAATTGTTAGATTGCGAACTCAAAAAAGAACAGGTTTTTGCTATTGTAATGGACAATGCTTCAAACATCAGTACAATTAAACTGATGAATGAGAGTAATGAACCACAGCTAGAAGAAAATTTAGGATTCAGTATGTTTGAGATGAAAGGCCACAGTGCTGTTCATGTAACTGAGGAACAAACAGATATTACAACAGAAGAACAGCAAAATGATACTTTAGGATTAGATGATCTTTTTGAAGCTGCTTCAAAACACTTTCATATTCATCACATGCGCTGTGTTGTGCACACGCTGCAGCTGGCAATAAGAGAGTCTGCAAGAGGGACCCTGGTTTCACACATCCGGAATTTCGCCGGTTTGGCGAATGCGGCACACTTCAGTACAGTGTATACAGTACAGTGGCAGTGCGACAAACGCCGGTCACATGCTGTCATGTGACCTGGAAGTTGTGGCACTGCCATTTTAATGTATCGTACTGTACTGGCGTGCGCCGCATCCGCCAAACCGGCGAAAAGCCGGATGTGTGAATCTGGGCGGACATGCTGGAAATCTAATTGGAAAAGTGAGGAAGTTGGTTATTGCCGCCAGAACCCCTAAAATTGATTCCATCTTGAAGAGACGTGCTAGGAAAGGGGCAATTGTTGATCAAGCCACTCGGTGAGGTAGCACTGAATGAGTGATTTGCTTGAACTAAAATAGTTTCTTATAGATATGGTGAACCCTCAAGTAACATTTAATGAAGGTCAATGGACACAGGTGGCTGAATTGAAGGAATTGCTTAATCACCCATTTACCGTGACTAAAAAATTACAAGCTGAGGATTTAACTCCTGGCATTTTCATAAGGGAGTGGAAGAGCTTGCTATTTTCCTGTCCCAAAGAGGAGGTTTAATCGCAGATGGCATTTCTGCTTCAATGAGACAGAGAGAGACACAGCTATTGGAAAATAAAATTCTTGCAGCTGTTTATGTGGACCCAAGTCATCATATACTGCTTGATGATCAGCAGCTTACTAAAGGAAAAGAAGCTTTGAGTGATGTAGCAGTTAGGATGACCGGCTACAGGACTGCCAGGCGGAAGAGGACTTGGGGCCTGACAGTGCTACTGCTGCCATATCTTCATCCTCATCAGATGAGGAGTTTAACTTTGACAAGTATTTGGATGACATGGAGCAGGCAAAGCGTTGCCGCAAGGAAAAAGATTTCACTCCGTCTCCTATAGCAAGCAGATTGACCAGATTTCAGTAACATTTTTCACTTGCTCTCAAAGAAATAGAAAAATTCAACCGTTCATCAAAACTGACTGTGCATGAGGCAATTCCTTTATACCCGAAAATTTAGAGATGTTGCCCATGTGGTTACGGCTTTGCCTCCAACCCAAGTTACTGTAGAAAGGTTGTTCTCTAGCCTTAAAATTATTAGGTCAAATTTGAGGTCATCTGCGAAGGAGGATCTGATGGAGGCAATTCTATTTCTTACAACAAATTCATAGACTGCACAAGTGTTATTTAGTATGTTTTTGTTGAAAACTGTTTTTTGCCACTCACATAGTGTATTACATAGTGTTATATATAACACTATGTAATACACTGTAATACACTATGTAAGTGGCAAAAAACAGTTTTCAACAAAAACATACTAAATAATAACATTTAGTATATTGCTTATATTTAAGTTAAAAATGTATTGTAGTACAATGTGAACATCAGACATTTAATCATTTTTATGATGCAATAATCAAGATATTTAGAACTATTACTAATATATATATATATATATATAATATAGATATAGATATAGATATATATAGATAGATGTTGTTGTGTGTAGTTACCAAGTGTTTGTGTAGGGCGCTGTACATGTTCTGGGTGTTGTCTGGGTGTGACGGGGGGTGAGAGCGGTGTTGTATATGTGTTGCGTTGTTTGTGGAGCGCTGTGTGTGTGTTGCGCGGTTTGTGTGTGTGTGGTGTGTTTTGGGGGGAGGTATGTTTTGTGCAATGTGTGTGTGTGTTGTGCGGTATGTGCGTATATTTGTGTGTTGGGTGTTTGTGTGTGCAGCGTTGTGGGTGTCTGTGTAGGGCACTTGTTTGTGGTTCCCAGTGTGTGTGTGTGGTGTGTTGTGCAGTGTGCACGCGCGGGTGTTGTGTGTGTGTGTGTGTTGGGGGGAGGTGTGCACTTCCCATCGTGCTCCATCCCCCATGCAGCGCACTCCCCATCGTGCTGCTCCATCCCCCATGCAGCGCACTCCCAAACGTGCTCCATCCGCCATGCAGCGCACTCCCAAACGTGCTCCATCCGCCATGCTGCGCACTCCCAAACGTGCTCCATCCGCCATGCTGCGCACTCCCAAACGTGCTCCATCCGCCATGCTGCGCACTCCCAAACGTGCTCCATCCGCCATGCTGCGCACTCCCAAACGTGCTCCATCCGCCATGCTGCGCACTCCCAAACGTGCTCCATCCGCCATGCTGCGCACTCCCAAACGTGCTCCATCCGCCATGCTGCGCACTCCCAAACGTGCTCCATCCGCCATGCTGCGCACTCCCAAACGTGCTCCATCCGCCATGCTGCGCACTCCCAAACGTGCTCCATCCGCCATGCTGCGCACTCCCAAACGTGCTCCATCCGCCATGCTGCGCACTCCCAAACGTGCTCCATCCGCCATGCTGCGCACTCCCAAACGTGCTCCATCCGCCATGCTGCGCACTCCCAAACGTGCTCCATCCGCCATGCTGCGCACTCCCAAACGTGCTCCATCCGCCATGCTGCGCACTCCCAAACGTGCTCCATCCGCCATGCTGCGCACTCCCAAACGTGCTCCATCCGCCATGCTGCGCACTCCCAGCCTCTCTACCCGCAGCATCAGCCTCTCTCGTCCCAGCATCAGCCTCTCTCGTCCCAGCATCAGCCTCTCTCGTCCCAGCATCAGCCTCTCTCGTCCCAGCATCAGCCTCTCTCGTCCCAGCATCAGCCTCTCTCGTCCCAGCATCAGCCTCTCTCGTCCCAGCATCAGCCTCTCTCGTCCCAGCATCAGCCTCTCTCGTCCCAGCATCAGCCTCTCTCGTCCCAGCATCAGCCTCTCTCGTCCCAGCATCAGCCTCTCTCGTCCCAGCATCAGCCTCTCTCGTCCCAGCATCAGCCTCTCTCGTCCCAGCATCAGCCTCTCTCGTCCCAGCATCAGCCTCTCTCGTCCCAGCATCAGCCTCTCTCGTCCCAGCATCAGCCTCTCTCGTCCCAGCATCAGCCTCTCTCGTCCCAGCATCAGCCTCTCTCGTCCCAGCATCAGCCTCTCTCGTCCCAGCATCAGCCTCTCTCGTCCCAGCATCAGCCTCTCTCGTCCCAGCATCAGCCTCTCTCGTCCCAGCATCAGCCTCTCTCGTCCCAGCATCAGCCTCTCTCGTCCCAGCATCAGCCTCTCTCGTCCCAGCATCAGCCTCTCTCGTCCCAGCATCAGCCTCTCTCGTCCCAGCATCAGCCTCTCTCGTCCCAGCATCAGCCTCTCTCGTCCCAGCATCAGCCTCTCTCGTCCCAGCATCAGCCTCTCTCGTCCCAGCATCAGCCTCTCTCGTCCCAGCATCAGCCTCTCTCGTCCCAGCATCAGCCTCTCTCGTCCCAGCATCAGCCTCTCTCGTCCCAGCATCAGCCTCTCTCGTCCCAGCATCAGCCTCTCTCGTCCCAGCATCAGCCTCTCTCGTCCCAGCATCAGCCTCTCTCGTCCCAGCATCAGCCTCTTCTGTTCCCAGCCTACCCCAGCCTCAGCCTCCCCCAGCATCAGCCTCTCTCTTCCCAGCCTACCCCAGCCTCAGCCTCCCCCAGCATCAGCCTCTCTCTTCCCAGCCTACCCCAGCCTCAGCCTCCCCCAGCATCAGCCTCTCTCTTCCCAGCCTACCCCAGCCTCAGCCTCCCCCAGCATCAGCCTCTCTCTTCCCAGCCTACCCCAGCCTCAGCCTCCCCCAGCATCAGCCTCTCTCTTCCCAGCCTACCCCAGCCTCAGCCTCCCCCAGCATCAGCCTCTCTCTTCCCAGCCTACCCCAGCCTCAGCCTCCCCCAGCATCAGCCTCTCTCCTCCCAGCCTACCCCAACCTCAGCCTCCCTTCTCTCAGCCTCCCCATCCCAGCCTTCCCCAGAATCAGCCTCTCTCCTCCCAGCCTCCTCCAGCACGCCGTGCTCCTCTGCCGACACTCACAGATCCGATCGCATACACTCACACCCACACACACCCGATCGCATAAAATCACACATACCCGATCGCATACACACACACACACACACACATTGACGATATTGCACATACGCGCTCATACTCACAACATCCGGAGATACCACATGCTTCTGGCCATGTGATCCTCCGGCAGGTCCTGGAAGCTCACAGCACAGTATCGCCGCCGAGAAGCAAGCGATATCCCAGGATGTTGTGAGTATGTGGATGCGATGTGTGTGTGTGTGAGAGTGAGTGTGATCTGATGTGTGTGTGTGTATGTTCTGCCGCTGCAGGACCTTGATGCGCTGGTAACTATGCTACCATGGTTACCAGCGTATCTTGTCCCCGGCTCGCACGGGAACCCACACCAGCATACGCCGGCCAGCCCCAGCAATGCGATGTGGGCTCCCAGGGGTACAGTACTCACCTGGTAGTCGTGGCTCCGTGACCGTGTCGGTTCGGTGAATGCGTGGGGGGTGCGGGCCTAGAGCTAGCGTGCATTGCGTGAGGGGGGCGGGGCATGGCAGAGTTGCCAATGCCTGCAGGGTGCCGGGGCGAGAGGCCAATCTGTGGGGGGGCGGAGCCTGTGTGAGCGGCCGGCGAATCCGTGTGGGGGCGCAGCCTGGGAGAGCGGCCAATCCGTGCGGGGGGGTGGGGCCATGGCGAGCCCAGCGGCCAATCAGCTTTGTGTCACCGTAAGGACACAATTTTGGAGCAAGACAGACAGACAGACAGAATAAGGCAATTATATATATATATAGATATTACAAGATATATATGTAATCTACTGTATATTACATAGTGTATTACATATTTACAATTTATTACAGTTTTTTTGTGTTCTAAAGTTGTATTCTAATATATTTTATGTTCTATCCAAATATCTTGATTATTGTATCATAAAAATTATTAAATGTCTGATGTTCACATACACATGTTCATGTACTACAATAAATTTTTCCCCTAACTATAAGCAATATATGTAAGAGTCGGAGTCGGTGCAGGGGAATTTGCGAGTCGGAGTCGAAGGTTTGGCTTACCGACTCCACAGCCCTGGTGTGGACAGCAAAATAGAAATCTCATAGACTTTGCTGGGAGAAGGAAATGCATACATTTAGGTGCATCTTTGTGACCATACAAATGCACCCAAAAACACAGTAAAAGATGCAGTGTGTGAACATAGCCTAATACAAAGTGATTGTTTAAAAAAATATTATTTCTATAATTTGACAGTGATTTCCAAACTGCAGTTCTCTCTGTCCCCCCCAACATGATATGATTTTAGGATTCCCTTAGTATTGCACAAAAGTTGATATCAAGGATCAGAAATTGCCACAAATTCTCTCCCCTTTGTAATACTGTAGAACTCCTGAAGACATGATCTGTTGGGCAGTTGGAAGGGCTGGCGTTTGGGAAACACTGATTTAGGATGCAGATGTTGGGTGAGCCTACAGCTCATTTATTGTGTTGTCTTTCCAGGTCTATACCAAGTTGAGGTTGCCGATCATAAATTTTTGTTTCCAGAATATGAGCTTGTGACAGAGCCCGAAGAGCTGGATTCTGATACAAACTTGGATGATGAGTCTACATTGAGTCATATGGATGTAGAATCAATGATGTCAAACACATCGTCAAATCTTGGTAAAGATGATCTTTGTTTTGTGGCATTTTTAGAGAGGCTACAGGGAGAATTAAAATATTTCTGTCAATTGTGGTTTCCAACAGGCTGCTATAGAGAATTTAAGAGCTGTGTGCCTGCAGATTAAAAGTAATGTCAGCAGGTTTTTGCTACCTCATCTAAGATCAGCATGATGTAGGCAAAGAAGCCTTGAGTTCAATGATGTCACTTAGATTGCTGGGTGCCGCCATTCTGACAATATTTAGATTTTGTAAGTAGCATAGCTCTGGGAGCTGCCGCCGCCCACACCAGGCTTTCTGTGTACATTTCCATAGACAGAAGCTGCTAATTGGGGGGGGGCGGAGTCTGACTACAACTCATGTGCTGCTGAGACCCACTAATGATAAAAATAAAAGACTTAAACAAACATTGCATGTAAACAAAAAAAGACTGAGATAAGAGACTCGGGGTTGAATCCTGTTTTAACTCTTGCAGCATGCTGTCTTCAGGTTACATTGCAGAAATCTGCTGACAGTCCCTTTTAACAAACTTGCTCTAAAATTCTAAAAAAAAAACATATCTAAGAAATCCTTTTGTATGAGAAGCCATACTTCCTAGATAGAATTCTGCATGGTCATTCTCCTTAGTGAAGATCAGTTTCAGTATACTGCATCATTGTCTCCATTTTTTTTCTTAGAGTCCTCTATGGATGATATGAAATTAAATGAAGTTGAGTTGATGGCCATGGCGAAGCATGAAAGTGAGGAAGACAAGGCGTTTAGAAGGTTTAAGAAGCGGATTTCAATTGAACCTGAGCAGGTATTCTGATAATATAAATGACCATATTGTGTTTTGTTTTTTTTTTCTTATTTTGTTAATTTACAAATGGGTTGGAAGTAAAGCTGGGTGGATCATGACTGTAAAAGTCCGGATCTGCGCAGTTTTAAATTTAAATATACAAAAAACACAACAACCAAATGTCCTGATTGCAAGTGAAAGTGTATTTATTTATTTATTTATTGATCAAAGGGTGAACATACCACATGATTAAAAACATAGAACACAAACCAGTGAACATAAAGGGAGTTTTCAAATTTACCAGAGTGCTGGACCCGGCCCTTGGATTCTCAGGGAATTCCGGGTAATGATCCAGATCTGGCAACTTGTGAAATAAAAAAAACTAAATAAAACGGTGACGCAAGCACTTCATACTTACGGAGTCTCTGACGCAGCTATAACTGCCCCTGCAGCCTCTCGTTCTTCTACAGGGGCTGCTCATTATTGCTAATCCATATGCACTGCTTCCCGCACCCACTGGCAGTCCTGGCGACTGTGATTGGTTGCAGTTAGACGCGCCCCCAGCCTGTATGACAACGTCTGACTGCTTGGAATCACAGACCCTGTCTGCAGGTCCCTATCATGGTGTAAAAATAAATTAAAATTGGCGCAGGGTCCTCCCCATATTATAATACCATTAAAAGTGTAATTGAAATTGTTGGACGTGGCATTGATTCAATATGGCTTTCATGAAGAGGCGCTTTAAGAACCTTTGCTATGTGACAAGGTGTAGTATCATTCTGAAAATAAAAAAAAAATAGGGCTGCCATCTGACTGTCAGCACAGTGACTATTCAAACCAAGTACAGGCACGGTGCTTAATGGTGGGGCCAATCATTAAGTGCAACTTCCCACCCACTTGTTCTCCATCTCTCATTTCTGACTGTATAAGGCCACAGCTGTTAATCAAAGAATGCAGGGGGGGGGGGAAATTAAGTGGGAAGGTGCACTTAAATGTTTGGAAAACCCATGAGGCACAGAGCGCTTTTACTTGGTATAACAGTCATTCTGTGTTGACAGTCCCTTTCAAGCTTTTCTTAATTAAAAAGCATATTAACTTTAATACCATGGCCAGCCAATAATCTGGGTTTCCCTATGCTTCAAACATTTTCCTGTCAACAATTATGCAAAAAATAAATAACTAAATAAAATTAGTCCATGGCTTGGCACCATTCTGTAATTCTGATCTGTCAGCAGACCTTTAAAAAAAAAAAGTTTGAACCAGCTTGATTTTAAAATAATTATTGGTGAAGTCCAAAATATCATAAGTGAATAAAAAACATGGAAACAGCCAAGAAAACGTGTTGTTAAAGGAGTTCTCCCACAAAGTACATTTTAGCTCGGGGTCACATTTGTATATAGGATAGCAGAAACTGCTGTGTGAATACTGACTTGAAAAATCCAATAGCTATATGAAGAGTGAAAATGTGAAAAATGGAATCTGCATTACTGCCATGAACATATGAATCAAGAGAAATTTAGCTACTGAATTGATCAATGCAATAGAGCCCCAACACTACGCCAAAGTATTTCTCTACGTTGGGGACCCCAACGTAGAGAAATACTTTGGCGTAGTGTTGGGGCTCTATTGCATTGATCAATTCAGTAGCTAAATTTCTCTTGATTCATATGTTCATGGCAGTAATGCAGATTCCATTTTTCACATTTTCACTCTTCATATAGCTATTGGATTTTTCAAGTCAGTATTCACACAGCAGTTTCTGCTATTCCATGTATTCCCCTTACATAGTCACTGGTGTGCATACCTTATCTCCCCATAGTGATGTTTTTTTAGGTTTTTTGCACCCAGTTCAGACTTAGAATGGTGTTCCATACGTTATTCGTTATTTTTAACATTTGTATATAGCACCCAATGCAATATGCTAATGACATTCGGCTCGAACTCTGCTGCGAGTGGGATCCGAGTGTCATTTTACTGTGCTCTGATTCTCTTGGATGTGAGAATCTGAGCACTGGTGAGGAGGAGAGATTGAGAGATTAATCGTCTGAGTATATCAGGATTGTACTCTGATGTCGTCAGTGCAGTTTGATGTTTCACATGCACCCATAGACTTGTATGGGTGTATGTGCTCTGATATACGCTGTCAAAGGCATGTCCGACCAAGCTGCTGTAACTTATGGCCGCATATACTGTACACCACTCCTGACCAGGAGAAAAAGCCTAAGGACAGCGTCACACTGGCGTATAACTGGTACGAGTGCAATGTGAGAAAATCTCGCATTTCACTCGCCCCATTTAAGACAGTGCTGCAGCTCAGATCTGAGAGTTGTTTCCTCAGCCCTAAACGGACTGAGGAAAAAAATCACAGCATGCTGCGATTGTTTGCGAGAGCCGTGTCACTTGCACTCAAGTCTATGGGTGCGCAAGAAACATCAGACTGCACTGATGATATCCAAGTGCACTGCGATATACGCACAGGCTGACAGTGGGGGAGAAGGGGAGATTAATCTTCTCCTCCGCAGCTGTGATCCAATCTCCAGATCGAATCAGTCGCGTGACACTTGGCTCACACTGGCAGCACAGCGGGAGCCAAGGGTTGTTAGTATATTGCATTCGTTGCTCTCGCATCAGATGCCATACCCTAATGTGATCCCAGCCTAAGGGTACCGTCTCACTAAACGACGTACCAGCGATTCCGACCACGATACAACCTGGTCAGGATCGCTGGTACGTCGCTACAGGGTCGCTAGTGAGCTGTCAATCAGGCAGATCTCACCAGCCACCAGCGACTCGTGTAATGAGGCTGCGCTTGGTAACCAGGGTAAACATCGGGTAACTAAGCAAAGCGCTTTGCTTGGTTACCTGATATTTACCCTGGTTACCAGCATACACCGTTTACAGGCTGCCAGCGCTGGCTCCTTGTATAAGTAGCTAGGGTACACATCGGGTTACTAAGCAAAGCGCTTTGCTTAGTTACCCGATATTTACCCTGGTTACCAGAGTACGCTGCTTACACAGTCGGTGCTCGTTGGTCTCCCGCTGTCAAACACACCGATGTGTGCTGCACAGCGGGAGACCAACAAGCAAAAAATGAACCAGAACAGTGTGTAACGATCAGCGATTTCACAGCAAGGGTCAGGTCACTGCTTAGTGTCACACATAGATCGCTGATGAGGTCACTGGTACGTCACAAAACCTGTGACTCAGCAGCGATCTTGCTAGCGATCTCTCTATGTGAGAAGTACCCCTAAGTGAATGCCACCACAGTTTGTCAGAACAAACACATTTTCCTGCCTGTTTGTTTGATCACAGGAGCCAGTGTTTGTCATGTCACTAACCTCTGAGCTCACAATAAATCAAGTCTGTGACAAAAGAGCTAATGCAGCCAGAGCTCAGACGTCACTGACTGGAATTGTGATGAGTTCAGAGGGCCAATTAGAAACAGGGTTTTTTTTTGTTTTTTGTTTTTTTTAACAAATCCAATTGTGGCATGTTGAATATTCCAAGATCTATAGAGTAAAATTAATTTTGTTTGTGAGATAACCCCTTAAGTTTTTATTAAAAAAACAAACAAACTTTACATTGATACAAGCATTTTAATTTTTGATTTTAATCAAGGATCTATACGTGGGAAAATACATGTCCTTGGTTTGAATTTTGCTATAGGTCCTGAGGTACAGTAAAGGCGGTGAACCTCTGTGGATAGCTCTCCAAAATGTTCCAGGTGAAAATGATATCAGTAACTGTGATTGTGGTGCCAAAAGAGCTTTCGAATTCCAGGTAGGAAGATGAAATGTATGATCTATTCTATTAAAGCCATTGGAACACATCTATTTAAACTGTTTAAAGGGAATGACAGCTGATTCATGCAGCTCAATCCACAGGCAGCTGGTATTGGGCACTGACTGTATGATTTCTGCAAAGTATGTCTAACTCTGAAAAACTATAGTGTTTCATAGAAAACGTAATTTTAAAGCAAAACCAAAGTTTAGTAACTTGCTGGGGCCCAAGCTTTACCTCATGGGAGACAAATGGGACAGGCAGCTTCTCCCTGCATAGTGTCCTGAAGTGACATGTCTCTCCTTTTTATACACTTTTTTTTTTTCAAGGAGAGACCTGTCACTCCAGAGCAGCAGGTGGGGAGAAGCCACTGGGGACCCGCCTGTCCAATTTGTCCTCTACTTGGCTTGGTTCCATGTAGCTTTTAGGCCGGAATAACATTTGTACGTATCTCGCATCGCATCACCCGGCACGGCCGCACACTTTCCTGACAGGAGCTGACCAGCTACATGTATTTCTATGCAGCTCTGACGCTCCTGTACAGAGAGCGTCAGGCCGTCCTGGGTGGTGCGATGCGAGACTCGCGCAAGTGTGACTCCAGCCTTAAAGTACGTTTTTCTCTGAAACGCTGCAGCTTTGCAGAGTTAGGTGCTGGTTGTGTGATTTCAGCTGCATTTGTTTTATACATGTTGCCTGTGGATTAAGTAGCATATACCAACTGTCATTCCCCGCACGTCTGCTGATCTGATAAGCAGACTTCGGCAGCTAACAGGTGTGGGTGGATCTCTGATAACCCCTTAGTGATCAGATCTGTTAACCCCTTAAATTGTGCTCTCAAAATCTGACAGCCTTGATCTAACGAGCTCCAGCGGAGATCGCATTGTTCGCTGCCGCCATCGGCGTCCATGTGACGTGATCATGGGGCTCCAATGGATTGTCATGACAGTGCCGGGTCAGCTGATGACCCTTATGACGGTCATTACTCACTTCCTGTGAATGCTGGCAGAGCGCTGTCACTCACAGGAACACAGCATTTCTGCTGATCAGAGCGATGCTGAAGCACCGATCTGATCAGCAGAAGTGATCGGATAGGAAAGGCATAAAATCCCCAAAGTCCCCCAAAAAATAAAAATAAGTTTTGTTTTTTTTTTTTGTTTGTTTGTTTTTTTTTTTTTATACCTCCTATCTTTTTGACCCATTTAAAAATAAAACAATAATAAAAAAACCACACGTATTTGGAATTGTTAAAAAATGCATGATCGATCAAAATATAAAATCAATTAATCTGATCGTTAAAGGGCGTAGCAAGAAAAAAAAAAAAATCAAAACGCCAGAAATCATCTACCCAAAAATGGAATAATTAAAAACGTCAGCTCAAAGCGCAAAAAAAAGCAGTCACATAGCCCTAGATATCCCAAAAATTAGAAAGCTACTGGTCTCGAAAAATCGTCTGACCTGGGGAATCGTATTCTTTGGTCAGTTTTACCATGTAGTTATCATGGTAAATTAAAAACCCAAAAAACAATTATGCAATTGCACTTTATTTCTGCAATTTCACCACACTTCGCATTTTTTCCCTGTTTTCCAGTACAATATGGAGCAGAGATAATGGTATCATTCAAAAGTACAGCTCTTCACGCAAAAAACAATACCTCATATATGGCTATATTGACGGAAAAATAAGTCACCAGGTCTTTTATGAGCTGCGGTCACCACTAATGAGGCCGTATGTACAGCATTCCAGATTGCTGTATATAAGAGCCCAGGCCGCTCTGTAGAACTTACAAAACACCTTTAGTGTTACACTTACACCTTTAGTATACTCACCTAGGGGGCAGTCTGATGGGCATTGTTGCTCTATGTATTACCTTCTTCATCTTGTACAATCGCCGTCCTCCTTCCAAGCCCAGTGTGAATGACACGTACATCATTTGCACACAGGTCTCAATTGTGCTCCTTGGCATGCACACTTTCATTTGCACAGCCGAAGGCAGATCGGAGAATTGTAGTGCGCATGCTCGGGTGGTCTTTGACCTTTCCTCAGCAAGGCAGATCAAAGTGCTTAGGAGCGCAATGCAGACCTCTGTGTGATTGATGTAAGACGTGTCATCCACACGGGGCTGGGATGAGGATGGGGATTGCACAAGATAGCGAAGGCACCAGAGTGGCAGCAGTGATGCCCATTGGACTGGACCGCCCTCTAGGTGAGTATTATAAAGGTGTCTCTTACGCTCTGCAGAGCAGCCTGGGCACTTTACACAGTATTCTATAATTCTGTATATTAGAGCTCACTGGTGATGGCCACAGCTCATAAGGGAAATACCTGGTGATAAATCTGGTGACAGGTTCCCTTTAACACATCTTGAAAAGTTGCTTTTGAGATGGGCTAGAAAGAAAAAAACAATTGCACTTCCTTATTGTTTTTGCAGAGAATTTTGTAACATTATTTTACTTATTTTAGTACATTACCACATAATGTTTTTGGTTTCTGTCAGGTGATGCCCCAGCTACTGAACCATCTGAAAGTGGATAGCCTTCAGCAGAGCATTGACTGGGGTGTTCTGGCGGTCTATACTTGCTCTGCTAACTGCAATGCGGAAACCCGTTATGTAGAAGAGTTTTTATGGAAACAAGATGTGCCAGCAAACACAATGTAAAGTACACAGCACACTTACTGTGGCCATGTGATACCTGAAAGGACATTGCGCTCTTGGTTAGATTTGTTAAATGTTTGAATAAAGTATTGTTTAAGTTTACAGAAAGTTTTATAAAGTTATATCTTGATAGGTGAAAGTTGCAACTTTTTTTTTTTTCTAATTATAAATAAATATATATATATAATAGAGAATTGACACAGTACACTAAAGGTGAGTGAAACTAATATGAAATATGAAGGAGTTCAGTATTGTAAGCAGATACTTGTTACCCTTAGAATACTGATTATCTTACTAACAGATTGACGTTAAGAGCAAACAACCCTCTTCTAAACTACATATATGGGCAAGCAGGTCTTTTAACTATAAATCCATTCAGACTAGTGTTGAGCGAATAGTTAACTATTCGTACTCGCTATGCTGTTAGCAAATACTGTCTGCTACTCGCATATTCTTTACGAATAGCGTGTGCAATGTAAGTCAATGGGAAATACTCGCTAAGTAGCAAGTAACCTGAAAGTCTTACTTTTCGTGCGAGTAGCGAATAGTACGGCTTTCGGGTTACTTGCTACTTAGCGAGCATTTTCCATTGACGTACATTGTGCCTGCTACTGTAGACAAATATGTGAGTAGCAGACAGTATTCGCTAACATATTGGATACAAAAGAATACGTTGATCCATAATATACATATTAATTGTTATAGTTGACCAAAGTCCCCATACTATGAATTATTTTTTGAAAACTGACTCTGTTCAAAACATTTATAAGACATTGATAAAGGCTATATAGACCATAGATTTATGAATATATAAAGTTATTTATTTTTATGCGCAACACAAACAGGATTTACACAAACAGTAGTGATTTAAAATCAACACCACAAGCACCGGGCAGTGTGGAGGGATACAGGGCTTTTTATATTGCCAAGTGCAAATAAAATTACATGGGAGCTCTGAAAGAAGAGTATAGTCGGAAAATCTAATGTTGTTAGCAATTAGATGGTTACACCTTCTATATAGCAAAAGTTAACAGGGGAGATAACCTGCAGCAATTGAATAGTCAGCCAAATGAATTCATGCAGCATGACATATCAAGCTAAACTAAACATTAGTGAATCAAAAGATACACAGTAATAATAGTATAAAATTGATAAACATTAAATGTAATGCCTCCAATACTGAGCTAATATGTCAGTTTGTCGCTATCCATACCTAGTCTGCTATAAACGGACTCGCACATTGCAGTGAATACTGCCTAATAATCGCTGTCCGTCAAAGACTGCAAGAAAACCATCAAATGCAAAAAAGAACCAGATGCTCTCATGGGGGGGGGGATACCCACCGATTAGTGCCCAGACCAAAACACACCGCCCCACACCTCATGTTTTGAACAGTCAGTTTTCAAAAAAGTATTCGCTAACAGCATAGCGAGTACGAATAGTTAACTACTCGCTCAACACTAGTTGACACCTTTTGTCTTTTCTCTGTTGCTGCAATTCAAGGGATTAGCAATTTCATTCACATGCAAATGATGTATTAACACTAGAAGTCCCAGAGAGGGGTCATTTAACATTTCTACCATTGGAACCCTATGGATCTTGAAATTCCTGGGACTTCTAGTGTTAAGTTGCCTAGGTGTGGCAGGGTGCTTAAGGAGTCACTGACTCCCCAGCTGGTTTGCCTACCTAGTATTAGGGTATGTGCGCACGTTGCTTTTTACCTGCTTTTTACCTGCTTTTTTGCTGCTTTTTCTTCTGCGCTGTTTAATGCCAAAATGGATGTGTTCTTCTATTCAAGCAAAGTCTATGGGAATTTGGGTTTCTTGTTCACACTATGTTGTTCAAAATGCTGCCTTTTTGTGGCAGAACTTTGGTCAAAAACTCAGCTTTTCAAAGAAGCAACATGTCAATTGTTTTTGCCATTTGGGTTTTGAACTGCAAAGCTGAGTTTTTGACCAAAGTTCTGCCACAAAAAGGCAGCATTTTGAACAACATAGTGTGAACAAGAAACCCAAATTCCCATAGACTTTGCTTGAATAGAAGAACACATCCATTTTGGCATTAAACAGTGCAGAAGAAAAAGCAGCAAAAAAGCAGGTAAAAAGCAGGTAAAAAGCAACGTGCGCACATACCCTTAGCCTCTTTTAGCTTGATTGATAGACAGTGAGCTATCAATTAAGCTAGAGGCTAGTGCTAGCAGGGAAACAAGCTGGTGAGTCAGTGGCTCCTTAACGCCTTATTTGCATATGAATGAATATCGCTAATGACTTGGAATGCAGTAACAGATAAGATTATAAAGGTTTCACTGGCTTTACCTTTCAAAGATCTCCATGCCTATGTATGCAGTTTACGAGGGTTGATTTTACTAAGGCTCCTTTCACATTGCGTTTTTTCTCTACGTCCACAGGTCCTGTCGGAGGATCCGTCCGAACCGCCCCTCCCCCACCCTGCAAAGCGTATTCTAGACACTACGTTCGGGTGTCCGTCTGCAGAAACGTATATGTGCAAAAAATGGCACAAAACCGAGCACACGCTAACGCAGTGCGCTCCATTACAGTGAATGGCCCTGCCGGGCGCATGCGTCTGGAACACGCTTTGCAGAGTGGGGGAGGGGAGGTTCGGACGGGTCCTCCGACGGGACCTGTGGACGTAGAGAAAAACGCAATTCGAAAGGAGCCTTACAGTACTTTTCCAAAATCTGTTTAGAGACAAAGGAAAACTGAATGTTGATCGCTGTCTATGAGCAACATGGATACTAACTCTCAACAGTTTTGATACTCGGGTCTCTACAGTCTCACGTTTAGATTGCAGGCGGTGCGACAACATATTAAGCTTAGGAGCAGATGCTGGTTCATACAACAGAGCTCTTTATATTAATTTTTAGGTGGTCCTGTCCTTACGACTGCCAACATGGTATGTGGATTTATTGCATGAAATCTATTATCTGACTCCATGTACGAACACCATAACATCACATCATATTGTTTACACAAGCCCTAAAAGTGAATGTCAATTTTATACTGGTCTTTAAAAAGGATGGTGAATATCTAAAAAAGTACAAACATACTATGTTAATAAAATGCTCATGAAATTGTGTAATTATTTAATAAACTATGTATTTTTTTTAATAAAAGCAATATAGCAGACCCTTGTGCCTGTCTTGATGGATAAAACGTTAGCTTGCTGCTTTTTCTTTAATAAAAATATATATATGTATGTATGTATGTATGTATGTATGTATGTATGTATGTGTGTGTACTTGCAAGTAAGATTGTGATGGAGGAAATGTAAAATGAGTTTCCAAGCTTATGGCATATTGTTACGATATACTATAGCATTTTGATTGGTGGGTCCCTCCCTCCAAGATCTCCAGCTTTTCTCCTGAAAGTTGGCTGTGTTGGCTTTTCAGTAGATTACAAATTGCATTCTCTTGTAACCCACATGCTATTAGGGGTAAAACGTGGATTAGTAATTTCCTATCAAGGTATCGCTTCTTGGTGTAAATCATTCCGCTGTGGTGAAGATCTTCATTTAGACCTTGCCCAAGCTGGAGGCTAACCCTATGTAATGCTGCAGCCCAAAATGTTTTTGACTGTACTTTTTTATTTTTATTTATTTATTTTTTTTTTATTTTCATATTTGCGCTCTGGAACAGGGGCCACAATTTAAACTTTACTATTCTTGAAACTGTGTGTCAAAAGTAATGATCTTCTACAAAGCTTAGAACTTAGCAACAGCCTTGGATTCATAAGTGTACAGACATAGTAGGCTGCCAGTTACCAAGGCAGTACTGCTACCAGGGCTGTGGAGTCTAAGGGGTGCTTCACACATAGCGACAGCGACAAACGACGTCGCAGTTACGTCACCGTTTTCTGTGACGTAACAGCGACCTGGTAAGTCGCTGTTATGATGGCTGCTTAGCTGTCAAACACAGCGACGCAGCAGCGATCATAACATCGCTACATGTGCAGAGAGCAGGGAGCCGCGCACACTGCTTAGCGCTGGCTCCTTGCTCTCCTAGCTACAGTACACATCGGGTTAATTAACCCGATGTGTACTGCAGCTACATGTGCAGAGAGCCGGAGCCGGCAGCACAGGCAGCGTGAGAGCTTCGGAGGCTGGTAACTAAGGTAAATATCGGGTAACCACCTTGGTTACCCGATGTTTACCCTGGTTACAGCTTACCGCAGCTGCCAGATGCCGGCTCCTGCTCCATGCTCGCTTCATTTCGTCGCTCTCTCGCTGTCACACACAGCGATCTGTGTGTCACAGCGGGAGAGCGCCTTTGAAGAAAACGAACCAGGGCTGTGTGTAACGAGCAGCGATCTCGCAGCAGGGGCCAGATCGCTGCTCAGTGTCACACACAGCGAAATCGCTAATGAGGTCACTGTTGCGTCACCAAAACCGTGCCGTAGCAGCGATTTCGGTAGTGATCTCGCTATGTGTGAAGCACCCCTAAGTCTGTATAAAATGGACAGACTCCGACTCCTTAAATATATACGTTGGGTACAGCAGTTCAATGCAGAATGTGCTGAATATTTTTTCATAAGAATTTGGGAAAATTATGAATGTCCTATAAATGTGTTCTATTGCTGATCAAAGAATCTAGGCTTTTAGTTGAGATGAATCTGTGCTGCACTTCTGCTACATGATAGAAGTAGTGAAGCTCCTCCTCTACAGATAAGGGCAAAAACAAAGAATGCCTGAAATAATCTCAGAACTAAGGGTCCCGTCACACATAGCGACGTTCCAGCGATCTGACCTGGCAGGAATCGCTCGAGCGTCGCTGGTGAGCTGTCAATCAGGCAGATCTCCACAGTGATCCGAGACCAGCCACCAGTGACCCGTGTAACGACGCTGTGCTTGGTAGTCAGGGTACACATCGGGTAACTATGCAAAGTGCTTTGCATACTTACCCGATGTGTATCCTGGTTACGTATGCAGGGAGCCGGCGTCTGGCAGCCTGTAAGCGGCGTACGCTGGTAACCATGGTACACATCGGGTAACTAAGCAAAGCGCTTTGCATAGTTACCTGATGTGTACTATGGTTACTAGCGTACCGCCGCTTGCAGGCTGCCAGACGCTGGCTCCCTGCACATTCAGATCGTTGGTCTCCCGCCGTCAAACACGCTGATGCGTGCTGCACAGCGGGAGACCAACGAACAAAAAATGGTCCCGATCGTTTTTTTAACGATCAGTGACCTCACAGCAGGGGCCCGCTCGCTGCTGCTTGTCACACACAGCAATATCGCTGGCACATCACAAAACCTGTAACGTTTCAGCAATTTTGCTAGCTATCTCGCTGTGTGTGACGGGGGCTTAAGACTAGAGTGAACAGGAAAGTAGGATTAAGGTAAGTACTTCTTAAAGCATGTCTAAACTTTCCATAAACAGAAAAATGATCCTTTAGAATTAGATGATCTTGTTAAAGCTGCTTCATATCTCTCTCCTATTCATCTCATGTGCTGTGTTGTGCAAACGCTGCAGCTGGCAATGAGAGTCTGCAAGAGGGACATGCTAGAATTCTGATTGGCAACGTGAGGAAATTTTGTTTTTCGCAGCCAGAACCCCTAAAATTGATTCTATCTTGAAGAGACATGCTTGAAAAGGGGCAATTGTCGATCAAGCCACTTGGTGGGGCAGCACTTATTTAATGATTGCGCTATTGCTTAAACTGAAACACTTTCTTGTAGACCTCACCAACCCTCAGGTACCTCTAAATGAAGTTCAATTCATTTACAGTGACTAACAAAGCTGTGGATTTAACTCCCAGCATTTTCATGAAGGAGTGAAGTACTTGCTGTTTTGCCTGTCCCAAAGAGGTTTAGTCGCAGATGGCATTGTTGCTTCAATGAAACAGAGAGACACAGCTATAAGAAAATAAAATTCTTCTGGCAGCTGTTTGTGGACCTAAGTCATCTTATATTGCTGGATGATCAACAGCTTACTAAAGGAAAAGAAGCTCTGACCGAAGAAGCAGTTAGGATAAGTGGGCCTACAGGACTGCCAAGAGCAAGAGGACTTGGATCTTGCTACTGCTGCCATATCTTCAGCCTCATCAGATGAGTCTAATTTTGAAAAGTAGTTGGACGACATGGAGCATTAAAGTGTTGCCGCAGGGAAAAAGATTCCACTCCCACAGCAAACAGATTAACCAGATTTCAGCAAAATTTTTCACTTGCTCTCAAAGAAGTAGAAGAGTTCATCCGTTCATCAAAACTGACTGTGCATGAGGCAATTTCTTTATACCCTGAAGTCGTTAGAGATGTTGCCCATGTGGTTACGGCTTTGCCACCAACCCAAGTTTGTGTAGAGAGGTTGTTCTTCAGCCTTAAAATTATTAGGTCAGATTTGAGGTCATCTATGAAGGAGGAGATACTATTTCTCAAAACCTCAGAACAAATTCATAGACTGCACAAATGTTGTTCTGTATATTTTTGCTGAAAACTGTTTTTTCCCCCCACTTCCTGCGTAGTGTATTGCATATTTACAAATTATTCAAATTTTGTGTTCTAAGCTTGTATTTCAGTAAATAGAACAGGAAATATATCGAAATAGATTAATTATTGCATAATGATTTAATCCCTTCCCGACCGGCCGATTTTTCGCTTTCTGTTTTTTCTTTTTCGCTCCTAATTGGGAGACCCAGACAGTGGGTGTATAGCTACTGCCCTCTGGAGGCCGCACAAAGAACTACACTTAAAAGTGTAAGGCCCCTCCCCTTCTGGCTATACACCCTCCCGTAGGAGTACAGATTCCTCAGTTTTAGCTTTGTGCGCAAGGAGGTCAGACACGCACGCATAGCTCCATTGTTTTTAGTCAGCAGCAGCTGCTGACTATGTCGGATGGAAGAAAAGAGGGCCCATAAACAGGGCTCCCAGCATGCTCCCTTCTCACCCCACTGTATGTCGGAGGTGTTTGTAAGGTTGAGGTACCCATTGCGGGTACGGCGGCAGGAGCCCACATGCTGATTCCTTCCCCATCCCTTTTTACAGGGCTCTGGGTGAAGTGGGATTTACTGGTCTCCAGGCACTGAGACCGGGCTCCATCTACAGCCCCTGGACAAGATGCTGGATGGAGCGGAGTACATCAGGGACATGGCCCTGCATCCTCAAGGTACTCTGTGTCCCCGTGCAGGCGCTCACACCGCAGCATGCTGGGTGTTGTAGTGCGCCGGGGGACATCAGCGCTACGGCGCTTGTGCCATGGCCTCATTCAGCTTAGCTGAAGCAGGCACACTTCCAGGAATCGGTCGCGCCGGCCGCTGGGACTGCGGCGCGGCTGGCACTTGTGGTGCGCCGGGGACTTCAGCGCGGCCCGCGCTTTTACGGCGGCCGCGCTGATAACTCGAGTCCCCGGCTTTTGCGGCCTGCTTCCGTTCGTTCCCGCCCCCGGACCTGCCAGTCAGGAGAGGGGCGGGACGCTGGCCACATCTAGAAATCGGTCATGCCGGCCGCTGGGACTGCGGCGCGGCTGGCACTTGTGGTGCGCCGGGGACTTCAGCGCGGCCCGCGCTTTTACGGCGGCCGCGCTGATAACTCGAGTCCCCGGCTTTTGCGGCCTGCTCCCGTTCGTTCCCGCCCCCAGACCTGCCAGTCAGGAGAGGGGCGGGACGCTGGCCAGTGCATCAGCGCTGAGGGCTGGAGTCGTTTTTACATACTCCAGCCCTCACAATCGGCACAGAGGGGACACTGTTTCCCGCACTTTTGTTTGGGAACTCCCACGGACCGCCCCTCTCCACAGACGCCGGCAGCCATTCCTGCTGACACGCTGAGCTGCAGAGGGGAGCCGGGGAGACCCAGACAAGGAATTCTGCAGCCTCTTACCCGCTATTCAGCGGGCGGTAAGCAGCCCTCAGGGCTCACCCCTCTTGTGCCAGTAGTATTCTTAGTATTTTGTTGCTACAAATACTTGGTATTACATAGCGCTGGTCGCCCTTTGGCTATAGACTCTCTCACATTGCAGAGAGCCAGCAGCATGTCGTCCGCAAAACGCAAGGGTGCCAAAGCACAGACATTATATGCTTCCTGCACTGCATGTGGGACTTTTCTACCGGCAGGCTCCACGGACCCCCATTGTGTGCAGTGCTCGGCCCCTGCGGCGCTTGCACAGCCGGGGCCTCTGCTGGACGTGACCCAGGGTGTACCACCTGTGAATGCTGTCCAGGTGACAGGCACTGAGTTTGCAGCTTTTGCTGACAGAATGTCTCTCACTATGTCACAAATTCTTGACACATTGCGAGCTAGGCCTGTACTTCAGGCCACGGACACTGTGCAATCATTGCCCCCTGGTCCCCCTCAGCTCCAAGCTCCGGGACGGGCATATACACCTCAGGGTGAAGACTCTGACTCGGACGATGGCCCCGGGCAGCCTAAGCGGGCTCGCTATGACGGGCCTTCACATTCATCTCAATGGTCAGGATCCCAGCGAGATGAATCTATGGGTGATGAGGCGGACGTAACTGATCAGGATTCTGATCCTGGAACCGCTCTCAATCTAGATACACCAGATGGTGACGCCATAGTTAATGATCTTATATTTAACATCAATAAGATGTTAAATATTTCCCCACCAGCTCCTCTTGTGGAGGAGTCAGCTTCGCAGCACGAGAGAATCCATTTCAGATACCCTAAGCGTACTTTAAGCACTTTTCTGGACCACGCTGACTTTAGAGACGCAATCCAGAAACCCCACGCTTATCCTGAAAGGCGTTTTCCTAAACGGCTTAAAGATACACGCTATCCTTTTCCCCCTGAGGTGGTCAAGGGTTGGACCCAGTGTCCAAAAGTGGATCCTCCAATTTCCAGGCTTGCAGCTAGATCCTTGGTTGCAGTTGAAGATGGAGCGGCACTTAAAGATGCCACTGACAGGCAGATGGAGCTCTGGCTGAAATCCATCTATGAAGCGATTGGAGCGTCATTAGCGCCTTCTTTTGCAGCCGTATGGGCACTCCAAGCTATCTCAGCCGGGCTTGCGCGAGTTGACTCCGTCACACGTGCATTTGCCCCGCAGGTAGCACCATTGACCTCGCAAATGGCGGCATTCGCGTCGTACGCGATTAATGCTGTTCTTGACGCTACAAGCCGCACGGCAGTGGCGTCAGCCAACTCCGTTGTTTTGCGTAGGGCCCTGTGGTTGAGACATTGGAAAGCAGATTCTCATTCCAAGAAGTGCTTAACCAATTTGCCTTTTTCTCGTGACCGATTGTTTGGAGAGCGTTTGGAAGAAATCATCAAACACTCCAAGGGTAAGGACTCATCCTTACCGCAACACAGACAAAACAGACCCCAACAGAGGAAGGGTCAGTCTGGTTATCGGTCCTTTCGAGGACCGGGCAGGTCCCAATTCGCATCGTCAAAAAAGACTCAAAAAGACCAGAGACGCTCAGATTCTTGGAGGTCTCAGTCACGCCCAAAAAGGGCAGCCGGAGGAACCGTTGCCAAAACGGCGTCCTCCTGACTTGAGGTCTCCGATTCCCACACCCGCGGTCGGTGGGAGGCTTTCCCACTTTGGCGACATCTGGCTGTCACACGTCAAAGACCGTTGGGTGAGGGATATTCTGTCTCACGGGTACAGGATAGAGTTCAGTTCTCGTCCGCCAACTCGTTTCTTCAGAACTTCTCCCCCACCAGACCGAGCCGATGCTCTGTTGCAGGCGGTGGCCGCTCTAAAAGCGGAAGGAGTGGTGACCTCCGTCCCTCTTCAGGAACAAGGTCACGGTTTTTACTCCAATCTGTTTGTGGTCCCAAAAAAGGACGGATCGTATCGGCCCGTCCTGGATCTAAAGTTGCTCAACAGACACGTAAAAGTCAGGAGGTTCCGGATGGAATCCCTACGCTCCGTCATAGCCTCAATGTCTCAAGGAGATTTTCTAGCATCAATAGATATCAAAGATGCGTATCTCCACGTGCCGATCGCACCAGAGCATCAGCGTTTCCTACGCTTCGTCATACACGACGAACACCTGCAGTTCGTAGCGTTACCTTTCGGTCTGGCAACAGCCCCCCCGGGTCTTCACCAAGGTCATGGCAGCAGTAGTAGCTGTTCTGCACTCGCAGGGTCACTCGGTCATCCCGTATCTAGACGACCTGCTTATAAAGGCACCCTCTCAAGAGGCATGCCAACACAGTCTGAAAGTGGCACTAGACACTCTCCAGAGTTTCGGGTGGATTATCAACTTTCCAAAGTCTCATCTAACCCCGACCCAATCTCTGACTTATCTTGGCATGGAGTTTCATACTCTCTCAGCGATAGTGAAGCTTCCACTGGACAAGCAGTGCTCGCTGCGGACTGGAGTGCAATCTCTCCTTCAGAGCCAGTCGCACTCACTGAGGCGCCTCATGCATTTCCTAGGAAAGATGGTAGCAGCAATGGAGGCAGTCCCGTTCGCGCAGTTTCATCTGCGCCCTCTACAATGGGACATTCTACGCCAATGGGACGGGAAATCGACGTCCCTCGACAGGACTGTCTCCCTCTCTCAGACTGCCAAGGACTCTCTGCGTTGGTGGCTTCTCCCCACCTCATTGTCACAGGGAAAGTCGTTCCTTCCCCCGTCCTGGGCAGTGGTCACGACGGATGCGAGCCTATCAGGGTGGGGAGCGGTGTATCTCCACCACAGGGCTCAGGGGATGTGGACTCTGGAAGAGTCCACCCTGCAGATCAATGTTCTGGAAATCAGAGCAATCTATCTTGCCCTGCGAGCCTTCCAACAATGGCTGGAAGGCAAACAGATTCGGATTCAGTCGGACAATTCCACGGCGGTGGCGTACATCAACCACCAAGGGGGAACACGCAGTCGCCAAGCCTTTCAAGAAGTCCAACGGATTTTGACGTGGGTGGAAAGCAGAGCGTCCACCATATCCGCAGTTCACATCCCAGGCGTGGAAAACTGGGAAGCAGACTTTCTCAGTCGCCAGGGCATGGACGCAGGAGAATGGTCCCTTCACCCGGACGTGTTTCAGCAGATCTGTTGCCGCTGGGGGACGCCGGACGTCGATCTGATGGCGTCACGACACAACAACAAGGTCCCAGTTTTCATGGCACGGTCTCACGATCACCGAGCACTGGTGGCAGACGCCTTGGTTCAGGATTGGTCGCAATTCCGACTCCCCTATGTGTTCCCACCTCTAGCATTGTTACCCAGAGTTCTCCGGAAAATCAGGTCCGACTGCCATCGAGCCATACTCGTCGCTCCAGATTGGCCAAGAAGGTCGTGGTACCCGGATCTGTGGCATCTCACGGTAGGCCAACCGTGGACACTACCAGACCGTCCAGATTTGCTGTCTCAAGGGCCGTTTTTCCATCTGAATTCTGCGGCCCTGAACCTGACTGTGTGGCCATTGAGTCCTGGATCCTAGCGGCCTCAGGTTTATCTCATGAAGTTGTTGCCACAATGAGACAGGCTAGAAAACCATCCTCAGCTAAGATCTATCACAGAACGTGGAAGATATTCTTAGCGTGGTGCGTGGCTCAAGGGTTTTCTCCCTGGCCATTTGCATTGCCAACTTTTCTTTCCTTCCTGCAGTCTGGGTTGGAAAAAGGCTTGTCGCTTAGCTCTCTTAAGGGTCAAGTCTCCGCGCTATCCGTATTCTTTCAGAAGCGCTTGGCACAGCTTTCTAAAGTACGCACTTTTCTCCAAGGAGTTTGTCATATCGTTCCTCCTTACAGACGGCCATTGGAACCCTGGGATCTGAACAAGGTTCTCATTGCTCTCCAGAAGCCGCCTTTCGAGCCTTTGAAAGAGGTTCCCCTTTCTCGGCTTTCACAAAAGGTAGTTTTTCTTGTGGCGGTCACGTCTCTTCGAAGAGTGTCCGAGCTAGCGGCGTTATCTTGCAAATCTCCCTTCCTGGTGTTTCACCAAGACAAGGTAGTACTGCGTCCAATTCCAGAGTTTTCTCCCAAGGTGGTTTCTTCCTTTCATCTCAATCAGGATATCACTTTACCATCTTTGTGTCCGCATCCAGTTCACCAATTTGAAAAGGGTTTACATCTGTTGGACCTGGTGAGAGCACTCAGGATTTACATTTCTCGCACGGCGGCTCTACGCCGTTCTGATGCGCTCTTTGTCCTAGTCGCTGGTCAGCATAAGGGATCGCAAGCTTCCAAATCCACCCTGGCGCGGTGGATCAAGGAACCAATTCTTCACACATACCGTTCTGCTGGGCTTCCGATTCCATCTGGACTGAAGGCCCATTCTACCAGAGCCGTGGGTGCGTCCTGGGCATTGCGGCATCAGGCTACGGCTCAGCAAGTGTGCCAGGCGGCTACCTGGTCGAGTCTGCACACGTTTACCAAACACTATCAAGTGCATACCTACGCTTCGGCAGATGCCAGCCTAGGTAGACAGGTCCTTCAGGCGGCGGTGGCCCACCTGTAGGAAGAGGCTGTCTGACAGCCCGTTCATGTGGTATCTTTTTACCCACCCAGGGACTGCTTTTGGACGTCCCACTGTCTGGGTCTCCCAATTAGGAGCGAAAAAGAAGAAGGGAATTTTGTTTACTTACCGTAAATTCCTTTTCTTCTAGCTCCAATTGGGAGACCCAGCACCCGCCCTATTTGTTCTTAGGGTTTCGTTTTTCGGGTGCACATGTTGTTCATGTTGTTTCTTAAGTTCTCCGATCATGTTATCGGATTGAATTTGTTTTTGAAACTGTTATTGGCTTTCCTCCTTCTTGCTTTGGTACTAAAACTGAGGAATCTGTACTCCTACGGGAGGGTGTATAGCCAGAAGGGGAGGGGCCTTACACTTTTAAGTGTAGTTCTTTGTGCGGCCTCCAGAGGGCAGTAGCTATACACCCACTGTCTGGGTCTCCCAATTGGAGCTAGAAGAAAAGGAATTTACGGTAAGTAAACAAAATTCCCTTCTTTTTTTTTCGCAGTTCTTCTTCCGAGACATGTAACTTTATTTTTCTGTCAATATGGTCATGTGAGGGCTCATTTTTTTTTTTTTTTTTTGCGGAACGAGCTGTACTTTTAAATGAAACCATAAGTTTTACCACATAGTGTACTGGAAAATAGCGAAAAAATTCCAAATTCGGAAAAATTGCAAAAAAAGTGAGACAGCACTATTGTGTTTGAGATTTTATTTACCTTGTTCACTATATGGTAAAACTGATGTGTGAGTGTGATGCCTGAGGTCGGTTCGAGTTTGTGGACACCAAACCTGTACAGGCTTACTTTTATCTAAGGGGTGTAAAAAAAAAATAAATCAGAAGTTAGTTTGAAAAAAGTGGCGCACATTTTGCGCCATATTCTGTGACCTGTAGTGTTCTCATTTTTTGGGATCTATGGCTCAGTGACGGCTTATCTTTTGCGTCTCAGGCTGACGTTTTTGACGGTACCATTTTTGCGCAGATGCTACGTTTTGATCGCCTATTGCATTTGGCGCATAATTTGTGGTGACCAAAAAACACTTTGGCGCTTGGATTTTTTTTTTTGCGCCACGCCGTTTACCGATCAGATTAATTGATTTTATATTTTGCTAGATCGGGCATTTCTAAATGCGACGACACCAAATGTGTATTCTTTCTTTTTTTTTTTTTTTAAACCTTTTAATTTTCAATTGGGTGAAAGGGGGGTGATTTGAACTTTTTTTATTTTTTTTTTAAATTTTTTAAAACTTTTTTTTTTTTTTAACTTTTATTAGTTACCCTAGTGGACTCATATGGAGAGTTCCTGTCTGTTTTAAATGGCTGAGCCAGCCGCTCATAGAGTGGTCTGAAGAGTGCCATCAGTGGGGTGTGACCAGTGACTTAGTGAAGCTTTTGCATGAGAGATTATATATATATATATATATATATATATATATATATATATATATATATATATATATATATATATATATATATAATATGCGCGCGTCTGTCTGTCTTGCTCCAAAATTGTGTCGTTACAGTGACATTGTGTCCCTGAGATTGGCTGCTCTGCTCGGCCAGGCCCCGCCCCCCGCACGCGATGCCCGTTAGGCCACGCCCCCGCATGCGATGCCCGTTAGGCCACGCCCCCGCACACTATGCCCGCTAGGCCACACCCCCCGCACACGTTGGGCACCTGTACACCTCCCCCCCCCAGGACTACTCCTCCCATTATACTCCTCCTATTATAATCCTCCTATTATTCTCCTCTCTGAGGGGTTCGCAGCATGGGGGATGGAGCACGATGGGGGGGGTTCGCAGCATGGGGGATGGAGCACGATGGGGGGTGCCCAGAATGGGGGGATGAAACACAATGGGGGGGTGCGCAGCATGGGGGATGGAGCACGATGGGGGGTGCCCAGAATGGGGGGATGAAACACGATGGGGGGGTGCGCAGCATGGGGGATGGAGCACGATGGGGGGGTGCGCAGCATGGGGGATGGAGCACGATGGGGGGATGCGCAGCATGGGGGATGGAGCACGATGGGGGGTGCGCTGCATGGGGATGGAGCACGATGGGAGGTGCGCAGCATGGGGGATGGAGCACGATGGGAGGTACGCAGCATGGGGGATGGAGCACGATGGGAGGTACGCAGCATGGGGGATGGAGCACGATGGGAGGTACGCAGCATGGGGGATGGAGCACGATGGGAGGTACGCAGCATGGGGGATGGAGCATGATGGGGGGTGCGCAGCATGGGGGATGGAGCAAGATGGGGGATGGAGCACGATGGGGGGTGCGCAGCATGGGGGATGAAACACGATGGGGGGTGCGCAGCATGGGGGATGGAGCACGATGGGGGGTGCGCTGCATGGGGGATGGAGCACGATGGGGGGTGCGCTGCATGGGGGATGGAGCACGATGGGGGGTGCGCTGCATGGGGGATGGAGCACGATGGGGTGTGCAGCATGGGGGATGGAGCATGATGGGGTGTGCAGCATGGGGGATGGAGCATGATGGGGTGTGCAGCATGGGGGATGGAGCACGATGGGGTGTGCAGCATGGGGGATGGAGCACGATGGGGGGTGTGCAGCATGGGGGATGGAGCACGATGGGGGGTGCGCAGCATGGGGGATGGAGCACGATGGGGGGGTGCACAGCATGGGGGATGGAGCACGATGGGGGGGTGCACAGCATGGTGGATGGAGCACAATGGGGGGTGCGCAGCATGGGGGATGGAGCACGATGGGGGGGTGCACAGCATGGGGGATGGAGCACGATGGGGGGTGTGCAGCATGGGGGATGGAGCACGATGGCGGGTGTGCAGCATGGGGGATGGAGCACGATGGCGGGTGTGCAGCATGGGGGATGGAGCACGATGGCGGGTGTGCAGCATGGGGGATGGAGCACGAGGGGGGGGTTCGCAGCACGATGGGGGGGTTTCGCAGCATGGGGGATGGAGCACGATGGGGGGGGTTCGCAGCATGGGGGATGGAGCACGATGGGGGGGGTTCGCAGCATGGTGGATGGAGCACGATGGGGGGGTGCGCAGCATGGGGGATGGAGCACGATGGGGGGGGTTCGCAGCATGGGGGATGGAGCACGATGGGGGGGTGCGCAGCATGGGGGATGGAGCACGATGGGGGGGTGCGCAGCATGGGGGATGGAGCACGATGGGGGGGTGCGCAGCATGGGGGATGGAGCACGATGGGGGGGTGCGCAGCATGGGGGATGGAGCACGATGGGGGGTGCGCAGCATGGGGGATGGAGCACGATGGGGGGTGCGCAGCATGGGGGATGGAGCACGATGGGGGGTGCGCAGCATGGGGGATGGAGCACGATGGGGGGTGCGCAGCATGGGGGATGGAGCACGATGGGGGGTGCGCAGCATGGGGGATGGAGCACAATGGGGGGCGCAGCATGGGGGATGGAGCACAATGGGGGGCGCAGCATGGGGGATGGAGCACAATGGGGGGCGCAGCATGGGGGATGGAGCACGATGGGGGATGGAGCACGATGGGGGGTGCGCAGCATGGGGGATGGAGCACGATGGGGGGTGCGCAGCATGGGGGATGGAGCACTATGGGGGGTGCGCAGAATGGGGGGATGAAACACGATGGGGGGTGCGCAGAATGGGGGGATGAAACACGATGGGGGGTGCGCAGAATGGGGGGATGAAACACGATGGGGGTGCGCAGCATGGGGGATGGAGCACGATGGGGGTGCGCAGCATGGGGGATGGAGCACGATGGGGGTGCGCAGCATGGGGGATGGAGCACGATGGGGGGTGCGCAGCATGGGGGATGGAGCACGATGGGGGTGCGCAGCATGGGGGATGGAGCACGATGGGGGGTGCGCAGCATGGGGGATGGAGCACGATGGGGGGTGCGCAGCATGGGGGATGGAGCACGATGGGGGGTGCGCAGCATGGGGGATGGAGCACGATGGGGGTGCGCAGAATGGGGGGATGAAACACGATGGGGGTGCGCAGTATGTGGGATGAAGCACGATGGGGGTGCGCAGAATGGGGGGATGAAACACGATGGGGGTGCGCAGTATGTGGGATGAAACACGATGGGGGTGCGCAGTATGTGGGATGAAACACGATGGGGGTGCGCAGTATGTGGGATGAAGCACGATGGGGGTGCGCAGCATGGGGGGATGGAGCACGATGGGGGGTGCGCAGCATGGGGGATGGAGCACGATGGGGGGTGCGCAGCATGGGGGATGGAGCACGATGGGGGGTGCGCAGCATGGGGGATGGAGCACGATGGGAGGTACTCAGCATGGGGGATGGAGCACGATGGGGGATGGAGCACTATGGGGGGTGCGCAGAATGGGGGGATGAAACACGATGGGGGGGTGCGCAGAATGGGGGGATGAAACACGATGGGGGGTGCGCAGAATGGGGGGATGAAACACGATGGGGGGTGCGCAGAATGGGGGGATGAAACACGATGGGGGTGCGCAGCATGGGGGATGGAGCACGATGGGGGTGCGCAGCATGGGGGATGGAGCACGATGGGGGGTGCGCAGAATGGGGGGATGAAACACGATGGGGGGTGCGCAGAATGGGGGGATGAAACACGATGGGGGGTGCGCAGAATGGGGGGATGAAACACGATGGGGGTGCGCAGCATGGGGGATGGAGCACGATGGGGGTGCGCAGCATGGGGGATGGAGCACGATGGGGGGTGCGCAGAATGGGGGGATGAAACACGATGGGGGTGCGCAGTATGTGGGATGAAGCACGATGGGGGTGCGCAGAATGGGGGGATGAAACACGATGGGGGTGCGCAGTATGTGGGATGAAACACGATGGGGGTGCGCAGTATGTGGGATGAAGCACGATGGGGGTGCGCAGCATGGGGGGATGGAGCACGATGGGGGGTGCGCAGCATGGGGGATGGAGCACGATGGGGGGTGCGCAGCATGGGGGATGGAGCACGATGGGGGGTGCGCAGCATGGGGGATGGAGCACGATGGGAGGTACTCAGCATGGGGGATGGAGCACGATGGGGGATGGAGCACTATGGGGGGTGCGCAGAATGGGGGGATGAAACACGATGGGGGGGTGCGCAGAATGGGGGGATGAAACACGATGGGGGGTGCGCAGAATGGGGGGATGAAACACGATGGGGGGTGCGCAGAATGGGGGGATGAAACACGATGGGGGTGCGCAGCATGGGGGATGGAGCACGATGGGGGTGCGCAGCATGGGGGATGGAGCACGATGGGGGGTGCGCAGAATGGGGGGATGAAACACGATGGGGGTGCACAGTATGTGGGATGAAGCACGATGGGGGTGCGCAGAATGGGGGGATGAAACACGATGGGGGTGCGCAGTATGTGGGATGAAACACGATGGGGGTGCGCAGTATGTGGGATGAAACACGATGGGGTGCGCAGTATGTGGGATGAAGCACGATGGGGGTGCGCAGCATGGGGGGATGGAGCACGATGGGGGGTGCGCAGCATGGGGGGGATGGAGCACGATGGGGGGTGCGCAGCATGGGGGGATGGAGCACGATGGGGGGTTCGCAGCATGGGGGGATGGAGCATGATGGGGGCTGCCCAGAATGGGGGGATGGAGCATGATAGTGGGTGCCCAGAATGGGAGGGTGAAACGATGGGGGATGGAGCACGATGGGGGTGCCCAGAATGGGGGGGATGGAGCACGATGGGGGCGCGCAGCATGGGGGATGGAGCACGATGGGGGTGCGCAGCATGGGGGATGGAACACGATGGGGGGTGCACACCTTACCCCCCCAAAACACACCTTACCCCCCCAAAACACACCTTCCCCCCCCCCAAACCACGCACACCGGCACCCACGCACGCACACCGGCACCCACGCACGCACACCGGCACCCACGCACGCACACCGGCACCCACGCACACCCACGCACACCGACACACACGCACACCCACACACACGCACACCCACACACACGCACACCCACACACACACACACCCACACACACGCACACCCACACACACGCACACCCACACACACGCACACCCACACACACCGACACCCACACACATCGACACCCACCGCGGTACACACACACACCGCGGCACACACACATATACGCACATACCCCCCAAAACACACACACATTGCACAAAACATACCTCCCCCCCAAAACACACAAACACCGCGGCACACACAAATATACACCCACACGCACATAAACTGCGCAACACACACAGCACCACACACAGACAACACTGCAGACACCGCTCCACAAACAACGCAACACACAAACACTGCTCTCACACACCCCCACACCCAGACAACACCCAGAATATTTACAGCGCCCTACACAAACACTGGCAACTACACACATCAACATCTCTATATATATAACAGAAATCATACATTAACTACACAATAAATTCTAGAATACCCGATGCGTTAGAATCTGGCCACCTTCTAGTTTAATTATATATGTTGCTTCATTGCTCCCCTAAATTATACTCATCCTGTGTGGTGTCAGCGCATTATTGATTGACTGTATTAGTGTCAGGTCAGCACGTACTAGGTGAAATGGGAGGTATGTGATCCGCTCCAAAGGATATTAATAAAGGTTTGTTAAAGCCAAATACCAGGGAGTATAAAAAAAACAAACAAAACAGCTTTATTTAACCCCATAGCAACGGCCTGACGTCTCAAGAAATCGGAAAAACAGGGTACTTATTCTGTTCCGACGTCTTGAGACGTCAATAAAAAGTGATAATTCTGGCACACTGAAGTAATTCAAGACATATGAGACTTTTCTTTTGAATGCTGAATCAATTTATTAGTGCAAAAAGGTTGAGGATAATTCATCCAACGTTTCGACCGTATCTTATGGCCGTTATCAAGGACAGAATTATCTATATCAACAATGCGAAGATGTGTGCTCAATGAACAACGGACATCGCCATTTAAGTATAATGGGATCAAAATAAATTCGATCCTCACGTACTTATCAGCTGATAATGGGAGAAGATGACTAATGCCTTTATTGCAGGACTGGAAAGAGTTCAAGTTTGTAGTTGTTTCTGGTTTGTGGGGCAGAAACCATAGTACGAGACATTAATGGGAGTGATGTGATTCCCACATTAAATGTTTCTTGGTTACCTCCAAGAGAACAGATGCTTAATGCAGTGTTCCTGTATACTAACTATCAAATGCTGCTATCATAGGAGATAGGGAGCACCTGTCCCTTTAAGACTCTGGAGAGGTAGATAGGAACCCAAATGGGATATGGGCCCCTGGGTAGTGACACTACCCAGGGGCCCATATCCCACACCCGCAGCATAAGATCCCTTTTTTCCATATTCTACCCAGCAAATCTCTGCATTTGGGTTCCTATCTACCTCTCCAGAGTCTTAAAGGGACAGGTGCTCCCTATCTCCTATGATAGCAGCATTTGATAGTTAGTATACAGGAACACTGCATTAAGCATCTGTTCTCTTGGAGGTAACCAAGAAACATTTAATGTGGGAATCACATCACTCCCATTAATGTCTCGTACTATGGTTTCTGCCCCACAAACCAGAAACAACTACAAACTTGAACTCTTTCCAGTCCTGCAATAAAGGCATTAGTCATCTTCTCCCATTATCAGCTGATAAGTACGTGAGGATCGAATTTATTTTGATCCCATTATACTTAAATGGCGATGTCCGTTGTTCATTGAGCACACATCTTCGCATTGTTGATATAGATAATTCTGTCCTTGATAACGGCCATAAGATACGGTCGAAACGTTGGATGAATTATCCTCAACCTTTTTGCACTAATAAATTGATTCAGCATTCAAAAGAAAAGTCTCATATGTCTTGAATTACTTCAGTGTGCCAGAATTATCACTTTTTATTGTCTACTAATTTTTCTGGGCACCTAGATCGTGTAATTGTGAGCCAGACATATTCACGCGTCTTGAGACGTCAGGCCGGAAAAAGCTTGTAGCGCCCCCCAGTGACGAAAAATCTCGGGGGTTTCGGCTACCGGGGGTAGCTGAGACCCCCAAGATTATGAATCGGGGTGTTTTTTTTGGACCCCGATAATGTGATCGCCGGTATACACCGTATACCGACGTACACATAAAAAAAATAAATAAATGGCAAATAATACTGATTTCTTTCTCATCTGACATGATCAAACCTGTCAGATGATAAAGAAATATAATCCTCTAGTGCCCCAAAAGCCCCCGGTACCGGAGAAATCAACCCACCCCCACCGGATATCCAAAATGGCGCCGACGCGCGCCGAAAACTGCCGCCGCCGGCTCTGCATTCATTTCCCTCCGATCTGAAAAGATGAAACATTTCAGATCGGAGGGAAATGTCCTCCCCCTGACCCCTCCTCCGGTACACCGGAGATCTCTGGTCCCCCGGAGCACCCTCCGGTTCTCCAGAGCACTCCCCCTTCCCTCCTCCGGAGCGTGCAAGATGGCGCGCAGCGCACAGTAGCGCGCGTCCGCATTCATCCTGCTCTTTCTGCCGCATGTGACACATCACTTGCGACAGAAAAGTTGTCCCCAGGTCCCGCCAGGTCTTCCGCCGTCACCCCGCCTCAGCCCCCGGTCTTCCGTTACCTGGCTGCTGCTCCGTCCCCGCGATCACTCCGCCTCCTCTGGAAAGCTGGCGGCGCATGTGCAGACAGCTGCTGTCAGCTGGATCCTTGCAAGCAGGGACGCTGACCGTGCTGCTTGCACATGCTGCTGTACTGTGGACCGGGGGAGAGTGAGTGCAGTAATCTGCAGCCACACTCCTTACATGGAGAGTCTGCTGTTCTAGAAAATTGGGGGGTACGTTCTGTGAGCGTGCCCCTCATATTCTGGAATGAGGTTACTGCAGGTCACTCTGCCCTAGGTTGGACCGGGGCAGTGTGAGTGCAGTATTCTCAGATTACTGCACCCACACTGCTCATGGAGAGCTTGCTCTTCCAGAAAATGGGGGATACGTTCCCTGAACGTGCCCCCCCATATTCTAGAAGGTCCAGAGTCGCCGAGGGACCTCCAAAATGGATTACAGCGACCGAAATTTATTTATTTTCAATAAATTGGTGAAAAAGGAATGTTTCGGGGAGTTTTTTTTTTCCAAATTTTTTTTGTCTTTATTTTATTCTATTACTGACTGGGTTAGTGATTTCGGGTATCTGTTTAGATGCCGTGACATCACTAACCCCAGGGCTTGATGCCAGGTGACATTACAGCTGGTATCAACCCCGTATATTACCCCGTTTGCCACCGCACCAGGGCGCGGGATGAGCTGGAGCGAAGCGCCAGGATTGGCGCATCTAATGGATGCGCCACTTCTGGGGCGGCTGCGGCTGCGGCCTGCTATTTTTAGGCTGGGAAGAGTCCAATAACCATGGCTCTTCCCACCCTGAGAATACCAGACCCCAGCTGTCCGCTTCACCTTGGCTGGTGATCTAATTTGGGGGGGACCCCACATTTATTTGTTTGTTTTTTTAAAAAATAACGCCTGGGGAGCCCTCCAAATTGATCACCAGCCAAGGTGAAGCTGTCAGCTGTGGTTTGCAGGCTACAGCTATCTGCTTTACCCTAGCTTGTTATCAAAAATAGGGGGGACCCCACGTCGTTTATTTTAATTATTCATTTTTTGGGGGGGATAAATACAAGGCTAGGCACTCTTTAGTGCCACATGAAAGGCACTAAAGGGCGCCAGCTTAGAATATGCAGGGGAATGGGACGTTATATTTGTTTGACATCTAACCATTCATCCATTGTAGCATTTTAGGCCGTGCGCCCACAATCTGGATTTGCAGCGTTTTGGGCGCAGAGTGTTTTCCCTGCATCCATAGCGCTGCGTTGTGCAGTAGAAGCACAGTGGAAGGATTTTTAGAACTCCCATGCCCACTGTGCTTCTTTTCTCTGCAGCATAAACCGACCTGTGGCGCAGCTTCCCAAGCCTCAGCATGTCCGTTTATGCTGCAGAGACAAGAGTGTTCTCTGCAGGTAGCTTAGAGCTCCACAGCAGCCTGAACCCAAATCGTGGGCATGGGCAGCTGCGTTCTCCCGTGGACAACACTCATATCTCTGCAGGAAGGCTGACACTGTGTACTAGACGCCGTGTCGCTGGATCATGGCCACATAGCCTAAAAGTGAGAAATTTGTTGCTACAGCAACATTTTTGTGAAGTACCTGTGGATTCAAAATGCATACTATACTCTTGAATAAAATCCAGTTTCCAAAATGGGGTCACTTGTGGGGGGTTTCTGCTGTATAGGTACCCAAGGGGCTCTGCTAATGTGACATGATGCCCGCAATTTATTTCAACTTTTCCAGAATTCAAATGGTGCTCCTTCCATTCCAAGCCCTCCCATTTATCCAGACAGAGGTTTTTGGCCACATGTGGGGTATCCCTGTGCTCATAAGACATTGGATAACAACCTCTTGGATCCACGGTTTGTTGTTGCCTCTTGAAAAAGTAAGAAATTTGATGCTAAAGCAACATTTTTGTGAAAAAAATGAAAATTTTCAATATGGCAACCTAAGCTTATCAAATTCTGTGAAGTACTCTTGGATTCAAACTGCTCAATATACACCTAGATAAAAGCCTTGAGGTGTCTTGTTTACAGAATGGGGTCACTTGTGGGGGACCTCCACTGTTTAGGCACCTTAGGGGCTTTCCAAATGCAACATAGCGTCCGCTAATGATTCCAGCCAATTGTGCAGTCAAATGGCGCTCCTTCCCTTCCGAGCCCTGCTGTGCACCCAAACAGTTGATTTCCACCACACATAAGGTATCAGCATACTCAGGAGAAATTGCACAATAAATCTTATGCTAAATTTTTTCCTTTTACACTTGTGAAAAAAAAAGCTACCTGGTTGAAGAAACAATTTTGTGGTAAAAATGTATTTTTTTTATTTTTACAGCTCAACATTATAAACTTCTGTGAAGCACCTGAGGGTTCAGGGTACTCACCAAACATCTAGATAAATTCCTTCAGGGGTCTATTTTCCAAAATGGGGCCACTTGTGGGGGACCTCCACTGTTTAGGCACCTCAGGGGCTCTCCTAATGCAACATGGCGTCCGCTATTGATTCCAGACAATTTTGCAGTCAAATGGCACTCCTTCCCTTCCGAGCCCTGCTGTGCGCCCAAACAGTTGATTTCCACCACATATAAGGTATCGCCAAACTCAGGAGAAATTGCACAATAAATTTTATGCTGAATTTTTTCCTTTTACACTTGTGAAAAAAAAGCTACCTGGTTGAAATAACAATTTTGTGGTAAAATTTTATTTTTTTATTTTTATGGCTCAACGTTATAAAATTCTGTGAGGCACCTGGGGGTTCAGGGTACTCACCAAACATCTAGATAAATTCCTTGAGGGGCCTAGTTTCCAAAATGGGGTCACTTGTGCGGGGTTTCTGCTGTTTAGGTACCTTAGGGGACCTCCAAATGCGACATGGTGACCGCAATTTTTTTCAGCCAAATTTCCTTTCCAAAATTCAAAATGTTTTTATAAGTTTTATGGCATACTTTTTTGTTTTTATAAGTTTTTTTTATATATATATATATATCACACCTATCTCAGTGTGATTTTATTGTTATATTTTATGGTTGTTTTATGGTCCAGTATCATCAGGTCTATCGCTGTTTTTATTAATCATTATCATTGTATTTATATTTATATAATATTTTTATAGCGTAGTTTTAATGTAATTGATATAATATATATGATATGGGTTTTACACTCTTATAATGGTTGTTTCAGAATGCATATTTTCCACTAATTTATTTATTTATTCACTTACTTATTTATTGATGGAGATGAACGCATGGGTATACATACATATACACTAGTTTTAGTGACGTATACATTCCTCCTTTTATGATTGTATACCAGCACACTATTAGTTTCAGGGTGATCTCTTCCTTGATCTTGGTGTCTTTTCTCTCTTTTGCGCCTCGAAAATAGGGTGCGTTATACCTCTATTTTAGTTTTATGAACCCACGGCATAGTTTATATAAAAATTGTTTTTCCCCTATTTATTGTTTATTTCTTTTTCTTCTATATGTCTTTTATATATTCACGGTTGATTTCAATTCCTAGTGTCTCTGTTCCTTTTTTCACTTTAATCTCCTCTTATCTCTCAGTGTTCCCAGCACTCATCAACTGCTAGCGCTGTTTTTCTAGCGATCACTGCACGGATACTAATATGTAGGACTTGCTACTTGTAAGCTTACTACGAGTCGGGAATCACGCAGGCGTGGTAGGTTGGTTCCCACGGGCCTGAACTCCTTTGACCTGCGAGCTCTTGATACAGACCTTGCACGCAGGCGCAGTCACTCATTTTTCCACGTTTATGAACTTTGGTGAACTGCCTGTAGATTCTCATAATCTGGAGCCCATCTGGAGGTTTTTTCATTTCTAAATTCCATGTTATCCTTGTCTTTCACTTGATCCTTCACTGTCACTATTTAAGTGATTTTGTCTTTTCGTTTCCTGTTTAATGTGTCACACAGGGGTGGCTGCACTGGTTTATGCCTCCACTTTCTTATGTATGGTGATCATTTAAACGCCCGACAGGAGTGGGTTCTTGACTCTCTTCTGTTGATTACAGATTCATATGTATAAAACACACATGTTGACATATATACACTATGGAATATATAAATTCATATATATTTTTGTACATTTCACTGAACAAACACAAGTTTTTTGGTTTTTTATAATTTATTATTTTTCTTGACCCAATATGTGTATCCTGACTGACATTTGCGATTATGTGATACCAGTCATGGTTTAATTTTATTTGTAAAGATACATTTAGTACATCAGCATGGACATTTTTTTTACTGTTTCCTCCCGCCCCTTTTTTTTTTTCTTCCTTCCAAGAAGGGGTGGTGTCATGATGTTATCTTGTCTATTTATCTGCATGCTGGTGTCCACCAGGACAGATTTGATGTTTTGTCTTTCCTGACGGTCCTGAGGAAGGGGGCAGTGGCTCCAGAAACGCGTAGACCTGGATGAAATAAAGATGCATTAATCTAAACATCTGTTCCTGTGATCCTTTTGGCGCAGTATCAAACACCCTTCTCTTTTGCTCTCTGTTATCTGCCAATTGGGTGGCTGCAGCCTTGGATCAGATTCTACATGCGAATACAGTTGTTGTGACTCTCACAACGACATCTGGTGAGTAGTTTCACCCTCCTCCCACCCCTTATATACTGGGGTAAGACCCTATATGCGCTTTTCTCTCCACAGATTTCTTGTCTGAATTATTCCTGGATCTGGCAAGACCAGATCTCTTTTTGTGGATACAGCAACAGAGGGTCTCTTCTTGGAATATGAATTATTTCAATAATCGCCTATCATCGAGAGAATAACTAATACTTCAAACAGTAGGTACCCCCGAGATTCATAATGTTGATTGGGATTTAAATATACCTAGTGCATATACGGAAGAGGACACGGGTATTATGAAAAAACTGTTCCTACGGTTGGAGGACTTATTAAAAGAGGAACTACGGTTTGGGCTGGATGCCCGTTTCTTAACCATCTACATGGAAGAAAAACTTTGCCCTAGACGCCTGAGGATTAAACATGATTCCCCCTTTCCGGCGGATCCTGTGTTTACCAGTGAGTGGGACAATATCTTACATACATGCATGCAAAGTATGCTGCAGTGTCTATTCAAGAAGCGCAGCAACATTGCAAGTGACACATCTAATAGCATTACTGAACTGTACAAAGAACTTTATAAATATGACCTGCACCTGGAGTATAAAATCCTAAATTCGGATATCAATACCAGATTGATTCAATTAGAGCAGGACTCCATTTTTCGTAAATCAAAAAAACTACAACGTGATAGATCTGACATGATCCCCAATAAAATTCAGGGTTCCATCACAGCTGGGAGATCTAATAATATTCCCAATCAGAGACCTAGAGCTCACAGCAATAACAGAAACTTCTTTAACAGCAGGTTTCACAAGAGGAGTGCAAACTCATTAACAAGAAGAGACCCCACCCATCACAATGATCCTATCAGTAGATCTCCTAATCCCCAGACATCTGTAAGCTCCATGCCCTGTGATCTACCTACTACCACTATCACAGATGAAGTGTTTTCCACTATACTCACAACTGAACCAAATACGGTTATTACCCCTATGGAATTAGTCCCTGCTGAATGTGCCTTTGTACCCCAGAAATCGACCCACATGGGTGCAGATTTTGAGGAGACAAGGAGACAACTAGAATCATTAAAATCTCAATAGAAAAAATTCGTAAGAATAGAGACCCACAACCAGAATTGGAGGCACTTGATAATCTTTCCACCATTGATGATCACCCTGACGGGGATTTCATTGATCTGTTGGAACTATCACTACATGAAGAGTACATACCTCTACCTAGATCATCTGAATCAGACGAGTGCAATTCCTCTCCACCTCCTTTGATCACCTCCATTACTAATTCTAACATTAAGACCGTGACTATTCAGGGAACCAGTGATATGCCTATTGGGATATGTTGAGGAGCTTGGGGTGGAAAATACTATGAAAATTGTCATTGCTAGACTGCTATATGCGGCAAGAAAGCTAATCGCCAGGTCCTGGATTAAAAAAGACCCCCCGACCAGGGGAGAGTACATTAAAAGGGTGAAATGTATTCTTCAGCTGGAAAAGGGAGTGTATGAAAGAAGGGGGAATGTTAAAATGTTTGAGAAGCTATGGTCTCCTTGGCTGCAATGCGGATAGGACGAGTGATGGACCAGTAAACTGATATGGGACGGGGATAGTCGTCTGAGACCTCTGATGTGTGTGTTTTGTTTTATTTGTGTTACTAGTTGTTCCTCCTGCACAACGGGATGGTTGCTATACTACAGTTGAAGGGTATCTTAAGTGTGTACTAAATGGGATGTAGTATCGGGGAGAAGTGTTGCTGCCGGGGTGGGGGAGGGGGCGGGAGGGGGAGTTAAAGGGGTAATAGATGTGATAAATTTAATTTGGATGCCGATTTGTTATTCTGTTGTATGTATTCTGTTTTAATAAAAAAGTATCTGATTTTAAAAAAAGACCGTGACTATTGATAACACCTTAAAAGGCAGTTTCTGTTCCTTTTTTACCCATGGTCAGGAACCTTCAGGTTCCTATCACGACATTTCTCACCCCCAGAGGGGAGAAAAGAAAAAAACGTCACAGAGGGATTAGGGCAGGACTCAAACTCAAACAAAAAAGAGAAAAAAAGTACCTAACCAAAAATGACACCTCAGGTATCTTCAATTTATCCCATCACAAATTATCAAAAGATGAGATCAGTGTTTTAAAAAAAGGTCTCTCTTTTTGTCCCACTAAGTCCTCCAATGACTTTGAACTTTTTTTGGATCTTCAAAAATTCATCAGGAAACTTACTTTAACTAGACACTTCCAGATGAATAAATCTGCTCCCATAGACATAAATATATCAGAGGATTTTTTTCATACAGATCATAAACCAAAATCAAATTTTTACCCACTACATAGTATAGGACATCATATAAAAACCTTTAACGATCTGGTACTACAAGATTTTAAGTCGATTCTTGCCAAGAAAAATCCTCCTAGAACGAACATGTCCAGGGAAGAGAAGGTTGCTATCTCAGGACTAAAAAATAATCCAAACATAATTATCCGTAACGCTGACAAAGGGGGTGGCATTGTCATACAAGACAGGAATAGTTACATACAGGAAGCTCTGAGAATGCTTTCCAATAGATCGCACTATAATATTGTGGGTATTACTACATATCAGGATTCCATTTCTGAATATCGTACCTTAATTAAAGGAGCATCTGAGGTTGGGGTCCTCAATAAAAATGAGTTTAAATTTTTGGACATAAAAACCCCCAGGTTAGCGTTCTACTATCACTTGCCTAAAATCCACAAAAGCCTCAATAATCCCCCGGGAAGACCCATCATCTCGGGTATTGAATCCCTTACTGAAAATTTGGCAGCATATGTTGACTCCATCATGAATATTCATGTCACCAATTTAAAAAGTTTCCTTAGGGATTCTTCACACCTGATATATATTCTAAATGATATTACTTGGAAAGACTCATTTATTTTCATAAGTTTGGATATTGCATCTCTATACACAAATATATCTCATACACTGGGATTGGAATGCTTCAAGCAATATTTAGAGGTCGATGATAGACTACCGGTGGCACAAAAGGAGTTCATTTTAAACAGCATGAGGTTTATTCTAAGAAATAATTTTTTTACATTCCAAGACACTGTATATCACCAATGCTGCGGAGTTGCCATGGGATCGAAGGCAGCACCCACTTTCGCCAATCTGGTTATGGGACTCTTTGAAATTCAGTACATATATTCCTCTGGGCTTTTTAAACATGTGATTTCTTACAAAAGGTGCATTGATGATCTGTTCATTATTTATGACAATGTTGAAAATAATTATTTGGGGTTTTTAGAAAATATAAAGAGCAATACCTGGGGTTTAACTTTTTTGCCCACGGTAGAGAAAGATGCCATTAATTTCCTTGATCTGACCATTTTCCATACCAGTGACTCTATCCACACAAAAACCTTTTTTAAGAGAGTGGACAGTAATGGTTACATCAACTTCACCAGCAACCACTATGACAAATGGTTGCTGAATGTTCCAAAAAAACAATATCAGAGGATTAGGAGGAATTGCACCTCAGATGTGGACTTCAGAGATCAAGCTTTGGTCCTGCAGGAGAGATTTTTAGAGAAAAAATATCCCCCGATTGTTGTAAAAAAAGCCTATCAAATAAACAGAAACCTAAAACAAAGAGATCTGATCATGAAGGTTAGTTCCTCTGACAAAAAGTCTGCCAATGAAAAATTTACCTCTAATTTCCTCACCACCTATAGTTGTGATGGTGATGTCATTAAGGGCATCCTCAAGAAACATTGGACCATTTTACACAATGACCCATACCTGAAAGAGGTGTTACCTACCCATCCAGGGGTCACATTTCGTAGAGCATCCACTTTAAAGAACCAACTTGCGCCTAGCAGATTGAAAAATTATTGTAATCCTACTACTAATAATGTACTCATGGGTTCTTATAAATGCTATATGAAAAACTGCCTATGTTGCAGATCCATCCAACACGGGAGGATCAATTTCGGTCAGACCATAGAGGGCACAGAATTTAGGATACAAGGACATTTGACATGTCTATCCGACTTTGTTATTTATTTAATTGAGTGTGACTGTAATAAAAGGTATATAGGCAGAACGATACAAGCTCTACATAACAGAATAAACTCACACAGACATAATATAAAGGTGGGATTCATGCTCCATGGACTTTCTCGTCATACCACTCTATGTCATAATACAAAAATCCAGTTGAAGGTTACCTCTATAGAACAGATACCCCCATATGTTCCCGATAGGATGGGACTTCTAAATAAAAAAGAAACCTACTGGATTTATAAGCTGAATACTTTAAAACCCCAAGGTCTAAATGAAATCACGGATTTATTCCACTAAAATCAAGTCTAGCATTGATCTGTTTCTCCTGGATGGTTTTATTATGATTTTAATTGAGTTTTATGGCATACTTTTTTGTTTTTATAAGTTTTTTTTATATATATATCACACCTATATCAGTGTGATTTTATTGTTATATTTTATGGTTGTTTTATGGTCCAGTACTATCAGGTCTATCGCTGTTTTTATTAATCATTATCATTGTATTTATATTTATATAATATTTTTATAGCGTAGTTTTAATGTAATTGATATAATATATATGATATGGGTTTTACACTCTTATAATGGTTGTTTCAGAATGCATATTTTCCACTAATTTATTTATTTATTCACTTACTTATTTATTGATGGAGATGAACGCATGGGTATACATACATATACACTAGTTTTAGTGACATATACATTCCTCCTTTTATGATTGTATACCAGCACACTATTAGTTTCAGGGTGATCTCTTCCTTGATCTTGGTGTCTTTTCTCTCTTTTGCGCCTCGAAAATAGGGTGCGTTATACCTCTATTTTAGTTTTATGAACCCACGGCATAGTTTATATAAAGAAGGGAATTTTGTTACTTACCGTAAATTCCTTTTCTTCTAGCTCTTATTGGGAGACCCAGACGATTGGGGTATAGCTACTGCCCTCCGGAGGCCACACAAAGCACTACACTAAAAAGTGCAAGGCCCCTCCCCTTCTGGCTATACCCCCCCGTGGTATCACGGGTTCTCCAGTTTTAGTGCCAAAGCAAGAAGGAGGAAGCCAATAACTGGTTTAAACAAATTAACTCCGAATAACGTCGGAGAACTGAAAAACCGTTCAACATGAACAACATGTGTACCCGCAAACAACAAAAAAATCCCGAAGGACAACAGGGCGGGTGCTGGGTCTCCCAATAAGAGCTAGAAGAAAAGGAATTTACGGTAAGTAACAAAATTCCCTTCTTCTTCAGCGCTCTATTGGGAGACCCAGACGATTGGGACGTCCAAAAGCTGTCCCTGGGTGGGTAAAGAGATACCTCATGTTAGAGATGCAAAACAGCCCTCCCCTACGGGGATGTCACTGCCGCCTGCAGGACTCTTCTACCTAAGCTGGCATCCGCCGAAGCATAGGTATGCACCTGATAATGTTTGGTGAAAGTGTGCAGACTCGACCAGGTAGCTGCCTGGCACACCTGTTGAGCCGAAGCCTGGTGTCGCAAAGCCCAGGACGCACCCACAGCTCTGGTTGAGTGGGCTTTCAGCCCTGAAGGAACCGGAAGCCCAGCAGAACGGTAGGCTTCCAGAATTGGTTCTTTGATCCATCGAGCCAGGGTGGCTTTAGAAGCCTGCGACCCCTTGCGCTGGCCAGCGACAAGGACAAAAAGTGCATCTGAACGGCGGATAGGCGCCGTGCGAGAAATATAGATTCTGAGTGCTCTCACCAGATCTAGCAAACGTAAGTCTTTCTCATACCGGTGAACCGGCTGAGGACAAAAGGAAGGCAAGGATATATCCTGATTAAGATGAAACGAGGATACGACCTTAGGGAGAAACTCCGGAATGGGGCGCAGCACTACCTTGTCCTGGTGGAACACCAGGAAGGGAGCCTTGGATGACAGAGCTGCCAGCTCAGACACTCGCCTAAGCGATGTGATCGCAACAAGAAACGCCACTTTCTGTGACAGGCGAGAAAAGGAAACGTCCTTTAGAGGCTCGAAGGGCGGCTTTTGCAGAGCAACTAGTACTCTGTTCAGATCCCATGGATCTAACGGCCGCTTGTACGGGGGCACAATATGACAGACCCCCTGTAGGAACGTGCGCACCTTAGGAAGACGTGCTAGACGCTTCTGAAAAAACACAGATAGTGCCGAGACTTGCCCTTTAAGGGAGCTGAGCGACAAGCCCTTTTCCAACCCCGATTGCAGGAAGGAAAGAAAGGTGGGCAATGCAAATGGCCAAGGGGATACTCTCTGTGCAGAGCACCAGGATAAGAAAATCTTCCACGTTCTGTGGTAGATCTTAGCAGACGTTGACTTCCTAGCTTGTCTCATTGTGGCTACGACTCCTTGAGATAATCCTGCGGACGCTAGGATCCAGGACTCAATGGCCACACAGTCAGGTTCAGGGCCGCAGAATTCTGATGGAAAAACGGCCCTTGGGACAGTAAGTCTGGTCGGTCTGGCAGTGACCACGGTCGACCGACCGTGAGATGCCACAGATCCGGATACCACGATCTCCTCGGCCAGTCTGGGGCGACGAGTATGACGCGGCTGCAATCGGATCTGATCTTGCGTAACACTCTGGGCAAGAGTGCCAGAGGTGGGAAGACGTATGGGAGCCGGAACTGCGACCAATCTTGAACTAATGCGTCTGCCGCCAGAGCTCTTTGATCGCGCGACCTCGCCATGAATGCCGGGACCTTGTTGTTGTGCCGGGACGCCATTAGGTCGACGTCCGGCACTCCCCATCGGCGACAGATTTCCTGAAACACGTCCGGGTGAAGGGACCACTCCCCTGCGTCCATGCCCTGGCGACTGAGGAAGTCTGCTTCCCAATTTTCTACGCCTGGGATGTGAACCGCGGATATGGTGGATGCTGTGTCCTCCACCCACATTAGAATGCGCCGGACTTCTTGGAATGCTTGCCGACTGCGCGTCCCTCCTTGGTGGTTGATGTATGCCACCGCTGTGGAGTTGTCCGACTGGATTCGGATCTGCTTTCCTTCCAGCCACTGTTGGAAGGCCAGTAGGGCAAGATACACTGCCCTGATTTCCAGAACATTGATCTGAAGGGTGGACTCCTGCGGAGTCCACGTCCCCTGGGCCCTGTGGTGGAGAAACACTGCTCCCCACCCTGACAGACTCGCATCTGTCGTGACCACTGCCCAGGATGGGGGCAGGAAGGATCTTCCCTGAGACAATGAGGTGGGAAGGAGCCACCATTGTAGAGAGTCCTTGGCCGTCTGGGAAAGAGAGACTTTCCTGTCCAGGGACGTTGACTTCCCGTCCCATTGGCGGAGAATGTCCCATTGAAGTGGGCGCAGATGAAACTGCGCAAAGGGAACTGCTTCCATGGCTGCCACCATCTTCCCGAGGAAGTGCATGAGGCGCCGTAAGGGGTGCGACTGGCCTTGAAGGAGGGATTGCACCCCTGTCTGTAGGGACCGCTGCTTGTTCAGCGGAAGCTTCACTCTCGCTGCTCGAGTATGAAACTCCATGCCAAGATACGTTAGCGACTGTGACGGTGACAGATTCGACTTTGGAAAGTTGATGATCCATCCGAACGTCTGTAGAGTCTCCAGCGTAGCATGTAGACTGAGTTGGCATGCCTCTTGAGAGGGTGCCTTGACAAGTAGATCGTCTAGGTAAGGGATCACCGCGTGTCCCTGAGAGTGCAAGACTGCTACCACCGCCGCCATGACCTTGGTGAAGACCCGGGGGGCTGTCGCCAGACCAAATGGCAGAGCTACGAACTGAAGATGGTCGTTTCCTATCACAAAACGTAGAAAACGTTGATGTTCTGTAGCAATTGGCACGTGGAGATAAGCATCTTTGATGTCTATTGAGGCAAGGAAGTCTCCTTGAGACATTGAGGCAACGACAGAGCGGAGGGTTTCCATCCGGAACCGTCTGGCGTGCACATGTTTGTTGAGCAGCTTTAGATCCAGAACAGGACGGAACGAGCCGTCCTTTTTTGGAACCACAAAGAGATTGGAGTAAAACCCTCGCCCTTGTTCCTGAGGCGGTACAGGAACCACTACTCCTTCCGCTCTTAGGGAGTCCACCGCCTGCAGCAGGGCATCTGCTCGGTCTGGATGTGGGGAGGTTCTGAAGAACCGAGCTGGAGGACGAGAACTGAACTCGATTCTGTACCCGCGAGACAAAATGTTTGTCACCCACCGGTCTTTGACCTGTGACATCCAAATGTCGGAAAAGCGGGAGAGCCTGCCCCCGACCGGAGATGCGGAGGGGGGGGGCTGGAAGTCATGAGGTAGCCGCTTTGGAAGCGGTTCCTCCATTTGCTTTCTTGGGGCGTGCGTGAGCCCGCCAGGAATCTGAGACTCTTTGCGTCCTCTGAGTCCCTTTGGACGAGGAGAATTGTGTCTTGCCCGAACCTCGAAAGGACTGAAACCTCTGCTGCCATTTTTTCTGCTGAGGTTTGCTTGATCTGGGCTGGGGTAAGGAAGAGTCTTTACCCTTGGACTGTTTAATGATGTCAGCCAATGGCTCGCCAAACAGTCTATCTCTAGATAAAGGCAAGCTGGTTAAACATTTTTTGGAACCAGCATCTGCTTTCCAGTCCTTTAACCACAAGGCTCTGCGCAAAAACTACCGAATTGGCGGACGCCATTGAGGTGCGGCTGGTAGATTCTAGGACCGCATTGATAGCGTAAGACGCAAACGCAGACATCTGCGAGGTAAGGGACGCCACTTGCGGCACCGCTGGATGTATGATAGCATCCACTTTTGCTAAACCAGCTGAAATAGCTTGGAGTGCCCATACGGCTGCGAATGCTGGAGCAAACGACGCGCCGATAGCTTCATAGACAGATTTTAACCAAAGGTCCATCTGTCTGTCATTGGCATCCTTAAGTGAAGCGCCATCCTCCACTGCAACTATGGATCTAGCTGCAAGTTTGGAAATCGGGGGGTCTACTTTTGGACACTGGGTCCAGCGCTTGACCACATCAGGGGGGAAAGGAAAACGTGTATCCTTAGAACGTTTAGAGAAACGCCTTTCTGGATGAGCGTCGTGTTTCTGGATTGACTCTCTGAAGTCAGAGTGATCCAAGAAAGCACTCAATTTACGCTTGGGATAGAGGAAACGAAACTTCTCCTGCTCTGCAGCTGCCTCCTCTGCAGAAGGAGCTGGGGGAGAAATATCCAACAGTCTATTGATGGCTGAGATAAGCTCGTTTACCATGGCGTCCCCATCCGGGGTATCCAGATTGAGAGGGGTTCCAGGATAAGACTCCTGATCACTCTCTTCAGACGCATCACAGGGCGACTGATTGCGCTGAGACCCTGAGCAGTGTGATGACGTTGAGGGTCTTTCCCAGCGAGCTCGCTTAGGGTGGCTGGGGCTATCATCTGAGTCATAATACTCAGCCTGGGAAGCCGGGGACCCCCTTGCAGTCTGGATTAATTCCAACTGAGGGGGATTAGAGGACAGAGACCTCGCCGTGTCCATAGACTGAGCCCCAGTCATGGATTGCAAAGTTTCAAGGATTTTTGCCATAGTCACAGACATTCCATCAGCAAAAACTGCAAAGTCTGTCCCTGACACCGGGGCAGGACTTACAAGCGTCTCAGCCTGGGTCACTACCCCTCCGGACTCCGGCTGGCGAAGCAGCACCGGATCGGAGCATTGCACACAATGGGGGTCATCGGAGCCTGCTGGTAGAGCAGCCCCACATGCAGCACACGCAGTGTACACAGCCCTAGCCTTGGCAGCCTTGCGTTTTGTGGATGACATGTTGCTGCCTCCTCAGAGCGATCTGGGGTATCCAGCCAGGAAGCGACCTCACAGTGCAAGAAATAAATAAATATATATATCTGGTGACACAGTACACCAATACACACTGAGGCACTAGAGGGGCCAGCTGAAATGCCGCTTACCGCCCGCTTAAGAGCGGGTGTGTGGTCGCCAAAAGCCCCCTAGTCCAGGTCTCCCAGAGCCTTGCGTCCTTCCTCCAGCCAGACTGCATGTAATGGCTGCCGGCGTCCTGGGAGAGGAGGGGGGGCGGGCCCTGGGCGTTCCTGGCTAAGAGCGGGAAGCCTGCTTCCCTCTGTGCCTAGTGAGAGGGCTGGAGCATGTAAATCAGGCTCCAGCCCTCGTCGCTGCTGCGAAACAGCGTCTCTCCCCTACCCTGATTGACAGGGTGGGGGCGGGAACGAAGCGGAGCTAGGCCGCAAAAGCCGGGGACTGGATTTATAAACGCCGCCGCCGTAAAAGCGCGGTCGGCGTGTCCCCGGCGCACTACAAGTCACAGCAGCGCCGCCGGTCCAGTGGGGGTCGGCGCTGCGTTCCCACAACACAAAAGTCCCCCAGTAAACTGCAGGAACACCAACTCAATCGTTACGGTCCCCGGCGCACTACAACACCCAGCCAGCCCGGAGTGTGTCTGTGCCTGCCGGGGACACAGAGTACCTGTATGATGCAGGGCCTTGTCCCTGATTGTACTCCTGCTCCATATCCATCAGGTTCAACTGGGTCTGTGGATGGAGCCCGGCGTCAGAGCTTAGAGGCCGGCAGGATCCCACTTCCACAGAGCCCTACAAGGGGATGTGGAAGGAAAGCAGCATGTGGGGCTCCAGCCCCTGTACCAGCAATAGGTACCTCAACCTTACAACACCATCCACGGGTGAGACGGGAGCATGCTGGGGGCCCTATATGGGCCCTCTTTTCTTCCATCCGAAATAGTCAGCAGCTACTGCTGACTAAAATCTGTGGAGCCATGCGTGGATGTCTGACCTCCTTCGCACAAAGCTTGAAAACTGGAGAACCCGTGATACCACGGGGGGGTATAGCCAGAAGGGGAGGGGCCTTGCACTTTTTAGTGTAGTGCTTTGTGTGGCCTCCGGAGGGCAGTAGCTATACCCCAATCGTCTGGGTCTCCCAATAGAGCGCTGAAGAAAATTGTTTTTCCCCTATTTATTGTTTATTTCTTTTTCTTCTATATGTCTTTTATATATTCACGGTTGATTTCAATTCCTAGTGTCTCTGTTCCTTTTTTCACTTTAATCTCCTCTTATCTCTCAGTGTTCCCAGCACTCATCAACTGCTAGCGCTGTTTTTCTAGCGATCACTGCACGGATACTAATATGTAGGACTTGCTACTTGTAAGCTTACTACGAGTCGGGAATCACGCAGGCGTGGTAGGTTGGTTCCCACGGGCCTGAACTCCTTTGACCTGCGAGCTCTTGATACAGACCTTGCACGCAGGCGCAGTCACTCATTTTTCCACGTTTATGAACTTTGGTGAACTGCCTGTAGATTCTCATAATCTGGAGCCCATCTGGAGGTTTTTTCATTTCTAAATTCCATGTTATCCTTGTCTTTCACTTGATCCTTCACTGTCACTATTTAAGTGATTTTGTCTTTTCGTTTCCTGTTTAATGTGTCACACAGGGGTGGCTGCACTGGTTTATGCCTCCACTTTCTTATGTATGGTGATCATTTAAACGCCCGACAGGAGTGGGTTCTTGACTCTCTTCTGTTGATTACAGATTCATATGTATAAAACACACATGTTGACATATATACACTATGGAATATATAAATTCATATATATTTTTGTACATTTCACTGAACAAACACAAGTTTTTTGGTTTTTTATAATTTATTATTTTTCTTGACCCAATATGTGTATCCTGACTGACATTTGCGATTATGTGATACCAGTCATGGTTTAATTTTATTTGTAAAGATACATTTAGTACATCAGCATGGACATTTTTTTTACTGTTTCCTCCCGCCCCCTTTTTTTTTTTTTTTTTTTTTTTCAAGAAGGGGTGGTGTCATGATGTTATCTTGTCTATTTATCTGCATGCTGGTGTCCACCAGGACAGATTTGATGTTTTGTCTTTCCTGACGGTCCTGAGGAAGGGGGCAGTGGCTCCGGAAACGCGTAGACCTGGATGAAATAAAGATGCATTAATCTAAACATCTGTTCCTGTGATCCTTTGGCGCAGTATCAAACACCCTTCTCTTTTGCTCTCTGTTATCTTTCCAAATTTCAAATATTGTTCCTTCCGTTCCAAGCCCTCCCATTTGTCCAAACAAAGGTTTCAGACCACATGTGAGGTATCACCGCGCTCATAAAAAAGTGGGTAACAAACCTTGAGGTCAAATGTTTGGAATTACCTCTTGAAAAAGTGAGAAAATTGATGCTAAAGCAACATTTTTGAGAAAATTATTAAAATTTTCAATATGACAACGTAACGTTAACAAAATCTGTGAAGTACCTGTGGATCCAAAATGCTCACTATACCCCTAGATAGAAGCTTTGAGGGGTCTAGTTTCCAAAATGGAGTCACTTGTGAGGGGTTTCTTCTGTTTAGGTACCTTAGCGGACTTGTAAATGCAACATGGTGCCCGCAATCTATTTCAGCCAAATTTGCTTTCCAAAATGCAAATATTGCTCCTTCTGTTCCGAGCCGTCCCATTTGTCCAAACAGAGGTTTTTGACCACATGTGGGGTATCAGTGCATTCATAACAAAGTGGGGAACAAGTTTTCTGGTCCATTTTGTTCTGTTATTTCTTCTAAAAGTGAATAAATTTGGGTTAGAGCAACATTTTTAGGTAAAATTTAATTTTTGCTTTTTTTCATTCCACATTGCTTTTGTTCATGTGAAGCACCTGAAGGGTTAATAAACTTCTTGAATGTGGTTTTGATTACTTTGGGGGGTGCAGTTTTTAGAATGGTGTCACTTTTGGGTATTTTCTGTCATCTAGGCCTATTGAAGTCACTTCAAATATGATGTGGTCCCTAAAAAAATGGTTTTGTAAATTTTGATGTAAAAATGAGAAATCGGTGATAAACTTTGAACTCTTCTAACTTCCTAACAAAAAAAAAATGTTGTTTCCAAAATTGTACTTATGTAAAGTAGAAATTTGGGAAATGTTATTTATTAACTATTTTGTGTCACAGAAATCTCTGGTTTAACGGTATAAAAATTCAAAAGTTGAAAATTGCTAAATTTTCAACATTTTTGCCAAAATTCAATTTTTTTCATAAATAAACTCAAAAAATATTGTCCTAAATTTGGTACTAACATGAAGTCCAATATGTGACGAAAAAACAATCTCAGAATCACCGGGATCCGTTGAAGCGTTCCAGAGTTATAACCTCATGAAGTGACACTGGTCAGAATTGCAAAATTTGGTCTGGTCATTAAGGTGAAAATTAGCTCCGTCACTAAGGGGTTAAAGCATGACATACCAAAATGTTGTCAGACGCAAGCAAAAAAAAAGTTACATATATTATTATTATTATTATTAATAATAATAATCATAGCGCTATCAATTCCACAGAGCTTTACATACATCAGCAACTCTGTCCCCATTGGGGCTCACAATCTAAAGTTCCTCTCAGTATCTTTTTGGAGTGTGGGAGGAAACCGGAGTACCTGAAGGAAACCCACACAAACACGGGGAGAACATACAAACACCTTGCAGATGTTGTCCTTTGTGGGATTTGAACCCAGAACCCAAGTGCTCTAATAGTTTCATAAAATAATAATAAACAAAAATCCACAAAGTTCAGCATGGAAGCCGTAGCAGAAGCTGAAAAAAGGTAAAAGAATGAGCCCATACTTGATTTTGCCTATAAATTCATCAATACTTGTGAGCTAGTTTGCAGAATTTAGCACAGAAAACTAATGAATGTCACAAAACTAAAATGTCCCTTAAAACCGGCAAATGATAAATCAGGGTCTGCATGGGCAGATATTTATTTATATTGAGAGGAGTATCGGGATGGTGCTTTGTAAGTGGAGTGGGCAGGTGCTGTGAAGACTGGCACTGAGGGGGTGCTGGCAGAAACATGTGGATATTGTTTAAATATTCAGCAATCTTTGCAGTGTTACAAATATTTGTAATGAATTATGTATCCTTTTCTCTCAATTTCTGTTCTGAAAGGGCTGTTTAAACTGCCTTGTTCATGCACATAGAGCAGCTGTTTTGAGCTCGCCTCCCCATGATCAGTTGCTCTTTACAAACACTCTTCCTATCTGAGCATGGGGGGGGTGGGGGGATGTGAGCCAAAAATTTAACAAGGGAGTATGGATAATTGATAGACCTGCAGATTAAAACTAATTAAGCAAGATAAGATAATGGAGTACTTTTACAAAGATTCATAACTATACACAGAATGATCATTGAATGAAAAATAAATTATCTTTTTTAAAAATCCTTAGCTGTCACAAAAAAATAATTTTCTAAATGCACGTTCAACAACTTCCTACAACCACCTCCCATTTATATGACAGTTTATAAATCAGAACATGAGATTGTGGCTTTGACTACAGCAAGTTTTGTAGCACTTTGGTAACTTCTACAAGACCAAGTGCATTCACAAACCATGGTGAAATGAAATGATACTCTATCACTGACTGCAGTGGATAAAAAACATAAAAGGGCAAACTTTAATGATTAGTATTACATACTCAGTCCATTATAAAAAGCCTATCCATCAGCCCTGTTCTTTTAACCCCTTAAGGCTATGTGTCCACGGTAGAATGTACCTGCGGATTTTTCTGCCTGAAAATCCGCGACTTTAGCGGCAAATCCGCACCCGCGGATTTGCCGCGGATTTTGATGTGGATTTTTTTTTTCCCCATTCAAAACTAAAAATCCGCACCAAATCTGCACCAAACAATTGACATGCTGCAGATTTTTCCGGATCAAAATCCGCGGCAAATCCGCAGCGGAAAAATCCGCAGCATGGACACAGCATTTCCAAAATGCCATTGAAATGGCTTGGAAGTGCCGCTGCTGCAGATTTTCGGGAAATCCGCGGCAAATCCGCGGCAAAATCCGCGGTAAATCCGCAGCGTGGGCACATAGCCTAATTCCTGAATTGTTGGTTCCGTATGATTTTGCTTCACAAAAAGCTGAATAGAAAGTGATCCAAAAATACAGTGCCTTGCGAAAGTATTTGGCCCCCTTGAATTTTTCAATTTTTCCCCCACATTTCAGGCTTCAAACATAAAGATAAAAATTTGAATGTTGGGGGCGGAGCTGGACATGGCCGAGTGAGGACGCTGACTCCATGTGCTCCTCTCTATAGACCTCAAAAAACACTGGCCCAAGTTATAATATGGGCAAATCTACAGGCAAAAAGGCTTCTACCCGCACCCCAAAGAAACCCTCCACCTCACAGAGTAAAATCGGGACCTTCCTTACCCAGCCTCAGGGTCCTGGCGCCTCGCTCCATCCAGAGCTGGAGCTGCGGCCTGTGGTTCCCATGGCCGGTGCCGGGCCTATGGTGGAGGCACAGGGGTCAGTGGTGAAGCCGCGGCATTCCGGAGCGGTCACGGCGACCCCTATGGAGGTGAAGGACCTGGGCCAGTGGAGGAGCCGAAGTCCAGTCGAAAGCACAGTTCAGAGACGCCATTACAAGATGGCACCCGCTTACCTCCGGACCGGGCCTTGCGGCCGCAGCAGGGGGATCCCTCAGTGGCAACGCCGTCGGCGGTTTCACCTGCTCCATCCCCGTGAGAAGTGGAGATCTTCCAGACCCAGCGACAGACCGTCACCTTAGAGGCTTCCTTCCTGGACGCATTATCTCCCCTTTCTGCAACGCACGTGCAGACAGGCTCCGGAGCGGCACCCGAACAGCAACCACTACTACAGAGCCCCCAGGGAGTCGAGAAGCTGCGGCCGCTGAAGTCCCCCGCTGTCACCACCGATGAGGGTGAGTCGATCCTGACAAGCAGCCCCGCTGCGCTGAATGCAGGACCCCCCGGCCCACGGCTGTTAGTGGGGGAGCTGGGAAGAGGAGGGGGCCCCATGTTGGACAGGAGCAACGTACCTCCAGCAATTGCAAATAGCACCTATATGCACCAGGTATCGCCGCCTGCAACACCTTCTTCCCCAGGAACTGGTGGAGGGAGGAGGGGGTCCCATTCACTTCTAAAGCCCCAAAGCCTAGCCTGGGGAGACCCCCTGAAACAGTCTTCCCCCGCCCCATCAGCAAGGTGGTCTACGGGCTCTTTCTGGGAGGGTAGCCCGCTGGACGGGAGCCTGGCAGAAGCCACTCGGCCACAATGGAATAAGGGGCCTGGGACACTAGGTTCCCCACCTCACCGGATCACCACTGTGGCAAATATCGGTGGGAACGTAAATAATCTTAGGAGCCCACAAATATTATACGACCCAGCTTTACAGGACTCTATACGTTCCTTCTCTACAACATCTTTCTCTGCTAATATGATAAATGAGGACCGCCCAGCATCCCTGACAGACCTGCGATCCCTTTTACAATCCATTCCTACCAAAAATGATATAGCAGCCCTGGCCAACCAAGTGGTGGCAGAATGTAAGCAAGAATTTGCCCAGCTGTTGTCAGACCTCTCCTCACTCATTCACATGGTGGATGTACTAGCAGATCAGCAATCAGCATCTCAAGTCAACGTTCAAACTATTCAGGACTCAATACTAAACCAGTCCAAGCAGCTATTTGCTCTCCAACAGCATGTAGACGACTTGGAGAATAGAAATCGAAGAAATAATATTCGTATCAGGGGCTTACCTGAGTCAATTGCCACCCCTGATATATCCTCAGTCCTTATTTCAATTTTTAACAACCTGTTGAAAAGGCCGCCTGGGGCTACTCTGGACCTTGACAGAGCCCATAGGGCGCTACGTCCCCCGGACCCAGGGGATCCACGTCCAAGAGATGTCGTGTGTAGGGTACACTTTTTCACAGCAAAAGAAGCCATCCTCCAAGCAGCCCGGAAGAGACAGACCTTAACATATAACGGTTCTACTATTGGCATTATGCTGGACCTTTCAAGGCATACCTTGGCTCAGCGGGCCACTCTCAAACCCCTGCTGGATGTCCTTAAGGAGAGAGGGCTCCCGTTTCGCTGGGGCTTCCCCTTTTCATTATCAGTGCAAAAAGACTCGAGGTGGTGGGTATTGAGATCCCCAGAGGACCTCCCATTTTTCATCTCAAACCTGGGCCTACCCTCAATTACCATCCCTCAATGGCCCACCACCCTGCTTCAGCCATGGACACCGGGGAGGCGCCCTGCCCCTCTGCTTACATCCCCGTCTCTTAGCTCAGCAAGAGGCCTTCCACCAAGGGGGCTGCGCGGTCGTAGACCAGGAAGACCTCGTTAATTGAACTAAACAGCCGTAGAAGCCAATAGCATTCACTCAGTGCATTATACACCTAGTTAATAAAGTCAAACGACTTTTACATGTCATCTAAATGCCCATCTAAGGCCCTTTATGCTCAAATGTTTTTGTTATTTGTGCCAATGTTCAGGGTTATAGCCAATGTTTGTAGTTTATTATGGAGCCGCGATAGGCTACGTCTGACTTTTTTCTCCCCCTAATAGGTCGGGTTCCTCTGTCCTGCCCGAGTAGAGCGGGTATGCTCCCCAAGAACGTTTGTTCTCAATTAGTGTCTTATGTAGGGGCTATACCTCTGCTGTCTTTTCTGCCCTCATTGCTGTTGTTTCTCTGGAATATTTGTCTTCAACTACTGGTTAGTGCAGGGGCTCCTCCCTTGCGGTTCCTTCTGCCCCTACATCTATTCTTTTCCTGCCTTCCACGGATCACACCATACCTTCCCTACCTTGTTGGTGGCCGGGACGGATTAGCCTGTCCTTACATCTCATGCATCTATAACTCTTTATTCTTTTACAGATGGCCAACCTGACAATTGCATCTTTTAATGCCAAGGGTCTTAAAGTACCGGAGAAAAGGGCACAGATTCTTTACCATTTCCACAAGCATAAGGTGAAAATAATATGTTTTCAGGAAACACATTTCAAAAAGGGACACACCCCGGTCATAAAGAACAAATACTACCAGACCTGGTTTTTCTCTGATAACCCAGAGTCGCGTTCAAAGGGAGTGGCGATCACCATTCATAAATCTCTCCCTCATCAAATTGTAAATTGCACATCGGACAGTCTGGGATGATATATCATTCTCTCACTGATAGCCGGGGACCAAACTTTTACAATAATAAATGCATATGCTCCAAACCAGAGACAGGATGACTTCATGGTTGGCCTTGTTGACACTGCGACCCCCCTAATACGAGGTACAGCAATTCTCTGTAGTGACCTTAATGTTACTCTTGATCCCACATTAGATAACTCTAAAGGGAAATCTAGTATATCATATGCCACAATTAAACGTATAAAAAAAACCCTGCTGAGCATCCAGCTGTTTGATACATGGAGAATAGCACATCCATCTGATAGACTACAGCTTCTACTCCCACACTCAAGATTCATATAGTCGCATAGATTAGATTTTTATACAGCATAACGCCCTCCCCTGGGTCAGACAGGTCAGAATAGGCAACATACTATGGTCGAACCACGCGCCGGTGTACTGCGAGGTTGAGGTTCTCTCCCTCCCGGCCCCTAGGGGATCGTGGCTGCTTAATGAGGCCTTGCTTCTGGACGGGCTATGTACTTCTGAGGTGCAGACTGCTATCACCCAATTCTCAGAGGACCAATCGGCAGACGACACAGCTCCCACATACAAATGGGAAGCATTGAAGTGCGTCTTGAGGGGCATTTTCATTAAGCACGGGGCCCGCATTAAAAAAGAGAAGGCTCAGAAGCTGGTAAATGCCCTCCGTAAGGTCTCAGACCTGGAGCTCGTTCACAAGCGGGCCTTGTCAGCTGCCGCCCTACAGACCCTCCTACAGGCTAGACTGGAGGTCAAGAAACTGTTAGGCTAGGTTCGCACACTGCGTCTTTTTGACGCTGCGTTTTTGGCCGCTAAAAACGCACAAAAACGCACCTGCGTAGAAAAAACGCATCAAAAAACGCATGCGTTTTTGCCGCAATTTGGTGCGTTTTTGGCTGCGTTTTGCTGCGTTTTTGATCTCTGCGTTTTGCTGCGTTTTTCAAATGCATTGCATGGGCGGAAAAACGCAGAAAAATGCAGGAAAGAACTGACATGTCCAATTTTTTTTTTTTAACTCAAAAACGCAGGTAAAAAAAACAGATATGTGTGCTGACAGCAAAAATGAAAACTCATAGACTTTGCTGGGGAAGCAAAGTCCTGCAGTTTTAAGGCCAAAAACGCACCCGAAAAACACGCAAAAACGCTGCGAAAAACGCACTGTGCGCACATAGCCTTAGACTCATCATATCAGCGTCTGTTGCAGGTGGGGAGGGGAAAATTCTACGAGTTTGGGGACAAGCCGGGCAGATTGCTGGCTAATGCACTAAAAGAAGGGAGAGCCCACACTCTAATTCCTTGTATAAAGAATTCTCGAGATGAACTGTTATACGCTACCCCAGATATCTCTAATACCTTACACACTTACTATTCCAAATTATATAATCTGACCCCTGAGCCCTTGAAGTAAACTGTGAATCCATAGATAAGCAATCCTGCCACAATGGCAAAACAGTACAGCCCAAAAATCCTGATTAGAATACCAGTTAAAGCAAGGATTAAAATTTAACTTTTAATATCATTAATCTAAAAGCATAATAACACAAAGTGCAGTGCAGTGCACTGGCCACTAGCATACACATTTGCACCACCAATGTGCTTTGTGTAGCACTGTCCTGCCATTGCAGGCTTTACTTGTAGATTTTCTCCCCTGATGAACTCTCCTATTATATAGAGAGGGAACGCGTTGGGAGGGTGTGCTTTTCATCAGGGTTAGCATTCCCTACTTGGGTGCTGCCCTTGTAAGGGCGGAAGCATTTTTTGCAGGGGCACGACAGGGGTAGGGTACTTGGATATTGGTGTCCCCCCCCCCCTTAGGTCCGGTTTGGCCCGCTTCTGCCTTGGACTTTTCCGGTGGTATCTGGTTTCCTCAGGAGAACTGGGTGAGATCTATCCAATTATTTATTCATGCACTGCACTGCACTTTGTGTTATTATGCTTTTAGATTAATGATATTAAAAGTTAAATTTTAATCCTTGCTTTAACTGGTAAACTGTGAATCCCCTCCAATGGCCTCTCCCTTTAAACCTCTCAACCGGTCCATAATTGTAGACCTTGAGAGCCCCTTCCTACTGGAAGATGTCCTGACAGTAATCAGTGTTTTACCCAGTAACAAGAGCCCTGGCCTAGACGGACTTCCTGCCAAATTTTATAAAGCGTTTGCAGCACAACTTGTGCCCCTGATGCTCCTCTCTTTTAATACCATCTCTGATGATTTTCCATTCCCCCCACGCCATGACAGCTCATGTGGCCCTGCTTAGAAAACCCGGAAAGGACCCCACTGCGTGCAGTAGTTTTAGACCAATATCATTGCTTAATGTGGATTTAAAAATATACGCTAAGCTCCTCGCAAACAGACTCAATCCCCTTCTGCCTGATCTGGTGCACCTGGACCAGGTAGGATTCGTCCCCGGCAGAGAAGCTAGGGATAACACCCTTAAAACCCTAGACCTGATTCAACATGTCCGCACCCAAAAAATCCCCATGATGATGCTATCTCTAGACGCCGAAAAGGCATTCAATAGAATTTCTTGTCACTCACTCTCCCAGACCCTGACCCACATCGGCTTCGGTCCAACCTTCTCATCCAAAATCCTGGCCTTATACCGCTTCCCGAACGCATATCTAAAAATCAATGGTACTCTGTCGAGGCCCTTTAACATATATAACGGGACTCGGCAGGGATGCCCCCTATCCCCACTACTTTACATCTTAGTCATGGAACACCTGATGGTGGCCATCCGTCTTAACCCCGACATACAAGGCATCAAAATCGCAAACCAAGAATACAAATGCGCCGCCTTTGCAGACGACCTCCTCATATACCTGCAAAACCCACTCACCTCTCTTCCATCCCTAATGCAGGAACTAAATCGCTTCAGCAGATGGTCCAATTTCAAAATAAATTTTGACAAGTCAGAAGCCCTGAACATATCGCTCCCCCAAGACGTGGTAAACACCGTGAAACCACACTTTCCCTTTAAATGGCCACCCAATGGTAGTATTGGATACCTGGGTATCATTATACCATCTGACATAGACAGACTTTTTCAACTAAATTTTCTAAGTTTCCTGTCCAGGCTCGAGAGGGACTTAACTTCCTGGTGACGAGGTACCCTCTCGTGGTTTGGCAGGATTAGCGCCCTCAGGATGACAGCCTTACCCAGACTGCTCTATCTACTTCAGACGGTTCCGGTACATATCCCAGCGTCTTATTGGGTAAAGGTACCGCGTATATTCAACCAATTTGTGTGGTCTAAGGGGTGACCCCGACTTAGGAGTAGTGTTCTGACGAGGACCAAGGGGGCGGGAGGAGCAGGGCTCCCCTGCTGCAGGCGATACTACCTTGCGGCTGCCCACACCAGGGTCTTGGACCTCTTACATAATTGCGAATCGAAACTCTGGGTTCGGCTGGCACATGATCTATGCCCCTTATCAGTCCCAACCCTGCCGTGGAACTGGCCACTCCTAACTAAACATAAAATAGCAATGTCCTACAGTACCAAACAAACACTGAAATCAGTACACTCATTACCATTGAGCAAACGCCTGCTCCAGCCCGGCGGTCCTCCCATGCCACTTACGGACAACCCTGACTTTTTGCCAGGAGCATCGTCCAAAAAATTTCTTGGAAGCTTAAAACAGAGGCCCCTGAGACTGGGCCAGGTGGCTCCAAATGGAGTTCTCCTCCCACTTTCGGATATTATGGGAAATGGAGACCTCAGGATGAGGTTCCATTTTGAATATGCCCAACTTAAACACTTCATAACCTCACAGGGACAGGCCGCGGAGCGCCTCCCGCCTATAACTCCCTTTGAACGTATCTGTACCGGAGCACCTGACACCCGGCATGCCATATCAAGGATTTATAAGATCCTGACAGAGGCAGCGGAGACTCCACTTCCCCGCTTCTGTACTGCGTGGGAAACACAGCTCAACAAGACGTTCCCCAGGGATCAGTGAGAACGATGTTTCCTTCTGCCTGACCCATATGTCCGTGATTGCCACAAGAATGCAGGAAACCTGCTACAAGATCCTCACCAGGTGGTATAGGGTCCCATCATCCCTTCATGTGTGGTGTTCCGAAGTTCCGGATGTATGTTGGCGTTGCGGAGCTCGGAGTGGCACCATGGCCCATATATGGTGGTCATGCCCGAGTCTGACGGCCTTCTGGAGCAAAGTATTGGCGGCTATTCAAGAGGTCACGGGGACCATAATCCCTAGTCGCCCTGAGGCAGCCCTGCTGTTTATGTTTAAAATGTCATAAAAAAAAGTATAAAAAATCCCTCATGGGTCCCCTCCTCCAGGCCGCCAAGACCGTGATCCCACGACATTGGAAAGACCCCACTCCCCCGACCATAGGGGAATGGGTGACAGAGGTGAATACAGTACACCGTATAGAGATGGTAATGGCCCAGTCGCGAGGTCAGATAGTGGAAACTTTCTCTAAATGGCTCACGTGGGAGGTTTTCCTCTCGGGCCCCAAGTTCTTAGCTTTAATTAACTCTGAGTGATCAGACTCCTTGGCATGTATCACCCCCTAGAAAACATTCATTCACTCTCCTCTTTTAGATTCAACAGTTCAAAATACTGTCCCGGTCATCACACATCCTTCCCTATACCTCTTTCTTCACTGATCCACATTCTAAACCTGTCCCTCTCCTTTCTGATTCTTATCTCTCCCCGTTCACTTCTCTGTACTTCTGACATGTTCTTATCTGTGGTAAGACTCGTTGTCCAACTTTTTCTTACCTACTGTCGTAAAGTTGTTGAGCCTAAAGGCCCCGTCACACTAAGCAACATCGCTAGCAACATCGCTGGTAACGAACAACTTTTGTGACGTTGCTAGCGATGTTGCTGTGTGTGACATCCAGCAACAACCTGGCCCCTGCTGTGAGGTCGTTGGTTGTTGCTGAATGTCCTGGGCCATTTTTTAGTTGTTGCTGTCCCGCTGTGAAGCACAGATCGCTGTGTGTGACAGCGAGACAGCAACAACTAATGTGCAGTGAGCAGGGAGCCGGCTTCTGCTGAGGCTGGTAACTAATGTAAACATCGGGTAACCAAGAAGCCCTGTCCTTGGTTACCCGATATTTACCTTTGATACCAGTCTCCTGCTCTCACTTCCTGTGCTGCCGGCTCCTGCTCTGTGCACAGATAGCTGCAGCACACATCAGGCAATTAACCCGATGTGTGCTGTAACTAGGAGAGCAAGGAGCCAGCACTAAGCAGTGTGCGCTGCTCCCTGCTCTGTGCACATTTAGCTGCAGCACACATGGGGTTAATTAACCTGATGTGTGCTGTAACTAGGAGACTGGGGGCTGGTCACTGGTTGCTGGTGAGCTCACCAGCAACTCGTGTAGCCACGCTCCAGCGATCCCTGCCAGGTCAGGTTGCTGGTGGGATCGCTGGAGCGTCGCAGTGTGACAGCTCACCAGCAACCTCCTAGCAACTTACCAGCGATCCCTATCGTTGTTGGGATCGCTGGTAAGTTGCTTAGTGTGACTGGACCTTAAAGGTCCAGTCACACTAAACAACTTACCAGCAATCCCAACAACGATAGGGATCGCTGGTAAGTTGCTAGGAGGTTGCTGGTGAGATGTCACACTGCGACGCTCCAGTGATCCCACCAGCAACCTGACCTGGCAGGGATCGCTGGAGCGTCGCTACACGAGTTGATGGTGAGCTCACCAGCAACCAGTGACCAGCCCCCAGCGCCACGTGGAAGATGCTGCGCTTGGTAACTAAGGTAAATATCGGGTAACCAACCCGATATTTACCTTGGTTACCAGCTCACGCAGCTACACGTGCAGAGAGCAGGGAGCAGCGCACACTGAGCGCTGGCTCCCTGCTCTCCTAGTTACAGCACACATCGGGTTAATTACCCGATGTGTACTGCAGCTAAATGTGCACAGAGCAGGAAGCAGCGCACAATGCTTAGCGCTGGCTCCCTGCTCTCCTAGCTACAGCACACATCGGGTTAATTAACCAGATGTGTCCTGCAGCTACATGTGCACAGAGCAGGAGCCGGCACTGACAGTGAGAGCGGCGGAGGCTGGTAACAAAGGTAAATATCGGGTAACCAAGGACAGGGCTTCTTGGTTACCCGATGTTTACTGTGGTTACCAGCCTCCGCAGAAGCCGGCTCCTGCTCCCTGCACATTTAGTTGTTGCTGTCTCGCTGTCACACACAGCGATCTGTGCTTCACAGCGGTACAGCAACAACTAAAAAATGGCCCAGGACATTCAGCAACAACTAACGACCTCACAGCAGGGGCCAGTTTGTTGCTGGATGTCACACACAGCGACATCACTAGCAACATCGCTGCTACGTCACAAAAGTTGTTCGTTAGCAGCGATGTTGCTAGCGATGTTGCTTAGTGTGACAGGGCCTTAAGTCTTGGACCTGTTGTAAAGGCTCGTTCTATTTCAATGCTATAACACCTAATATCTTAAGGTATTGGACAATGTAACTATCTGTATGTTTTTCTTTTGAAACCAATAAAACTTTAAAATTGAAAAAATGTGAATGTTATGGTGAAGAATCAACAAGTGGGACAAAATTGTGAAGTTGAACGAAATTTATTGCTTATTTTTTAAACTTTTTAAAAAAAATAGCTGAAAAGTGGGGCGTGCAATATTATTAGTCCCCTTTTAAGTTAATACTTCGTAGCACCACCTTTTGCTGTGATTACAGCTGCAAGTTGCTTGGTGTATGTTTCTATCAGTTTTGCACAGCGAGAGACTGTAATTCTTGCCCATTCTTCCTTTGCAAATAGCTCGAGCTGAGTGAGGTTGGATGGAGAGAATTTGTGAACAGCCGTATTCAGCTCTTTCCATAGATTCGCGATTGGATTCAGGTCTGGACTGTGACTTGGCCATTGTAACACCTGGATATGTTTATTTGTGAACCATTCCATTGTAGATTTTTCTTTGTTTGGGATCATTGTCTTGTTGGAAGACAAATCTCCGTCCCAGTCTCAGGTCTTTTGCAGGCTCCAAGAGGTTTTGTTCAAGACTGGTCCTGTATTTGGCTCCATCCATCATCCCATCAATTTTAACCATCTTCTCTGTCCCTGCTGAAGAAAAGCAGGCCCAAACCATGATGCTGCCACCACCATGTTTGACCGTGGGGATGGTGTGTTCAGGGTGGTGAGTTGTGTTGCTTTTACGCCAAACATATTGTTTGGCATTGTGCCCAAATAGTTCGATTTTGGTTTCATCTGACCAGAGCACCTTCTTCCACATGTTTGGTGTGTCTCCCAGGTGGCTTGTGGCATACTTTAAACAACCCTTTTTATGGATATCTTTGAGAAACTGCTTTCTCCTTGCCACTCTTCCATAAAGGCCAGATTTGTGCAGTGTATGACTGATTGTTGTCCTATGGACAGACTCTTCAACCTCAGCTGTAGATCTCTGCAGTTCATCCAGAGTGATCATGGGCCTCTTGGCTGCATCTCTGACCAGTCTTCTCCTTGTTTGAGATGAACGTTTGGATGGACGGCCGGGTCTGGGTAGATTTGCAGTGGTATGATACTCCTTCCATGTCAATATGATCGCTTGCACAGTGCTCCTTGGGATGTTTAATGTTTTGGAAATCTTTTTGTAACCAAATCCGGCTTTAACACTAGAAGTCCCAGTGGGGTCATTTAACATTTCTACCTTTGGAACCCACAGACGGGTCGAATGACCTGAGTGATTTTAGCTAACATCCTATAATCTCCGTCTTTTGTTCTGTAATTAAGGCCATTACTGTCGCACCACAGAAGGTTGTTGTTTTCCATTGAGTTTAGCCATTTAGTTTCTAGTTAGTGCTATTCAGTTTGGACTAAGGGTCATTTGACCCTCTTTTGGGACTTCAGGGGGGAGTTTGAAATATCCGGGACTTCTAGTGTTAAGCGTCTCCACAACAGTATCACGGACCTGCTTGTTGTGTTCTTTGGTCTTCATAATGCTATCTGCGCTTTAAACAGAACACTGAGACTATCACAGAGCAGGTGCATTTATACGGAGACTTGATTACATACAGGTGGTTTATATTTATCATCATAAGTCATTTAGGACAACATTGGATCATTCAGAGATCCTTAATGAGCTTATGGAGTGAGTTTGCTGCACTAAAAGTAAAGGGGATGAATAATATTGCACTCCCCACTTTTCAGTTATTTATTTCTTACAAAAGTTTAAAATAAGCAATAAATTTCATTCAACTTCACAATTCTGTCCCACTTGTTGATTCTTCACCATAACATTAACATTTTTATCTTTGTTTGAAGCCTGAAATTTGGGAAAAGGTTGACGAATTCAAGGGAGCCGAATACTTTCACAAGGCACTGTATGTGGCCCAAGATGACACCATAAAAACTCCAACTCATCCCGCAAAAAACAAGCCCCCACATGACTGTCGGTGGAAAAATAAACAAAAACAAAAACTATAGCCTTCAAAATTTAGTGATGCAAAAAACCCTTTTATTTTGGAAAAAGTGTTTTTTTCCCCTTCACTATGACAATGCCACCAGAGAGGGAAGTCCACCCATCATTAGGACAGGAAACCCACTGAAATAAAAGTACGACACCTCTCTACCGCGCCAGTTCGGTTTCCTGTCCCAGATGGGAAACCCAGAAGTGCTATGGTGCTGCCACAGTGAAGGATGGCAATCCTGGGGTTGAGGGCTGGTTGACGGACGAGTTATCCTGCTTTCCTGGTCTTTGGCCCTGGAAGCGTCTCCAGGTGTACTTATTTACGTTTGGGCGATGCACAGGGGAGGATTTTTTTTCTTATAGACCGTACAGACCAAAAGTTTGGACACACCTCATTCAAAGAGTTTTCTTTATTTTCATGAAAATTGTAGATTCACATTGAAGGCATCAAAACTATGAATTAACACATGTGGAATGAAATACTTATCAAAAAAGTGTGAAACAACTGAAAATATGTCTTATATTCTTGGTTCTTCAAAGTAGCCACTTTTTGCTTTGATTACTGCTTTGCACACTCTTGGCATTCTCTTGATGAACTTCAAGAGGTAGTCACCAGAAATGGTCTTCCAACTGTCTTGAAGGAGTTCCCAGAGATGCTTAGCACTTGTTGGCCCTTTTGCCTTCACTCTGCGGTCCAGGTCAGCCCAAATCATCTCGATTGGGTTCAGGTCTGGTGACTGTGGAGGCCAGGTCATCTGGCGAAGCACCCCATCACTCTCCTTCTTAGTCAAATAGCCCTTACACAGTCTGGAGGTGTGTTTGGGGTCATTGTCCTGTTGAAAAATAAATGATGGTCCAACTAAACGCAAACCGGATGGAATAGAATGGCGCTGCAAGATGCTGTGGTAGCCATGCTGGTTCAGTATGCCTTCAATTTTGAATAAATCCCCAACAGTGTCACCAGCAAAGCACCCCGACACCATCACACCTTCTCCTCCATGCTTCACGGTGGGAACCAGGCATGTAGAGTCCATCAGTTCACCTTTTCTGCATTGCACAAAGACATGGTGGTTGGATCCAAAGATCTCGAATTTGGACTCATCAGACCAAAGCACAGATTTCCACTGGTCTAATGTCCATTCTTTGTGTTTTTTAGCCCAAACAAGTCTATTCTGCTTGTTGCCTGTCCTTATCAGTGGTTTCCTAGCAGCTATTTCACCATGAAGGCCTGTTGCACAAAGTCTCATCTTAAGGGCTTGTGCGCACGTTGTCGAATTTCATGCATTTTTGCTGCGTATTGAACCGCAGGGTAAATGCATGCGACCTGCGTCCCCTGCACAATCTATGAAGATTGTGCATAATCCATGGCACGTTGCGTTTGAGAGCGCAGCGATTTGGATGCCACAATTTTGTTCCAAATCGCGGCGTTCTAAAAAGCAACATATCAATTATTCCATGCGCTTTGGATGCAGCCCCCACTCTGTCTATGGGAGAGGCTGTATCAAGAGCGCATGAAATCGGCTTTTTCTCTTCAGAAACTCTGCATCCATAACGCAGTGTTTCTGCAGCGATTTGAAGCGCACATGTGCTGTCAAATCCCTGCAGAAATTTCTGCAGGGACATGACGCAACATGCGCACATAGCCTAACAGTTCTAGAGATGTGTCTGCTGCTAGACCTCTGTGTGGCATTGACCTGGTCTCTAATCTGAGCTGCTGTTAACCTGCGATTTCTGAGGCTGGTGACTCGGAAAAACGTATCCTCTGCAGCAGAGGTGAGTCTTGCTCTTCCTTTCCTGGGGCGGTCCTCATGTGAGCCAGTTTCTTTGTAGCGTATGATGGTTTTTGCCACTGCACTTGGGGACACTTTCAAAGTTTTCCCATTTTTTCGGACTGACTGACTTTTATTTCTTAAAGTAATGATGGCCACTCGTTTTTCTTTACTTAGTGCTTTTTTCTTGCCATAATTGCCGTTTTTATATATTCAAAAGACAGATAAGAGAGATTTATTTTAGCAAATATGCACTTTCTATGTATTTTAATCCCACCACCTTGTGCCTGTTCCACATATTATTTATGTTCACTTTCCCCAAGTACAAATCCACAGTAACCATATTCCTGTTTAGTGTAGAGGTTTGGCCCCCGTGCTATCACCTACACTTTCTGGGTTTGCACACCATCTGCTTTTCTTTTACCCTTGTCCCCACTTTTTTCTTTTTATACTCTTTTATTAAATAACACGCAATAATTATTATTTTTATGTTTTTTATTGATCCTTCACTGATCCACTAATTTTCTCCTTGAGATGTTCATGTTATTTCATGGTAATTCCTTCGGTTCATTTGTGCTGATTTAATGTGTGCTTTCCCCTTTTTTTTTTTCCTTCTCTTCTCCATGCGGCGCTGAGTCATCGGCTCTGAGTCATATGGGCTGTTCACTTTTCAAATGCATATGTGGCTACTGGTCTTCCTTTATATAGGCTCTGTTGCCCCTTTTTTGTAATATGATTTATTTTCCTGAGGAAGGAGACGGAGATGTCTCTGAAACGCGTAGAATTATGAAATAAAGGAAATCTTTTTCATCTACAACATCAGTGGTTTTTAGCGCGGCATTTAAACCGGTTTTCTCTTTACCTGACCTATATTTTATATACTGCATTCCGGGGCCGCTGCTAAACCACAAAAAGGCACTCACATGCGATCATAAGGAGTTGTGACTTTCACAACCCTACCAGGTGAGTGTACCTCTTTCTGTCTCTCTACCCTCATACCGGGTAAGACCCTATTGCGCTTTTTCCCCCTACAGCTCTACATAATACAAATTCTAACAGTCTATTCAGTAGGACTATCAGCTGTGTGTCCACCAGACCTGCACAACACAACTGATGGTCCCAACCCCATTTATAAGGCAAGAAATCCCACCTGACAGGGCACACCTGTGAAGTGAAAACCATTTTCAGTGACTACCTCTTGAAGCTCATCAAGAGAATGCCAAGAGTGTGCAAAGCAGTAATCAAAGCAAAAGTTGGCTACTTTGAAGAACCTAGAATATAAGACATATTTTCAGTTGTTTCACACTTTTTTAAGTATTACATTCCACATGTGTTAATTCATAGTAGAGTCCTGAAAATAAAGAAAACTCTTTGAATGAGAAAGTGTGTCCAAACTTTTGGTCTGTACTGTATATATATTCCCCCTGTGAATCTGGCTTACTTGCTCGGTGTCGGATGACTGTCCTTGCAGCGAATGCTCCAGATAAGGTTCCAGGGAAGGCATCCTCTGGGTGTGTGTTCCTGCTCGGCGCCTGTGTACTTTTCCTGCAGTTGAACACGCCGGACATCGTGCATCCTCCGGGTCTGTGATCCTATTCGGTGTTGCCCTGCACTTGAACACACTGGTTATTGTGTACCCTCGGGGTATGTGATCCTGTACCGTGTGCTGTACCTGCGGTTGAACACGCCGTTCAACGCTCCTGCTAGCGTCTGAATTCCTGCTCGGCACTCGTCGGCTGTCCCTGCAGTTTAACACGCGGGGTGGAGATCCGGACATGCCAGCGTGTCGCGGCCAGATTACATTGGCAGGCATTGGAAGTGGCGTTCCTGCCTGTGCCTGGGTTCCTGCTCTGTGCCCATTGGCTGTCCCTGTGCACCGGATGATCTGGAAGGCCGGTGCGGCTGGATGACATCAGCAGGTAATCTGGTTACTGCGCATGCGCAGACAACGGCAAGATGGCGCTGCCCACCGCTGCTCCAGGTGAAGTATAGATGTGGTGCGGGCGTGGAATGGTTACTCATGCCCCTGCAGATCTCGGTGGGAGATTAGCAGGAAAGCTTGCGCCAAGAGCAGATGGACCAGCAGCGTCGGTCACAGAGGGGAGACAGTCGTGTGAGAGGTGCTCCTAGAGTGGAGAGATTTTTATCCTTTAAAATGTCATCATACAATGGACTCTGGGGGGTCTCTGCTTTCCCTTCTCTTTGTCAAACAGTCTGGGTCTGACACCTCTGGAATATGGGGCCCGCTGCCATCAGCTTACTGTCTGAAATGATGTGGTATTCCTGGCTGTGACTCCTCTTCTCTCTATGGAGAACTCTCGGTGAAGGCTGCACAGGTAAGTGCACATTGAATTGCTGGGCCTCTAAGCTGACTCAGGTTGCACACCCTTAGGGTACGCTCACACGAGCGTGAAAATCGGACAAGTGCAATGCGAGAAATTCTCGCATTGCACTCTGACCAATGTTAGGCAATGAGGTTGAGCTGTTGGTCTGCTTTTCTCGCATCCAGATTCTGGATGCGAGAAAAGCGGCAACATGCTGCGTTTTGCTGCTACCGCCGTGTCTCTCGCACCCATTCAAGTGAATGGATGCGAGAGATACATCGGACTGCACTCGGATGTTATCCCAGTGCAGTGCGATCTACGCACAGGCTGACAGTGGAGGAGATGGGAGGATTAACCCCTCCCTCTCCTCCGCAGCGCCTGCACTCAGCTTCACAGCTGTGACCCGATCGCAAGATCGGGTTACAGTCGCATGACACCCGGCTCATGCTCGCAGCAGAGCCTGAGCCGGGGGACATTAGCATATCGCATCCGATGCTCTCGCATCGGATGCCATACGCTTGTGTGAGTCCAGCCATAGGCTGGTTTCAGACGTCCGTGTTTAATCAGGTACCAGTCACACGCATGGTTATGGTCATACGTGTGTCACGCGTGTGACATCAGTGTTTGCATGCGTGACACATACCGGGTAAAAGACATGTCTCTGTAATGAAAAGATGTTCTATATTTACCTGTATCCAGCGATGCTGTCTCCAGCTCTGCTGCGTCCCGCTCCTGATCCCCGCTCATTATTTTCATTGATTTTTCACTGCCTGAGGATCTGGAAGTCAGAACATCGCGGGGACAGGCTGGGTACAGCATAGCCGAGGACAGCATCGCTGGGGACATCGCCGGTGACAGGTGAGTATACAGCAGTTTGTGCAGTGACATCCAGGGACTCATCAGGGTTCCCAATGAACTCTCATGAACCCCTGGAAGACACCATCGTGACAATCGCTGTAACGCAGTTGTCGCAGGGGTGTCATCAGGAGGTCATCAGAGTTCATTGGGAAATCCGATGACCTCCTGGACGTCCCTGCGCACACTGCTGGCAGGATACTCACCTGTCACAAGCGATGTCCGCAGCGATGCTGTCCTCGGCGGTGCTGTCTCCTGTGCTGTCACTGCGATGCCCCTGCTCCAAGCTGTTCACTGCGGTGAATAATCAAGGAAAATGATGAGCGGGGGTCAGGAGCGTGAGGCAGCAGACCCGGAGACAGCATCGCTGTAACAGGGAAATGTAGAAAATCTTTTTATTTAAAAACCCGTGTTTTCACCGGTACGTGTCGCACTGATGTCACACAGATCACATCAGTGTGCGGTTCGTGTGCACCCGTGCTGCCAGAGAAAAAACGGGCATGTCTCCGTGTGAAATAGCAGGGCCACACGGTCCGTGTATAAACACGGCCCGTGTATAAACACGGCTGTGTGAGAGTACACCATGGGGCAGTCATGGCGAACCTTTTACAGGCCGAGTGCCCAAACTGTAGTCCTAAACCCATTTTTTTTTCTGAAGTGCCAACCAATCTTATTATGTAAATAGTTGATTTTAACCTTACCTTTGCCGTCTTCTCTTCTCTTCAGCAGGGGGCATCATGCTTACCACACATTGAAGCTGAGCCCCTGCCCTTTCCAGACACAGCAGTTGGATTGATCTTTCTGGAAACAATTGCAGCATATTAGACAGAGATTTTAGCATGAAATGCAATCAGATGTCACCCTGTTATCCACATCCACATCTACATTTCAAACTCTGAACATCTTGAAATCCCATAAAGATGTACGAGTTGCTCCCCTCCCCTTTCATTGTGTAGTTCTGTCCCCCATCCTGATATATTTCCTACATTCTGGTATATTTGTCCACATCATGGCCCCATCCTGGTAAATGTACCCCATCATTGTAAATGTATCCCATCCTGGCATGTTCCCCCATGCTGTTAAATGACCCCATCCTGGTAAATGTACCTCATCCAGGCATTTTTCCTCATCCTGGCATGTTCATGTACCCCCATCCTGGCATGTTTTCCCCCATCCTTGCACGTTTCCCCCCATCCTTGCACGTTTCCTCCATCCTTGCACTCATGTTTCCACTCATCCTTGCAGCCATGTTTCCCCCATCCTTGCATGTTTCCCCCATCCTTGCAGCCATGTTTCCACCATCTTTGCATGTTTCTCCCTCTTTGCACGTTTCTCTCCATCTTTGCACGTTTCTCTCCATCTTTGCACGTTTCCCCATCTTTGCACGTTTCCCCCATCTTTGCACGTTTCCCCCATCTTTGCACGTTTCTCTTCATCTTTGCACGTTTCCCCCATCCTTGCAACCATGTTTCCCCCATCCTTGCATGTTTCCCCCATCCTTGCAGCCATGTTTCCCCCATCTTTGCATGTTTCTCCCATCTTTGCACCTTTCTCTCCCTCTTTGCACGTTTCCCCCATCTTTGCACCTTTCTCTCCCTCTTTGCACGTTTCCCCCATCTTTGCACCTTTCTCTCCCTCTTTGCACGTTTCCCCCATCCTTGCAGCCATGTTTGCCCCATGCTCTCCATGTTTTCCCCTTGCTCTGTATGCCCCGTGCTCTTCATGTTTTCCCCGTGCGCCGTATGCCCCGTGCTCTGTATATGCCCCGTGCTCCCATGTTTGCCCCGTGCTGGCTCTGTCCCCCTTGCTCCCATGTTTCCCCCGTACTCCCCATGTTTCCCGCATGCTCCACATGTTTGCCCCGTGCTGACTCTGTCCCCCATGCTCCCATGTTTTCCCTATGCGCTCCCTATTTGCCCCGTGCTGACTCTGTCCCCCTTGCTCCCATGTTTCCCCCCGTACTCCCCATGTTTCCCGCGTGCTCCACATGTTTGCCCCGTGCTGACTCTGTCCCCCATGCTCCCATGTTTTCCCTATGCGCTCCCTATTTGCCCCGTGCTGACTCTGTCCCCCGTGCTCCCATGTTTCCCCCGTGCTGGCTCTGTTCCCCCACACCTTGGCACAGCCGCACAGAGCTTAAAAATAAAAATAAAAAAACCTCACCTTCTAGCCCTCACTCCTCCGCTGCTGCGTCCTCAGTCAGTTCAGTTCCCGCGCGGCCACAAGACGCCGGCGCCGCCTACTGACGCTCCTCCGCCTCCTAGGCAACAGGCCTGCAGCCCAGGAGAGGAGGCGTGTCAGAGCGAGGAGAAATGTCTCCTCTGCTAAACACCACCTTGAGCTGCTAGTGCGATCACACCGACAGTTCAAAGTAGCACAGTGTGACGACAGCGCGCGTGCCAGCACAAAGGGCTCTGCGTGCCCTGTCTGGCACACGTGCCATAGGTTCGCCATCACTGCAATAGGGTAACATGTGTACGTGTGACATCCGTGTTAAAAACGGATGTCACACGTACCTAAAACACGGACGTCTGAAACCAGCCTTATGCTGACCTAGGCCTCATACACGAATGGTTGCCTTCAGATACAGAAGCCAGCCTTGTAACTTTATGGAGTGAAATTCTGCCGCATGGCTGAGGTTGCTGCCCCAGATTATGTTTGGGCCTAGCAGAATCTCTGGTTGGAGCTTCAGAATTTATCTGGTGATAGAACTTTGTGTTGATACTTTTTTGTGGTTAAATAGTTCAATGTTTCCACTGTTATCTCACCAAACTAGGTCTAACTGACTTCTCCTTCTATGGAAGGGCATATATTGGGGATTTCACACATTATTTTGAGGATGGAGGCTGCCCTCCAGCTGAGCCTCAAAGTGAATTAGTTGATTTAGGTGGGACTAATCTGACATTGGAGATTAGGCTGTACTGTGATAGGTTTATCCTGCATTGCTCTGAAGGGTGAGTCTGAGAAGCCTACACCTCTGGCCTCACGGCTGTGTCCACACTCCTCATGGCTCTGTCCACTCGCCTCTGCCCACACACCACTTGGCTCTGTAAAAAAAAAAAAAAAAAAAAAAAAAAAAATCAAGACCTCAATTATGGCTTTTTTCACTGTCTTGTGTCTCTCTGCTTTTCCGCTTTAGACTTTCACTGCTCGCCTCGTTTCTGCCTCACTGGCGTGCCCTCTGGGGTGCCTTCGGGGTTGTTCTATGTGCCTCGTGAATCCAGGCCTGTGCCTCATGCCTTCAGGTTTGCGCCTGGTGCCTCTGAGCGCCTGGTGCCTGACTCCTCTGGTGGCTTTGTGCTATGAGCCTGGTGCCTTTTGACCTCATATTGGTAATTAGCAGCCAAACCCATTGCATGTTGATCATCCAGTATTAAGGCAAATAAATTAACATCCAAATAACATGCAAAATAGTGGACCAGGGAGAAATCGCTGCATAAACATGAACCAGGAAAGAAAAAATTGCGATCAAACACCCATATATAAACAAGTGAAAAACTTTATTTAATCAGGTGAAAAAGTGATGGCGTGTAGCAGACTAATAAGAAGGGGGCACACAATCCAAGAAGGGAAACCAATAAAAACACAATATAATATACCATGTAATATACCCCATTATGTAAGAAACTATTACAATTGGTACAAAATTAATTTTTGCACATAGGGAAATCAGCATTATGAAAACCGCACAGTGCTAAAAAGTATCATAAGGTACACCAGAACTAAACTATAGGCTCAACCATTCAAGGTAAAAAAGAGAATTTTGTTTACTTACCGTAAATTCTTTTTCTTGTAGTTCCGACATGGGAGACCCAAACCATGGGTGTATAGCTAGCGCCTCCGGAGGACACACAAAGTACTACACTCAAACGTGTAGCTCCTCCCTCCGGGCTATATACACTCCCTGGATGACAATCTATCCAGTTCAGTACAAAAGCTGAAGGAGGACATCCACCCATAAGTAGAGATAGAGTAAAACTCGGCAAAACCAGAACTCTGTCTACTAACAACAGCCGGTGAAACACACGGAACAAAAAACTGCCAACAGGCAACAGGGAGGGTGCTGGGTCTCCCATGTCGGAACTACAAGAAAAAGAATTTACGGTAAGTAAACAAAATTCTCTTTTTCTTTATCGTTCCTTCCATGGGAGACCCAAACCATGGGACGTTCCAAAGCAGTCCATGGGTGGGAAATAAACAGAAACTGAGAAGTAGGCAAAACCTAACTTCACAAATGGGCGACAGCCGCCTGAAGGATGCGTCTGCCCAAGCTCGCATCTGCCGAAGCATGAGCATGCACTTGGTAGTGCTTCGAAAAAGTGTGCAGACTGGACCAAGTGGCAGCCTGACACACCTGCTGAGCCGTAGCCTGGTGCCTGAAAGCCCAGGAGGCACCGACAGCTCTGGTCGAGTGCGCCTTAATCCCCGGCGGGGGAGGCACCTGAGAACACTGGTAGGCATCGGCGATAGCCAACCTAACCCAACGAGCTAGGGTCGGTTTAGAAGCAGAGAGACCCTTGCGCTGACCAGTGGTTAGCACAAAAAGTGAGGTGCACCGCCGAAAAACGGCGGTGCGTGACACATAGATTCAGAGCGCTCGCACCAAATCCAAGGTGTGCAACGCCTTCTCAAAGCGATGCACAGGGGCCGGACAAAGAGAGGGCAATGAAATGTCCTGGTTAAGGTGGAAGGAAGATACCACCTTAGGGAGAAAGTCCGGAGTCGGACGAAGAACCACCTTGTCTTGGTGAAACACCAAAAAGGGGGGATTCCGAAGAAAGCGCAGCCAAATCAGAAACTCTCCTGAGAGAAGTTATGGCTACTAGAAAGACAACTTTCTGTGAAAGTCTAGACAAGGGAACCTCCCTGAGAGGCTCAAAAGGGGGTTTCTGTAAGGCCGTGAGGACCAGATTAAGGTCCCAGGGATCCAAGGGCCGCCGGTAAGGAGGGATGATGTGAGATGCGCCCTGCATGAAGGTGCGCACCTGAGCCAGTCGGGCGATACGCCACTGGAACAATACCGACAAAGCCGACACCTGTCCCTTGAGGGAATTGAGGGACAGACCTAACTGTAGGCCTGACTGTAGAAAAGACAGGATGGTCGGCAAGGAGAACGGCCAAGGGGCACGGCCGAAAGAGCGACACCAGGACAGGAAAATTCTCCAAGTCCTGTGGTAAATCTTGGCCGAGGAAGACTTCCGAGCCTGAGTCATGGTGGAGATGACCTCAGAGGGAATGCCTGAAGCCGTCAGGATCCAGGACTCAAGAGCCACGCCGTCAATCTGAGAGCCGCAGAATTCTGGCGGAAGAACGGACCTTGAGAGAGAAGGTCTGGGCGGTCCGGGAGATGCCACAGCACCTCTACGGACAGGCGGAGCAGGTCTGGGTACCAAGCTCGCCTGGGCCAGTCCGGAGCAATGAGTATGACTCGACGGCCCTCCGTACCGATCTTGCGCAGAACCCTGGGCAAGAGCGCTAGAGGGGGAAACACATAGGCCAGACGGAACTGAGACCAATCTTGAACCAGTGCGTCTGCTGCGAAGGCCTGAGGATCGTGGGAGCGAGCCACGTAAAACGGAACCTTGTTGTTGTGCCGGGATGCCATCAGATCCACTTCCGGAGTGCCCCACTTGCGGCAGATCGATCTGAACACTGACGGATGCAGGGCCCACTCGCCGCCGTCCACGGTTTGACGGCTGAGATAATCGGCCTCCCAGTTTTCCACGCCTGGGATGTGGACTGCAGATATGGTGGACTTGAAGTCCTCCGTCCACTGGAGGATTCGTTGAACCTCCAACATCGCCAGACGGCTGTGAGTCCCGCCCTGGTGATTGATGTAGGCAACCGCTGTCGCGTTGTCCGACTGAACCCGAATGTGCTTGCCCGCCAACAGGTGGTGAAAGTCTAGGAGAGCTAGAAACACAGCTCTGATCTCCAGCACATTGATCGGGAGGGCTGATTCGGACGGAGTCCAAGTGCCCTGTGCTCGATGATGAAGAAATACCGCTCCCCAACCGGAGAGGCTGGCATCCGTGGTGAGTATCACCCAGGACGGAGTCACGAAGGAGCGTCCCTGTGACAGGGAGAGGGGCTGAAGCCACCACTGAAGGGAGTTCCTGGCCTGAGATGACAGAGCCACCAGCCTGTCCAAGGAAGAGATCCGCTTGTCCCAACAGCGGAGAATGTCCAGCTGCAAGGGACGCAGATGGAACTGGGCAAAGGGAACCGCTTCAATTGACGCCACCATCTGACCCAGCACCCGCATGAGGTGTCTGATGGAATGACGGCGGTGCCTCAGCAGAGAGCGCACCGCCAGACGAAGGGACTGCTGTTTGACTAAGGGCAACTTGACAAGTGCCGGCAGAGTCTCGAACTGCATCCCTAGGTACATAAGTACCTGGGTCGGGGTCAGAGTGGACTTGGGCAGGTTGACAAGCCACCCGAACTGAACTAGCGTGGCGACAGTGAGAGAGACACTCCGCTGGCAGTCTACACTGGATGAGGCCTTGACTAGAAGGTCGTCCAGGTAAGGAATCACTGCCAATCCCTGGAGGTGCAGGACTGCAACCACTGCTGCCATGACCTTGGTGAACACCCGAGGGGCCGTGGCTAAGCCAAAGGGAAGAGCCACAAACTGGAAATGTTCCTCTCCGATTGCAAAGCGTAGCCAACGCTGGTGTGAGACCGCAATAGGCACATGCAGATAGGCATCTCTGATGTCGATGGATGCCAGAAAATCTCCTTGGGTCATTGAGGCAATGACCGATCTCAGAGATTCCATGCGAAAGTGCCGCACCTGAACATGCTTGTTGAGAAGCTTGAGATCCAGGATGGGCCGGGAGGAACCGTCCTTCTTGGGGACTAGAAAGAGGTTTGAGTAGAAACCGCTGAACCGTTCCCGGGCGGGAACCGGAACAATTACCCCGTTGGCCTGTAGGGAGGCCACGGCCTGAGAGAAGGCGGCGGCCTTGGAGCAAGGGGGTGTGGACAGAAAAAATCTGTTTGGCGGGCTGGAAGAAAATTCTATCCTGTAGCCGTGGGAGATAATATCCCGCACCCACTGATCGGTGACGTGTTGGAACCACACGTCTCCAAAGTGGGAGAGCCTGCCACCGACCAAGGACGTTGCTGGCGCAGCCAGGTAGTCAAAAGGAGGCCGCCTTAGTGGCAGCGGCTCCTCCGGTCTTTTGAGGACGCGGCTTTGCGCGCCAGTTTGGTTTACGATCCTTGGCTGCGGTAGTGGCCGCGGTTGAGGGCTTCGAGGATGACCAGTTAGAGGAACGAAAGGAACGAAACCTCGATTGGATCCTGCCCTGGACAGGTTTCCTGGCCTTAGTTTGAGGCAAGGAAGTACTCTTCCCGCCAGTAGCCTCCTTGATTATGTCATCCAGCTGTTCCCCAAACAGCCTGGACCCAGCAAAAGGGAGACTCGCAAGGTACTTTTTTGAGGAAGCGTCTGCTTTCCACTCTCGAAGCCACAAGATCCTGCGGATCGCGAGGGAGTTAGCGGAGGCCACCGCCGTGCGGTGAGAAGCCTCCAGGATGGCAGACATGGCGTAGGATGCAAAAGCCGAAGCTCGAGAAGTTAAGGTCTCCAGCTCAGGCATAGAGTCCCTGGTGAGGGAATGCATCTCCTCCAGAGAGGTAGAGACTGCCTTGAGAGCCCACACTGCCGCAAAAGACGGGGAGAACGAGGCTCCAGCCGCCTCATATACAGACTTGGCCAAAAGGTCAACCTGGCGGTCAGTGGGATCCTTAAGAGAAGTGCCATCAGCCACAGCCACGACTGTGCGGGCTGAGATTCTGGACACCGGAGGGTCTACCTTTGGGGACTGAGCCCATTCCTTAACCACCTCTGGTGGAAAAGGAAAACGGTCATCTGAACTACGCTTCGGAAATCGTTTGTCAGGACAGGCCCTGGGTTTGGTAACAGTGGCCTGAAAGCTGGAGTGGTTAAAAAACATACTCCTAGCTTTCTTAGGTGAGGTAAACTGGTGTATCTCTACCAGAGAGGCTTGTTCCTCAGACTCTGGTGGGTTGAGGTTCAGTACGGAGTTAATGGACGCAATCAAGTCACTAACATCCGCATCTCCCTCAGACAAGTCAATGGGGTACATAGAGGTAGCGTCTGAGCCCACAGTAAACGAGTCCTCCTCGCCCTGCACCTCGGCACGTGAATCAGAGCCGTGGGAAGAGGAGGGAGAAGGGTCCCTGCGTCTCCGTTTAGGGGGACGGGGTCCTGGGACATGCTCTGAGAGCTCTGCAGAGCTAGGAGCAGCCGAAGCACCCTGTGAAGGGGGCTGATGCATGGACAGCAGTGTTCGGGACAGCTGCCCCATGGAGTCGGCAAAAGACCTGGAAAGAGCTTGCGAAAAAGATGCTACCCAAGCCGGGGGTTCAGCCACCGGGGCCAAAGCAGCCGGAGGGACCCCTGCGGAGGCTCCAGGCTGAGACACAACCATGTTAGCACAGGCATCACAATGTGGGTATGTGCTTGGCTCTGGCAGAATGAGCTTACAAGCAGTGCATATAGCATACATGTTTGCAGCCTTGCTCCTAGTGACAGACATGCTGCTGATGGTGGAGGCTCTGCAGCCAGAATACACTCCTGTAGAATGCCTGAGAGTGTAATAAAAGTCCACAACCAGAGGTTGTGGCTTACCAGCCCGTGCTCTCTGTGTGCCCTCCGGATTCCACCGCTCCCCTGTGAAGCGTTAGCCTTCCTGATAGAATGCAGCTGCAGCATCCAGCTCCCTCTAGCGCAAGAACGCTGAGAAAATGGCGCTGGGAGAAAGAGGGGGGGCGTGTATAAGCCCAAGAGCGGGAAAAACGGAGGGCAGAGAGATACAGGACGACATACAGGGGAGGGGACATCTCCCCAAGGAGGAGTGCCCTCCCCTCTGCTGGCCGGGCGGTGGGCGGCGCTGTATGCAAAACATGCAGAGAAGCCGAAACCGAAACTAGGCCCAAACAGAAGCCGGGGCCTAGATTTAACAATGCGGCCGACGAGCAGGCACCTTCGGTGCGGTTCTCAGGGGAAATCCCCAGAATCGGCCGGAATTTACAGTAACGTTAAAACACATACTGTCCCCCTAATAAAAGTACCCGGGACCCCTGAAAAACGTCTCTATACTTCGCTTTGAGACGCAGGGCCATGTCCCTGGAGAGGGGGGTAAATGCTCCTTCCAGCAGGGACCAGACAGGGCTGCGGATGGAGACCGGTCTTCTGCAAACAGAGAGGACCGTGGAGGCTCCCACTTCAACCCAGAGCCTCTTAGAGGATGTGAAGGAGCGCGGCATGTGAAGGCTCCAGCCTTATAAAGTCAACCTTAACAGCACCGCCGACAGAGTGGGGTGTGAAGGGACATGCCGGGAGTCCAGACTGGACCCGCTTTTCTTCCAAATCTTTAAAATAAAATAAAAATGAGAAAAAAATATCAGAGAATGCAAGTGTGTGTTCCTCCTGAAACACAAAGTATTGAACTGGATAGATTGTCATCCAGGGAGTGTATATAGCCCGGAGGGAGGAGCTACACGTTTGAGTGTAGTACTTTGTGTGTCCTCCGGAGGCGCTAGCTATACACCCATGGTTTGGGTCTCCCATGGAAGGAACGATAAAGAAATAGGGTTTAACTTACAAGAAATGGCGTCCACCCCAGCGTGCTGCAACAAGAGACAGGGAGCGCACATATCATGGAGCCAAACTCAGTGTATAATGGCCCAGGGTATTACATGGTATAATATGTCCCATAATAAACAACCAGTCGAGAGTGTATAGGAAAATGCACATAGGAAGAATTAACATCAAGAGAAATTTAAGTGATGAATATTGTAAGGAAATGATCCTAAATAGACAGACAGCTCACCTATAAAAGGACCGGGTTGGGGTTAACCAACAGGAATGGCGTCTGCCCCAACGTCCGTTTGACAAAGGAAGTCTCTCGAGCTGAAACGGACGTTGGGGCGGATGCCATTCCTGTTGGTTAACCCTAACCCAGTCCTCCATATTAATGGCATATCTCGTAACTGGGTACCTACACTATGCTGAAGCCTCTCTCTGGGTTTAAAAATCTCCGGTGTATGGGCAAGTAGGATCCTACTATATAGGATAAAATCACCTGTGGCCAGTGGGGGAGGGGTGCACAGTCAGAAGGTATGACCTTCATTAATCTAGACAAAAAAAAAACAAAAACTGATGGCACTCACCAAACTGCAATGTGAACAGGTGCATAACTGAACAGGACATAAAATTACAAAAAGAGACAGTTTGCACTCTGATAATGCTAAAGCCCAGAGAGAGGCTTCAGCATAGTGTAAGTACCCAGTTACGAGAGATACCATGACGTGGCGACTGGGCAGATATACAAATGACCGTTTCTACATGCTAAATATCTCATTTTTCTTAGATTTTCCTTAGTAATGCATATTCATACAGTCATGGTTTTCATACTTTAGCATTTCAGAGTGAAAACTGTCTCTTTTTTTGTAATTCTGTTCTGTTCTGCACCTGTTCACACTGCAGTTTGGCGAGTGCCGTCAGTCTTTTTGTCTTGCTATATACACAGAAAGGCAGTGCTCCGATCACAGTATTAGGTCACGCTCGCAGCAGAGTCTGAGCCGAGGGTCACATATCGCATCCAATGCTGTACACCAGTGTGACCCCGGCCTAATGTATACACCGGCACATATAGTGTGAATGGATGCTGCTCCATCATGTTCCAGTGTAAAGGACTGATGTAGTCCTTGGAATGGAGCAGAACTACCATGGCCGGAGGCGGCATCCCGGGCACCGGAGCACCAAGCGCTCCCCTCACTGCTGTGCTACGTCACACGCAGCCGCATTCTGCCTCAGAGTCCCCACTATATGACGCCACCACGTGACCACAGGCCATTGTCAGGGGGAAGAGCCTGTACAGTCAGGGCGGTGTAATGGCGTCATTACGTATTACGGGGAGGGGGCGCAATGGTCACGTGATCACCTATTGCGCATGAGAACATTTTCAGTGTATTAAGAGGGGCGGAGTCAATATCTTAGTGGGTGTGGTCAGCGCACAGGGGGCAGGGCTGTATTTCGTACCCGGTGTAGTGCAGCAATTTTTCTCTGCTGAATGGATGATGGCCGCCGTCTTGTCACCTGGGAGGCCTCCGTGCGACAGTGACCCGGCCACTCCCGCCGCGCCTTCCCTTAAGGTGAGAGCGGGCTGCTCAGAGCATGTCCGTGTGTCCTCCCGCTGTACACCGGGTGCACCTCCTGCCGCGGAGCTCTGTGTGCCACACGGGCCATGGGCTGCTCCGGGCGCAGCACTGTGTGGTACCCAGGAATGGGCAATGCCAGGAGACACCGGTGGGTGCTGGGCATCACTGCCTGCACGGAGCCAGGCCGGCCACATACAGCCCCGGACAAAGTCTGACCCGGACGAGTGTGCTGCCTCCGTGTTCATAGCCCAGTAATCAGCTCTGCGGTCACTGGAGTGCAATACAGGCAGTAAGTTGCCTGTGGTGTTTAGATGCCAAGCTGCCGCCATGGCCACCGCGCCGTATTCATGACCGTGTTCATGGCCACCGCGCCGTATTCATGACCGTGTTCATGGCCACCGCGCCGTATTCATGATCGTGTTCATGGCCAGCGCACCGTATTGATGACCGTGTTCATGGCCACCGCGCCGTATTCATGACCGTGTTCATGGCCACCGCGCCGTATTCATGACCGTGTTCATGGCCACCGCGCCGTATTCATGATCGTGTTCATGGCCACCGCGCCGTATTCATGATCGTGTTCATGGCCAGCGCACCGTATTGATGACCGTGTTCATGGCCACCGCGCCGTATTCATGACCGTGTTCATGGCCACCGCGCCGTATTCATGACCACCGCGCCGTATTCATGACCGTGTTCATGACCACCGCGCCGTATTCATGACCGTGTTCATGGCCACCGCGCCGTATTCATGACCACCGCGCCGTATTCATGACCGTGTTCATGGCCACCGCGCCGTATTCATGACCGTGTTCATGGCCACCGCGCCGTATTCATGACCGTGTTCATGGCCACCGCACCGTATTCATGACCGTGTTCATGGCCACCGCGCCGTATTCATGACCGTGTTCATGGCCACCGCGCCGTATTCATGACCGTCTCGCATATTTGTGGCCACCGCCCCGTATTCATGGAAACCACACCGTACTCATGGCTGCCACTCAGAATTCATGACTATTCATGGCCCCACTCAGTATTCATGGTCATCGCGCATATTCATAGCCACCACGCTGTATTTGTGGTCGCCACTCAGTATTCATGCCCATCGCACATATTAATGGCCAGCACGCCATATTCGTGGCCGCTGCCCAGTATTCATTACTGTATTCATGGTCACCATGCTGTATTAGTGGCTGCTGGGCCGTAGTCATGGCCGCGATCTTAGGGCTTGTTCAGATGAGCAGATTATACGGACGTGTGACGCACGCTGGCCGATGATACTGACCGATTGTGTGATCCTCGCAGCGTGCACTTCTCTATATGTCTCAAAGGATAAACCAGATCTTATACACATCGGCCAGACAGCGTCCGACGTTTACAGATAAAATGTGACCATGGACATTTAAAATGAATGTAAATATGGTCACACTGATAATAATCTTTCTTTCTATAGCGCCAACATATTCCGCAGCGCTTTACATTTCACAGGGTCATATACCAACAAACATAAGAAACAGTTATAGAAGATGCAATAATTAAAGCAAAAATAAAGACAATGATATGAGGTGGAGGTGACACAAGGTTCAGTATTTATTTACAATGACGGTTCAGCCATCTCCACACAATGGGGGGATAAAGGCTGCATGAGCCAATCACAAGCCAATCTTTGGAGTTTGAGGTAGAATTAATGTGCTGAGAAATAGTGAAGGGGAAACATATGAATTGACTTTGATTAAGGAGGGTGATAGGCCACCCTAAAGAGATGTGTTTTTAGGGAGTGTCTGAAGCTGTGCAAACTGTGGATCGCCTTAGTTTCTTGAGGTACAGTATTCCGGAGGATTAGTGCAGCTCGGGAGAAATCTTGGAGCTGGGAGTGGGAGGTTCAGATTAGTGTGGATGTTAGTCGACAGTTGTTTATGGAGCATAGAGAATGGGTAGGTTGATAGAGATGAGGGTGGAGAGGTAGGGGGTGCCATGTTGTGTAGAGCTTTGTTGTTGAGAACAAACTATTTATATTAATAATCTTTATTTTGATATAGTGCTAACATATTCCGCAGCGCTTTAGATACATCAACAACACTGTCCCCATTGGGGCTCACAAGTCCCTATCAGTATGTCTTTGGAGTGTGGTAGAAGAACCCAGAGTAAAAACCCAGAGGAAACCCACGCAAACATAGGGAGAACATACAAACTCCTTGCAGATGTTGTCCTTGGTGGATTAGACCCAGGACCCCAGCGTGCCGTGCTAACCACTGAGCCACTGTGCATCCTATAATGTCTGGGCAGCCAGTGCAATGACTGGCACAGAGCAGATGACCATATGGGTGACAATCATATGAGTTTTCTTGATTTCGATTTTTGATAGAATCATCTAAACCCAAGCTTATGCAAAATGATGACTGAGCCCACTTCTTAGTCTGGAAAACTGTCAGGATGCTACTGTTGGCTGCCACAGGATTCAGAGAAAATAGTGTTACCCAATAGTCTTCTGCAGTTCAGTCAATCTCTGTTCTTCTGTCTGATGAAACATCCTTCATACTATGGGACATATGGAAGGATTGTCCAGAGAAGAGAAGCTGAGCGCTACCATGAGTCCTGTGTCTGTCAACAGTACCAGCCTGAGACCATTCATGTGTGGGGTTGTTTTTCAGACTAAAGGGTACTTTACACGCTGCGATATCTGTATCGATGTCGCTAGCGAGCGTACCCTCCCCGTCGGTTCTGTGACACGGGCAAATCGCTGCACGTGGCGCACAACATCGCTTACACTCGTCACACATACTTACCTGCCTAGCGACATCGCTATGACCGGCGAACCGCCTCCTTTCTAAGGGGGCGGTTCGTTGGCGTCATAGCGACGTCACTAAGTGGCCGCCCAATAGAGGAAGGGCGGAGATGAGCGGGCGGAACATCCCGCCCACCACCTTCCTTCCTCAGTGACGGCGGGACGCAGGTACGGTGAGTTTCCTCGTTCCTGCATTGTCACATATAGCGATGTGTGCTACCGCAGGAACGACAAACAACATCGCTACTCGCTATTTTTGGTGTTGGAGCGACCTCTCCAATACCAACGAATTTTACCTCTTTTCCGATCGTTTTAGGTCGCTCAGAGGTGTTACATGCTGCGATGTCGCTAACGATGTCGGATGTGCATCACACCATGACCTCGACGATATATCGTTAGTGATGTTGCAGCGTGTAAAGCACCCTTAAGAAATGGGCTCCAAAAATCCAGGACAATTTGTTGATGAATAGTGCCGATCTCCACAGTGCCTGAGCCGCAGTTATCATCCATATGTTTGTCATTACTGCAGCACTGTAAATAAATGTTTATATAATTCTGGCTTAAAGAGGCTGTTCACTAGTCTGACGACCCCTTCTCAATCCCTATGTTTCACACCAGTATAATAATAACACTTATTATTATTATTATTATTATTTATTATTATAGCGCCATTTATTCCATGGCGCTTTACAAGTGAAAGAGGGTATACGTACAACAATCATTAACAGTACAAGACAGACTGGTATAGGAGGAGAGGACCCTGCCCGCGAGTACCTTCTCCGAGGCCAGCGGCATTTCAGTGGTGTCAGCACAGCTCACCTGGGGATCATGTGACACCATGTCACTCGATTCCTGTAGCCAATCAGTGCTGTCTTCACTCTCGCCTCATTCAGACAAATCAGACATTCGGAGCAATTGTGAGAGAATCTGCAGCTCTGATTCCTTCCGTATGGTTGATTTTTCAGAAGGAGGGAGAGTGTAGCCAGCACTCATTGTTATGTCATGCCATCCCTGTGGCCAATGTCACGCGATCCCCGGGGAGCAAGTACCGACACCTCTGGAACTGTGCTGGCATCAGAAGTGAGTATAAGGATGCACTCAGTTGGCCGTATAACACTGACTACGATCGCATCACAATGCTCGGACTGGCCAGCAGCTCTCCTGATTTGAGCATGACCGCTGCATGGAAATACACTTGGGTCAGGAGAGCCGTGGCCAGTCTGAGCATTGTGGTGTGATCGTCATCCGAGTTATGAGGCTGCCTGACCCTGGCCTAAAGGTTATTATTTTACTGGCCAAGTCGTGGACAACCCCTTTTGTATTATCTAGGCAAACACTTTAAAAAAAAGTCTTCATTTGTATTGGGTGGTGAGCTTTCTCCCATTCTCTCCTACTTGCTATTTCTTGTTTAAAGGGGTTATCCGGCTTCTTTTGACTTTTTTTCATTATTACACTATTGGGCTACATTGGGGCAGGTAAGTAGATAGAGACCACTTACCTGCCCCGCTGTCAGCCCCTCTCCCCCGGCTCAGAGCGGTCATGTGACCCCTCCTGCCGCGATTTTGCTGCTTCCGGCCTTTGCACGTCTACATGGGCAGGGCCATGTTGACATGCAAATCTGGGACAGCATGTCGCCTCCCTGCTGGGCTGTACAGTGTTTGGAGTAAACGCCCCCGTTCCCTGCCCCCTCCCACACATTCCCCCGCACCCCGTACTCCACCCACAACCTCCCACACACGCCGTAGTCTCCCTCCTCCGCCTCCTGTGCCCAGCTACGTGCGCCCTGAATTGCAGCCGAGTCAGTGTCCAGTTCAATAAGGCAAGGAACACTTGTTGTCCGATACACTGCCAGCGCTGTGTCCCCAGCGCTTTATTATGTGGACTGCCTGACGCCCTGGGAACTGTCCCCCCCCCCCCCCATTTCACCCACCCCCGCCCCCCCCCTGTCAGTGTTTGCCCCCCTCTGCAGTATAAGCTGCCTCTCATTCTCAGCCTGCAGTGCGTGCATCCACGGGGATGACGAGCGCTGCTTCACTGCCCGTGCAGTCTGTGTCCCGCTCCCTGCCAGCCCCGCAGCTGCCCGCACTGCAATGTCAGTGTCTGCCCGCAGTATCTGCAGCTTCTCACGCCGCGGGGCTGGCAGGGAGCGGGACACTGACGCTCTCCCGCTGTGACGCACAGATCGCTGTGTGTGACAGCGAGAGAGCGACGAAATGAAGCCAGCAGGAGCCGGCACTGGCAGCTGCGGAAAGCTGTAACCAAGGTAAACATCGGGTAACCAAGGTGGTTACCCGATATTTACCTTAGTTACCAGCTTCCGCCGCTCTCGCTGCCAGCGCCGGCTCCTGCTCTGTGCACATGTAGCTGCAGTACACATCGGGTTAATTAACCCGATGTGTACTGTAGCTAGGAGAGCAGGGAGCCAGCGCCCAGTGTGCGCGGCTCCCTGCTCTCTGCACATGTAGCTGCAGGTTAGATTAGATGACATAATTACCTGCAGTAACGATCTCCTGCCTCCTGACGTCACCGCGGTCACTGCCTTCTCTGCCCGTCTCGCGGGCGGCCCGAGACTGTCACTAGCAGTGACGTCACGGGCTCTCGCGATACTGCGTAGAACGCGGCGGGCATAGAAGTCAGTGACAGCGCTGACGTCAGGAGAGCATGAGATCGTTACTGCAGGTAATGAACTCATCTAACCTCCTGACGGCAGCGCTCGGCATACCCTGCAGTGACCTGGGCTGACCTATTGATGTTAGCTCAGGTCACTGCACGGCTCTCCCAGCCAATGGGGAACATTTTGTTCTTCATTGACTGGGAGTCTCATTGACTATGGTATGGATCGCCGTGCGACACCCTTATTGGATTACGCCGGACCCGGATTTGATTGTTCTTGTCAATAAATTGTTGAAAGAGGGAATGTGGGGAGTGTTTTTTCAAATAAAAATTTTTTGGTTGTCTATTTTTTATTTCTTACTGACTGGGTTGGTGATGTCGGGTATCTGATAGACGCCTGACCTCACCAACCCCAGGGCTTGATGCCAGGTGACATTACACATCTGGCATCAACCCCATATATTACCCCGTTTGCCAACGCACCAGGGCGCGGGATGAGCTGGGGCAAAGCGCCAGGATTGGCACGTCCAATGGATGCGCCACTTCTGGGGCAGCTGTAGCCTGCTATTTTTAGGCTGGGGAGTGTCCAATAACGGTGGACCTCCCTAGTCTGAGAATAACAGACCACAGCTGTCCGCTTTACCTTGGCTGGTGATCCAATTTGGGGGGGACCCCACGTTTTTTGTTTTTAATTATTTATTTAATTTTAAATAACAGCGTGGGGTGCCCTCTGTTTTGGATTACCAGCCAAGGTGAAGCTGCCAGCTGTGGTCTGCAGGCTGCAGCCGTCTGCTTTACCCTAGCTGGCTACAAAAGATAAGGGGGACCTCACGTCGTTTTTTTTTTTTTTTATTAATTCTTTATTTATTGGCTAAATACAAGGCTAAGCACCCCTTAGTGCCACATGAAAGGCACTAAAGGTGGCTTTACACACTGCAACATCGCAAACGACATCGCTGTAACGTCACCGGTTTTGTGACGTTACAGCGACCTCCCCAGCGACATTGCAGTGTGTGAAACACATCAGCGACCTGGCCTCTGCTGTGAAGTTGTGATCGCTAGAAATCGTTCAGGACCATTCTTTGTTCCTTTTGTTTCCCGCTGTGCAGCAAAGTCTCAGTGTGTAAAGGGGACTTTACAGCGACCACGCGGCTCTGTCTGTGTAGCGTCATGATTAGCGGTCACCTGTGAAGGATTCACCGGTGACCGCTAATCCCCCGAGTGACTGAAGTTTCCCCCCCTCTCTCATACTCAACGATCCCCGATCCCCGGCTCTGCACGGCATTCACACTGCTCCAGCGGCTTTTCCTTTTTTGAAAAAGCCGGCCACTCATTAAACAATCTCGTATTCCCAACTTTTCCCCGCCCACAGGCGCCTATGATTGGTTGCAGTGAGACACGCCCCCACGCTGAGTGACAGGTGTCTCACTGCACCCAATCACAGCAGCCGGTGGGCGTGTCTATACTGTGCAGTAAAATAAATAAATAATTAAAAAATCCGGCGTGAGGTCCCCCCTATTTTAATACCAGCCAGATAAAGCCATAAGGCTGAAGGCTGGTATTCTCAGGATGGGTAGCCCCACGTTATGGGGAGCCCCCCAGCCTAACAATATCAGCCAGCGCCGCTCAGAATTGCCGCATACATTAGATGCGACAGTTCTGGGACTGTACCCGGCTCTTCCCGATTTGCCCTGTTGCATTGGCAAATCGGGGTAATAAGGACTTATTGGCAGCCCATAGCTGCCAATAAGTCCTAGATTAATCATGTCAGGCGTCTGACCGAGATACCTTCCATGATTAATCTGTAAATTACAGTTAAAAAACACACACACCCGAAAAAATCCTTTATTAGAAATAAAAAACACTAACAAATTCCCTCATTACCAATTTATTACCCACAACAAAGCCCTCCTTGTCCGGCGTAATCCACGTTCATCCAGCGTCGCATCCAGCTCTGCTGCATGCAGGTGACAGGAGCTGCATAATACACAGCCGCTCCGGTCACCTCCACGCAGCTAATGAAGACAGCCGCGCGATCGGCTGAGCTGTCACTGAGGTTACCTGGATGCAGCGGTGGCCGCGGGTAACCTCAGTGACAGTCCAGCTGATCGCGCTACTCAGCCGCCGCTCCTGTCAGCTCCACACAGCAAATGAGGTGAGTATCGCGATCAGCTGAGCTGTCACTGAGGTTACCCGCGGCCACCGCTGCATCCACCGTGTGTGTGTGTATGTCCGCTAAAGGAATAAGCTCTCATTTACAATAACGTTTTTTTGCACAGATGACCCATGTGACCCAGGGAACGTAGTAGACTACGGTTTCACATGAAAATTTAACCCTGCGCTTTACAGTCACTCTCCAAAAAACATGACTCCATTAAAGTGAATGGAGCCTGGAACTACAGTTTATTAATCTCAGCTGTGATTGGTTACTATAGTATCAAAGGACAGTGTTAGTATAAGAGGTAATAAGATGTCAGTGGGGAGACGGATAGAGAGAGACAGACAGGGAAAGAAAAGAGACGGAAAGCTAGAGACAGACAGAGACAGACGGTGAACGAGACAGACGGTGAACGAGACAGACGGTGAACGAGACAGACGGTGAACGAGACAGACGGTGAACGAGACAGACGGTGAACGAGACAGACGGTGAACGAGACAGACGGTGAACGAGACAGACGGTGAACGAGACAGACAGAAACAATGTTGATGCCATTGAAAGAGTGATGCTGTGAGGGACGGGTGGCTATTACCAGTGCGGAAATGAAAGCCACCTCACAGACCTGCATCATGCTAGTAGTGACATAGGCATGCTGTGATGTATGACAGCATGACCAAAATACCATGTAGCCCAAGGAAAAAATAGTGGTCGAGATTTTTCACAAAAATCTGCAGTAACTATATTTTATTGTAGATGATGATTATTATTATTATTATGGCACTATATCTTGCTTGCTGCTACACAGTGTAGATATGTGAATCCTCACATCACATGCAGCAGACACAGTTGTCGACAGTCAGAATGAATGGTCATGTGACCACTCGTATGCAAGCTGCACACTCCACATTCTGAGCCCAATGTGTCAATTCATATAGTGACACATAGAGGGATAAGCCTGGAGAATCTATGTGTGTGTGTGTATATATATATATATATATATATATATATATATATATATATATATATATATATATATATATATATATATATATATATAATGTATATGTATACACATAACTATATGACACAAACCACGCACACACACACACATGTACCATACATACATGGCGTATATATCTACTATAGACTCACATTGGGTGCTATATATAGTCTGCCTTAGGCTACTTTCACACATCAGTTTTCTGTATTCAGGCACAGTCCTTTTTTTTCCTGATCCAACGGATCCTGAAAAAAAAGTGAAAACCGTATCCACCGGATCCGTTTTTTTAACGGATCCGTTATGCCGGATCCGTTAAAAAACGGATCCGGTGGATACGGTTTGCATCCGTTTTTGCATCCTTTTCGTCCGGTTTTTGGCTGGATCCGTTTTGTTAATTACATTGGTGCATGCGCAGTTAACAAAAACGGATCCGGCGGCCGCATCCGTTTTTTACCGCATTACGCCGGATCCGGCGTCCATAGGCTTCTATTGTAAAACACGCCGTATCGCGCCGGATCCGGCGCGATGCGTTTTTTTTGCCGGACAAAAAAACGTTGCAAGCTACGTTGCCTCCGGCCGCCGCATTTATTTATTTTGCCGCATCCGGAAAAAAACGGATGCACCGCAAAGCCATCCGGTACAATCCGGTAACAATGCAAGTCTATGGGGAAAAAACGGATGCGGTACTGGATCCGTTTTACCCGTTTTTTTCCGGATTGAACCTGATGGCAAAAAACTGATGTGTGAAAGTAGCCTTACACAGTATTCATTTATCTATAAGGGGTGAGGAACATCTCTTTCTGTTACCATTGTGGATGTGAGCTGATTGCTGTGTCACAGATGAGAGAAGCTGGATCTCTGCTCTGTCACATGCTGAGAGGTCAGGTGCTGGGCAGAATACTGACAGCCATTGAATGTGCAGAGGGAGGGCAGGGGGCGTTCCTGTACACTGAGGCCGGGCAGGGGGCGTTCCTGTACACTGAGGCCGGGCAGGGGGCGTTCCTGTACACTGAGGCCGGGCAGGGGGCGTTCCTGTACACTGAGGCTGGGCGGTGACAGCTCTGACTGAGGTTTGTCAACCAAGAATACAGGAAATTGTCATGTTTGTTGGAGCTAAATGTAAACAAGAGCTGCAGGGAATAAAGTGTGAATTCAAGAGAAACAAAAGTTAGAAAACAGAAAATAACAATGTAGGGGTGATTTATATGACAATACAGCACAGATTAGCTTACAATTTGTTTTGGAGTGTATGTCGGATAACTGCTTTAATTTTCGGGAATGTAGGACTGATCCCTAAGACCACAGCAGCTCCATTTGATCGTCAGGATTGATGCAATTACAGAATTTTTCTTGAGTTCAGCCGGAGCCTGCCCTGGGCAAGGGAGCGCTGTCCGTTAGAAGTGGGGAATCTTCCTGAGATGCCTATTTATTATAGGGGTGCCCAGCCCCCTTAATGTGTTATCAGCATGTCATTTTCCATATTCTAGGAAGAGAATTCAAATGATGGCCGAGATCTGGAGGAAAATTCCAATGATGGAAGTCAGCCCTCTAAAAGAAAACGAACAACATCTGGAGAAAGCTCCCCAAGTTGTGAAAATTCTAACCAAGATTTTGGGTAAATATATTCGTGTATTTTTTTTCCTGAAATATATCTAAAATAAAACCATGATAAAAAAAATGATCTAAAACATCCAACCTATTTGTGTCTACAGCTCCTATGCAAACGTTTGTATATCCGTGGTTAAAGAAGAAAAACAAGTAAATCGGTAGGTTAGTAAGTCGTAGGGGGGGAATAAAAGGCCATTAAACGTACAAGATGATGGTCACTTATAGCTGCGGCAGGCCAGACTGTGCTTGCTCATGTTATTATGCAGGAAATAGTACAAATCTGACATTGGAGCTTCCCACCATTTACCATTCAAGAAAGTCTATGGTAAACCCAACTACTGTAACCGCCATTCAAAGCAAGTAGAGTGGATTGTGCTCATATCAGTATTTGGCCTCAATGCTGTCTCACCTCGGGCAGTGTCGTCTTATATCCCTGCTGTATGGAACTCACACCAGGCCACTCCATGGTCAAACTTGGTCTATCGAGGTCTGTGGACCTTTAACTTAAAGGACCTATTTCTTTCACAAATTCTAGGTTTAAACCACAATAAGGAGTCTGTGTATACAAATAATCGTGGGATAAATCACCTTTCAAAGCATAATTAAAAACTCCTGGGTTGCTTTCACAGTATGTTTTGGGTCATTGGATGGTGCTTCACAGTACTGATGGACAATCAATCTTGCTGCATTTGGTTGAAGCTGAGCAGAAAGTATCGCCCTGTACACTAGAGAATTCATTCGGCTGCTTCTGTCTTCAGTCACATCAATAAACACTAGTGACCCAGTGCCACTGTAAGCCATGCATGCCCGGACATCACACTGCCTCCACCATGTGTTACAGAGGATGTGGTGTGCTTTGGATCATGAGGCGTTCCAAGACTTCTCTATTCTTTCTTCCCATCATTCTTGTGTAGGTTCATATTGGGTTGATCTGTCCAAAGAATGCTTTCCCAGAACTGAGCCGGCTTTTTTTAGGTGTTTTTTTGGCAAAGTGTGATCTTTCGATTTTTAAGACTGATTAATAGTTTGCACTTATTGAACCCTCTGCATTTGCACTCATGAAGTTATTGCTCAATGGCAGACTTAGTGAAACACTTGCTTCCTGGAGAATGTTTTCTACTTTGGTGATTGTTGTAGGGGGGTTTTCCTCACCATGAAAAGGATTCTGTGATCAATCACCACTGTTTTCTTCCATGGACATCCACATCCAGGCCTTTTTGAGTTCTCAAGCTCACCAGTGCTTTTTTTTTTTTTTGCACAGTGTAGCAAAAGTGTTTATTTGGCCACTCCTAACATGTTGTGCTCCGTCTGTCTGATTTTTTTTTTTGTCTTTGTTTTTAGCCTAATGAGGTCTGTCCTTCTTCCACTGAAAGCTAAATTAGACCACATGTTGGGGGTTCACCGCAACAGCTTGCAAATGCCACACCTGGATTCAGCTCCAGACCTTTTATTAATTGATGAATTAAAATAGCTCATGCAGCCCATTAAAGAGCTTTTGAGATAATAGTCCAATTGGTCCCTTGAAAAAGAGGCAGCTACATATTAAAAGCTGTAATTCCTAAACCTTTACTCTCTCCACTTTGTATATGAATACCCTCAAATTAAAGTCTGCACTTTAAGCCCATATTGATTATATAACTATCCTGAATATATTTTGGTAAGCAGCTAAAATACCAAACCTCACTCTCCAATTTCTGAAGCCAACTGTACATAAAATGTGTGTATTAGAATATGAAGTCAGGTGACTAGATAAATAAGGGCATATATTGGAAGACTAAATATAAGGCTAACAAATGACACACAATATATCAGACAAAAGAAGAAATGGTCATAAACCTACAAATATAGGAAGTATATGAAAACCTTTATTGGATGAAAACAGTTAAGATCCAAGAGATAAGTGCAGCAATTAAAAGGTGCCATAAGCAGCAGGAGATGTCGTCCCATAAAGGTACATATAGTCCCATAGAGCAGTGTATGGGTAGTGCATGAAGAACATGGTATATGCACATGACTGGTAGCCATGCACATACCCATAAATGGTGCCAGCTGTAACAACAGGGTAAATAAAGTTTGATGAGGCATCCTTAGGGCATTATGTGCAAAATGTGGCAGATTTAAATATAAGCTATATTGTCACAAATGAATAAATATTTGTTAATTATTAAAAGACCATATTGTGGTTTTAGGAATTACCCTTTAATATCAGATTGTGTTGTACCAGATTTTTACATCTGTCCACAGCCAAAACTGATCATTTAGAGATGTCAGATGTCGAACCCCTGATTAAGTCATTGGAATGATGGCGTAACGTGTGGGGGGATATCATGTGTCCTCCCCTCACAGTCATTGGTATATTTTCAGCTGAGGAATCCAGCTTTCCTATTGCCAGTGTATTCGTTTTGAATCTTGTCCATCTATTTGCATGTACAGGTAGTATCTGGGGGATCCTGCACTTAGTTTAGGTGCGGGTTTCGTTTATGCTACCAATTATATTATTTTGTTTATATATAGGATAGATTCATCTATTACTGTATAGACACTAGGAATATATCCTTGGCTGTATATTCATTATAGTGAGAGTGATGCTGATTTGTATATTCTAGTGTTTTGGAATGATTTTAAATGCTTTTAATTTTGTATATACTCTTTTTCTAATGTAATAAAAAAATCATATCTAATGTACATGACACTTCCAGTATGTATTGAATGTATTTGATATGGAATTACTGGTGCCTTAGTTTACATACTTTTTTTTTTTGTTTTGAGATGTCGAACATCCACCGGTCTGTTATTGATAATCCTATGCTCTAAGGATAAGCCATCAGTATCTGTTTGGAAACCCCCTGGATAAGGCTTAAAGGGAATCAGTCAGCAGGATTTTCCTATGTAATCTGATGACAGCATGCTGCAAGGGTTAAACCATAAAATACAGGGTTGCCTGTCTTGTCAACATTCCATCTGTTGTTTATTTGCTATGTTTGTGTAAGCAGCAGGGCTTCTCATTGCTTGGATTACAGTGTGTGCACATGGCAGTCTGACACTTCCTCTACTCTGATTGACATCTCACTGTCAACGTACAATCTCTATTGAGCGCCTGGTGTGGGCGACAGCTTTCTCAGCTCTGCTGTATTCTAGATCTAAAAATTCCAATTGTGTCAGAACGGCTGCAGCCACTAATCTAAGTGATACATCGTTGGATTCAGTATCACTTTGCCTACATCATTCTGCTCTTAGATGAGGTAGCATAAACCTGCTGACAGATTCCCTTTAATTACAATGGTGTTATGTGAAGCATGCTTATATGAGAAAACTGCTTTAAAAATAAAAACTGGATGCATGCTAAAATAAATTCATGTAAGCACAAGCTTTTTGTTTTTTTTTCCCTCCGTTTATCAGCTCCAGCTATTTCCCTGCAGAAAATCTAGTTGAATACAAATGGCCATCAGATGAAACAGGGGAGTACTATATGTTACAAGAGCAAGTCAGTGAATATTTGGGCGTCACCTCTTTCAAGCGGAAATATCCAGGTAATATTTTTGGCATTCAGTATGTAAGGGTTGTTTTTTTTTTTTTATTTATAAGTACCATCATCACCTTTTCCAAATTGTGGCACATTTCCTGGTATAATTTTTATTTCTTATATACTACAAGGCCCCATTGGCAAATATTTTTATCACTGGTGCACCTACAAAAATAAAAGTACACCAGAGAAAAATGTTTCCCATACTGTCTGTCTATGAGAGTTTCAACCTGTTTCTAAGACAAAATCTGTGTAGCTTGTTATTTTTGCGCATCCCTGGCAGATGACGGGCCTCATGTTTCCGGTCTTGCATTTTAGAGGGGTAAAATGTGCTGCAGTTGGTTGCTTTAGAGCCACACACAATTTTGAGGAGGAAATAGCTGATTTCCAGCGACGTTTCTCAGTTTTAAAGGCATTATACAAAATATAATCACGGAAGATGATGAAATTAAGGAGTTTAAGTGTCTTTAATTACTTTGTCAATTGTGTCTTCAGAGTGAAAAAAGACTTGAACTCTAGTTGTGTGGCAAGGCTCTTTTAAAGGGTTGATTTGGACTTTGTGGATTACTGCTTCTGATAGGTGGCACTTGAGTTCGTCTTCTTCTTTTCTTTCTGAAGAAACAAGTTACATATTCAATCTTATATAGTAGTAGCAGTAAATCAGGCTCACCATTATCGTCATCCACCTCTTGTTCAGAGCCCGGACGGAGGCCCTGCCACGGCCCGATCATAGAATAAGTAAAATAAGATGGCCCAGTTGAAATGAACAATTTCTCCTTTATTGCTTGGAAAATTCATGTACACGAGACACCAAACATTCACAAGGAAACTGCCATAGCAGCATATGCATCAATGCCTTTCTGGTGTGCATCCAGCCTTAATCATGATTAAGGGTGGATGCACACCAGAAACACGTTGATGCGTACTTTACTATAGCGGTTTCTTTGTAAATGTTTGTTGTCCCGTGAACATGAATTTTCCAAGTAATAAAGGAGAAATTGTTTATTTGACCTGGACCATCCTATTTTACATATTCAATCTACGTGAGAAGCGTTGCATGGCCTAAAAGTCTCCTAACACCGGTATGTCATTCTCCACAAGGCAAGATGTTACCCATTATTGTTATTTATTATTATAGCGCCATTTATTCCATGGCGCTTTACAAGTGAAAGAGGGTATACGTACAACAATCATTAACAGTACAAGACAGACTGGTATAGGAGGAGAGAGGACCCTGCCCGCGAGGGCTCACAGTCTACAGGGAATGGGTGATGGTACAATAGGTGAGGACAGAGCTGGTTGCGCAGTGGTCTACTGGACTGAGGGCTATTGTAGGTTGTAGGCTTGCTTACATTAGACCTTTAACCCCTTAACAAACTAGAACATGTATATATACATCAGGGGTGGGGAACCTCCGGCCCGCGGGCCGTATACGGCCCGTGACGACATTTTATGCGGCCCCCGGGCACATTCCCGGGGACCATTGTGCTTTGGTGGCAGCCGCACTTTTCCCGGCTGCCGGCCCTTTAAATCCCACTGCCTGATGCCCTGTGGGTAGATGCTAGAATGTATGGGCTCTCTCCAGATCCTGACTTCCAGGACCTGACTGCAGCCCATACATTCTAGGCTTATCCCCGGCCTGTGTGCTCTGGTGGGCGGGTAAGCAGCACGCTGCGATAAAGTCACACAGAAGAGCTGCAGCAGGTTTACCAGCCTCCCGAAACTGTGCTGTGTGTGTGTGACTCTCCCTCCCCCTCACTGCGAGTACTCAACCCATCGCTGCCCCCCCCGCTCAGTGGTGTGTACCCCCTCGTACTGTGTGTACCCCCCAATGCTGTGTGTACCCCCTCGTGCTGTATGTACCCCCCAATGCTGTATGTACCCCCTAGTGCAGTGTGTACCCCCTAGTGCAGTGTGTACCCCCTAGTGCAGTGTGTACCCCCTAGTGCAGTGTGTACCCCCTAGTGCAGTGAGTACCCCCTAGTACAGTGAGTACCCCCTAATGCTGTGTGTACCCCTTAATGCTGTGTGTACCCCTTAATGCTGTGTGTACCCCCTCGTGCTGTGTACCCCCTCGTGCTGTGTACCCCCTCGTGCTGTGTGTACCCCCTCGTGCTGTGTATACCCCCTCGTGCTGTGTATACCCCCTCGTGCTGTGTATACCCCCTCGTGCTGTGTACCTCCTAGTACAGTGTGTATCCCCCAGTGCTGTATGTACCCCCCAATGCTGTGTGTACCCCCTAGTGCAGTGTGTACCCCCTAGTGCAGTGTGTACCCCCTAGTGCAGTGTGTACCCCCTAGTACAGTGAGTATTCCCTAATGCTGTGTGTACCCCCTAATGCTGTGTGTACCCCCTAATGCTGTGTGTACCCCTTAATGCCGTGTGTACTCCCTTGTGCTGTGTACTCCCTTGTGCTGTGTACCCCTTAATGCTGTGTGTACCCCCTCGTGCTGTGTACCCCCTAGTGCTGTGTGTACCCCCTAGTGCTGTGTGTACCCCCTCGTGCTGTGTGTACCCCCTCGTGCTGTGTGTACCCCCTCGTGCTGTGTACCTCCTAGTACAGTGTGTACCCCCAGGTGCTGTGTGTACCCCCTAGTGCTGTGTGTACCCCCTAATGCTGTGTACACCACAATGCTGTGTACCCCCTCAGCGCGGTGTAACCCCTCACTGCTGTCCGTGCCCCCCCTAGTGCTGTCTGTACCCCCTGGGTGATGTCTATGCCCCCCCACCAGTGCTGTCCGCACCACCTAATGCTGTCCATGCTGCCACCAGTGCTGTCCATGCCACGGTGAGTGCTGTCTGTGCCCCCCTTATGCTGTCCATGCTCCCCAGTGCTGTGTGCCACCCCTCAGTGCTCTTAACTCGCTACTGCTGTCTGTACCCTCCCACTGCTTTCTATGCTCCCCAGTCCGTGCTCTCCTGTTGATGTCTATGTTCCCCCAGACCTGTCTGTCTCCCTCGTGCTGCCACCCAGTGCAGTCCGTGCTGCCACCCAGTGCAGTCCGTGCTGCCACCCAGTGCAGTCCGTGCTGCCACCCAGTGCAGTGCGTGCTGCCACCCAGTGCTGTGCGTGTCCCCAGTAATGCCTGTGCCACCGCCAGGGCTGTCCATGCCCCCTACTGATGTATATGCCCCAGCCCCTCCTGTGATGTATATGCCCCAGCCCCTCCTGTGATGTATATGCCCCATCCCCTCCTGTGATGTATATGCCCCAGCCCCTCCTGTGATGTGTACTCCCAGTGTCTCCTGTAATTTATGCGCCCCGGCCCCTCCTGTGATGTGTATGCCCCCAGCATCTCCAGACAGAGACAAACCTGGAAAAGCAGCTGTGAGAAACAAGATGATCAATATCACCGAACATCACAATCGTACCAAAGAGAAGCAGCTCCGGCCACCACAATAGGGGTGAGTTAATTAATCGTTTGACCAAATATAGCAGGGTTATTTTTCAGGTTGATAATGTTGTGCGGCCCCCAAAGGTTAGTAGGAAATTCCAAATGGCCCCCGGCAGTAAAAAGGTTCCCCACCCCTGATATACATGATGTGGACGCGTGCGGCGAACACTCGTTTCTCCCACCCGTGTCATCAGCTGACGTATACAGCTAACAGATCAGAGATCCTTCTGTGCCTGTTAATCCCTTAGCTCACGCTGTCAAAGTCCTGAGAGTGCGATCTAACATGCTCCGGCAGGGATCACGCTGTACCCCGCCACCCTCGGCAGCCCCATGATGTGCCAGTGGGTTGTCATGACAGCGCAGGGTCAGCTGATGACCTCTGTTGCTGTCATGACTCACTTCCTGTGAATGCTGGCAGAGCTCCGGTATTCACAGATCAGCTTTTCTGCTGATTTGAGCGATGCTAAACATCGCTCTGATTAGCAGAAGCGATCAAACTTCAAACTGTGCAGGCATAAAAGGGACTAGAAAAATCAATAAAAAAAAAAAAATAAATGTGAAAAAATAAACAAACCCCTAAAAGTTCAAACCAGAAAAAGGGGTTTGTCAGCTCACCACACTTGCTTGAAGATCCAATGCCCAGAAACCAACAATGAAATCAGGGAATTAACAAGGAGAAGTCCGAATATCCTGCAAAGTTTATAATATGCTTTAACTGAAGACATGATAAAGCTTCAGATAGGGTCCATCAAAAAGTTCAAGATTTTAAAAACATGATGAAGCACATAGAATTAAACAGACCTCTAATGTTTTGAATTTTTGTGATACGGGGCTGTGCGAGGGTTTGGTTTTTTTTTTGTGCCATGCGCTATTTTCACTGATAACATTTTGGGGTAGAAAAATGTTTTAATCACTTCTGCATTTTATTGCAGTGTTAGAGCAGCCCAAAAAACGTAATTCTGGCTGTTTATCAATTGGCAATTTATTTGAACTTTTTATTTTTTTAGTTATATTTTTAAAACCTATTTTTTCATTCCCCCCCCCCCCCCCTCATCAGGGTACTTGAACCTGTGATCATGCGATCGCTTATACTATACATAGCAGTGCAGTAGCACTGCTGTGTATAGCAAAAAATATGATCTCCTGTATGGCAAGCACAGGGGTCTTTAGCAGATCCCTGGTTGTCATGGTAATCAAATGGCACCATGCGATCACATCACGGGCGAGCTGAAGGACTCGTGTAATGCCCCCTCCAGGGCGGATTAAATGCCAAAGCCGGGTCACCTTTTTTTTCCTTCTGATTAGCTATGCTCTATACTTGATGGAGTATTGGAATGCTCGGGTACTCACGATGATCGGCCGACTATTACAGGTGCTCGGATATTTTGTCTGTGAAACAACAAACACAAAGCACAGGCCTGCTTCACTGCAGGATGTGTGTAGACACCCCCAAGGAGAACCATTTGCAGTCTCTGAATGGCTCTCTGAGGGTTAAAATGTTTTTGGATATACTGTTGTTTTTGGTTTTTTTTTTTAAAAAAAAAAAAAACCCATAAAAACGTTTCTCACACCCCCACCCACCAATTCTCTGTTAATGGCGGTCTGTATGTGGGTGAAGAGCTGAACCGGCCAGTTATTGGCTTCCATAATACTCCTTACTCAAGTTGAGCCCCTTTAGAGCGTTTGACCTGCTTGGCTAGAGTAATGAGCACCTGAGCATTTTAGTTCTCGCTCATCACTATTTATGACCACTAAAGTCCACTGAGATACATTTTTAAAATTTTGTTGCATAGCAGAGCTAACTAGCTCTCCTAGGACCCAGAAACTCCGACAATCTCCCTAGATCACATGACTGCTGCGTCCGGAGGAGGAAGCACTGGTTGCTATTACTGGAAATACAGCTCTTGTCTAAGGGCGGCTTTGCACATTGCGACATTGCACGTGCGATGTCGATGGGGTCAAATCGAAAGTGACGCACATCCGGCGTCGCAGTCGATATGGCAACGTGCAAATCCTTTTTGATACGATGAACGAGCGCAAAAGCGTCGTTATCGTATCATCGCTGCAGCCTCTGACATTTCCATAATGCCGGTGCAGCGACAGGTGCGATGTTGTTCCTCGCTCCTGCGGCAGCACACATCGCTGTGTGTAAAGCCGCAGGAGCGAGGAACTTCACCTTACCTGCCACCGGCTGCAATGAGAAGGACGGAGGTGGGCGGGATGTTTACATCCTGCTCATCTCCGCCCCTTCACTTCAATTGGCCGCCTGCCGTGTGACGTTGCTGTGACGCCGCACGACCCGCCCCCTTAGGAAGGAGGCGGGTCGCCGGCCAGAGGGACGTCGCACGGCAGGTATGTGCGTGTGAAACTGCCGTAGCGATAATAATCGCTACGGGAGCTTTCACTAGATATTGCACGTGCGACGGGGGCGGGACTATCGCTGCAGCATCGGTAACACATTGTTACCGATGTCGCAGCGTGCAAAGCCCGCCTAAGACTGAGTATATAGGCAATTGCCAGTTTACAAACAAGATAGATTTACAGGTTGAATTTGTTTGTAAGTTGGAACAGGTATTTATCTCATCACTTATGTTTCCGGCCAACCACCTGCCCTTCTGCCGTTCAGCCTCTTTCTTTCTGCTGTTGTATGTCGCATCTCCGTCCTCGCGATGTAGGCCAGGACTTCCAGCCACTTTTCAGGCCTGCGCGTCATAAGGTCCTGACGCATGTCTTGACTTTGCGATCTTACGATACGCAGTGACCTCTAAGCCTGGGCGCTACCGAAAGTCCGGGCCTAAAATGAAGAGGCCAGACTTGCAGTCATGGAATGAAGACTGGGTGGTGAGTAGAGGGGTGACTGGAGAGTTGGGCAATAAGGTATTAGTATTTTTTGTAGCTATACAACTGTGTGGCACTGCTCTACTATGCAGTAATTCTTTAGAACGTTACTACAAAGTAGAACGTGAATTGCCCAAACCTTTAAAGTCTATGGGTGGTCCAGAAGATATTAAAAGCTGACGGCAGTGAACTCTGACACTTTGCATCGCATCAGTTAAAAAATCATGTTTTTTTTTCTTTTTTGATTCGGCCTCAAACTTGAGTGGCTGAGTCTGATCCTCAAATGCTGAAAGTAGGACATGGGCTGAAACACTGACCTGTTAAAAAACAAAACAAAACAAAAAAAACAGTCGTTTGAATAAATGGTTTCGTTAAACTATTCGGTCAGGTTGTTGTTAGTTTTTGGAAAAAAATCAGGAGTTTCTCCCCTATGCCATGGAGGGAATAACTTCCAAACTTGAGGCTTTTGACTATTTTGTGTTACTTGCTGTTCCATTTTCATTTTGTAAATAATTGCCTACTGTTCCTCATTATTGTTGACTCTGAAAACTGAAATTGAGACCTGTTTTCTTTAAAGATTTAGAACGAAGAGATCTGTCACACAAGGAGAAACTTTATCTGAGGGAGCTAAACGTCATCACAGAAACCCAATGTACATTAGGTAATTATTTACCATGTCTTTTCTTTTTTCCTATTGTTTTTGAAGTATCGATTTGTGTGTCCACAGCTTTGAGCTGCATTCATTATTATGGTTTAAATTTAGCAAATAAAATGCTGATTTTGGCGAACAGCTGTAGTGGTCCTCCAAGTTACAATAGCCTCAGGATTTAATATTATGAACATATAGGAGCCAGATTCATTAGGATCGGCATCATACACGCCAGTCTTAATGAAGTGGAGTGGTGGCGTAGGATGCTCCAAATTCATTAAGAGGGGCACTCCACATTATTAATATGACACATCTTAGTGACGCATTGCCAGAATGCTACTCAAGTTAGAGACTGGACTAAGGTTTCTGGCGTAAGTAATGGCACAACTTGATAAATTCATTGCCCTGTCCCAAATATAACCGAGACTAAAAACATAATGCCTTTTATTTCGTTATCTAGTTTCCAGGACCTGAGCATTGCTGGTCATTTAGCTACTGGTGTTTTGTCTTCTTGGTTCCTGCCCTAACTCTGTTAAAGGGGTGGTTCACCCATTTTTTTTTTTCCCCAATGATTCTCACTTACCATTATATGCATCTTCTGCATTGGCTTATATTTCCAGTTCTGGCACTGAGCGGCGCTATCCTGCACGCTCAGTGCCAGTCACATGACCCCCTGGAGCTGTGGCCGCCAGCATCCTCTGACGTCCCGGCATTTCCGGGCTCTCAAACTGGACGGGTACGTCACAGGATGCCGGCGCCACTCACAGTGATTGACTGGGCTGTGGGCGGTGACTACCTGACGTCACAGCCCAGCATCGAGGGGAGGAGCCGGAGGATGCCAGTGTGGAGCGGTGAAGGCAGAGCGCGCGCTACCAGCATTCAGCTGTGGGAGGTACGGGGCGCCAGTGTGGAGTACAGGGGGGGTTTCTCCAACTGAAATCCCCCCTGTCACGCAAGTATGTGATCACACTGTCCACCCGCCCGCTGTGCTCAGCCGTCAGGAGAGCGGGCGGTGTCGGCAGTGTGATCATATACTCCCCCCAGCAGCACAGGTGACCGGACGCGGAGTGAGTGTGTATGTCATACTCACCTGTCTGCAGGGTCCATGCTTGCTTCCAGCCCCTGTCCCGGTCCCGCCGCTCTGGCTGTGTGCAGTCTCCCCGGGGCACGCACGAAGCTTGCAGGACCTGGCCGTGGATCACCTGATGCAGTCACCTGACGCATCAGCTGATCGTAGTCTCGCCGGCTTTTTCGGCCGGCTATCAGCTGATCCTGCCGTCAGGGGACTTCATCAGCTGATTACCGGCAGCTGCTGCAGCGATGGGCCAGGATCATACTCCTGTCCAATCGATCGCTCCAGGAGCTGCCGGTAATCACCACAGCACATAAGTGAGTATGTATTTTTTTTTTGCACTGATGCTTCAGCTGATTGTATAAACGGCTTTTATACAATCAGCTGATGTGTGATGTGATTCAGGCACTTGATCCTGACACATCATCTGATCGCTTTGCCTTCCAGCAAACCGATCAGATGATATTGGATCCGGATTGGGCGGCGCGGGACCCTGACCCAGGATTACTGCGGAGGGGGGTTTATTTCAATAAAGATGGAGTCACTAATTGTGTTGTGTTTTTATTTCTAATAAAAATATTTTTCTGTGTGTTGTGTTTTTGTGTTTTTTTTTTTTTTTTTTATCATTACTAGAAATTCATGGTGGCCATGTCTAATATTGGCGTGACACCATGAATTTCGGGCTTAGGGCTAGCTGATAATATACAGCTAGCCCTAACTCCATTATTACCTAGCTCGCCACCCGGCTTCAGGGCAGCTAGAAGAGTTGGATACAGCGCCAGAAGATGGCGCTTCTATGAAAGCGCCATTTTCTGGGGTGGCTGCGGACTGCAATTCGCAGTGGGGGTGCCCAGAAAGCATGGGCACCCTGCACTGTGGATTCCAATCCCCAGCTGCCTAGTTGTACCCGGCTGGACTCAAAAATTAGGCGAAGCCCACGTCTTTTTTTTTTTTTAATTATTTCATGAAATAATTAAAAAAAAGGGCTTCTCTATATTTTTGGTTCCCAGCCGGGTACAAATAGGTAGCTGGGGGTTGGGGGCAGCCCGTACCTGCCTGCTGTACCCGGCTAGCATACAAAAATATGGCGAAGCCCATGTCATTTTTTTTTTCTTTTTGGGCAAAAAACTGCATACAGTCCTGGATGGAGGATGCTGAGACTTGTAGTTCTGCAGCTGCTGTCTGCTCTCCTGCATACACTAGTGAATGGAGGATGCTGAGACTTGTAGTTCTGCAGCTGCTGTCTGCTCTCCTGCATACACTAGTGAATGGAGGATGCTGAGCCTTGTAGTTCTGCAGCTGCTGTCTGCTCTCCTGCATACACTAGTGAATGGAGGATGCTGAGCCTTGTAGTTCTGCAGCTGCTGTCTGCTCTCATGCATACACTAGTGAATGGAGGATTCTGAGCCTTGTAGTTCTGCAGCTGCTGTCTGCTCTCCTGCATACACTAGTGAATGGAGGATGCTGAGCCTTGTAGTTCTGCAGCTGCTGTCTGCTCTCCTGCATACAATGAACATTTTGAATAAGGAAATGACATCAGACCTTTTTTTTTTTTCATCAACAATCTTTAATGGCATTGTGTACTGATTAAAAATGCAGTGAGCAAAAACGCAGCAAAAAACGCACCAAATCGCAGCAAAAACGTGACATGCAGCACCGCAGGTGACAGAGCAGAGCAAGTTGGTGACATGCTGTGCCCTGACACATAGTGTGCTGCATGTCACTGTATCCACTCTGGGACTTGTTGTGCAGGTGAACGGATGCTACATGTCACTAACTGTCTCCACTGTGGTACTTGTTCTGCAGGTGAGAGTGTATACAGTTGGTACTATGCAGCAGAAATCACAGAGTGGAGACAGATAGTGACATTTAGCATCCGGTCACCTGCACAAGTCCCAGAGTGGATACAGTTAGTGACATGTAGCATCCGGTCACCTGCACAACAAGTCCCAGAGGGGAGACAGATAGTGACATGCATTTGCCATTTTTTGCCGAATGCGGCATATTGAGCCCATGCGGCGGTCGGATGGAACGTTGCCTGGCACGTTTTTTTTGTGCGGCGAAAAAAACGCATGACGCCAGATCCGGCGCGATTTACAATGCAAGCCTATGGACGCCAGATGCGGCGTCCTGCGGCAAACACTGCATCCGGCGGCCGAATGCGTTTTTTTTTTTGCTCTGCGCATGCTCAGTATCAAGCCACATCCGTCAAACGGACAGGCCGCATGGAAAAACTTATGCAACAGATCCGTTTTTTTCGCCGCATCCGTTGCATAGGTTTTTGAGCCACACTGCAAAAACCGTATGTATGAAAGCAGCCTAAGCCATCACATTCCCGCTGAAAATCCTCATCAAATACCATGTGAACAGATCATTACTAGCAATTTTTTATTTTTTTTGGTGAAGGAAGTCCAGTTCTTAAAATGTCCAGTAATGTAGAATATTTCATGTGGCCCCGGTCAGCTGTATTTGATGCTGGATTATAGAAGTGGTCAGTAGAGGATTGTTCCAAAAAACATACAGATAGGGAATTTAGATTGTGAGCCCCAATGGGGACAGTGTTCCTGATGTATGTAAAGCGCTGCGGAATATGTTAGCGCTATATAAAAATAAAGATTTATTTTTTATTGTTCAGTGTTTGTATACTATTAGCGAAGGTCCCCAAAAACATTAAAGTTGTCAAAACTTGCTGGATCTGCCCACAATGTAACATGTGGGAGAAAAAAAATAGTATTCGGCATGTTGGCCTGTCTAAGTGTTACTATGTATGGGGGAATCCAGAATGATTGCTTTTGGCCGAATGATCCAACGGCCACTTAAATGACCTCATGACGGATAGTAGCGATATTTATGGGTTATCTTCCAATAAGTGCAGGTGCTACAAGGTTTCTGCTTTTCATTTGTGTGGGAGAAGTTGAATGTCTGCTGGTGCGTGCCCACGATCAGTGTTTGCAGCGTTTTGGATGCGGCATTCTTCAGCTGTGTCCAAAACGCTGCATTGTACAGTACAAGCACAGTGGAGGGATTTCTAGAAATCCTGTGCCCGCTGTGCTTGTTTTTTCCGCAGCAAACCCTGATCTGCGGTGCGTCTTTCCAGACTGCAGCATGTCAGTTGTTTATCGCGCATTCGCCTGTGTCCTCCGTAGGGAGAACACAAGTGAGAGACTTCAGCGCCCTGAACCCTGATCATGGGCACATACCCTTAGGCTCGTGTACACAGAACACCCTACATACAGCCCGGTGTGCCCATCATTCCCTTTTTCTTTGTGTGCCTTTTCTATTCTGATCACCACCACCTATATATACCTCTGTAGGAGCCCTGACTTAAGGCCGCTTTACACGCAGCGACATCACTAACGAGATATCACTGGGGTCACGGAATTTGTGACGCACATCCGGCCTCGTTAGAAATGTCGTTGCGTGTGACACTTACAAGCGACCGCTAACGATCCCAAATACTCACCAAATCATTGATTGATTGTTGACACGTCGTTCATTTTCCAAATATCGTTGCTCATTTGGTTGTTCGTCGTTCCTGTCGTTCCATCGCTACGTGTGACACCCCGGGACCGACGAACAACACCGTCCCTGCGTCCTCTGGTAACGAGGTGGGCGTGACTTTCATGCGGCTGCTCTTTGCCCCTCCGCTTCTATTGGACGGCTGCCGTGTGACGCCGCACGAACCGCCCCCTTAGAAAGGACGTTGTTCGCCATCCACAGCGACGTCGTTAGGAAGGTAAGTTCGTGTGACGCGTTCCTGCGATATTGTTCGCTACAGGCAGCGATTTGCCTGTGACGCACGAACGATGGGGGTGGGTGCTATCCCTAGCGACATGCGATGTCGCAGCGTGTAAAGCGGCCTTTACTATGACCATACCACCTCCCCAGAGAAGTACCAATCTTGGTGTTGGTGTAGCAATGTGCCAAATCACAAATTCCCGCAGTGCTCCGCTATATGTATCTGCTTCTGCTTCCGGACCTAGTGTTCTTTTCTCTCGCCTGCTGATATCTGAACATTTCTGTGAATGGCCACCGGATGGAAAGCTCCAGCCTTGATGATATACAATCAGGTCAGAGCATGATTGGAGCAGAGAAGGGGGTCAGCGTCTGCCTGCTGCGCTCTGATCCAGCCTCAGAGTAGTAATTGCTTTCAGTCCTCACCACACTATATGGTCACGGTCTGGAAGTAGTAGACGTCTTAGGCTGCTTTCACACATCCGGTTTTGCAGTGCGGCTCGAAAACCTATGCAACGGATGCGGCGAAAAAAACAGATCCGTTGCATAAGTTTTTCCATGCGGCCCGTCCATTTTTTGACGGATGCGGCTTGATACTGAGCATCCGCAGTGCAAAAAACCGCATCCGGCGTCCATAGGCTTGCATTGTAAATCTCGCCGGATCCAGCGTGATGCGTTTTTTTTCACCGCACAAAAAAAGTGCCAGGCAACGTTCCATCATGGGCTAAATATGCCGCATCCGGCAAAAAACGGACGCAACGCAAGGCCATGCGGCCCAATACGGCGCTAATGCAAGTCTATGCAGAAAAAAACTCAACCGGCGGCAAAAAAAAAAAGGTTGCGTTTTTTCTGCAAAGCGCCGTATTGTGCCGCACCGCAAAAACCGGATGTGTGAAAGCAGCCTTAGCACCAGCTGACAGGCAATCCTTACAGGAAAGCCGTTCCTTTGTTTTCATCGCAATGCTTTATACATTTACAGATCCGTTTCCACATGGACCTGCACCAGGTGAGTCCCACCTTCACCTTCACCTTGATTTTTAGGTCTTTATGGCTATCAGGACTCTGATGCTAATCTCTGAATTATGGCAAATGGCTAATTTTCAGTAGAAATTAGCAACCGGCCAAACGTAAAAGGGGTTGTCTACCGCTTTACAGCCTTTACTTAAAGCACCGCTCCAGTGTTTTATTTCAGCACGCGAGTGGCGCTTAAAACCCCTGTTGTGTATTTTATCGGCGATACTCCGGTCCCGCAGCGCTATCTTGTGACAATCACGTCTGGAAGTTAGAAATTACGTCACAAGCTCTCAATCTAACTCTATGAATGCCAGAACGAGGGTCTCATAGACTTGTATTGAGTTGTGACCTCCAGATTACTCCATGAAACATTAGCGAAGCTGGCAGGTCACAAACTACAGAAAACCACTGATGGAAGATGAAGACGCTGTAAGGTGAGTATAAGACCAGGAGCCGGGCACTTAAAGGGAACCTGTCACCAGATTTGGTGACTATAAGCTGCGGCCACCACCAGTGGGCTCTTATATACAGCATTCTAACATACTGTATATAAGAGCCCAGGCCACTGTGTAGAACATAAACATGACTTTATAATACTTACCTAAGGGGCGATGCAGACTGGTCAGATGACCGTCTCCATTCTCCGGGTGCAGCGCCTCCTCTTTTGGCCATCTTTGTCCTCCTTCTTCTGAAGCCTGGGTGCTTAATGCGTCCTACGTCATCCACACAGGCTAACATTGAGGTCCTCTGTAAAATCTGAGAACACCATTAACCCTGCAATGGATTCGGCAAAACAAATCTTTCCCAATTTTGGCTCCTGACATGGGAGTTGTTTTACTAGTACATAACTTCACTAGTGTATGCATGAGAGCAGACAGCAGCTGCAGAACTACAAGGCTCAGCATCCTCCATTCACTAGTGTATGCAGGAGAGCAGACAGCAGCTGCAGAACTACAAGGCTCAGCATATTCCATCCCGGACTGTATGCAGTTTTTTGCCAAAAAAGAGAAAAAAAAAATGACGTGGGCTTCGCCATATTTTGTATGCTAGCCGGGTACAGCAGGCAGGTACGGGCTGCCCCCAACCCCCAGCTGCCTATTTCTACCCGGCTGGGAACCAAAAATATAGAGAAGCCCTTTTTTTTTTAATTATTTTCATGAATTTCATGAAATAATTTTAAAAAAAAATGACGTGAGCTTCGCCTAATTTTGGTGTCCAGCCGGGTACAACTAGGCAGCTGGGGATTGGAATCCACAGTGAAGGGTGCCCAAGCTTTCTGGGCACCCCCACTGCGAATTGCAGTCCGCAGCCACCCCAGAAAATGGCGCTTTCATAGAAGCGCCATCTTCTGGCGCTGTATCCAACTCTTCCAGCTGCCCTGAAGCCGGGTGGCTAGCCGGGTAATAATGGAGTTAGGGCTAGCTGTATATTATCAGCTAGCCCTAAGCCCGAAATTCATGGTGTCACGCCAATATTAGACATGGCCACCATGAATTTCTAGTAATGATAAAAAAAAACCCACAACACACAGAAAAATATTTTTATTAGAAATAAAACACAACACAATTAGTGACTCCATCTTTATTGAAATAAACCCCCCTCCGCAGTAATCCTGGGTTAGGGTCCCACGCCGTCCAATCCGGATCCAATATCATCTGATCGGTTTGCTGGAAGGCAAAGCGATCAGATGATGTGTCAGGATCAAGTGCCTGAATCCCATCACACATCAGCTGATTGTATAAAAGCCGATTATACAATCAGCTGATGCATCAGTGCCAAAAAAAAAAATAAAAATACATACTCACTTATGTGCTGTGGTGATTACCGGCAGCTCCTGGAGCGATCGATTGGACAGGAGTATGATCCTGGCCCATCGCTGCAGCAGCTGCCGGTAATCAGCTGATGAAGTCCCCTGACGGCAGGATCAGCTGATAGCCGGCCGAAAAAGCCGGCGAGACTACGATCAGCTGATGCGTCAGGTGACTGCATCAGGTGATCCACGGCCAGGTCCTGCAAGCTTCGTGCGTGCCCCGGGGAGACTGCACACAGCCGAAGCGGCGGGACCGGGACAGGGGCTGGAAGCAAGCATGGACCCTGCAGACAGGTGAGTATGACATACACACACACACATACACACTCACTCACACACTGTATATATACACACACACACTGTATATACACACACACACTGTATATTCACACACACACTGTATATACGCGCGCACACACTTTCTTCCCCTGGCTGTGTAAAGGTGCTGCTGTCTCTGTGTAATTGATCTCAGTGCACATCCACTGGGAAGAGGCAGGGAGGAGGGTTTGGGTGAGAGCAGAGTGGGTGTATTAGACACAGTGGGTGTGTTAGATAAGCCAGACACCGCCCTAGAGCCACAAAGAATTCTGGGACTTGTAGGAACTGAACACAGGAAGTCAGAGGAGAGATTAACCCCATCAGAGCTGGAGCCAGCAATGAGCATGTGCTGCTAGTGCACAATGAAAGGTAATTTTGCTGAAAAAACATAATAGATGTGTTGAGGGGCACATATTAGCAAGATTTATCAGAAAAAAAAAAAAATCAGTTTTGGTAACTGGACAACTTCTTTAACTCTGTGAGTTCCTGCACTGGAATGTTCTCTGCCTTTGAATTGTGATACAGGGTGATGTGGACCATTTTGGGAACTGCTGAAGTGTTCTGCCGGGACCCGCTTTTATCCCAAGACCTAATAGGGAGATAATATCTGCAGTTGCCGGGTCTCTCTACTGGCCAGGATTGTCATTTATTGTGAATGATCACTCCTGTACTCCGATGTAGCTGTGCCTGATCTATCTGTGGATCCTGCATGCTCTATTTTATCCCTCCTTTGAGTATTCTTCTAATTACAAGGGAGAATGTAATTTTAGCTCGCTGCTGCTGACCACCGACATGCTTTTAGGAGCCCAGAGTTGACACTGCTTGTCTAATACTTAAATGGTGCTTCATAGATCTGCTTGTACAATGCCTTCCAAGAACCCAATCTCCAGCTCTTGGCAAAAGAAACATAGTTGAGAAATTGGAGAAATATTGTAGGGCCCATACTGCAAATTGTGATCTCATACAGGTGAAACCCCACCAGCAGGGGTTGCAGTAACTCTTCTACAAGCATCTGATGCCCGTAAATCCCTTGTTATTTTTTTGCATCAGCCTCATGTGTATTAGTACTCATAAATCTGAACGCCGGGTAGAAGATGAGAGCAGAGCCAGGAGTTGAACATAAGGTAAGGGAAAGAATTGTGCCTGCCCCTCCTCGGCGGCATAGAGTGAGAAGTGCTATTATGGAGCTGACACTGCAGGGTGAGCAGTGCTGTCTCCAACTCTCATGTCTATGTTCTTATAGTAATAAACGTATCGATACTATGGAGCTCCCAAGATCCAGGAAAGATGTGCTTGGGTGCTTGGGAGGCCAGCAGCCCTGTAGTATGGCTGACCAGTGAGTTAGGGGTGACTACTACAATGTTTATATGGCTGCAGATCTGTTCACCACCCTGAGTGACTACTACGGAACACTGCCCCACCAGTGACGCCTGTGCCTTTTCACTCTGTTACTTTCTCTTTCGCTTCATTGGGGACATAGGAAACCATGGGTGTATGCTGCTGCTGCTGCTGCTGCTAGGAGGCGACACTAGGCAAAAAATAAAAGTTTAACTCCTCCTGCGCAGTATATACCCACCTACCGGCAGGAAATTATTCATTTTTTTGCTTAGTGTTGTAGGAGGTGGACATGGGGCTTTTTTCTCAGCCCCAATTTTTTCCACAATCGTCTTTTTTTTTTTTTCCCACTAATTTTATCTCCCTTTCTATTTCAGAAATCAAGCCTTGATTGGGTCACTGATTTTGCCACTTAGAGACCAAGAGCACAGGATGTAATGGATCAGACTATTGTCTCTCAGGTCTGGGTGGCAGGATCATTTTACACTAACGCATGGCAGATCCTAGCCTCGTCTCTAGCCCGCTCACCCACCATAGTGAAGCGTGGTCATGAGAAAGAAGAGAACAGTTAAAGGGAACCTGTCAGGTGCAATATGCACCCAGGAACACGAGCAGTTCTGGGTGCATATTGCTAATGGAAAAAAGGGAGGGTTGTTCAGCTCACCTGTCATCCAATACCACGAAGTCCAGGGGGTGCATGTAGTCCGCTGGCCAGTCCTTGCTAGCTTGGAAGGAACAGAGAAAAAGTGACGGTATGGACCCGGCACCAATCCAGATGAAATAAAAAATTATACTTTTTCTGTTTTTATTCCCAAGTCTGAAACGCGTAAAGGTTACCTATGCCAAAGGGTTCCAGCTTGTGATTTCTGCATGGATTTTAAAATGTATAAATAAAGGATTTTTTTATTCCATATTGCTAATCCCTGCCTAACTGTCTCTATACACACTAGCATAGATAAATTGATCTTTAGAAAAAGTATTTCTAAAGACTTTATCTTATGCTAATGAGCGCGGGGACTAGTCCCAAGGGCGTTATATCCCCCCGACTAGTTTGCTCTATTAGCATGTTAGCACACACACAGGTGCATGCTAACATGCTATTCAATTCAGCATCACCAGTGGTGACACACGTACCTGTGTTTGCTATGACCATGCTTCTGAACGCCGGACACTTCTGGTCAAGCGCAGTATGTAGCCGGGTGTACACGTCCTGGCTTCAGAGAGGTCTACAGGAAGGTGGAATTTTTAGCGAAGCCCACATTTGAGGCAGCAGACACAGTTCTAAGCTCAGGTTGTCTGGGTTTCTAAAACTATTTACATTTGGTCAAATCTTCTCCGTGACGGCATTATCAACAGAGCTCCAGCAGAACATCTTGCAGATCTCGTCAGTCAAATACATTATGCAGGGACATATCTTTCGTCAGTGTTCCTATACATCCCTAGCTGCTAAATGTTAACAGTTGTCAATATGGTAGAGTCCTATAGTTCAAAACAGGGAACGCGGACACCACGCCTAATAAGAGCCATCACCAGTCTATCCTTCCGATTATTCGGAGATCGCCTAGATCAGACTATCACTGAGGCCACAGGTACAAAACAGTGGGATTCAGGAAAGGAGTGTTTGCATACCAGCGAAAGATGCCTTCATTCAGAACAATTGAATCCTGAAAACGCGTCAGAACGGACAAGGTTCATTCAGACACAAACACAGGTTAGATATAGCATGAAAATGACGACTTCAGCTCTTTAGAAAAATGGGGTGCTCAGTTGATTAGGGTACAAAATAGAACTAAATTCAACAGCAAAACACCGTTTTGTGGTATCCACAACTGACAAAAGTAAAACATCTCGTACAAGGTTTTTCTGTTCAGCCATCGCCATTTCCCAAGAAGCAGCAGCAATTGTCACGTTCCATCAGAGGAACGTGTCAAGGTTTTATTCAAACCTGTTAGTTGTACAAAAGAAAGACAGAGCAGTATACTCTATCTCCAAGTGTGAAATCAATCTGTCAAGATACTCCACTTCAAGATGGAGCCTCTTCAAGCAGTGGTGTCATAGATGGATCATTAAGAATTTACGGGCTAAATAAAGATCCGAGATGAGTACTTACACATACCATCTACCACAGACATCAAACGTTCTTGCGCTTTGCTGTAGACCAGACACATTTAAAATTTATTGCAGTGATCTTCGGTCTAACAACTCCTCCCAGAGTCATCACAAAAATGGCAGCAACATGGGCCATCCTCAGAGCCAGAAGAATCTTAGTCATACCGATCTGGGTGACATACTCAGCAAAGGTCTCTATCATCAATCAGGTCTTCAAAGTCTCAACATCACCACAGAAAACCTAGGTCAGATGGGCTGGATAATCAACAGAACAAAATCGTCCATGATTCCCAAACAGCGTCTAATATTGCGGAGTATACTATCTACATGGTACAAGCTACACTGTTCCTTACTACAGAATAGAAGACAGAAGCATTACTACAATATACTCGATTATTCATACAGTACAGATCTGTTCCTGTCCAAACTTGCATTGCATGTGTATATCTAGGAAGATGGTGGCCGCCTTGACACACTGTTCACTTCAGCCAATTTAACAGCAGAGCCTTACAATTAGCACTTATTTGTATGTGAAACAAGTCAACGTAGTCACAGGTTCATCAGTCCCTAATGTAGTGGCTATAGTCACCACTTTTTTTTTTTCTACACGGTTGTTCATTCCCTCTTGTTGACTGGCTAGTGATGACGACAGCCTTTCCAGAAAACTTCATTGTCATTTGGAGATTTACGAAGTCTTGCTCTAGATCAACATCATTGGCAGTCACTGCTATCAAATTGACCAATCCGCAACGTCACAGCTGTAGCGTACATAATTCACCAAGGACACCAGAAGCCCTAGAGTCATTGCAAAAGTATCATGGATACTATCCTGAGCAGAGAACCATGTAACAGAGATCAGCAGTTCACAGCCCAGGAGTAGAAATTTGGGCGGCAGAATGCCTAAGCTGCGTGGGCAAGACATCTGGAAAATGGTCACTCCACTCCACCGTTTTTGTTTTTACTCAAATATTCTAATATTGGAACAAACCAGATGTTGACCAATTCACATCTAGAAACAACAACAAAGTCTCTGGTATCAAATACACGCGACTCCCTCAGAGTGGCATTTAATGCCCTAGGAACATCATGGTCACAGTTCACACTGCCGTACCGATTTCTTCCTCTTTCACTAAGCCCCAAAATAGTAATGATAATTAAGTCAGAGGAGGTACCAGTTATATTAATAACACCAGACTGACCAAGAGGGTATGCAAAAATCATCATTCTGATAGCGGACACACATTAAAACTGTCAAGATCGTTAAGACCTTCTTTCCCAAAGCCCGCTGCCATCAGATTTCATAGTTTCTCACATAACGGCATAGCCGTTGGAGCCGCCATTCAAAAGAGCTTAGGCTTATCTGACTCAGTCATACAATCCATGATAAAGGCCAGTGTGACGGGGTCCCAACTAAGGGGCTGATCCCAGGAGAGAAGAACATGTTAGTTCAGTTAGTTGGGAGCTGAGTTTTGAAGAGGTTGGGAGCGAGATCTGATTCTGCGGACAGCTCTCGCCGTCCAGTGGATTGTGTGGGATTTCTGGGACTCTGAAAAGGACTATTACGTCGTGTTCTGGCACTTTGGATTATCGGGAGGTGCCCCCGAATCTGTTTTATTTGGACTTGTCGTGTGCTGTTCCTGTATTCCTGTTAGTAAACCTGTTGGATCATCCTCGGCCTGTTGTCTCTCCTGGCTCTGCTGTACACCCCGTCACAAACTGGTTGGCAGCGCTGGGATCAGAGCAGAAGGAATGGAGGACAATGGCTCAACATCAGGAACCAGCACTACAGAGTACAAGACCTGGACTTTGGGGAGCCTGCAATCAAAGGCCCGTGAAGTAGGAGTTTGTTTCAAAGGACTCTCCAAGGAGAAGCTGATTGAGGCGCTAGAAAGAGTCTGCTCGCAAAATGACGTGGAGGAAGGATCCTCACAGCAAACGGAAGAAAGACGGCAGCCGGAGGTAAATACCCAAAAAGGTCAATGGGTTGTGTGGTATGAGGAGGAGATGGCACTGCTGGGAGATGAGGTCACCATTGAATATAAGATGGATGCTATTCGCAGAGCTCAAGAGAGGGCATTGCTGGAGAGGAGATTTGCTGTGGAAGCAGCTAGAGGCTCCAGACAAACTTTAACCACAGCACCAACTATGAGGGAATTCTCCAGAGTGTCCCGCAAGGACTTTAAGCCATTTAATGAAGCTGCAGGTGACCTTGAGGGCTTCTTTCAGGACTTTGAGCATCAGTGCCGATTAATGGAAGTCCCAGAAAGAGAGCGAGTCAGACATCTGGTTGGGCTCCTAGAGGGGGGAGCTGCTGAAGCCTATAGAGCTATGGACCCTCGGTGGAACTGTGAGTATGCGGATATTAAACAGACCATTCTAGAACATTATGCTGTGACCCCAGACACTTACAGGACTCAGTTCCGTGCTTTAGCCTGTGATGGGGAAGTGTCTTTTAAGATATATGCTCATAGACTCAAACAAATATGTAATCGCTGGCTGGAGGCAGAGGAGGCCTTATCTTGGGAGACCTTCCTGCAGGTCATCCTAAAAGAACAATTCTTTGCCCAGTGCCCCGCTGAGATCCGGGAATGGGTGCGTGAGAGAAAACCAGCGACAGTGGAGGAAGCTGCTGCTCTAGCTGATGAGGTGCTCACTATCAAGCCTCAGTTGGGGGTTCTGTTGGAGGATGAAGAGACGCCTAACAGCTCCACAACACCGGATGCCCCCAGTTATTCTATCCCCATTGTTCCCCGTTCCTCTAAGCCACCACATGTTGATACCTGTGTTAATGTGCCTCCAGTTGCTTCTACTGCACTTTCTGGAATACGCCGGGGAGAGGAAGTAACAGAGCGCAGGTGTTATGTTTGTAGGCATCTCGGGCATTTGCAGGCCTCATTCCCAGCCAGCCCATGGAGGAATCATCCTCAAACCCCTACAGCACCTTCAGGTGGGAGCCGGCCTCCAAGTTCCCCTACCCCTTACCCAAGAGGACGCCTTGGATGGAGGGAGACCCAGCTCAGATGCTATCAATGTGGTCAGCCAGGGCATCGGCAAGTCTCCTGCCCAGCTGTTCAAATGAGGACTGATCCTGCACCCAATCGGATTGTTAATTATTTACAGCCCAGTGCCATGGAGGAAGATGTGGCACCGCTAAGTGAGGACTGGCCTAGTGACTCAGCCCCCCATGTTGCACCACCAGGAGTTTACAGGGTGCGACCCGCAGTTATGACGACTTCTGCTCATCGAGGTAAGCACTTGCAGGAGGTTGTGCTGGATGGACAGAGACTTGTTGGATTTTGTGACTCGGGTGCTTTCCTCACACTGGCTGATCCCCGAGTGGTTCGGCCTGAGGCAATCCATAGAGGACCTGGGATTGTCATTGAACTGGCTGGTGGACAATGGAGGACTATTCCCACAGCCACTGTGGATCTGAACTTTGGTTTTGGGGTCAGGCGATGTGTGGTTGGGGTGATGGGTGGTCTGCCTGCAGCTGTTCTCCTGGGCAATGATGTGGGAGAGCTACGATGCCAATTCGTGGCTGCATGAAGCCACATGTAAGTAACGCTCTGCCTGTGTGTACTTAACCAGTGACCTGTAGAGGTCCCTAGTACGAACACAAGTTGGGAGGGGAAGGAATTGTCATGATGTATGTAGTTTTCTCCATCCCATATTTTTGTATAAGATGCCATGTGATGTATTTTACCTTCTCACTGTATTTGCTGTAATACTATGTCTTGGGATGTAAGTGACTATACCTTTTCCCAGCCTGTATCATATTGCACTCAGGCTTCAGCAGTAGCTATTGTCATTGATTTTGTGGGGGTTGCATATATATTGTTCTTCTCAGCATGGGACTTCTCCAACCACAACTTGGTAAACAGAACAGAGCCAGCAGTCTAAAGTCCATTCATGCATCAAATGGCCAGGGGGAGGTGTGCCCAACTAAGGGGCTGATCCCAGGAGAGAAGAACATGTTAGTTCAGTTAGTTGGGAGCTGAGTTTTGAAGAGGTTGGGAGCGAGATCTGATTCTGCGGACAGCTCTCGCCGTCCAGTGGATTGTGTGGGATTTCTGGGACTCTGAAAAGGACTATTACGTCGTGATCTGGCACTTTGGATTATCGGGAGGTGCCCCCGAATCTGTCTTATTTGGACTTGTCGTGTGCTGTTCCTGTATTCCTGTTAGTAAACCTGTTGGATCATCCTCGGCCTGTTGTCTCTCCTTGCTCTGCTGTACACCCCGTCACAGCCAGAAAACCATCAACATAAAAATTTACTACTGTATCTGGAAAGCCTTTTTTAGTTGGTGTGAATCAAACAACTTTGCTCTTTTGTCATTTGCACTACCTAGTCTCCTAGCTTTCTTTCTTTCAGGCAGAGCTAGAGTCAAGGCTAGGCCTCAGTTTCCTCATAGGACAATCTACGCGTTGTCTATATTCTTTTCAGGAAAACATAGACTATCTGTCTCAAGTCCTAACATTCCTAAAGGAAGTAGCTCATTCTAGACCCACTGACCAACAATAGACCCCTGGGATCAAAATCTAGTTCTCAATACACTACAAAACCACCTTGTGAACTTATTCAACACATAACACTACAAGTAAGGTCACGTTCCTAGTAGCCATCACATCATAAGTCCAGGAATTTCACCGTTTTTCAGATCTTGCCAGGTTTCTCTTTATACATACATTAAGATAGTCGTACTACGACCGGTACTTACCTTCCTCCTCAAGGTAGTCTAGTCCTTTCACATAAACTAGAAAATCATCCTTCCATTGTTTTGTTCAACACTACCTCATACCACAGAAACGGCACTAAACAGACCCGACCTGGTCAGAACAATACACACATATCTTAATAGAATCAAGGACGTTAGATGATCAGACTCATTTTTAATCATGCATAATGGACATTGCTAGGGCCTAGCCACCTCAAGATCTACTTTAGTTAGATAGATGCATTCTGTCACTCTAGAGTCATACCGAATAAAATAAGACAATCGCTTGAGGAGTACAGGTTTGTTACACACGAGCAGTGGGAACATCCTGGGCTGTACACCATCAGGCTCCCTCCTTATCAAGTTGCCAAAACGGCCTCTTGGTCCTTTCTTCACACTTTATCCAGGTTTTACAAAGTAAACTCTTGTTCTTCTGCTGACGCAAGCTTAGGCAGTAAGGTTTTATGAATGACGTTTAATGTAAATCTATAATCTACTTCTCACCATTAGGGACTGCTTTGGAACTTCCCGTGGTTTCCTGTGTCCCCCAATGAAGCGAAAGAGAAAAGAAGATTTTGGGTACTCACCGTAAAATCTTTCTCGGAGTCTTCATTGGGGGACACAGCACCCGCCCATAAATATATTTATGCGCATTCAAAGAGAGATATAAATCAACTAATTACTAGAGCTACTTCTCCTCCTACTGCTTTATCACTAACTGAATAACTTCCTGCAGGTGGGTGGGTATATACTGCGGAGGAGGAGTTAAACTTTTATGTTATGCCTAGTGTCGCCTCCTAGTAGCAGCAGCATATACCCATGGTTTCCTGTGTCCCCCAATGAAGACTCCCAAGAAAGAGATTTTACGGTGAGTACCCAAAATCTTTTTTTCCATGTTGTGGATAGGTAATGCGGTTCATATATCTAAGGCCTCAATCAGACTTCTGTTTCTCATATTCGCTTTGTATCTGTGTTTTTCATGGGTAGAACAAATAAATACCCATTATAGTTTATAAAGCTGTTCAAATTTCTGTGTCAAGGAGATGTCTGTTTTTTTTATCCTCAATTGAAAAGTACTTAGACAAGTCTATGGGTCTGAGAAACTCACAATAACTAAACCGAAATCGTCAGTGTACAATTTGTGCTCTGTCCATGATTAATAACTATAATGGATACAAGATGTTTTGCAATTTTTATTTCCATATATCTAAATTACTGACGAAACACCGCTAGAGAAAGTGACACATTAATGACACTTCAGTTCTCAGCCAAGCCTTCCTGTTCTATGTGAGAGTCAGGGGAGATAGCTGTCAGCTGTACAATCATTCGGCTGACAGCTATCTGTGTTTGGGGGCCATAAAGGGGATGTCTCGTGAAAACGAAATATTACCTGCATCCTGCACCAATCAGCAGAGAGGGGAACTTTTATCTTCAATACAAAATGGAGCAGCTGATGGAAAAAGGCGAGTGCAGCACTCAGCAGTCCAATAGGCAAAGAAGATCTGAGCATTCGCACTGCTGCCACATTCTAACAGGAATTAAGATTTTCCATTCTGCTGATTTGGTGGGTGTCTGAATGCTGGCACTCGCACCGATCAGCAAGGTATCGTGTCTGCAGGCAATTGTTTTGACTGGACAATCTCTAACAGGCTTGACAAAGAACGCAGTTAGCGTTCGAAACGTGTTGCCGATTTTTGGGCTCCCTGACTTTATGCTTTGCTGAAATGTGTGATTTTATGGAATAAAAATTGAAGATTTTACTACGGAAGCTGGATCCTCCCTCCTTTTGTCTCCACAATTCCTTGCACCATTCAGAGTGCTGATCCGTGCATGCCAGTCTGTGCCACAGTTGAGCTGGGACTTTTTAATTTATGACAATCTCTAACAACATTTGAAAAAAGAATAATGGTGCAACCTATTACCTTGACTGCATCGTACATTATGGAAGACCTTAAAATAACCTAGGTCAACTCTGAATAGATAGCTAAACTGTGAAAGAACGTGACTAAGTGACGAAATGAAAAAATCCACACCTCCTTCTTTATTTTTTCCTCTTTTATCGGAGATGGCTGTTATGTTGGTTTTGCTTATTTTATTGTTTGTTTGTTTGTTCCTAATCTTACTGCACTTTTCACCTTCCCAATTGTTGATAAAGGCGTTACCAACAATGCTTATCATAAATCTATTATATTTAGAAGCTATATTTTCCCAGTCTGCTGTTATATTTTGATGGGAATGCTAACCTTATTGTTCACTGTTTAATGTTGACAATTTTCAATAAAAAATATATAATAAAAAAAAAAATATAGAAGTTTACATACACTAGCTAAAGAGACACACCTGTATGTTTTTCTCACTATCTGACATAAAATAATCAACTGGTGACTTGAGCTGATATAGTGAGAACTTACCATTGAACACCAGATGCCGACTTACATATACAGTGAAGGAAATAATTATTTGATCCCTTGCTGATTTTGTTAGTTTGCCCACTGACAAAGGCATGAACAGGATATAATTTTAAGGGTAGGTTAATTTTAACAGTGAGAGAGAGAATATCTAAAAAAAAATCCAGAAATTTTATTTGCATTTTGCAGAAAGAAATAAATATTTGATCCCTCTGGCAAACAAGACCTTAATACTTGGTGGCAAAACCCTTGTTGACAAGCACAGCAGTCAGACGTTTTTGTAGCTGATGATGAGGTTCGCGCACATATCAGGAGGAATTTTGGTGCACTCCTCTTTGCAGATAATCTCTAAAGCATTAAGATTTTTAGGCTGTCGCTTGGCAACTTGGAGCTTCAGCTCCCTCCATACGTTTTCTATGTGATTAAGGTCTTGAGACTGGTTAGGCCAATCCATGACCTTAATGTGCTTCTTTTTGAGTCACTCCTTTGTTGCATTGGATGTATGTTTTGGGTCATTGTCGTGCTGGAAGACCTAGTTGCGACCCATTTTTAATGTCCTGGTGGAGAGAAGGCTGTTGTCACTCAATTTTCAGTACATGGCTCCATCCTTTGTCCCATTTGATGTGGTGAAATAGTCCTGTTCCCTTAGCAGAGAAACACCCCCAAAACATAATGTTTCCACCTCCATGCTTGACAGTGGGAACGGTGCTCTTTGTGTCATAGGCAGCATTTCTCTTCCTCCAAACACGGCAAGTTGAGTTAAGGCCAAAGAGCTCAATTTTTTGTCTCATTTGACCACAGCACCTTCTACCAATCACTCTCAGAATCATCCAGGTGTTCATTGGAAAATTTCAGATGGGCCTGCACATGGGCCTTCTTGAGCAGTGGGACTTTGCGGGCACTGCAGGATTTGAAACCATTACTGTGTAATATGTCACCAATGGTTTTCTTGGTGACAGTGGTCCCAGCTGCATTGAGATCAATAAGAAGTTCCTCCATGTAGTTTTAGGCTGATCTCTCACCTTCCTCATGATCATGGATACCCCACAAGGTGAGATTTTGCATGGTGCCCCTGATCGATGACGATTGACACTTTATTTTGTATTTCTATCATTTCCTTACTATTGCACCAACAGTTCTTTCGTTCTCACCCAGCGTTTTATGGTTTTGTTGCCCATTCCAGCCTTGTGCAAGTCTATGATCTTGTCCCTGACATCCTTAGAAAGCTCTTTGGTCTTGCCCATGTCGTAGAGGTTAGAGTCTGACTGAATGTGTGGACAGGAGTCTTTTATACAGGTGACAATTTCTGACAGCTGTCTTTAATGCAGGTAACAAGTTGATTAGGAGCGTCTAAATGGTCTGTAAGAGCCAGAACTCTTAATGGTTGGTAGGGGATCAAATACTTACTTCTCTCTGCAAAATGCATATAAATTTATATAATTTATACAATGTGATTTTCTTGATTTTATTCTGGATATTCTTTCTCACTGTTAAAATTAACCTGTTCTTAAAATTTATATCCTGTTCATGTCTTTGTCAGTGGGCAAACGTACAAAATCAGCAAGGGATCAAATAATTATTTCCTTCACTGTACATACGTCGATGTCCATACGCGGCTATCGTGCATAGGAAAGTAAATTAATCCATATGAGTTTCTAAGGTAGATCAATATCTGTATCTTTGTTTGCGTTTTTTGCCTACTTTAATTATCATCTGAATATGCAAATAACAGGGCCATATTTGTTTCCTATTCTTACAATAATTTTTGTGCTGTTTGAGCTATTAGGTGCTATGAGAAGTATAACCAACTCCTAGTATTCCTATAAGTGTGCTGTGTTTGAGCGAAGCACTCCCTCCCTCCTTGGTGATTGAAGGCCGGCTGCTGTATATGCAGATACATGGCTGTACTTACACCACTGCCCATATAATGGAAGCTTTCATAATTATTTAATGTGTTCTCATTTAATATTGTCACCATTTGGTCTTACACCTAAGCTGGTCCATACACTAAAGGTTTAGGACTTCTAACGTTTTCATATTAATTATTGTATTCCTTTTGTAATAAGAAGAAACGTGACAAATGCAGACTATAGGTAGATATGTGAAGATATTGATCTGCAATTCTGCAATATATTCTTTTTTGTGATTGACTAAGTAGATACAGCCAATGTTTGGAATGTTTTAAGTCAAATGACAGAACTGCACTTCATCAAGAGAAGATCAGGCTAGGTCAGCCCTACTTCTAGGTCAAGGTATGACCGCCTTCACAGACCCAAATATGCGTTCTGAAATCTCTAGTGCTTCACTAGCTTTAGGCTTAATGTATTTTTGTGTCATTGCCTGGTTGGACTGTTACTTGACTATTAGACTCCTTTTTTTTTTCCTTACCATTTTCAAAGGTCTGACTGCTTTAAAAAGTGATGAAGTAATTGATCTCATGATAAAAGAATATCCTATCAAGCATGCTGAGTACTCTGTTATTCTTCAAGAAAAAGAGCGCCAACGTATTACCGATCATTACAAGGAATATTCGGTAAGTTATACTCCAGTACAAAAGTACAAGAACTATCCAAGTAAGTCTTTTGTAAGTTTTTCCAATAATTTGAATGGTGCATTATGATTCTTTTTACATGTTATTGCCTATTAATCAAATATTATAATAATTGGCATTAAACTGAATATATTCTGCACCAGCTGTATGTAGGACTCATACTATTATTCGCTATTATTATTTAGCTTTCAAATACATGCCTTTCGCAAGTGGAAGAAACACCCTGCAGTAGTCTACATGGCTCCAATTGCAGAAACAAAAATCACCTAGATCGCAGAAAAGCAATTCTGTAATGGTGGATCTGTATGTCTCCCTGTTTATTTTACATACATTATATTCTGGGTATGGGTAAAATATATCTTTTACCGTGTTAGCCAGTAGAGATGAAAAAAAGTTTGTTTAAAAGAACTGAGAGTCCTCAGTAGTTGATATCTTTTAATGGCTAACTGAAAAGATGGTAATAATAGCAAGCTTTCGAGACTGCTCAGGGCTCTTCATCATGCTCAATATAACACAAAATCTGAAGAGTCACATATTTATACATAACAGGACATAGAATAGACATAGAATATGTCCTGTTGTGTATAAATATGTGACTCTTCAGATTTTGTGTTATACCATGCCTGATGAAGAGACCTGAGTAGTCTCGAAAGCTTGCTATTATTACCTTCTTTTCATTCTGGGTATGGTAATTCACAATAAAGAAGCTAAATTTATAAAAAAATATTTTATTAAATTCCATTAAAAATGCAAAATATTAAACAGAAAAGAGTAAAAAGCAGACGTAACTAGTTTAGCAAGATAAGGGGGCGTGGCCAGTGATACAGCATCAAGATGACATCAGGACAGTAATTAGAAAATGTGGACTAAAATTATATAGTAATAATTGTATCTGTTACAAAGTACTTATATTTTTCCCAAATATTAATTTGCAAGTTACTATTAAACATATATATCATATATAATAATAAATGGGGTTATCATATTATTACTAAAAGATGTGACAGATTAACAACATTCTCAAGACTCCATACAAAAAATTCTAATATGATCGCACAACAGACTAAGTGCTATGTACAGAATTTTAAGTTACAAACTTAATTTACAAGGTAGGTATCAATCAGGTAATAAAAATAAATATATGTGAATAAATAATTACTCCGCGGCACAATTACCAGCCATACTCAGTGTTAACAAAGGATAATTTTATAAAAATATATAAATATACTAGACTACAAGTGCAATGTGTCAATTAATATTCAGTAATACAGTATAATCTGATAGTGTGCCGCAGTATAGTTTTCATATAAAATACAATGTATCAGAAAAAGTTTTTTCAACATACAGTACTCACCAAAAGTTTGGACACAGCCTCATTCAAACCGTTTTCTTTATTTTCATGACTCTGAAAATTGTAGATTCACATTGAAGGCATCAAAACTATGAATTAACACATGTGGAATGAAATACCGTATTTTTTGGACTATAAGACACACCGGACCATAAGACGCACCCTGGTTTTAGAGGCGGAAAATAGTAAAATAAAATTTTAAGCAAAAAATGTGGTCATGACACATTGTTATGGGGCTAATGTCCCCAAATTCTCTGCTAAGGTACCCCATCCTGGTATATGCCCTCATCCTGCTATATACCCCCATCCTGCTATATACTGCCATCCTGCTATATACTGCCATCCTGGAATATGCCCTCATCCTGCTATATACTGCCATCCTGCTATATACTGCCATCCTGCTATATGGCCCCATCCTGCTATATACCCTCATCCTGCTATATACCCTCATCCTGCTATATGGCATGTATCCTGTATCACACAAAAAACAATAAACGTTTATACTCACCTTTCCTCGTTCCATGCAGCATCGCTCTTTCCCCTGTCTGTGGCGGCAGCAGCGCCGCTGATCTGTGTGGATTCGTCACCAGTCACTTCCCTGCAGCATCTCTCGTCCTCCTGTCTGCCGGTCAGCTGACCTGCGTGGAGACTAGTGGTGCGCACAGCGATTACGTCAACGCTGTGCTCACCACTCTCTACACAGATCAGCTGACCGGCAGACTGGAGGAGATCGCGATGCTGCTTGGAAGTGGCCGGTGAGTGTACTGTACTTTTTCACTGCCCCCGCGCTGATAATGATGCTCGGGGGGCAGTGAATACAGCCGTACATGATCACTCCAGGCTGTAGTTGCTAGGGGTGATCACGGCAGGCTGTTAATTATGCGCGAACCCCCCGCCCATCATCCTGCCCACCTGTCAGCTTCAGCGCTGAGGGATGATGGGCGTGCTTATGTAATGAGCGGGCCCACGTGGTCACAGCAGGCGCTGCTACAGCCTGGCCTCAGCCCTATATTCAGACCATAAGACGCACCCCCAACTTTCCCCCAACATTTGGGGGGAAAAAGTGCGTCTTATAGTCCGAAAAATACGGTACTTAACAAAAAAGTGTGAAACAACTGAAAATATGTCTTATATTCTAGGTTCTTCAAAGTAGCCACCTTTTGCTTTGATTACTGCTTTGCACACTCTTGGCATTCTCTTGATGAGCTTCAAAAAGTAGTCACCGGAAATGGTCTTCCAACATTCTTGAAGGAGTTCCCAGAGATGCTTAGCACTTGTTGGCCCTTTTGCCTTCACTCTGAGGTCCATCTCACCCCAAACCATCTTGATTGGGTTCAGGTATGGTGACTGTGGAGGCCAGGTCATCTGGCGTAGCACCCCCATCACTCTCCTTCTTAGTCAAATAGCCTGGAGGTGTGTTTGGGGTCATTGTCCTGTTGAAAAATAAATGATGGTCCAACTAAACGCAAACCGGATGGAATAGCATTCCGCTGCAAGATGCTGTGGTAGCCATGCTGGTTCAGTATATGCCTTAAATTTTGAATAAATCCCCAACAGTGTCACCAGCAAAGCACCCCCACACCATCACACCTCCTCCTCCATGCTTCACGGTGGGAACCAGGCATGTAGAGTGAGACGGTGGTTGGATCCAAAGATTTCAAATTTGGACTCATCAGACCAAAGCACAGATTTCCACTGGTCTAATGTCCATTCCTTGTTTTTAGCCCAAAGAAGTGTCTTATGCTTGTTGCCTGTCCTTAGCAGTGGTTTCCTAGCAGCTATTTTACCATCAAGGCCTGCTGCATCATGTCTCTTAACAGTTTTTCTAGAGATTTGTCTGCTGCTAGAACTCTGTGTGGCATTGACCTGGTCTCTAATCTGAGCTGCTGTTAACCTGCAATTTCTGAGGGTGATGACTCTGATAAACGTATCCTTCACAGCAGTGGTGACTCTTGGTCCTCCTTTCCTGGGGCGGTTCTCATGTGAGCCAGTTTCTTTGTAGCATTTGATGGTTTTTGCCACTGCACTTTTCAAAGTTTCCCCAATTTTTCGGACTGACTGTAATACAAATAACCGTAATGACCGTAATACAAATTCTAGCAGTCTATTCAGTAGGACTATCAGCTGTGTATCCACCAGACTTCTGCACAACACAACTGATGGTCCCATCCCCATTTATAAGGCAAGAAATCCCACTTAATAAACCTGACAGAGCACACCTGTGAAGTGAAAACCATTTCCGGTGACTACTTCTTGAAGCTCATCAAGAGAATGCCAAGAGTGTGCAAAGCAGTAATCAAAGCAAAAGGTGGCTACTTTTGAAGAACCTAGAATATAAGACATATTTTCAGGTGTTTCACACTTTTTTGTTAAATATTTCATTCCACATGTGTTAATTCATAGTTTTGATGCCTTCAATATGAATTTACAATTTTCAGAGTCATGAAAATAAAGAAATTTATTTGAATGAAAAGATGTGTCCAAACCTTTGGTCTGTACTTTATATACCAACAGCTGACACAAGATGGTCCCCATGAAGACACCAGAATCACCACCCTGCCCTTTTACCTCAAATATATAGACCTTTCCATTATTTATACTGGCTGGACCATTGCTGTAAGACCACTGGCCATCATGTATGCAGGACTATAAGATGGCATTTATTATAACAGATCATAACTGCTCCCTCTGAATCTCTCAGTAGACACCACTACTTTACATATATCTTCAACTGAAACAGCCTCCTCAACCAGGGTTACCACTTTGTTTGGCTTAAGAGCCTTCAGTTGACTACAGTATTGCCACAAGCCATACTGAGCGATTCTATGATAAAGACCGATTAGTCAACACTAGAGGTGGGCAAACTCGCAGAAAACTGGGATACATTTTTGAAAAAAAAAAACCCGGATCCGGTCCGAAATCTGTTACCCATATAAGTCTATGGGAACCAGAATCTGGAGATTAATAATGTTGGTAAAAGGGATAGGGGGTTAGGAGCACGCGTTGTGTACTCACCGAGCCTTCCGTCATGGCAGCAAGCTGCTTCCAGGTCAGAAAGCTGCTTCCAGGTTCCAGCAAGCTGCTTCCCTTTTGAAGCCGACAATTAACAGTCATTGAATATTCGCTGCTTTCCCCGCCCACCGGCGCGTGTAATTGGTTGCAGTTAGACGCGCCCCCACCCTGAGTGGCAGCATGTCAGCTGACTGCAACCAATCACAGGCGTCAGGACGGCCAGTGGGCGGGGAAAGCAGTGCATATGTATGCGGGTGAGTATCGTGGCATAAAAATAAATGAATAAATAAAACAATCTGCACAGGGTCCCCGTATTCTGATATTAGCACAGATAAAGCTTGCGGCTGCAGCCCCCAGCTATCGGGCTGTATCTTGGTTGTGTATCAAAATAAGGCTGGAGTTACACACTTGCGCAAGTCTCTCTTTGCATAACCCAGAAGCCGCACACTCTCCTGATAGGAGCGTGCAGCTGCATAAACATACATGCAGATGCACGCTCCTTTCAGGAGAGTGTGTGGCTGCCTGGTAATGAAATGCGAGACTCACGCAAGTGTGACTCCGGCCTTATGGTGTACTCACACAAGCCGCTCGAGTATGGGATCGCATCACTCGACAGCCGCACACTCCCCTGACAGGAGCGTGCATCTGCATGTATTTCTATGCAGCTGCACACTTGTGTCCGGAGAGTGTGTGGTCGTGCCGGGTGATGCAATGCGAGACTCGTGCAACTCATATGGCTCGTGTGAGTGCACCGTAAGTTCCAGAGTCACACTTGCGCGAGTCTCTTATCGCATCACCTGGCAGCCACACACTCTCCTGACAGGAGCATGCATCTGCATATATTTCTATGCAGCTACACGCTCGTGTCCGGAGAGTGTGCTGCTGCCAGGTGATGCAATGTAAGACTTGCGCGAGTCTCGCATCACATCACCCGACACGGTGTGACGCTCTGCAGACATGAGCGTGCAGCTGCATAGAACTACATGCAGCCCACCCGCTCCTGTCAGAGAGAGTGTGTGCGTCCATGTTGGGTGATGCGATGCGAGACTTGTGAAAGTCCCTCGCAAGTGTGATTCTGGCCTAAGAGGAACCGCATGCAGCTTTTTTTTTTTTTTTTTAATTATTTAAAATGACGTATGATACCCCCCAATTTTGATACCCAGCCAAGATAAGGTTGCCAGCTGGGGCTGTATTCTCAGGCTGGGGAGGTACCAGCCTAAAAATATCAGCCTTCAGCTGCCCGAAATTGTCGCATCCATTAGATGCGACAATCCCGGAGCTTTACCTCGCTCTTCCTGATTGCCCTGGTGTGGTGGCAGTCGAGATAATAAGGAGTTAATGGCAGCCCACAGCAGCTACTAAGTCCTGGATTAGTAATGGCAGCATCTAAGATACCCCGTTGCTAATCAGTAAGTGACAGTAAATAAACACAGACACCGAAAAAATCCTTTATTTGGAATAAAATACAGAAACCACCATTTTTCACCACTTTATTATCCCCAAAACACCATTGCAGGTCCAACGTAATCCACCGATGTTTCCAGCTCTGCTACATCTGTCACAGTGAGCGGCCATAGAGCACGACCGCTCGCTGTGCGCTCTAGAGAATGAATGAGCCACAAAAACTGATTGGAGTCAGACACGGTCACACAGGCTGGGGGCACGTCTGACCACAACCAGTCACAGAAGCCAGGCCGGATGGTGGGCGGGAAAGCAGTGCTGTTGCATATGGACGAGCAATGATGAGCGGAGGCCGCAGGAGCAGTGTACAACCGCGACGGAGCCTAGGTAAGTATGAAGCGCCCGCTTCATTCTTTTTTTTTTTTTTTTTTAACTTCTCAAGTGCTGGATTTGGATCAAACAGCCGAAATCCCGGGCCTGGCACCTGGGAAACTTTGAAACCACGCAGATCCCGACTTTAATAGTCCAGAACCGCCCAGCTGTAGTCAAAACGTTAATTTCAGAGGTCGCCATTTTGTTAAAATACACTGTACATTTTGCACTTTATTAAGTAAATGTTTGCATTCCAATGTAAGTGTGCAGCAATTTTTGGACTATATGATGTAAGGGCTTGGACACCGTTTGCTAGCACCTGAATTTGTGCTATGTGCTCACTACCTTTTCTAGTGAATTCTGTACCTGTACGGTCAGACACGGCCATTCCACAGTACATGGGGCACATATATATGATTATCTCAGCACAGGGACTTTTTTTTTTTTTTAAACACATCCAATTTTGGAACTTGTCATTATTCCAAGATTTATTGATTAAAATTAATTTCGTGGGAAAATCCCTTTTTAAAGGTTTTAAAGGGAAGATGTCGTCGTCAAAAAAAAAAAAATTTCAATAACTGAAAAAGTATTAATGTTTTAATGTTCTGTTTAAATAAAATTATTTGTTTTTTAACTGAGAAAAATATGAGAAAAAAAAAATTAAAGTTTGATATATTCCACTCTTAAACATTAGGGGGAGCAGCTGCTGAAATCCCACTGTAGAAGTACTGTAGCAACAGCTCACATTACAGCTGCAGTAAAAGTGGGCAGAATCTGCTCTCCTGTGTGTGATGCCACACCTCCCCCTCCCAATCTGGGTGTTTCCAATAGGATAAGAGAATAAAGTTTAGGATCACAGTGTGGAGCCATTTTGTTGGTGACCACAGAGTGATCCTAATATGTCTAAAGTGTCACTAAGGCCAGCTGCATAGTGCTCCACTGTATCCTGCGCTGCACTGTATTCCATTGCTCCCACACTGCCTACTTACTATTTCCCACTGCCCCACTCAGCTTGCTGACTGTTTCCCAATGCCGCATGCACTCACCACAGACCTGCGCCTCGGCAGCCTGTCCTGTCTGACATCACAGTACGACCAGCGGAGTCCCGAGGTGAGCACACACGGGGAGGGGGGTGGTCGCGGCAGAGTTCGGGGGATTGGGGGTGGGGGCGCGGCAGAGTGCTGGGGAAGGGAAAGGGGTCACGGCAGAGTGCGGGGGGGGGGTGAACGGCAGAGTGGGGAGCGACGCGTCAGGATCAGTAACAGTGCAATCACCATTGCCTGGCTCCGGTACTCACCCCATCCATCCCGGTGGGTGACGGGGGGAAAGTGCACACATTGTGTGCTCCACAAAGATGGCGCTGATCTCCTCCCTCTTTTGTGATCTGGACAGCCCAGGGGGCACGTCCATTTCACAGCAGACGCCTTCTCTGTTACTAAATGGGGTCGGATTCCGACCACTGTCCTCTATGCCCAGAGGGCTGCCATAACTGAGGTAACTGTCGTTACAAACACCAAATTCATGATGGCAGCCTCCAGTGCCTTCAGTAAAAGTAGAATTACATAAAAACTAAATAAACAGTGAGTTTAATTTTGTATTAAAAATACTTGATTTCATAATCACTATTATTAATACAAAAATAAAAAAACGCGACTCCTTACCTTTAAGTCGTTCTTGCTGTAAACTGGTTTTGAACAGTTGTGGAATAGGACTCCCTGTATAGAATATATGTACCAACACTGTCTCTGCAAACATCACGGGCCCAAACACATTCTGAAGGCTAAATGTATAAATAAGCGAACCGCGCTACAATGCACCTAAAATCAATAGTCACAAAATTCTTACAATGAATCCTTCATATATAGCAAATAAAATCCTATCTAACTCTGATTAGTGTCCAGGCTTCAAGGTGCTCAGAGATGTCAGTAATCCAGATTCCAGGAACTGAAGAAGGGAGAATAAAGTGTAACTGCTTTTCCTTGTTGTGAATTATACGGGTTTGAGAACTTTGGATGATGGATATGACAAGTCTTTGAGTAGGGCTGCAGCTGGCAGAGCTGGAGCACTCTTGCCACAATACTACATGGCACAGTCCACCTAAACAGAGTTCTGTCACTCACGTAGGAGCAGTCCGTAACCCAGGATACGATCTCCAACATGTTTCAAAAGAAGCGTCCTTCTTCATCAACTCCCTGATGGAGGACGTTTCCTTTGAAACGTTTTGGATATAGTATCCTGGATCATGGATTATTCCTTAGTGAGTGACGTTACTGTATTTAGGCGGTCTCTGTTATATCGTATCTTTGCAAGTGTGCGCCAGCACTGTTGGGGACTTCTCAAACCCATCATCCACAGATCACAAACTCCTGCCATCCACAACCAGGAAATCAACACCCAACGGGCAATTACATCTTACTCTCTTCTCCCTGGGATCTGTATTACAGACATATCTGAGCACGTGCAGAGCTGGACACTAATCAGACTTGGGTAGGAATTCATTTAAATTTTTATTTTATTTTCAAATAAATTGATGAATGAGGGACTGTGTCTCCCAGTAGGTCCGACCTAGTCTACTGCAAATCTGATGAACAGTGTCTACGGAACATCGTTCTGACACTGCATAGACCTTGTTAACAGGCACTTCCAGGGTCATGCTGTGCTACGCAAGACCCAGTGATGCTGAAGAGCGGTGAAATCAGTAATTTTACCGTTCATCAGTGTCACTGAGTCATGAACAGCAGAGCGTGACCAGGAAAGAGTGGTATCTTTACTGGTGCCACTGCTTTTCAGGCGTTCCAGGTCACACTGTGTTGTGTGTGACTTGGCGACTGAAGAGCAGTAATGTTACTACACGAACCCTAACAGAGCATATATCACACACCTTTATGGCCCGGCTCTTGCAGATGACTGCATCAATTGGACAAGTACTATTTTTCATTTTGACAGGTGGCACTCGTCCCTTTAGAATTCTATTGGCTATGCACATCAGAGTTTAGTCCAATTTTCATGAACTTACAATATAGAAAAAAATGTGTAAACCTTTTTTTTTTCTCCACACTGATCAAATTCAGATCAGATTGTGCTTCGCACAATTAGACTGATTTTTTAGAGAACCGCATCGAAATCGAATGTTTCCATTTTTTTTATACGGACCACTTGATTAAAAAATAATCCAGAAAAAGACAAAATGTAGCAAGCTTAGGCAGAGATAGAAGAATAATAAAACTTTTAGATTATTTTACATATTAAATAATCTGCATTGGCACCAACAGAGCTGATGTGTGAAATGTTTCGTCATGAATAATGAATGAAGAATGAATCCATGACTGCATAATTTGCTTGCCGCAACACATTGGATTTCTTTCTCTCTATCACTTCATTGGGGGGACACAGGATACCTTGGATGTATGCTTGCTGCCACTAGGAGGCTAACACTATGCAAAAAAAGTTAGCTCCTCCCCTGAAGTATACACCCACCAACTGGCAATTAATTCTCAGTTTAATCTAAACAGCCCCGTGTGTCCACCTCCTAGGGACACTCTCAGCCCCTCAGGTTCATATTGTTGTTTTTTTTAATAATGATTTACCTTTGTTTTTCATACACCGCTCGTAAGGTGACAGGGTGTAATCGCTCATCCTGCTCTTCCCCTAGAGACTGGCCGCACAGAGTAGGGCCCGTCCTCCACTACTGTTGTCTTCTGTGACAGGACCCTACCCCACCACCCGCCTAACACATGAAGACTGTTTGGGGGGCGTCCGGACAGCGGGACAGGCAGATGTTTCTTGCCCCCCTCCCCCTGCTTCCACAACCGGCTGAGCAGGGAAGGGAAACGAAGATGGTGCCAAGATGAGCTGAGGCACCCTTCCCAGTCACCCGTCTGATACGGCGGAACAACTGATGACCGTCTCCCTTATACCTCCTCCAGGACAGGCTTCCTCCGGACAATCTGCTGTTGGGGCCTTCAGGACAGTTACTCTTCCCTGTCTCGGGTCATGGGGGGCACCATATCCAAAAATTCTTAACAAAAAAAAAATATATATTTTCACTTAAAGATTATCTTTCCCTCAAGATAGTGCCCAATCCACTCCATTCCCATCCCTGCGGGCTTGGCGCTCTCCGTGTCCGGCCCTTCGCGCTGCCAACCGCACCCCTGCGGCCTTCTCTTACAAATTTAGTCCCTGGTTTCTCCTATTAGACGATGCTTGGGTCCGAGACGTCGTTTCTTACGGTTACAAGATAGAGTTTTCTTCACTCCCGTGTCCATGCTTCTTCGAGTCCCACCCTCCCAAGGATCCCTCCCTCACCCCGGGCTTCTTTGCGGCCATCCAGTCCATGCGACTGTGACCAGGGCAAGAGACCCCCTGGTGGTAGGAACGGATGCCCTAGCGATCCCCTGGTCTCAATTCTTCCTTCCATATCTGTTTCCCCCGCTTCCGCTCATTCCCAGACTCCTCAAGAAAATCAAGTTGGAAGGAGTTCCTACAATTCTCTTGGCTCCGCCGACCTTTGTATGCGGAACACGTTCACCCTTTCACCGACGTTCCGTAGAGACTCCCAGACATCCAAGAGCTTCTCTCTCAAGGACCGTTCTTCCACCAGAATTCTCGGTCGTTCAGTTTAACAGCATGGCCGTTGAAGCCGCAGTGTTAAAATCCTCTGGCCTCTCCGACCAGGTCGTCCAAACAATGATCACACCAAGGAAACCTTCTTCCTCACACATCTACCATCGTACGTCGAAGCCTACTTCCGCTGGTGCGAATCTAATCAGACTGCGCCCATGACTTTCTACTTACCTGTTCTGTTGTCCTTTCTGCAGTCCGACCTTGATGCGGGCTTGGCTCTCAGCTCCCTCAAGGGTCAGGTGTCGGTGCTTTCCATGTTCTTCCAGAAGAAGCTTGACTCTCGCTCACAAGTTTGGACCTTCTTACAGGGGGCTGCTCATTCTGCTCCCCCCCCACCAGCCTCCGGTGGAGCCTTGGGACATTAGTCTGGTCCTGTTCGCCCTTATCGCGTCTTCCACCAGGATAAGGTAGTCCTTTGGCCAGTTCCTTCCTTTCTTCCTGAGGTGGTCTCCTTCTTTCACCTTAACAAGGACCTTGTTCTCCCCTCAGTCTGCTCGCACCCTTCCCACCCTCGTGAGATTCTTCTCCACAAGTTGGAGCTGGTCATAGCCCTCCGCCTGTACATCTCCAGGATGGCTCCCTTCAGACACTCGGATCCTCTGTTCGTGCTTCCATCCAGTCATAGCAGAGATCTTCTGGGCTCCAAATTCTCTATTGCTCGATGGATTCGCTCTGTCGTTTTGGAAGCCTACTGGGTAACGGTCAGAGCACACCCACTCAGAGTTACGGCCCATTTCACCAGGGCAGTGGGGTCTTCCTGGGCGGTCTGCCACCAGCCCCCAGCGTCCCAGCTCTGCAAGGCAGCGACCAGGTCTTCCCTTTACACTTTCACAAGGTTCACACCTCTGGAACTTCTGATGCGAGCCTTGGTAGACGGGTTCTGTAGGCTGCAGTGGCCCAAGGTCAGCCCTGAGAGTGTTATTTTGTACCCACCTGTGTGACTGCTTTAGGACGCCCCATGGTATCCTGTGTCCCCCAATGAAGCGATAAAGAAAAGTAGATTTTGGGTACTCACCATAAAATCTTTCTTGGAGCCTTCATTGGAGGACACAGCACCCTTGTGTTGGTTATGTTTTACTGTTTACTGTCGGTTCTACTGTTTACTGTTTACAGTAACAATGTGACACAAAGTAATGTCCTGTTGTTTCTCCTACACCTTTCTCACTAACTGAAGATCAATTGCCAGTCGGTGGGTGTATACTGCTGGGAAGTAGCTAACCTTTTTTTGCATAGTGTCAGCCTCCTAGTGGCAGTAAGCATACACTCATGGTGTCCTGTGTCCCCCAATGAAGGCTCCAAGAAATATTTTACGGTGAGTACCCAAAATCTACTTTTTCCACATATCAGCTCTGTTGGTGCCAATACAGAGTATTTTAATATGTAAAATAAACAAAATGTTTTTACTCTTCCATCCCTGCCTAAAGGCCCCATCACACGTAGCGATATCGCTAGCGATATCGCTAGTGAGCGTACCCGCCCCCGTCGTTTGTGCGTCACGGGCAAATTGCTGCCCGTGGCGCACAATATCGTTTGGAGCCGTCACACGGACTTGACTGCCTAGCGACGTCACTGTGGCCGGTGAACCGCCTCCTTTCTAAGGGGGCGGTTCGTGCGGCGTCACAGTGGCGTCACTAAGTGGCCGCCCAATAGAAGCGGAGGGGGGGAAATGAGCCGCCGTAACATCCCGCCCACCTCCTTCCTTCCTCATTGCCGGCGGCCACAGGTAAGCTGTAGTTTCTCGTTCCCGTGGTGTCACACGTTGCGATGTGTTCTGCCTCGGGAACGACTAACAACCTGCGACCTCAACAATCAACAATTTTTTTGAAAATGAACGACGTGTCAACGATGGATGATTTGCTGAGTATTTTCCATCATTAACAGTTGCTCGTTAGTGTCACCACACGCAACGACGTCGCTAACGATGCCGGATGTGCGTCACGGAATTCTTGACCTTGGCAATATATCGTTAGTGTGACGGGGCCTTTAGCTTGCTGGATTTGTCTTTTTCTGGATGTACCAGCCCTAGCCTGGGAGTCTCTGTGCGAGCACATTGTGTTAACTGTGGACTAAACAGTGGTGGAAAGCTGGCTTTTACTTTTTCTTACGTTATCGAAAAAAAAAAGAAAAAACAAAATAGACGTGCACAGCCATAGACTTTCATAGGTACGAGTGCTTTGTGTGAAAGCCACAGAAAGCACTTGTTCAAAAAAACTGAAGTCTGAACAAGCCCTTAAGCTGGAGTCACTTTTGCATGTCACTCGCACGAGTATTGGATTGCATTGTCCATACTGAGGTGTTCAATCAGTTAATAGGAGAGGCAGCAATGTATATTTACAGTGCTTGTCCCTCCTCCTAACAGCTGATTGGGCAGCTCAGTTCAGTCAGCGTTTCCAGACCTGAGTGCATTCCCTAGTCCAGCGTTGCCTCGCGTTTTCCCAGTAACACAGTGCAACGGCAACAGGGGATCGCTCCCAGCACTTGCACAGTAGAGGAAGAGTGGAGGAGGGTGGCCTGCTTGAGTTTGGGCATGACGTCCAGCTGCGACATTACGACCAGATTCTAGATAGGAAAACACTAGTCAGGGTGAGAGCAGCTTGTCCAGAATCAGGAGAGAGCTGCTCACATTGTTAGGGTTTGTATCTAGGCAACTGTGCAGACTGCGGAGAGGGAGTAAATTACAAACTGTCAGCATTCTGCAGCATACATAAAAAACACTAATTATACAGAAAGCCCAGACAACCCCTTTAAGAATTTTAATGCACGGACTATACACATTTACAGAGGTTTAGGGAGAAAAAGAAAAAAGTAATAGGAGTGATTTTTTAAAAGCAATGTCAGACTTAAAAAAAAAAAAAAATATAAATTAAATTAAAAAATGCTCCAGACCAAAAAAAGCTTGTGGGTACAATTTTGCCAATTTTTTTCTTTATTACACAGCGGGCAAGCTACAAGGCGCTTAGCAGTTGGGTTTCGGATTCTCTACTGCCAAATTCAGAGAGTCACGTGGCGGAAGCGGCAAACGCTAGCTGTTTACATGAATTTTTGGAGCTTGAAAAACCAGACAAACCCAAATTGATGCCTATGCTCAAGTTGGCGTGGTTAGTCTGGAGGCAGGCGAGATGAGTGTCAAATTTTACTTCTATTTTAGCTGACATTCCCTTATGACAAAACCCTTATTTTCCATCCCCGGGATCTCCCCATCCTCTTAAGCTAGGGTCACACGTAGCGACGCAGCAACGATCATGACGACGACCTGACCTTATCAGGAGCGCTGCTGCGTCGTTACATGGTCGCTGGTGAGCTGTCAAACAGGCAGATCTCACCAGCGACCAGTGACCAGCCCCCCAGCCAGCAGCGACGCGTGGAAGCGATGCTGCGCTTGGTAGCTAAGGTAAATATCGGGTAACCAAGCAAAGCCCTTCGCTGGTTACCCGATATTTACCTTGGTTACCAGCACACACCACTTAGCGCTGGCTCCCTGCACTCCTAGCCAGAGTACACATCGGGTTAATAAGCAAACCTTTGCTTATTTACCCGATGTGTACTCTGGCTACACGTGCAGGGAGTAGGGAGCCGGCACTGGCAGCCTAAGAGCGGCTGACGCTAGTAACTAAGATAAATATCGGGTAACCAGCAAAGCACTGCGCTTGGTTACCCGATGTTTACCTTGATTACAGCTTACCGTAGGCTGCCAGAAGTAGTCTCCCTGCTCGCTTCAGTTCGTTGCTCTCTTGCTGTCACACACAGCGATGTGTGCTTCACAGCGGTAGAGCAATGAGCAAAAAATGAAGCCGGACATTCAGCAACGACCGACGACCTCACAGCAGGGGCCAGGTCGTTGCTGGATGTCACACACATCGTCAGCGACGGGACGTCGCTTCTATGTCACAGAAAATGGTGACTTAGCAGCGACGTCGTTGTCGCTGTGTGTGACACCACCTTTAATTTTGAAGCACGTAAAATGTCCTTTTACTTGGCAAGCTTTATGATCAGAATATACTGTTATCTTTTTATCAGTTGAGAAATAAGTATGATGCGCCTGGGCTTATTTACAGTTCAATAGGATAAGACACTTCTACTGAATTTCTAGTTATCAGGGTGCTCAGGTAGGTTTCCAAACCATATACAGTAGTAATATATACAAGGCACTCCTGAATGCAGTAAAATATGATGATTTTTTTTATTGTTTCATGCTCAGTATAGTCAGACGTTGCGGCCCAAACATGGCCTTTATCAGTAACTAGCACCTGAGATGAATAGAAATCGATCCACACAGCAGTAGATACTGCTAATGTCAGGCTGCAAACCACAAAAAACTTTCCTAATAGCATTTCTGCAAATGCCCATGGCAGAAATAACAGGCTGCAGATCACAGTCACATATCTGCTAGCATTCAAAATACTGCCAATGAAAACAGTAAGATTCTAATCGATTTCTACTCATCTCAGGTACTAGTTACTGATGAAGGCCATGTTTGGGCTGCAATGTCTGTTTCATACTGAGTGTGAAACAATAAAAAAAATCATCATATTTTACTGCATTTGGGAGTGCTTTGTATATATTACTACTTGGACTTAGCTACATGCTTAAAACTCAGTTTCTTTATCGTTCCTTATGGGAGACCCAGACCATGGGTGTATAGCTTCTGCCTCCGGAGGACACACAAAGTACTACACTAAAAGTGTAGCTCCTCCCTCCGAGCATATACACCCCCTGGATGACAAATCTAGCCAGTTCAATGCTTTGTGTTCAGGAGGTCACACACACACATGCATTCTCATCTGATTTTTGAGGTGCTGTTAAGGTTGATTTTACAAGGCTGGAGCCTTCACATGCCGCGCTCCTTCACCATCCCCTGAGGCTCTGGCTTGAAGTGGGAGCCATCACGGTTCTCACTGCTTTGCAGGAGACCGGTCTCCATCCGCAGCCCTTTCAGGATCCTGCCGGACGGAGCGCTCACCCCTCAGGGACCTGGCCCTGCGTCTCATAAGCTAAGTATTGAGACGTTATTGAGGGGTCCCTTGTACATTTATTGTGGGGAGAGTGTGTTATTTCACTTTGCTGTGATTTCCGGCCGGTTCTCTGGTTTTTTCCTGAGAACCGCGCCGAGGGTGCCTGCTCGTCGGCCGCATGGGAAAATCTAGGCCCCGGCTTCGGATGCGGCCTAGTTTCGTTTTCACTGCCCCTGCATGTCAGTCATGCAGGGGAACAGTGCGGCGCCGCCCACCGGCCGGTCAGCTCAGGGGAGGACACTCCTCTCTGAGGAGATGTTTCCCTCCCCTGTATTTCTCCTTGGCCCTCCGGTTCCCGCTCTTGGACTAAACCCCACCCCCCCTTCTCACTCCGGCGCCATTTTATCAGCGTTCACACACTGATCGGCGCTGGCTGCTGCAGCTACTGCATCTGTCTGGGGGTCCAAGCTGTGGAATCCGGAGGGCACACAAAAAGCGGTCTGGTAAGCCACAACCTCTGGTTGTGGACTTTCTTGTACACTCTCTGGGGGTCATTCTGAAGAAGTGTGTTCTTTACTGCAGAACCTCCACCTCAGCAGCATGTCTCTCACTAGGAGCAAGGCTGCAAGGCTTTACTCTATATGCACTGCATGTCAGCTCATACTGCCTGAACCAAGCACATATCCACATTGTGATGCCTGCTCTAACATGGTGGTGCCTCAGCCTGGAGTCTCCCCAGGGGTCCCTCCGGCTGCTCCAGCCCCGGTGGCTGAACCCCCGGCTTGGGTAGCATCGTTTTCTAAAGCTATCTCCCAGTCCTTTGCCGACTCCATGGGACAGCTGTCCCGGACTCTGCTGAGCATGCATCAGCCCCCTTCTCAGGGCGCCTCTGCTGCTCCGACTCGCTCTGCAGAGCTCACAGAGGATTTTTTATCTGTTCCCGGACCCCGTCCTCCTAAACGGAGACGCAGGGACTCTTCTCCTTCCTCGTCCCACGGCTCTGATTCACGAGCTGAATTGCAGGGCGAGGAGGATGCCTTTACTGTGGGCTCGGACGCTACCTCTATGTACCCCATTGATCTATCTGAAGGTGATGCGGATGTTAGTGACTTGATTGCGTCCATTAATTCCGTACTGGACCTCAATCCACCAGTGTCAGAGGAACAAGCCTCTCTGGTAGAAAAACACCAGTTTACCTCACCTAAGAGAGCAAGGAGTATGTTTTTTAACCACTCCAGTTTTCAGGCCACTGTGACCAAGCCCAGGGCCTGTCCTGACAAACGCTTCCCAAAGCGTAGTTCTGATGACCGTTTTCCCTTTCCACCAGAAGTGGTCAAGGAGTGGGCTTATTCACCAAAGGTAGATCCTCTGGTGTCTAGAATCTCAACCCGGACAGTTGTATCTGTGGCCGATGGCACCTCACTTAAGGATCCCACTGACCGCCAGGTTGACCTTCTGGCCAAATCTGTATATGAGGCGGCAGGGGCCTCGTTCTCCCCGTCTTTTGCAGCAGTGTGGGCTCTTAAGGCAGTCTCTGCTTCTCTGGCGGAGATACATTCCCTCGCCAGGGACTCTATGCCCGAAATGGTTGCCTTAACTTCCCAGGCTTCGGCTTTTTCATCCTATGCCATGTCAGCCATTCTGGAGGCTTCTCACCGCACGGCGGTGGCTTCCGCTAATTCCCTCGCGATCCGCAGGATCTTGTGGCTTCGAGAGTGGAAAGCAGACGCTTCTTCCAAGAAGTACCTTGCTGGGCTCCCCTTTGCTGGGTCCTGGCTGTTCGGTGAACAACTGGATGAAATTATTAAGGAAGCTACTGGCGGGAAGAGTACTTCCTTGCCACAAACTAAAACCAGGAAACCTGTCCAGGGCAGAAACCAGTCGAGGTTTCGTTCCTTTCGTTCCTCTAACTGGTCATCCTCTAAGCCCTCAGCCTCGTCCACTAACTCAGCCAAGGATCGAAAACCCAGCTGGCGCACGAAGCCGCGTCCTCAGAAAAACGGAGGAGCCGCTGCCACTAAGGCAGCCTCCTCTTGACTATCTGGCTGCGCCAGCAACGTCCTTGGTCGGCGGCAGGCTCTCCCACTTTGGCGACGTGTGGTTTCAACACGTCTCCGATCAGTGGGTGCGGGATATCATCTCCCACGGCTACAGGATAGAATTTTCTTCCAGCCCGCCAAACAGATTTTTTCTGTCCACTCCCCCCTGCTCCAAAGCCGCCGCCTTCTCTCAGGCCGTGGCATCCTTGCAGGCCAACGGAGTAATTGTACCGGTTCCCGCCCGGGGACGGTTCAGAGGTTTCTACTCAAACCTCTTCCTAGTCCCCAAGAAGGACGGTTCCTTCCGGCCCATCCTGGACCTCAAGCTTCTCAACAAGCATGTTCAGGTGCGGCACTTTCGCATGGAATCTCTGCGATCGGTCATTGCCTCAATGACCCAAGGAGATTTTCTAGCATCCATCGACATCAGAGATGCCTATCTGCATGTACCAATTGCAGTTTCACACCAGCGTTGGCTATGTTTTGCAATCGGAGAGGAACATTTCCAATTCGTGGCTCTCCCCTTCGGGTTAGCCACGGCCCCTCGTGTAGTCACCAAGGTCATGGCAGCAGTGGTTGCGGTTCTGCACCTCCAGGGGTTGGCAGTGATTCCTTACCTGGACGACCTTCTAGTCAAGGCTTCATCCAGTGCAGACTGTCAGCGGAGTGTCTCGCTCACTCTCGCCACGCTTGTTCAATTCGGGTGGCTTGTCAATCTGCCCAAGTCCACTCTGACCCCGACCCAGAGACTTGCGTACCTAGGGATGCAATTCGAGACTCTGCCGGCACTTGTGAAGCTGCCCTTAGTCAAACAGCAGTCCCTTCATCTGGCGGTGCGTTCTCTGTTGAAGTCCCGCCGTCATTCCATCAGGCACCTCATGCAGGTGCTGGGTCAGATGGTGGCGTCAATGGAAGCGGTTCCCTTTGCCCAGTTCCATCTGCGTCCTCTGCAGTTGGACATTCTCCGCTTTTGGGACAAGCGGACCTCTTCCTTGCACAGGCTGGTGGCTCTGTCGCCACAACCAGGAGCTCTCTTCAGTGGTGGCTTCGGCCCCTCTCTCTGTCTCAGGGACGCTCCTTCCTGACCCCGTCCTGGGTGATCCTCACCACGGATGCCAGTCTCTCCGGCTGGGGAGCAGTATTTCTCCACCACAGAGCACAGGGCACTTGGACTCCGTCCGAATCAGCCCTCTCGATCAATGTGCTGGAAATCAGAGCTGTGCTCCTAGCTCTCGTAGCCTTTCACCACCTATTGGCGGGCAAGCACATTCGAGTCCAGTCGGACAACGCGACAGCAGTTGCCTACATCAATCACCAGGGCGGGACTCACAGCCGCCTAGCAATGTTGGAAGTTCAACGTATCCTTCAGTGGACGGAGGACTCCAAGTCCACCATATCCGCAGTCCACATCCCAGGCGTAGAAAACTGGGAGGCAGATTATCTCAGCCGTCAAACCATGGACAGCGGCGAGTGGGCCCTGCATCCGGCAGTGTTCCGGTCAATCTGCCGCAAGTGGGGCACTCCGGAAGTGGATCTAATGGCTTCCCGGCACAACAACAAGGTCCCGGTTTACGTGGCTCGCTCCCACGATCCTCAGGCCTTGGCAGCGGACGCGCTGGTTCAGGATTGGTCCCAGTTCCGTCTGGCCTACGTGTTTCCCCCTCTAGCTCTCTTGCCCAGAGTCCTGCGCAAGATCAGAATGGAGGGCCGTCGGGTCATAATCATTGCTCCAGACTGGCCCAGGCGAGCTTGGTACCCAGACCTGCTCCGTCTGTCCGTAGAGGTGCCGTGGCATCTCCCGGACCGCCCAGACCTTCTCTCTCAAGGTCCGTTTTTCCGCCAGAATTCTGCGGCTCACAGATTGACGGCGTGGCTCTTGAGTCCTGGATCCTGACGGCTTCAGGCATTCCTTCCGAGGTCATCTCCACTATGACTCAGGCTCGGAAGTCTTCCTCGGCCAGGATTTACCACAGGACTTGGAGAATTTTCCTGTCCTGGTGTCGCTCTTCCGGCCATGCTCCTTGGCCGTTTTCTTTGCCGACCATCCTGTCCTTTCTACAGTCCGGTCTACAGCTAGGACTATCCCTCAATTCCCTCAAGGAACAGGTCTCGGCTCTGTCAGTGTTGTTCCAGCGGCGTATCGCCCGACTGGCCCAGGTGCACACCTTCATGCAGGGCGCATCTCACATCATTCCTCCTTACCGGCGGCCTTTGGATCCCTGGGACCTTAATCTGGTCCTCACGGCCTTACAGAAACCCCCCTTTGAGCCGCTTAGGGAGGTTTCTTTGTTTCGACTTTCACAGAAAGTGGTCTTTCTGGTGGCCATAACTTCTCTCAGGAGAGTCTCTGATTTGGCTGCGCTCTCTTCGGAGTCACCCTTTTTGGTTTTTCACCAGGACAAGGTGGTTCTCCGTCCGACTCCGGACTTTCTCCCTAAGGTGGTTTCCCCTTTCCACCTTAACCAGGACATTTCATTGCCTTCCCTTTGTCCGGCCCCTGTGCATCGCTTTGAGAAAGCGTTGCATACTTTAGATCTGGTGCGGGCGCTCCGGATCTATGTGTCACGCACCGCCGCTCTCAGGCGGTGCACCTCTCTTTTTGTGCTAACCACAGGTCAGCGCAAGGGTCTCTCGGCTTCTAAACCGACTCTGGCTCGTTGGATTAGGTCGGCCATATCCGATGCCTACCAATGTTCTCAGGTGCCTCCACCGCCGGGGATTAAGGCGCACTCGACCAGAGCTGTCGGTGCCTCTTGGGCTTTCAGGCACCAGGCTACGGCTCAGCAGGTCTGTCAGGCTGCCACTTGGTCTAGTCTGCACACCTTTTCAAAGCACTACCAAGTGCATGCTCATGCTTCGGCAGATGCGAGCTTGGGCAGACGCATCCTTCAGGCGGCTGTCGCCCATTTGTGAAGTTAGGTTTTGCCTACTTCTCAGTTTCTGTTTATTTCCCACCCATGGACTGCTTTGGAACGTCCCATGGTCTGGGTCTCCCATAAGGAACGATAAAGAAAAAGAGAATTTTGTTTACTTACCGTAAATTCTTTTTCTTATAGTTCCGACATGGGAGACCCAGCACCCTCCCTGTTGCCTGTTGGCAGTTCTTGTTCCGTGTGTTTTCACCGGCTGTTGTTGTAGACAGAGGTTCCGGTTATTCCGGTTTTTACTCTATCTCTACTTGTGGGTGGATGTCCTCCTTCAGCTTTTGCACTAAACTGGCTAGATTTGTCATCCAGGGGGTGTATATGCTCGGAGGGAGGAGCTACACTTTTAGTGTAGTACTTTGTGTGTCCTCCGGAGGCAGAAGCTATACACCCATGGTCTGGGTCTCCCATGTCGGAACTATAAGAAAAATAATTTACGGTAAGTAAACAAAATTCTCTTTTTTTTTATTATGTGAGAACGGCTCCACCCAGTAATCTATGTGAAACACTGTTGGATTCAGAATATCCTTGCCTACATTATGTTACTGTCAAACGAGGTAGCAAAAATCTGCTGACAGATTCCCTTTAACTTACTTGCTAATATCAAAATGTGGAATGATGTGTACCTGGGCAGCTCCTTTATATATACACCTCTTGAAGAACCATGCATATTGCTGTATTTTTTGTTGCCAACTTCTGAACGTCTTTTGGAATACATGTATTGTTGTGCAACACTTTTCAATAAAACCCACTAAGGATATATGCGCACGCTGCAGAAAATTTCTGTACCTAAAAACTGCACCTTTCTGACAGAAAAACGCAACCAAAAACCCACGCGTTTTTTTAGGGTGTTTTGGTACCATGCGTTTTTGTTTTCTATATTAATTGGCTGGAAAAGTTCAAAAACACACAAAGAATTGACATGCTGCTTTATTTTTCTGTACCCAAAACTGCAAGGAAAAAAAACAAACAATGTGCGTCCAGTATTTCTGAATTATCATAGACTTTGCTGGCAGAAGGAGAGACATGTTGTTGTGGGCAACAAATAGCATCAAAAAACGCAGTGCGCACTAAGCTTAAAAAAAAAAAAAAATCAAAAATGTTCCAATGACAGGAATTTTCGAATACAATAGTCTGGTTACCTTGACCAAACTGTTCTCAGGCTTTGTTGTGCATCATCTTTAGGAGAGGCTTCCTTCTGGGACGACAGCCATAAACTGAGGTGGACCCTCCTACCACCACCCCAGTAACCTCTGCAACAGTGCTGGGATCACTTATAGGTTTATTTTAAAAAGATAACCACTGCATAAGACGCTGAGCACATGCACTCAACTTCTTCGGTCAACCATGCCAAGGTCTGTTTTGAGTGAAACCTGTCTTGTTAAATCGCTGAATGGCCATGACCACCATGGTGCAGCTTAGTTTTAGGGTATTGTCAGTCTTATAGCCTAGGCCATCTTTATGTAGAGCAAGAATTATTTTTTCAGATCTTCAGATTTTTTTTGCCATGAGGTGTCATGTTGAAGTTCCAGTGATCAGTATGAGAGAGTGTGTGACCGATAACACTAAGTATACCACACCTGGTCTCAATTCATAGCTGAGACCTTATTTCACTAATGAGTTACATGACACCGAGGAGGGAAAATGGCTAATTGGGCACAATTTGCCAATTTTCATATAGCGGTGTACACACTTTTGTTGCCAGTAGTTTTGACATTAATGGCTGTGTCATGAGTTATTTAAAGGAAATCTGTCAATAGGTTTTTGCTACCTCATCTGAGAGCAGGATGATGTAGGCAAGGAGATCCTGAATCCCACGATCTGTCACTTAGATTACTGGGTGCAGCCATTCTGACACCATGTGTGTTTTTAACTTTAGTAATGTATCAGAGTCCAGAGGGCTGTCCCTGCCTACACCTGACTCTTTATAGAGATTTGATTGATAGCTCAGAGTCAACTAACAGGGTGGTTCCTGTGCTCCACATTGGGGAAGTCTCTCTACAGGTGAACTGCTACTGCTTTGGTTTTCTATCATGACTGAACTTTGTCTTAACCCTTACAGCATACTGGCTTCAGCTTATATAGCAAAAACCTGCTGACAGACTCCCTTTACGACCAAGGATGTACCGGTATGTCCTTGGTCATGTCGGGGTAATCACTGCCAGCTGCTGCTGTGAGCCAATGGTGATCCCTGCACATGTCTGCTGATTTGAACAGTAGACTTGTGGGGTTAACAGGTATGGGTGAATCCGTGATCCACCCGTGCCTGCTTGCCACTTAGCTAGTGCTGTCAAAATGTGACAGCGCAATTTAATGGCCACGGTGGAGATCGCACCATTTTCCGCAGCCATCGGCAGCCCCGTGATGCGATCACGGGGAGGCGATGGTTGCCATGATAGTGACTGGTCATGTGATGACTCCTGTCGCTATCATAACGTATTTCCTGTGCGAAACGACAGAGCTCTGATCAGCAGAAATGAACAAGTGATCAGACTGTGTAGTGATAAAGTCCGCTAGGGGGACTAGTAAAATACATAAAAAATACAGAAAGAAAAGTTTTTAAAAATATGGAGAAAAAAACCAACCTAAAAGTTCAAATCATCCCCCATTCGCCCCATTGAAAATTAAACAGTTAAAAAAAAAATTCATATTTTGTATCGTTGTGTTCAGAAATGTCCGATCTCTGAAAATATAAAATCAATTAATCTGATCGGAACATGGCGTGGTGAGAAAAAAATTCCAAACTCCAAAATTACATTTTTTGGTTGCTGCAAAAATTTTTTAAAATGCAATAACAGGCACTCAAAACGTAGCATCCGCAAAAAAATGGTATAATTAAAAATGTCAGCTCAAGACGCAAATAAAAGCCAATAAAGAGCCCCAGATCACAAAAAATAAAAATGCTATGGGTCTCAGAAAATGGCGCAAAAAGCGTCATTTTTTTGGACAAACTTCTGGTTTTTTTTTTAACCCCTTAGATAAAAGTAAAAGTCTACATGTTTGGTATCTACGAACTTGTACTGACCTGAGGCATCATACCAACACATCAGTTTGACCATATAGTGAACACTGTGAATAAAATATCCCCAAAGCACTTTTTTTTGCAGTTCCACTGCACTTGGATTTTTTTTTCCTGTTTTCCAGTACACTATATGGTAAAACGTATGGTTTCATTTAAAAGTACAATGCGTCCTGCAAAAATAAGCCCTCATATGGCAAAATTGACGGAAAAATACATTACGGCGCTCGGAAGAAGGGTAGTAAAAAATGAAAACAAAAAATGGAAAATTGCCCGGGGGTGAATGGGTTAAAGAACACACCAAATTTACAGAGTTATAGAAACTGTACACTGACTACTTTACATTGTATCAAAATGTAATACCTTCAGTGCTGAGGCACTGAAAAAATATAATAATATATAAACAAAAATGTGAGATGTGTATTCACTTTTGTGATATACTGCCTTTTCAGGCTATGGGCCAGACACAGATCTGCATGAGAATCTGCTTCCGCTGATATTAAATAAAAGGGAGCATTGCAGTGTGAGACATGTAACTAACACAAAGAAAACAGAAAGAACTGAACTGAAATGTAAGTCTGTATACATGCAATGTGTAGGAGCATGTTCACACTGGCCATTAAACAGTTACACCCATAACAAAACAGAAATGAGCAAATGCCCTAAAATAAGTAAATAAATAGCAATAGTGCATGTAAATAAAATGGGGATCTCTAGTTAACATTATTTTGATTAAAAAAAAATATGGAAAATCCATCCCATCACGTCAAGATGACCAATAGTGGGACGGTCCTTGCATCTAATATTTAAAAATGTACCATGTGTCTAGTGACGTAAATGTGAATTAGGATTGAGAAAGCCCAAAGCCCAACATGGACACCCAGCAATAGGATGCTATATGTATGTAAAGTCCGGCTCAAAGAATGGGGGACCACACCATTGTTTGTAATTACTGGGGAAAAAAACCCACAAAACCAAAAGAAATTAACTGGAATGTAAGTTTGTATACGTCACACTGTCCAATAAACAGCAGAACTAAAGAAAAAGGCAAAAATGAGCAAATACCCTAAAATAAGTAAATACATATCAAGAAGTATAGCAATAAGTAGTAATAGTGCATGTAAATAAAATAGGGTACATAGCAGTGATGAGCAAGAATTACCATACTCTGGTGCTTGGTACTCATAACAAGCTTTTTGACTTTTGGACGAGCTTGACTCGTTACTGAGTATAATGGAAGTCAATGGGGAATGCTATCATTTTTCCAGAAGATCTTCTGGAAAAATGCTCATGTTCCCCATAGACTTCCATTATACTTGGTAAACGAGTCGAGCCCGTCTCAGCGTCAAAATGTTTGTTATGAATTATGAGCCCCTGAGCATGGTAGTGCTTGCTCGTCACTAGTGCTTGGTTAATATTGGGACCTGGTCTTGCTCAATCCTCATTCACATTTATATAACAAGACATATGGTAAGGTTTTAAATATTAGATTGTAGAACCATCCTGATATGGTCACCTGCAAGTGGTGGGATGGCTTTTACATGGTTTGTTTTTTTAATCAAAATAATGTTCACTAAGTACCCTATTTTATTTCAAATTTATTTTAGAATATTTGCAAATTTTTACTTTTTTTTTTCTTGGGTGTTTTCATGTAACTAACACAGAAGAGTAGAAGTGAACTTTGTCTTCTTAGGCTAAGTTCACATTTCCGCTAAAATCTATCAGTCACAATCCGCGGCTCTTGTAAACAGCGGAATCCGTTTAGCGGATTCCGCTGCTCCCATAGACTTGTATGAGCAGCGGATTGTGACTGATGATGCTGCGTTGCACCCTCCGCCCGACTGATCAGTCGTGGAACGACTGACCGCCGGGCGGGGGGAACGCAGCATGTAACGTTTTTTGAGCAGCGAGATCCGTCGGATTTCGCTGCGCATGCTCTCTGGCTCCCTGCACACGTCACCAGCTTTGGTTGGTTACCCGATATTTACCCTGGTTACGGTGCAAGGAGCCAGCGCTAAGCGGTGTAGGCCCGTAACCAAGGTAAATATCGGGTAACCAAGGTAAACATCGGGTGCTTTGCTGTTACCCGATATTTAGGCTGGTTACGTGTGCAGGGAGGCCGACACTTCCCCGCTCGGCCCCGCCCCCTCCCGCACTCCGCACATGTATGTACACACACACACACACACACCTGTCCCCAGCCATGCAGACAAGCACTGACACCCTCGTCTGGCCCCGCCCCCTGCTCGGCTCCGCCCCCTCCCGCACTTTGCATGTGCACACACACACATACATACATACATACATGCACATACACACACTCACTCACACATACACTCACCTGTCCCCCAGCCATGCAGACCGCAGCACTTCTACTGACATCCTCAGCGCCTGGCCCCGCCCCCCGCTCGGCTCCGCCCCCTCCCGCACTTTGCATGTGCACACACATACATACATACATACATACATGCACATACACACTCACTCACTCACAGATACACTCACCTGTCCCCAGCCATGCAGACCGCAGCACTTCCACTGACATCCTCAGCGCCTGGCCCCGCCCCCCCGCTCGGCTCCGCCCCCTCCCGCACTTTGCATGTGCACACACATACATACATACATACATACATACATACATACATACATACATGCACATACACACACTCACTCACTCACAGATACACTCACCTGTCCCCAGCCATGCAGACCGCAGCACTTCCACTGACATCCTCAGCGCCTGGCCCCGCCCCCCGCTCGGCTCTGCCCCCGAACTCCGCCCCCCGCACACAACGGAATCCGACAAAGAAGAATTCTGTTCTTTGTCATCCGTTGTACAGCGTTGAACAGCGTATCAGTCACATGCGTCAAGCGACGCATGTGACTGATACAAATCAACGGAAATGTGAACTTAGCCTTACAAACATGTTTGCTGCAGTTCTCACAGCTCTGCTGCATTGCAACAATACTGCAACATTGGTTGCCTGTGTGATGGAAGTTGAGCTGAGAGGAACCTGCAGATGTGTCAGTTGGAATCACACACCGCTCTGTAGTAAGAGCAGGGAACCGCAATCACATATCACACTGGTAAAGCCAATCTTTATCTCCAGGGGTTTTCCCACGAGCAAAGTTCATTTTAAAGTTGATCTTAGTCAATGATGTTGGAATAGCAATAATTTCCATGGCTGGATGTTATTAAACATAACATTCCTGTGCCTAGATAATCTTATATATGTGCGCCTGCTACGTACTGTGCATACCACAGCTTCTCGGCAGTGAGGATGCAAAAGAGTATATAGACAAGGCAGCTGGTGATCACAGCTGATTCTTTTTAGTAAGTAAAATATTTCCATGCCTTTTTTTTTTTTTTTAATTATTTTAAATGCTTTGCCTCAAAGAATAACTTGCTATCCAATGCCTGTATTGTCTGTATACTTTTTTTTTACATTTTTTTACACTTCCTCCCAGGCCCAAGAGATGTGGTATGTTCAGACCAGGTCCCTGACTGTCAGACACAGCCATTACACAGTACATAGCAGTGACACATATATAAGATTATCTCAGCATAGAAACATTTTTTATAAACATCCAATTGTCGAGATTATTATTATTATAAGATCTATTGACTAAAATGAATGTTGTCCGTGAGACAAACCCTTTAAAATAAGCTCTGGAGGAAGAATCTCACGCAGCTCAGTGTCCGGCCCATAACCTGGAACCACTCACGTATAAGAAAAACATGAATTTCTCTGGAAACAGACATCTGATCACAGATATCAAGGTATCATTTTATTCAGCTTACGATGGCCTACTTTCCTGTATGTGAAGTAACTGCGGCACTTCTGTCAAGAGTGGTGCAAAAGCCGGATCTAATCTCGTAATGTAATTTCAATGAAACCTGGCACTCACAATGATGGACTGAATCGTGGTATTTTTTTATTATTATAAAGTACTTGCAATCCAAAGTCAATAACATCTCGGTCAAGATAGATCTGCGCAGTATGGATTGCCTCGGAACATGCATGGTGCTGTGAAGCGCAATAGTGCTGTGTCTTCACTCACAAGGAGGCACGCCGTATAGACTGCTTAGGAGGGTTGATGCTACTGACAGATTTCCTCTTAAAGAGAACCTGTCAGGTCCCATATGCATTCTGAGCTATAAGCAGTGTGTTGTGTGGCCTAATAACTCTTCCTACCTATCCCTATGTTGTAATATTGTGTAATATGAAAGTAATAAGCGTTTTATTACTTACATATTCCCAATACCAATGTAAATATGCAGGGGCTCTAGCCCCATGGGCGTCACATCGCCCTGTGGGTGTGATACCATGGATTTACATTTGTGACGTCACCATCAGCATCTTCAGATACCGTGCGTGCGCGCTTGCCATTCTTGCAGCCGTCATCAGGTTCCTTGCTTTAGTGCTTCAGATGCGGTCTGTGCATCTGTGCAGAAGTCTTCTGAGCATGCGCAGAATGAGTCTGAAGCAGAGAAGCAAGCATCCAGATAACAAGGCCTCGCACGTACGGGATCTGAAGACGCTGATGGTGACGTCGCACATTTAAATCCATGGTATCACGCCCACAGGGGCGTGATACCACGGAATACATGCAAACGCCCACAGGGCGATGTGACACCCATGGGGCTACAGCCCCTACTCATTTACATTGGCAATATGTAAATAGGGAATATGTAAGTAATAAAACATTTTTTATTACTTTCATATTCCACAATATTACAACACAGGGATGTGTAGGAAGGGGTTATTAGGCCACACAACACACTGCTTATAGCTCAAAATGCATATGGGACCTGACAGGTTCCCTTTAAAGGGAACCTGTCTTCAGAAATTTGGCTTTCAACCTAAATGTCTCCCCCTCTGCAGCTCCTGGGCTGCATTCTAGTAAGGTTTCTATACTTTTTGTGCCCCCTTTTAAACCAAAATAAATACTTTATAAAACTGTACCTTTCGGTTTGAAAATCTTGTAAATTCTCCATGGGGGCGGGCCGTGTGGCGTCCATTGCTGTATCTTACGCCGTCCCCCATGCTCCAAATCATCCCTCAGGACGCCGCCCACTGCGGCCCGAGGTCCCGTGCACGCCAGGACACCAAGTGACGTGGTCGCAGGCACGAGAGTATGGGCGGCGCTGTGATTGCATCGCAAGTGCCCGCCCATACTCTCTTGGCCGCGCTCTCCCCTCTGTACGTCGCTCAGATCCTCCGCTTCTCCTATAGTGGCCTGCTTCGCTCCTCCCATCTATTTCCTGCTGCAGGGTACGATGGGAAGGAGGTGACGTTGGGCCGGCGCAGAACGCTGGAGGCAGTGGGGAAAGGGCGGGCACGAGAGTATGGGCGGGCACTTGCGATGCAATCACAGCGCCGCCCATTACTCTCGTGCCTGCGACCACGTCACCAGGTGTCCCGGCGTGCACGGGACCTCGGGCGCAGTGGGCGGCGTTCTGAGGGATGATTTGGAGCATGGGGGACGGCGTAAGATACAGCAATGGACGCCACACGGCCCGCCCCCATGGAGAATTTACAAGATTTTCAAACCGAAAGGTACAGTTTTATAAAGTATTTATTTTGGTTTAAAAGGGGGCACAAAAAGTATAGAAACCTTACTAGAATGCAGCCCAGGAGCTGCAGAGGGGGAAACATTTAGGTTGAAAGCCAAATTTCTGATGACAGGTTCCCTTTAAGTATGTGATTGTTGTATGAGAATGTGATAAAAAAAAAAATAGCAAAACACACAAATATGTTCTGACTTTACATATATTACATAAATTACGTGGTTCATTTAGAATATTGTTTAAATGACCTTAAAAGGGAACCTGTCAGGTCCCCCATACCCTCCAACTGAGCAGAATTCATACCTGTATGCCCAAATTCCCTTCCTAACCAGCTCTGTATAATGCTATTCACTAATATGAATATTTAAAAATACAACTTAGAAACCTCACTTTCCCTATGCTAATTCGGGCCTGTGACTTGTCTCAAGGGCAGTAGGTAGTTCATTGGCTAGTCGGCCCTTCTTCCATGTTCTCATGCCCCTGAGGGCAATTATGAAGAGAAAAGATTACCACAGTCTGGAGTGATCACCTGGCTTTGTGATTCACATTGCCACTGTAGGTGTGATAGCATGATGTCCACGAGATGGCGTCACCACCAGCTAATCGAAATCTCGCGCATGGCACATTTTGGCCACGTCTGTGTGCTTCAGAGCAGGGTGGATGCTTCCTAACTTCATTATGCTCACTGTGCATCACCGGAAGTTCAGAAGGTGTGAGTGTACGTGAGTGAGATTTCCATTAGCTGGCGTTGACGTCAACTTGTGGAAATCAAGTTATCATGTCTACAGTGAATAGCATTATACAGCGCTGGTTAGGAAGGGAATTAGGGCATACAGATATGAATGCTGCCAGGTTGGAGGGCATCAGGGACCTGACAGGTTACCTTTTAAATAACATTTTGAAGGGATTGGGAAATACATTTCTAGTGGCTTATTATACAACTACCGCACAAACTTTTTACACCAATATTTTTTCATAACAGATAACTACTGAAGAGATTCAGAATGAAGTATGTGATCAGGATGAAACAGGGAAAGTAATGAAAGTTTTACTGTAAATTTCATTATTTTTACCTTTCATCATGTAATGGACATGAGCAGTAACAACATTTTTTTTATTTTGCAGCAACAGAACACCCAAAAGGTAGAAGCAAGTAAAGTCCCAGAGTATATCAAAAAAGCTGCCAAGAAAGCTGCAGAATTTAATAGTAACTTAAATCGTGAAAGGATGGAGGAGAGACGAGCTTACTTCGACTTACAAACACATGTGAGACACCAGCTTTCATTTTGTATTACGTGAAATGTGACCAATTAGAAATAGCTTGGCCCATGCTGTCTGCCTCTATTTACTCTGTACTGAGCTCAAAATGTTAAAGGGAACCTGTCAGCAGATTTGGGGCCTATAACCTGCGGCCACCACCACCAGGCTCTTATGTACAGCGTTCTAAGTTGTATATAAGAGCCCAGGCCGTTGTGTGGAGTTGAGCCATATGGGAGTTTCTCTTCTCCGGTTCCGGCGCCTCCTCTTTCAGCCATCTTCGTCCTCCTTCTGAAGCCTGATCTGCTCAGGGCAGATCAAAGTGCGCCTGCGCTGGATTTCAATGCTGGAGAGTGTGGATGATTTAGGACGCATCATGCACCCCAGCTTCAGAAGAAGGACGACAAAGATGGCCGAATGAGGAGGCGCCGGAACCGGAGAACGAAGAAGCCCATATGACCCAAGTTCCCACCAATCGTTTAGGTAAGTATTATGAAGTGATTTTTACGTTCTACACAGCAGCCTGTTTGAATGCTGTATATAAGAGCCCACTGTCCGTTAGGTAATATTACATACCACTGCACTACAAAGATTGATGGGAGAATTAATGGAGGCTACTGTGACTACTGAAGGGGTGGTTTGGGGAGGCTTGTGACTACTAAAATGCTGCTGGGAGGCTTATTACAGAAGGTGTGACTACTGACTGAGGAACAGAGAATGCTGTCTATACTTGGGAAAAAACTTTTTGACAGTGAGGGTGATCAATGAGTGGAACAGGCTCCTCACAAGAGTTTGTGAGTTCCCCTTCAATGGAAGTCTTCAAAAACTGACTGGACAGACATCTGTGTGCAACGATTTAGTGAATCCTGCTTTGAGTAGGGGTTTTTTGTTTGTTCATTGACTGACGGGCACCCAGTTTACACGCCAAGATAATTGTGAATCGAGCATTGATAGCAACGCTTTTTGTGTTTTTGTTAAACATTTTAGGTGATTCAGGTACCTCAAGGAAAGTATAAGATTCTACCTGCTGAAGTGACCAAAGTAAGCCCATACCCTGTTTCCCTTATACCTGGACAGTTTCAGGAGTATTATAAAAGGTAAATGTTTTCTGTGCTGACTATATTTTCTACTTTACTTAAAGCGAACCAATCATGAGGATTTTCGTTTATATCCTAAAGCCAGTGCTGTACCGGCACTATCAGGCTGATTTTCTACATACCATTAGTGGTCAGCTCGGATGTTTAGGTTTTCAAATCCATTAAAGTGAAGTTTAAAAAATCGGCAGCTGCTTGAGTGGCAGCTGCAATGGAGCAGATAATCTCTGGGTGGGTATTCATATGGATTCCCACCCCCCTGGTTGCCCTCCCTCTCTCTGTTCTCTATGCTAATTTTACTATTCACTAAGTTGGCGTCGAAGTTGGCGCTTGCACATAGCGCTTATCTCCGGCGCCATATTTGTGAAGATCTTGTTACCCCCTGCTATTCTATTCTTGTGGCTGAGAGGACAGCGCATGCGCCTTCGCATCTCCTGCTCTCGTTGTGACTGCGGGAGCACGCGTGGTCACACCAGAAGTGGAGACCGCCGCTGAAACAGCTGATCAGAGGACGTGACAGACCGGAGGAACAAGCCGACTGCAGCGTGCCAGCGACATCGGCACGTGATCGCACGGCACGGGGTCAGGTGAGCTAAGTTCACAATGGACTTGCCTATCCCCGTGACGTCAGTGCCGCTGTGCTGGCATGGTGTCCTGGCAGGCTGCTGTGCTGGCACGGTGTCCTGGCAGGCTGCTGTGCTGGCACGGTGTTTTCTTCTGCAGCTAATCGCGTCCTCCGATCAGCTGTTCTCCACTTCTGTTGTGACCGCGCGCGCTCCCGCGGTCACAACAAGAGAAGAAAATGCGAAGGTGCATGCGCCGCCCTCTCAGCCGCAAGAATAGAATAGCAGGAGTAACACAATCTTCACAAAGATGGCGCCGGAGATAAGCGCTAAACATCTGAGCCGACCACTAATGGTATGAAGAGAATCAGCCTGATAGTGCCAGTATAGCACTGGCTTTAGCTTATATGAAAAGCCTGATGATTGGTTCCCTTTTAAATGTTTAACTTGAGTTTGTTTTACAATAATTGTATATAATTTGGCCTTTTATTTTGCCAGATTTAAAATTAAATGACCCCAATTCACAACACCGGCATTTCACTTCTTTGCCTCTTAATGAATCCGGTGCATCTGAAAAGGGGGGTGTTCCTCGCCACTAATCTTAGTCCACTCTTGGGCTGGAGTGAGATTTGTGGTGTAAGGAACGCCGCCGCTGATCATGCATTTGTCCAACTGGGGCTGCCACGCCTCTGTCCCGTCTGAGCACTGCCCACTTCGTCAGAGCTGGGCAAAAATGGCTTGACACTTCAAAATTTTGCTACTTTTTCAAAACGTTTTGTTTCAGATTGTTACTGTTAAGTCTTTCATGAATCCGGGCCAATATGTTCCATCCTTTATCCACTGTTTCTAAATGCAAAGTAACTAACCCCTTAAGGAGTACCTATCACCTGTAAGTAAAATGAATTGGAAGAAATGCCCAGGAGTACCCCTAATACCACCCTAAATAACCCATCTTTCTAACAAAGGTCAAGACCGAACCCTAGGTTGTGAGATGCTGGCATGCAGAGCAAAGTACAAGATCTGTTCACATCGGCGATCGCTCCATTTATATACCGCTTTTATTACAGGCTGAGTGAGTGTCAGCCATACATGGCAGCTGACTCCTTGCAGCATAATAATAATAATTAATAATTTTATTCATTTATATAGCGCTATTAATTCCACAGCGCTTTACATACATTGGCAACACTGTCCCCATTGGGGCTCACAATCTAGAGTCCCTATCTGTATGTCTTTGGAGTGTGGGAGGAAACCGGAGAATCCGGAGGAAACCCACGCAAACACGGGGAGAACATACAAACTCCTTGCAGATGGTGTCCTTGGTGGGATTTGAACCCAGGACCCCAGCGCTGCAAGGCTGCAGTGCTAACCACTGAGCCACCGTGCCGCCCTGCATCAACCACAATCGGTGCTAGCACTCATCGCTGTCGTTTAACCTTCTAGATGCCGCTGTCAATATATGGTTAACCGATGAAGGGGGCTACCTTTCTAACCCCATCAGCCCCCCCTTCTTGATGCCATGGTGATTCTGCCAACTACAGCGGTGTATTAGGCCCTGGCAAAAGCAGAATCTAACAGGCCAATGTAAAACTGAAACATCTGATGCGCTTCAATACATGTAATAACAAAAATACTGACATATTTGGTATCACCACATCCAGAATGACCCAAACTATGAAATGGTTAACAAAAATGTAACTTTCTCTTCATACTGACACACAAAAGAAGTAATGCGAAGCTATCAAAAAAAGTATCACTAAAAACATTGCACAGAAAAGAAGTCTTCGTGCAACTGTCAATGGAAAAATATATAGTTCTCAGAATATGGCAATGCAAAGCTCCCATTTTCTGTAAAAAAAAAACCCAAAAAAAAATTGGTGTGCAACAGTGTCAAAACATAAAAACATAAATCTGATACGGTTGTAATCGTACTGACCCGATGAATAAAGCTGGCTCGCCTCTTATATCATATGGTGAATGTTGAAAAAACTAAATATAAACATTATAAACTGAAAAACCCCAGACCCACCTGTGCCCCTATTATATAAAAGCAGGGGATAATAGGTAAAAAAAAGTAGGAAAACCATGAATTGCACACCTGTCTAATGTGCACCGAGTGAAAAAGATCTTTATCAAATCACCATTGTGCTAAGAGGACCCATATACCCTGCTAATACACTTTGCACTTGGATCTGATGTTACGTTATGTTAGATCTTATGATAACAATTCACAGTATTAGGTACACATGTAGTTATAGTGCCACAAATACTAATACAAACCAAACAGTAAAGAAACATCCGGTAAAAAAGTGGACCTCATCAGTAGTATGTATAAAGGAATGTGGGATAAACGTATATATTATGCAGTGGCCTGTATAACTATTTGTAGCACAAGAAATCAAAAACTGCTATAGAGGCAAACCTAGTGATATGTTAACTTGTAAATGTGTTACAATAAAAGGACCTCATACACAAATAGTAAAACAGTGAGAGCAATATCATGAATGCCACTGGCAGTGTCCACATGAGGCACAACTATTTAGGTTGGCAAAAGAAAAGGTACGGGATGCAATCATCCCTGTGCAATCGTCCAAGATAGGATGTGTAATGTCTATCCAGTAGTTCTGCGTCTCACAAATGTTCTTCTGTGTGATCTAAACACCTCAAACTTCGATTCGTCTCTCCATAACTTTTTTTCCAATCTTCCTCTGTCGAATGTCTGTGTTATTTTGCCCATAATAATCTATTCCTTCTTTTTCGCTCCATTGGGAGACCCAGACAATTGGGTGTATAGCTTCTGCCTCCGGAGGCCACACAAAGTATTACACTTTAAAAAGTGTAACCCCTCCCCTCTGCCTATACACCCTCCCGTGCATCACGGGCCCATCAGTTTTTTGCTTTGTGTTGAAGGAGGCACACATTCACGCAAGCTCCACATTTTAGTCAGCAGCAGCTGCTGACTTTATCGGATGGAAGAAAAGAGGGCCCCTAACAGGGCTCCCGGCATGCTCCCTTCTCACCCCACTATTGTCGGCGGTGCTGTTAAGGTTGAGGTACCCATTGCGGGTACAAAGGCTGGAGCCACATGCCGTTTTCCTTCCCCATCCCTTAGAGGCTCTGGGAGAAGTGGGATCCTAACCGGTCACCATGCTCTGGGACCGGGCTCCCTCCGCAGCCCCTGGGGGAATCTGACGGACAGGAGACCGGGTATCATCAGGGACAGGCCCTGCTTCTCAGAGGTACTCTGTGTCCCCTTGGGGACGGCGCATAGAGCGCCTGTGTAACAGACGCTGCAGCGGCTGCTGTGTTTTTTGTGTCGCCGGGACTACCACGCCGACCGCGCCTGTTTGCCGGCCGCGTTACTAAATTTAGTCCCCGGCTTCTGCGGCCTAGTACCATATACCCCCGCCCCCGGGCCTGCCAGTCAGGGGTAAGGGCGGTACGCTAGACTGGACGTCAGCGGTGAGGGCTGGAGCATACTTGGGTATCCTCCTCCCCCCTCACTGAGCACTGTGGGGCACCAGATTCCCGCACTTTGAGTCACGCCCACGGCTCCCTCCTCCTCTGAGAACGCTGGCAGCCATTGTTATAATCACTTCTGCCGGTGGAGAACTTCAGAACGAGCGCCACAGCTCTGGGAGGCCCAGGCAGGGAATCTGGTGGACACACAACCGCTTTGGGCGGTCGGTAAGCCGCACCGGTTACCAGGTGCTGGCCCCCCTGGGTGCCGAAGTGTATATATATATCTATATATTGTATACATTTGCTCTGTTCGGCCGCATTATTTGCTTTTGGCTATATACCCTCACTAATTTCTCTAAGAGGAGACAACAGCATGTCGTCCGCAAAAATCAAGGGTGCCAAGGCACAGGCTTATTTTGGCGGCACCAGTCTACGGCTCAGCAGGTGTGTCAGGCGGCTACCTGGTCGAGTCTGCGCACTTTCACGAAACACTATCAGGTGCATGCCTATGCTTCGGCAGATGCCAGCTTAGGTAGGCGAGTCCTTCAGGCGGCGGTTGCCCACCTGTAAGAGGGGGCCGTTTTACGGCTCTTTTTATCGAGGTATTCTTTTACCCACCCAGGGACTGCTTTTGGACGTCCCAATTGTCTGGGTCTCCCAATGGAGCGACAAAGAAGAAGGGAATTTTGTTTACTTACCGTAAATTCCTTTTCTTCTAGCTCCTATTGGGAGACCCAGCACCCGCCCCTGTTCCCTTCGGGCTGTTTGTTCTTTTGTGTACACATGTTGTTCATGTTGAATTGTTCTTTGGTTCATGGTTTCAGTTCTCCGAACATCCTTCGGATTGAGTTTACCTTAGACCAATTGATAAGTTTCCTCCTTCCTGCTTTGGCACCAAAACTGATGGGCCCGTGATGCACGGGAGGGTGTATAGGCAGAGGGGAGGGGTTACACTTTTTAAAGTGTAATACTTTGTGTGGCCTCCGGAGGCAGAAGCTATACACCCAATTGTCTGGGTCTCCCAATAGGAGCTAGAAGAAAAGGAATTTACGGTAAGTAAACAAAATTACCTTCTTTTATTAGCCAGTCTCAGATATGGCTTTTTTCTTTGCCACTCTGCCCTGAAGGCCAGTATTCCAGAGTCGCCTCTTCACTGTAGACGTTGACACTGGCATTTTGCGGGTACTATTTAATGAAGCTGCCAGTTAAGGACCTGTGAGGCGTCGATTTCTCACACTACAGACTCTATTGTACTTGTCTTGTTGATCAGTTGTGCAGCGGGGCCTCCCACTTCCCTTTCCACTCTGGTTAGAGCCTGTTTGTGCTCTTCTCTGAAGGGAGTAGTACACACCTTTGTAGGAAATCTTCAGTTTCTTGGCAATTTCTCGCATGGAATATCCTTCATTTCTAAGAACAAGAATAGACTGCCAAGTTTCACATGAAAAGTTCTCTTTTTCTGGCCATTTTGAGAGTTTAATGGAACCAACAAATGCAATGCTCCAGATTCTCAACTAGCTCAAAGGAAGGTCAGTATTTTAGCTCTCTAATCAGCAAAACTGTTTTCAGCTCTAACATACTTGCACAAGGGTTTTCAAGTGATTTCTAAACATCCATTAGCCTTCTAACACAGTTAGCAAACACAATGTACCATTAGAACACTTGAGTGGTGGTTGTTGGATATGGGCCTCTATACACCTACGTAGATATTGCATTCAAAACCAGATGTTTGAAGCTAGAATAGTCATTTACCACATTAACAATGTATAGAGTGTATTTCTGTTTAATGTTAGCTTCATTGAAATAAAATGTGCTTTTCTTTCAAAAATAAGGAAGCAGCTAAGTGACCCTAAATGTTTGAACTGTAGTGTAGCTGTCACAGAACACTACACATGTTCATGACAGATATATACATCTTTTTGTGTTAAGGGTAAATTTATTAAAAATTTAGAGAATTGCTAATTTTGCAAAATATTCATGAAATTTCAGATATTTTCATAAATAAACGCAGAATAGTACTTCCAACAATTACCACAAAAAACTGTCTCAAAATCACTGGGATTGGGAGAAATGTTCCAGGGTTATTACCAAATGTCACTTATGATAAATGAGGCTTTATTAGGAACTGACTATAACCTAAAGGGGTTAAACTGGGTGTGGCGGAATTGCACCACTTCCATGGTTGGTACAAATGCCAGGTTTGCGATTTATCTTTCCTACTTTTGGGAAAATATGCAATTTCTACATATGCACAACTTTGTTTTTCAGGTATTCCCCTAATGAACTCCGGTACCTGCCATTAAACACGGCTTTGTATGAGCCTCCATTAGATCCTCTAGACCCTGAACTGCTGGCTCTTGATAGTGATGGCGATTCCGATGAAGTTGATGAAGGACGTGAAAAGAAGAAGACCAAATCTTCAGTAATAATGTGTTTCTTTATTTTTTTCAATTGCATAGTTGAGCAAGACACAAGTCATGGTGTTTTACTTAGTTTGGAAGGGGGAGATATTACAGTGTATATAGACATCCTGGCTGTCTCGAGGGATGAATAAACCAACGTGTGGAAACAATATCTACCAAAAATAATAATGTAATAATGTTAATCAGCAGGGTAGGAAAATAATGTTAAAACTTAGCTTTTAATAATGAACCATTAAAAGAGTACCCAATGACAAACAACAATAAGAGCTTCAAGTAAGAAGGAATGGCGGCAACTCACTGGTGAACGTTAACGGCAATTTTTATTGCACAATCTGCAGCATTGTTACAATGTAACCAGGGAGGGGGGAGTGCAGGGGCGCCGGACGACGGCCGTTTCGCACCGTAGCAGGTGCTTCCACAGGTCCGAATTAGCAAAGTCAGATGAACCTCCCTCTTATGGAGGAGTCTGACAGGTGCAACTAAAAAGCTCAATGGCTGATGCCAGATAACAACAGCGTAACAGTATAATCCATATTACAGATAATCAATCAAAGTTGGATAGAGAAAACGAATACAGAGTGTAGAGAAAGTTATCAGCAAGGAATATGATGAACATTTATCATATATACTTGTTCCCTCTTCCAATAGAGATGCATTGCTGCTGAAAACCGAGAAGGTCTTTTTTTATATATATTGTGTGTAACACAATGTTATACCTTCTACTTGTTTTTTTACTTTTTTATTATTAAATCGTTTTAAAGATTATTTATTACTAGAGTTGAGCGCGGTTCGTGGTTCGTGGTTCTCCAGTTCTAGGCTCGAGTGATTTTTGGGCTGTTCGAGATCGAACTAGAACTCGAGCTTTTTGCTAAAAGCTCGATAGTTCTAGATACGTTCGAGAACGGTTCTAGCAGCAAAAAGCAGGGCTTTTTACAGCTACAGTGAGCAGGAGCCATCGCTGGCAGCCTGCCACAAGCTGGTAACCAAGATAAACATCGGGTATCCAAGCAAAGCGCTTTGGTTAGTAACCCGATGTTTATCTTAGTTACGTGCAGGAAGCCCACACTTTCCCGCTCAGCTCGCTCCACCCCCTCCTGCCCGCGGCATGTACACATACATACACATACACAAACACACACACACACACACACACATCCACCCCCCCCCCCCCCCCCCCCCGCCCGCCCGCCCGCCCGCTCGCTCGCTCGCTCGCTCGGCTTACCTGCGGTGATGAAGTCCCGCCATCCCGACCTCAGCGCTGTCACTGTCCTCCATGGCCGCCGCTTGTCACATCACCTATCGCTTCCGACCCGAGACTGACACTGGCGGTGACGTCACGGACCTCTCGCGATACTTGATGTGAAGGCGCCGGTCATTGACCTCAGTGACAGGGGCTGTCAGTGTGCTGGAGATCAGCGCAGGTAATGTACCTCACTGACAGCAGCACTTGTCACCCCCCTGCAGTGACCTGGGCTGACCCATTGATGTTAGCTCAGGTCACTGCACTGCTCTCCCAGCCAATGGGGAACGTCCTGCTCTTCATTGACTGGGACAGTGTGCATCGTCATGGCAACCCCTTGGATTACACCAGACCTGGATTTGTTTTTCAATCTAATAAATTGGTTAAAGAGGGAATGTTTTGGGGAGTGTTTTTTCAAATAAAAATGTGTTTGTCGGCTATTTTTTTTTTATTACTGACTGGGTTGGTGATGTCGGGTATCTGATAGACGCCTGACCTCACCAACCCCAGGGCTTGATGCCAGGTGACATTACACATCTGGTATTAACCCCAAATATTACCCCGTTTGCCACCGCACCAGGGCGCGGGATGAGCTGGGGCGAAGCACCAGGATTGGCGCATCTAATGGATGCGCCACTTCTGGGGCGGCTGCGGCCTGCTATTTTTAGGCTGGGGAGATTCCAATAACCATGGACCTCCCTAGTCTGAGAATATCAGGCCCCAGCTGTCTGCTTTACCTTGGCTGGTGATCCAATTTTGGGGGACCCCTACGTGTTTTTTTTTTTAATTATTTATTTAATTTAAAATAACAGCGTGGGGTGCCCTCAGTTTTGGATTACCAGCCAAGGTGAGGTTGCCAGCTGTGGTCTGCAGGCTGCAGCCGTCTGCTTTACCCTAGCTGGCTACAAAACTAGGGGGAACCCTATGTCATTTTTTTTTCATTTTTTTGGCTAAATACAAAGCTAAGCACCCCTTAGTGCCACATGAAAGGTACCAAAGGGTGTTCCACTTTTTCTCCATTTTTTTCTCCACTTTCTCTCCACTTTTTCTCCACTTTTTCTCCACTTATTCTCCACTTTTTCTCCTCTTATTCTCCTCTTATTCTCCACTTTTTCTCCACTTTTTCTCCACTTTTTCTCCACTTTTTCTCCACTTTTTCTCCACTTTTTCTCCACTTATTCTCCACTTTTTCTCCACTTTTTCTCCATTTTTTTCTCCACTTTCTCCACTTTTTCTCCACTTTTTCTCCACTTTTTCTCCTCTTATGCTCCACTTTTTCTCCTCTTAATCTCCACTTTTTCTCCACTTTTTCTCCACTTTTTCTCCACTTTTTTCTCCACTTTTTCTCCTCTTATGCTCCACTTTTTCTCCACTTTTTCTCCACTTTTTCTCCTCTTATGCTCCACTTTTTCTCCACTTTTTCTCCACTTTTTCTCCACGTTTTCTCCACTTTTTTCTCCACTTTTTCTCCTCTTATGCTCCACTTTTTTCTCCACTTTTTTCTCCACTTTTTCTCCACTTTTTCTCCACTTTTTCTCCACTTTTTCTCCTCTTAATCTCCACTTTTTCTCCTCTTATTCTCCACTTTTTCTCCACTTTTTCTCCACGTTTTCTCCACTTTTTTCTCCACTTTTTCTCCTCTTATGCTCCTCTTATGCTCCACTTTTTCTCCACTTTTTCTCCACTTTTTCTCCACTTTTTCTCCACTTTTTCTCCACTTTTTCTCCACTTTTTTCTCCACTTTTTCTCCACTTTTTCTCCTCTTATGCTCCACTTTCTCCACTTTTTCTCCACTTTTTCTCCACTTTTTCTCCTCTTATGCTCCACTTTTTCTCCACTTTTTCTCCACTTTTTCTCCTCTTATGCTCCACTTTTTCTCCACTTTTTCTCCACTTTTTTCTCCACTTTTTCTCCTCTTATGCTCCACTTTTTCTCCACTTTTTCTCCACGTTTTCTCCACGTTTTCTCCACTTTTTCTCCACTTTTTCTCCACTTTTTCTCCTCTTATGCTCCACTTTTTCTCCACTTTTTCTCCACTTTTTCTCCATTTTTTTCTCCACTTATTCTCCACTTTTTCTCCTCTTATTCTCCACTTTTTCTCCACTTATTCTCCACTTTTTCTCCTCTTATTCTCCACTTTTTCTCCACTTATTCTCCACTTTTTCTCCTCTTATTCTCCACTTTTTCTCCACTTTTTTCTCCACTTTTTCTCCTCTTATGCTCCACTTTTTCTCCTCTTAATCTCCACTTTTTCTCCACTTTTTCTCCACTTTTTTCTCCACTTTTTCTCCTCTTATGCTCCACTTTTTCTCCACTTTTTCTCCACTTTTTCTCCACTTTTTCTCCTCTTAATCTCCACTTTTTCTCCACTTTTTCTCCACTTTTTCTCCACTTTTTCTCCACGTTTTCTCCACTTTTTCTCCACTTTTTTCTCCACTTTTTCTCCTCTTATGCTCCACTTTTTCTCCACTTTTTCTCCACTTTTTCTCCACTTTTTCTCCACTTTTTCTCCACTTTTTCTCCACGTTTTCTCCACTTTTTTCTCCACTTTTTCTCCTCTTATGCTCCACTTTTTCTCCACTTTTTCTCCTCTTAATCTCCACTTTTTCTCCACTTTTTCTCCACTTTTTCTCCACTTTTTCTCCACTTTTTCTCCACTTTTTCTCCACTTTTTTCTCCACTTTTTCTCCACTTTTTCTCCTCTTATGCTCCACTTTTTCTCCACTTTTTCTCCACTTTTTCTCCACTTTTTCTCCACGTTTTCTCCACTTTTTTCTCCACTTTTTTCTCCACGTTTTCTCCACGTTTTCTCCACGTTTTCTCCACTTTTTTCTCCACGTTTTCTCCTCTTATGCTCCACTTTTTCTCCACTTTTTCTCCACTTTTTCTCCACTTTTTCTCCACTTTTTCTCCACTTTTTCTCCACTTTTTCTCCACTTTTTCTCCACGTTTTCTCCACGTTTTCTCCACTTTTTTCTCCACTTTTTTCTCCACTTTTTCTCCTCTTATGCTCCACTTTTTTCTCCACTTTTTCTCCTCTTATGCTCCACTTTTTCTCCACTTTTTCTCCACTTTTTCTCCACTTTTTCTCCACTTTTTCTCCACTTTTTCTCCACTTTTTCTCCACTTTTTCTCCACTTTTTCTCCACTTTTTCTCCACTTTTTCTCCACGTTTTCTCCACGTTTTCTCCACTTTTTTCTCCACTTTTTCTCCTCTTATGCTCCACTTTTTCTCCACTTTTTCTCCTCTTAATCTCCACTTTTTCTCCACTTTTTCTCCACTTTTTCTCCACTTTTTCTCCACTTTTTCTCCACTTTTTCTCCACTTTTTCTCCACTTTTTTCTCCACTTTTTCTCCACTTTTTCTCCTCTTATGCTCCACTTTTTCTCCACTTTTTCTCCACGTTTTCTCCACGTTTTCTCCACTTTTTTCTCCACTTTTTCTCCTCTTATGCTCCACTTTTTCTCCACTTTTTCTCCACTTTTTCTCCTCTTAATCTCCACTTTTTCTCCACTTTTTCTCCACTTTTTCTCCACTTTTTCTCCACTTTTTCTCCACTTTTTCTCCACTTTTTCTCCACTTTTTTCTCCACTTTTTCTCCTCTTATGCTCCACTTTTTCTCCACTTTTTCTCCACTTTTTCTCCACTTTTTCTCCACTTTTTCTCCACTTTTTCTCCACTTTTTCTCCACTTTTTCTCCTCTTATGCTCCACTTTTTCTCCACTTTTTCTCCACTTTTTCTCCACTTTTTCTCCTCTTATGCTCCACTTTTTCTCCACTTTTTCTCCATTTTTTTCTCCACTTATTCTCCACTTTTTCTCCTCTTATTCTCCACTTTTTCTCCACTTTTTCTCCATTTTTTTCTCCACTTTCTCCACTTTTTCTCCACTTTTTTCTCCACTTTTTCTCCTCTTATGCTCCACTTTTTCTCCTCTTAATCTCCACTTTTTCTCCACTTTTTCCTCCACTTTTTTCTCCACTTTTTCTCCTCTTATGCTCCACTTTTTCTCCACTTTTTCTCCACTTTTTCTCCACTTTTTCTCCACTTTTTCTCCACTTTTTCTCCACTTTTTCTCCTCTTAATCTCCACTTTTTCTCCTCTTATGCTCCACTTTTTCTCCACTTTTTCTCCACTTTTTCTCCTCTTATGCTCCACTTTTTCTCCACTTTTTCTCCTCTTAATCTCCACTTTTTCTCCTCTTATGCTCCACTTTTTCTCCACTTTTTCTCCTCTTATGCTCCACTTTTTCTCCACTTTTTCTCCTCTTATGCTCCACTTTTTCTCCACTTTTTCTCCACTTTTTTCTCCACTTTTTCTCCTCTTATGCTCCACTTTTTCTCCACTTTTTCTCCACTTTTTCTCCACTTTTTCTCCACTTTTTCTCCACTTTTTCTCCTCTTAATCTCCACTTTTTCTCCTCTTATGCTCCACTTTTTCTCCACTTTTTCTCCACTTTTTCTCCTTTTATGCTCCACTTTTTCTCCACTTTTTCTCCTCTTAATCTCCACTTTTTCTCCTCTTATGCTCCACTTTTTCTCCACTTTTTCTCCTCTTATGCTCCACTTTTTCTCCACTTTTTCTCCACTTTTTCTCCTCTTATGCTCCACTTTTTCTCCACTTTTTCTCCACTTTTTCTCCTCTTATGCTCCACTTTTTCTCCACTTTTTCTCCACTTTTTCTCCACTTATGCTCCACTTTTTCTCCACTTTTTTCTCCACTTTTTCTCCTCTTAATCTCCTCTTAATCTCCACTTTTTCTCCACTTTTTCTCCACTTTTTCTCCACTTTTTCTCCACTTTTTCTCCACTTTTTTCTCCACTTTTTCTCCACTTTTTCTCCTCTTATGTTCCACTTATTCTCCACTTTTTCTCCACTTTTTCTCCACTTTTTCTATGGTCGGTCTACCCATTAGCTCTGCCATGCATACTGTAGCTCTACACCTACTGCACATGTTACTTTATGATTGACATCTCTTTCGTACCAGAGCTGTCTAAGTCTACTCTGACCCCATATTTGTCATTACTATATTGTCCTTGTACTGTATTATGACATTTGTATCATGTGTTTCATTTCTTGCTGTGTTGCAATTTTTTTGCTGCATCCCAATTGTACCTCTACATTGTTCGAGTTTATGTTATTGTTCTCTCACTCTTATGTGATACTGATTATTGTCATTTTTCATGATTACATGCAGATAAGTCCAATCTGACGAAGGCTCAGGCCGAAACGTCATTTGTAACTTGTTTTGGACAAAAACATATATGCTTATGAAAAAAAATTTTTCTTAATACGGACCAATAAAGAGTGATTTTGCATTACTATCCGTTGTGACTTACTGACTTAGTCTGGGAGATATAGAGTGCCGAGGTTACTCACTAATTTTATCTATTATTACCTCTGAGCACCTATATACCAGTGAGCAGAGCTTCCTCTACAGTAGTTCTCCTGATTAGGCATGCCCTTACCTCATGAGCAGGGCATTGCAGCTTTGGTAGCAACCATTACGACATGGACTCTGCTGCTGTGGACCCGGGGAGAGTGAGTGCAGATTCATTGCACCCACACTCCTCACATGAAGGGTCCGCACTCCTAGAAAATGGGGGATACGTTCCCTGAGTGTCTCCCCCCCATATTCTAGACGGTCCAGAGTCGTCGTGGGACCCCTTTATTTTTTTTCTTACAATAAATTGGTGAAAGAGGAAATGTTTTGGGGACTGTTTTTTCAAATAAATTTCTTTTGTCGATTTTTTGTTTTTGTTAGTACTGACAGTTTATGATGTTGGGTATCTAATAGACGCCATGACATCACAAACTGCTGGGCTTGATCTCAGGTGACTTTACAGCTAGTATCAACCCGATTTATTACCCCGTTTGCCACTGCACCAGGGCACGGGATGAGCTGGGGTGAAGCGCCAGGATTGGCGCATCTAGTGGATGCGCCACGTCTGGGGTGCCTGCGGCCTGCTATTTTTAGGCTGTGAAGGCCCAATAACTATGGACCTTCCCACCCTGAGAATACCAGACCACAGCTGTCCGCTTTACCTTGGCTGGTGATCCAATTTGGGGGGTCCCCTACTTTTATTGTGTAATTATTAATATTTATAAAATAATTATAAAAAAGAGCCTGAGGGGACCTCCACATTGGATCCCCAACCACGGTAAAGCTGCCAGCTGTGGTTTTCAGGCTACAGCCGTCTGCTTTACCCTAGCTGGCTATCAAAAATGGGGGGACCCAACGTAATTTTTTTTTTTTAACTATTTTTTAAATAGAAAAAATTAATGGGCTTCCCTGTATTTTGATTGCCAACCAAGGTAACGGCAGGCAGATGGGGGTGGCAACCCATAGCTGTCTGCTTTATCTGCGCTGAGAATCAAAAATACCGCGGAGCGCTACGTCATTTTTTTAAAGATTTATTTTTACAGCACTGTGATGTCCAGCAATCAAAATACAGGGAAGCCCATTTTATTTTTAGTTATTTAAATAAATAATTAAAAAAAATATATGTTAGCTCCCACTGCATTTTTTGTATTGCTAGCTAAGGGTAATCCAAGCAGCTACTGGCTGCTAACCCCCACTGCTTGGTGTTACCTTCACTGGCAATGGAAAATCCAGGGAAGCATTTTTTTTTTTTTTGCCAAAAAGCTACAAAAAAAGGACGTGAGCTTCGCCATATTTTTGTATGCTAGCCAGGTATAGCAGGCAGGTGCTGGAAGAGTTGGATACAGCGCCAGAAGATGGCGCTTCTATGAAAATGCCATTTTCTGAGGTGGCTGCAGACTGCAATTCGCAGCAGTGGGGCCCAGAAAGCTCAGGCCAACCGGTGGTGCGGATTCCAATCCCAGCTGCCTAGTTGTACCTGGCTGGACACAAAAATGGGGCAAAGCCTACGTCATTTGTTTTCTAATTATTTCATGAAATTCATGAAATAATAAAAAAAGGGCTTCCCTTTATTTTTGGTTCCCAGCCGGGTACAAATAGGCAACTGGGGGTTGGGGGCAGCCGTACCTGCCTGCTGTACCTGGCTAGCATACAAAAATATGGCGAAGCCACATAATTTTTTCAGGGGGCAAAAAACTTCTGCATACAGTCCTGGATGGAGTATGCTGAGCCTTGTAGTTCTGCAGCTGCTGTCTGTCTGTATGGAGAAGAGCAGACAGCAGCTGCAGAACTACAAGGCTCAGCATACTCCATCCAGGACTGTATGCAGAAGTTTTTTGCCCACCAAAAAAATGACGTGGGCTTCGCTATATTTTTGTATGCTAGCCAGGTACAGCTGGCAGCCACGGGCTGCCTCCAACCCCCAGTTGCCTATTTGTACCCGGCTGGGAACCAAAAATATAGGGAAGCCCGTTTTTTTTAATTATTTCACTTATTTCATGAAATAATTAAAAAACAAATGACGTGGGCTTCACCCTATTTTTGTGTCCAGCCGGGTACAACTAGGCAGCTGGGGATTGGAATCCGCAGCACAGGTTAGCCCGAGGTTTGTGGGCGCCTCTGCTGCGGATTTCAGTCCGCAGCCGTCCCAGAAAATGGCGCTCTCATAGAAGCGCCATCATCTGGCGCTGTATCCAACTCTTCCAACAGCCCTGGAGCCGGGTGGCTTGTTGGGTAATCATGAGTTAATACTGGCTTTGTTTTACCAGCCAGTATTAAGCCAGAGATTCTTAATGTCAGGCACGTTTGACCCGGCCATTAAGAATCTCCAATAAAGGGTTAAAAAAAGACACCACACAGAGAAAAAATACTTTAATAGAAATAAATACACAGACACATTAGAGACTCCATCTTTATTACCCCTGTCAGCCCTCCACGATCCTGCTCTTCTGTCTTCTTTCTTTCTAGTGTAGTAGTAGTGACGATTGTAGTGAGGGGCATCACTTGGGGCTGGGGAACCTCCATCCTAACTACAATGCTCACTACAATCGGGAAGCAGCGTACAGCCTTCACTCCGTGAGTGATCACTGCTGGCTGCTAGCGGTAACGCTGACAGACGCGTTACCATAGCAACGGTGCTCCCGGAGCCGCGGTTAGCGGTGACGTCACCGCTAACTGCGTTGCTATGGCAACGGTGATCTCCGTTAATGACCGGCTGTGTCAGCCGGTCCCTAACGGAACGGGGAGTCGACCGTGTGCTAGAGCATGTCGCCGGTACACGGCGATACACATATGTGCACCGTGTACCGGAGAGATGCACTCGCAGGTCCTACATGACGTGTCATAGTCATGTGACCAGTCTGTAGCCAATGAGATAATAGCCACGTGACTGGTCACATGGCTATTTTGACGTCACGATAGGTCCTGCTTCTCTGCTGGCAGTGCAGGTCACCGGGAGGATTCAGCGATCATCGGATGGAATAGCGGCAGGAGACAGAGTGCAGAAGGGATCGCGAGGACCGGTAAGTGTTATGGCAATGTTTATTAACTGTTTGTGTACATTTATAATGCATTTTTATGTGTTTGTGATTGCCTCCCATTATAGCCTATACGTTCGAGTTCGGTTCGTCGAACGTTCGACGAACCGAACTCGAACGGGACCCCCGTTCGGCGAACCGGCCTCGAGCCGAACCGGGACCGGTTCGCTCATCTCTATTTATTACTCTATTTTGAGAGGATAAAATCCTTATGTATGAAAAAATATGCTCTGCCGTGCAAGAAAAAAAAAAAAAAAAACAAACTACGATTATGGATCTGCCAAAGCAAGTACTTTTTTTCAAAAGGAAAATTTATGACAGTAAGTATGTGCATGGGTTGGATGTAATATCTATATTTATTCTTTACTTATTTTACTTTTTTTTTATGCCCTACTTTTAATTTAAAGATATCTGGCCTCTACTGGGGGGCTTTTTTCTATCTTTTAGCAGGAAATTTAAACACGCTAAGTGCCCGTTATAGGAAAACGGACATGTCGTTACGGTCATTGAGTCCCAAAGGACCCAATGCCTTAACCTCCATAATGAGGCGCGATTCCCTCTGTAAGAGTTGTTTATGAGTATCGCCACCTCTTCCAGATGGGGTGATCTTGAATACACCCGCAAAAGATAGAACATCTGGATTACCTGCGTGATGTTCTCTAATGTGCCTAATTAGCCTGGGGGACCCCTTCCCTGTTAAGATGGAATTATAGTGTTCTCGAAAACGTACGTATAGGCAGCGTATGGTTTTCCCTATATAGAAGAAGGAACAAGGGCAAAAGATTACATATACAACAAATTTGGTCTTGCATGAGATGAAATGTCTAACGGTGAAATTATGTTCACCTATATTCAGGACCTTGGCTGTCAGATGGAAGGAGCAAAAATTACAGTCCCCACACCTATAGTTCCCTATCGGTTGGGCACGGTCTAACCATGTTTTTTTGTGGCTAGTAAGCCTGTTCTGTACAAGTAGGTCTCCCAAGTTTTTGCTCCTTCTATATGTCACCAACGGTCCTTTCTTTGCCCTAGTAGATAAATCAAAATCCTCCTCTATTAAATGCCAGTGTCTTTTTATACTGGACCGGATAATGCTGTCCATTGGGCCAAACTTGAAACTAAAAAGGAATCTACCAGAATTTTCTTCCCCAGTTTTTCTTTGTTTTTTATTAGTAAGCTCAGGGGGTCTGGAGTTGGAGCGGAGCCGGGCTTTTTCAATAATATCGAGTGGGTAACCCCTATTCTGTAATCTGGTTGCTAAATCGACACTCTGCTCTTCATATTTTTTCTTGTTGTTGTTAATCCTTTTTATACGTAGGAATTGGCTGAATGGGAGGGACTGCTTGGTATGGGATGGGTGGTAGCTTTCATAGTGCAGTAGTGAATTCTTGGACGTGGGCTTCCTAAACACTTCCCGTGTTAACTCACCATTTTCTAGTGTAAGCCTCACGTCCAAGAATTCCAGCACAGTACCTCCAAACACACTGGTGAATTTCATGTTATGGGTGTTGGTTTCATTTAAAAACTGGACAAAGTCCTGAAAGTCTGATTCCGACCCATCCCAGACCAGAAAAATATCGTCCACGTATCTGAGATATTTTTTTATGTGCTTCAGAAAGGGATTAGTGGTGCTATAAATCAATGTGTCTTCCATTGAAGCCAAGAAGAGGTTTGCGAATGAACAAGCTACGGGGGTACCCATCGCGGTACCCCCGCATTGATGGAACCATTGTTCCCCGAATTTGAAAGAATTATGCTTCAAAATAAGATTTAATGCTTCCTCTATGAAGCAAGCCATATTATGTTCTACACCTAGATTGACGATTAGTTGTTTAATGATCTGGACCCCTTGATCTTGGGGTATTCTGGTGTATAGGCTTTCTATATCGATAGAAGCCATCACAAAGCCCTCCTGCCATTCAAAAGAATCTAAGGTGGAAACAAACATGCCAGTATCCCTGACATATGATGGAATTCTATCCAGCAATGGGTGAAGAAGCCAATCTATATACTCGGATAGGGGCTCAAAAACCGAGCCTATGCCCGAGACTATAGGGCGCCCAGGTGGTTTTTCACTATGTTTGTGGATTTTAGGTAGGCAGTACCAATGTGGCTTCTGTGGATACAAAGGTAGTAGCTTTTCTGCCATTTTGCTGGATAGAAAACCATTTGCAACTTTTTTGTTCAGGAAAGACCGAAGTTTTTCCTTATATCTATTTGTGGGATCAAACATAATTCTTTCATATGCGGAGGAATCCCCTAGCTGCCTGTCTGCCTCCTCCATGTACAACTTCTTGGGCCAGAGGACTGTACCCCCTCCCTTATCGGGTCTACGGATAACGATATCGTCCCAAGATTGTATAGTTTTTAATGCCTTATCCTCTGCATAAGTCAGGTTCTTTGGAGCTTCAGGATAGTTCAGTGCCTCTATATCCTTAATAACCAAATTTTGAAACAGATCTATTACATTGCCTGGTGCAGTTGGAGGGATGAAGGTAGATTTTAAGCCTCCTCTAAAGGGTGGGTTACCACATTGAACCCCATTGTTGCTAACAGGAGCGTCGAGATTTTCCTCGCTCAGCTCAGATAGAAACAACGCATCCTCACTAATATCTCCAAATGCACTCTTAGGACCAAAAAAGCCCAAGGGGCCAATTGTTACTGGGCTCTCCCCTTGGATTATTTTTGGCTGGGGTTCACTCTTGTTGTTATAAAATTTAGCTAGGTGTATTTTGCGACAGCTTTTAAAAAGGTCAATCTGAAAATCTGAAAAGTTAAAGGTCTCTGGTATGCAATAATTCAGTCCTTTATTCAGCACAGCTATCATATGAATATCCAGATTATGAGAGGATAAATTCCAGATGGTATTTTCCTTAGAGGTATAGGTATCTAATCTCTCCATGACACCTGCTTCTTTTTGTCCGTAAAAAGATTTTTTCTTGCCCCTTCCTCTCCTTGTCCTTTTTCCAAAGGGGCCGTTGTAAAGGCACTAGTAGTGGGGACCATGCTCGCTTTTCTCTTGGGGGGTGGTAAATCCTCTACCCCGCTTGAATCTGAGTCGGTCGTCCAGGCGTTCCTTTTTTCGTTTTGGTTTTGTTTGTATAATCTTTTTTTAGATTTTTTATTGTAATTAAAAGTGGCAGAAAAGTTCCTAGGTGTCTTTTTCCATGAGAAAATTCTTTTTAACTCGTAGTCAGATTTGTCCCGCAAGAACTTCTCCCGTTTCCTTTCCTTTATTTGGTTTTGTAAAGGAATTAATTTTTTATCCAGTTTTTTTAGGAATAGTGACCAGTCCTCTTTAGACAATCTGCCCTCCAATTCTCTACGGAGTCTCAGCAGTTCTTCTGTGATTAAAGTGTGTTCAGATTCATTCTTTTTTAGCACTAGGCTTAAGAATCGCAATGAGCACTCCTGTTGTACTTGTTCCCATTCAGACACAAAAGCTGCATCCTCTTGGTAGAATGAAATATTCTTTAGGACACGTAGTCCTCGAGGTACTCTTTGGCAGTCTATATAGGCTCTCAAAGATTGCACGGTCCAAAATAATCCTATCTCTTTCTCTGCCAGGTTTCCTATCTTCATTTCAAGATTTTTATTTCCTAGGATTTCTGTATCTGCGGCGCTGTTGCAACAAGTAAAAAACGCTACTGCATCCTCCCTCCCTGAAAAAATATTAGTATCTTCAGGATCTGTGGTATCAACATCCACGACATCCATTGTGTAAGAGTAAATATACACCTTTTTATTCTATAATGGGTTGCGTGCTCTATAGCCAAGAAACAGTCCACACAAGCAGTAATAAAAAAGAGAAAAGGCTAGGCACTGCAAGCCCAGGTGTGTACTCACGAGGCTGTGGTTTTTCCTTGGATCACAGATCTCCAGCCGGTCCCTGTGGTGCTCAGCCAAGGTATAGAAATCCAATATGAGCTTCAAGTAAGAAGGAATGGCGGCAACTCACTGGTGAACGTTAACGGCAATTTTTATTGCACAATCTGCAGCATTGTTACAATGTAACCAGGGAGGGGGGAGTGCAGGGGCGCCGGACGACGGCCGTTTCGCACCGTAGCAGGTGCTTCCACAGGTCCGAATTAGCAAAGTCAGATGAACCTCCCTCTTATGGAGGAGTCTGACAGGTGCAACTAAAAAGCTCAATGGCTGATACCAGATAACAACAGCGTAACAGTATAATCCATATTACAGATAATCAATCAAAGTTGGATAGAGAAAACGAATACAGAGTGTAGAGAAAGTTATCAGCAAGGAATATGATGAACATTTATCATATATACTTGTTCCCTCTTCCAATAGAGATGCATTGCTGCTGAAAACCGAGAAGGTCTTTTTTTATATATATTGTGTGTAACACAATGTTATACCTTCTACTTGTTTTTTTACTTTTTTATTATTAAATCGTTTTAAAGATTATTTATTACTCTATTTTGAGAGGGAATCGCGCCTCATTATGGAGGTTAAGGCATTGGGTCCTTTGGGACTCAATGACCGTAACGACATGTCCGTTTTCCTATAACGGGCACTTAGCGTGTTTAAATTTCCTGCTAAAAGATAGAAAAAAGCCCCCCAGTAGAGGCCAGATATCTTTAAATTAAAAGTAGGGCATAAAAAAAAGTAAAATAAGTAAAGAATAAATATAGATATTACATCCAACCCATGCACATACTTACGGTCATAAATTTTCCTTTTGAAAAAAAGTACTTGCTTTGGCAGATCCATAATCGTAGTTTTTTTTTTTTTTTTTTTTCTTGCACGGCAGAGCATATTTTTTCATACATAAGGATTTTATCCTCTCAAAATAGAGTAATAAATAATCTTTAAAACGATTTAATAATAAAAAAGTAAAAAAACAAGTAGAAGGTATAACATTGTGTTACACACAATATATATAAAAAAAGACCTTCTCGGTTTTCAGCAGCAATGCATCTCTATTGGAAGAGGGAACAAGTATATATGATAAATGTTCATCATATTCCTTGCTGATAACTTTCTCTACACTCTGTATTCGTTTTCTCTATCCAACTTTGATTGATTATCTGTAATATGGATTATACTGTTACGCTGTTGTTATCTGGTATCAGCCATTGAGCTTTTTAGTTGCACCTGTCAGACTCCTCCATAAGAGGGAGGTTCATCTGACTTTGCTAATTCGGACCTGTGGAAGCACCTGCTACGGTGCGAAACGGCCGTCGTCCGGCGCCCCTGCACTCCCCCCTCCCTGGTTACATTGTAACAATGCTGCAGATTGTGCAATAAAAATTGCCGTTAACGTTCACCAGTGAGTTGCCGCCATTCCTTCTTACTTGAAGCTCATATTGGATTTCTATACCTTGGCTGAGCACCACAGGGACCGGCTGGAGATCTGTGATCCAAGGAAAAACCACAGCCTCGTGAGTACACACCTGGGCTTGCAGTGCCTAGCCTTTTCTCTTTTTTATTACTGCTTGTACAAACAACAATAAACAAACAACACATGTAGAAGTGGCTATATAATCAAGTGCCTCAGTGGGCTGTGACAATTACCCAAATAGTATCAAATCTTGCCACCAAGCCCGCTTGTTACATCAGACTATAATAATCACAGAACAGTCCGACAGGACAAATAAAGTGACTGCCAAGAAACAACAATTAAGGAACAATTTCACCCAAGACGTAGAATCGTTAACAGTGAGGGAAAGATTCACGGGGAGGGGGGTGGAAGCTACCTCACAGTTCCTCAGGTTCCTCGTTCAGTCACTCCTTGTGTCACTCCTTCCCGACGCGTTTCATCACAAAGTGAGTCATCAGGGGATCCAGAGATAAGAGGCATGATGAGACCATGTCCACTTCTACATGTGTTGTTTGTTTATCGTTGTTTGTCATTGCGTACTCTTTTAATGGTTCATTATTAAAAGCTAAGTTTTAACATAATTTTCCTACGCTGCTGATTTACACTGTCTGGAGAGATGGCAGATGTGTGCACATTGGTACCCAACGCAATGAGTCATCACCACAATGACGTTCTGCTAAGGTGGAAAAAGGACATTTTTCCTATCTGACAGTAATGTAGATCCATACTTTGATGTGTGGCATTTCAAGCATTGAAAGTTCATCGGGAAATAAATACAATGAGAATATATTGACCCCTTTTTTGGTTTGTATGTAACATTCACAACCTAATTTTAATTACACAGTGTACACAACTCAGTATATGGCTGGCCTGGCCATTAAAGACCATGGGAGTCTGTATTTATCTTATCCAATGCTAAGTGTCAATTGATAAAAATATTTCAGAAAGTCTTCTTCAGAGAAAAAAAAGATGCAGCTAGGATGGGACACCTGAGGAAAAAAGAATTCCTTTTCTGTAGGTTGATAACGGTCATACGGATGTGTGTATATAGCTTACTATGGAGGATGGTAGGTGAACGTGTCCTGCAGAAATCGTGCTTCAAAAAGGAGAAATAATGCTTTGTCACGATAGAAGAACCGTATTTTTCGGACCATAAGACACACTTTTTTTCCTCCAAATTTGGGATGAAAGTGTGGGGTGCGTCTTATGGTCTGAATGTCAAAGCGGGGTACCTGCGGGGTAGGGAGCTGTGGGGAGGGAGCGGCTGTGGAGTGGGATCACAGGAGGCAGGGAGGGTCGCTGCTGCAGGAAGCCTGCGGCTGGAGAAACCACGTGTACCCGCTGTTTAAAGTAAGTGAATATTCATTAGCTGCTCCCCGCCCACCTCTCTCCGCTCTCTTCAGTCAGTGACTAGAAGCGGGTGTGAGCAGCAGCAAATCAATACTTGTTAATGTAAACAGAGGACACACATGGGAGCTCCAGCCGCCGACTTCCTGCAGCGGCTGGGGAGACTGTGTGTCCGCTGTTTAGGAGGCAGGAGCAGGGTGCCGCTACAGTCATGTCTGGCCCACAGGAAGTGCAGATCACTGCAGTGTCCGGGCCAGAGCACGGCACACGGCATACCTTCACAGCACAGCCGCAGTCTCTGTGCTGAGTGCTCACATTGCTTTCAGTTTGATCCTGCCTCTGCACTAGAAACAAAGTCTCCCGTAGCTGACAAGGACCTGCAGTGATGTAATGAAGAGGGGTGGGACAGAGCAGCACAGGACAACACAGTGCCCTGCCTCCTCATTACATCACTGCAGGTCCTCTTCAGATATGGGAGACTTTGCTTCTAGTGCAGAGGAAGGATCAAACAAAGTTAGCTGAGCATCACATCTGTAAAATTAAGGCAATAAATAAATTTAGTATATAAAGGCATTACTGTACACTTGGATAGGGTTGGATCATTATATATAACTCGTGTGTGTGTGTGTGTGTGTGTGTGTGTGTGTATATATATATAGAATTACACACACACCAGGTTGGAGGATCACACACATTAGGATGGGGAACATACATATTCCACGATAGGGGCCATATCTACCTGGAAGGGGCCCAGAATGGGGGATATGAGTACAGAATTTGGGGATATTATTACCTCCATAACAGCGTCAGCAGCAGACCCACCTCCCATAAGTGTGTCATGACCACATTTTTTTTTCTATTTTTTCCTCCTCTAATAAAAAAGGGTGCATCTAAGGCTATGTGCGCACGTTGCGTAAATACATGCAGTTACGCTGCGCTTTGTAGCTCAGCGTAACTGCATGCGTCCTGCGTCCCCTGCACAGTCTATGGAGATTGTGCAGGGGCCGTGCGCACGTGGCGTTTTAGAGCGCAGCGCTTCGGTAAAAATAAGTGACATGTCACTTCTTTCCTGCGCTTTGCCGGCAGCTCCTGCTCTGTCTATGGGAGGAGCTGCAGGCAGAGCGCATGGAATCGGCTTTCACTACGGACATTTCTGCAGCGATTTAAAGCGCACATGTGCTCTTCAGATCGCTGCAGAAATTTCTGCAGTGACTGTACACAACGTGCGCACATAGCCTTAGGCTATGTGCGCATGTTGCGTAAAAACATGCAGTTACGCTGCGCTTTGTAGCGCAGCGTAACTGCATGCGTCCTGCGGCCCCTGCACAGTCTATGGAGATTGTGCAGGGGCCGTGCGCACGTGGCGTCTAAGAGCGCAGCGCTTCGGCTACTGCCGAAGCGCTGCGCAAAAAGAAGTGACATGTCACTTCTTTCCTGCGCTTTGCCGGCAGCTCCTGCTCTGTCTATGGCAGGAGCTGCAGGCAGAGCGCATGGAATCGGCGCTCACTACGGACATTTCTGCAGCGATCTAAAGCGCACATGTGCTCTTCAGATCGCTGCAGAAATATCTGCAGGGCTAGTACGCAACGTGCGCACATAGCCTTATAGTCCGAAAAATACAGTAACTGGATTGGCAAAAGGCCAAACGTCATTTTAACATTGTAACAAAAAGATGTGTGCGATATACATTATATGGTGTCTGTTAAAATCTGTAACATAGTGATATTATGTGAGTTACATTGGGTTGCCAGGTTATGGCCTATGGATGTGGTTATGTCTATGTACTAGACGTGTAAAGGAATTTATGGACATGTTTAAAGTATGTGCTGGAAGTTTTCCCAGGGCACAGGCTGAACGTTTATGTGCCAAAAAGGTGAATTGCTTGATCACATACAGAAAGTTTATCTTTGTAAGAAGAGATCAGCTGTTAAAGGACTCCTAGAAGTCAAGTCATGGAGTAAGATTTCTGGCTACGCGCACGACACTTATAGGATGTGCACGATAAGTGACACGCGCCTCTTAACGAATCAGATGCCTCTTACTCCACCATGGTTCTTTATTAAGACTGCAGTGTACAGTACAAGTTTAAAGGGAATCTGTCACCAGGTTTTTGTTACCCCATGTGAGAGCAGCTTAATGTGGAGACATAGACCCTGATTCCAGCGATATGTCACTTACTGAGCTGTTTGCTGTCATTTTGATAAAATAAATGTTTTCTCTGCTGTAGATCTAGCAGTTATACAGAGCTCCTGAATCTGCTGCACTACCTGGCAGCAGGACAAGTAGTCCTCTAATGATAATCTACTGCTGATTTATCAGTGATTTCATCAAAAATACACCAAGCAGCCCAGTAAGGGAAGCACCGCTGGAATCAGGATCTCTGCCCCTACGTTATGCTGGTCTGATTAGGTGGCAAAAACCTGGTGACAGATTCCCTTTGATAGATTGGGCTAATGTTTTATCTATACTTTGTTTTGTTTGGGTTTATTTACTTGTGATCCTTACCAGATATCATTTTCTTTAAGGAAAGTTCCTCTGGTAATGTGTCTGAGGGTGAAAATGCACAGGATACCCAGGAGGAATCAATTCAGGCAAAACCGAAGGCAAAAGAAAAATCGACTCCCAAAAAGGATGGCACCAAACGTTCTGTAGGGTCCAAATCAACTGGGTACAAGGTAGAAGAAAAAAGCCCCTGACTTGGCTTCTTTACTGACAAGCCTTTCTACCTGAAATGCTCTTGCTTTTTACATTTTTTCCCCCCATTTTCAAACACTGACTTAAGTTTTTATTCCTTTTCATTATACACATTAATATCTTATTTATTTTTCTTCCAAACATATCTTTATCTCATTTATTTTTCTTTTGTTTTACTCTTCCTATAACCTTATCTGCTTTATTTCACTTGGGGGCTTTCAATAACCTTTACTTTGGAGTGGCTATTGAACTTATTTGGCGTCCCAAGACTGTTACAGGAACCAAATTTTAAGTTTTAACCTCCTTTTTATTTTTACCAGACCGATCTTAATGCTGAAAAGCCATTGTGGTGTTTCTACATACATTACCAAAACCGGGGAAAAGTGTATACATATGTTGTAGAAGTAGAGATTGCTTTACTCCGTGGTTATTTTTTCACTATGACATTGAGTTCTGTTTAGGCGAGGCATATTTCCAGTTTTATCATCCTTTCCTAATCATCAGCCATAAAGTGCAACTGTAAGTCCTGTTTTATGGTGTGAACCAAAAAAATGTGTACACAGGTATCTGTACTTGTTAAATATGTTTTCTAGCACACCAGTGAACAGTTAATGTAGAGATTTTATTTATTTAAGGGGAAATAACCGTCTCCAGAACTATGGGTTCTCCCATCTTGCACATAATTTTTAGAATGCATTTCATTACTATTAATTACTTTTATTTATTTTTTGTTTCCTTTTAAAAGCACCTTAGTCCCAAGATGATATAACGATGGTTATCTCTGTAGTGTGGAAAAACTGAATAATCCATGAGTTATTTGACCATCTTTATGGACAACTTGCACAAAGCATGTATTCTGTCAGTGGCGCCAAAGTCGCTGCTAGAAGTCTTATTTTTTTTTGTAAAAATGTATTTTTTTCTTGAGTACCAGGAACAGATCCTAGAGAGTGTAGACAGGAAGGTTGTATTGAGCAGTATACCATTATAGCATAATATCGTACAATTTTATCAATTTATACCAATGCTATTTACGGTATCTACCTTGTCACTCATTCCTTGGTAAAGGCTCTAGCATTGTGCTTGAAAAACTTCCTGACACATAAAGGAAGTTATAGCCTTGTTAAGAGCCGTGATAGACATTTCATGTGGACCTCTGCTGTTGGAAATACTTTGGGGGTGAATTGGTCAAGATAGGTGCTTTTAGACTCCAGTCTTGTTCAAAAGTCTGAGTGAGATGCGATAAAGTCTTTAAGACGTGCATGGCTCTCAATGATTTTTGGGCATCTTTTGGGATGCCCGTCAGAAAACGTATCAAATCAAACAAAAGAAAAAAAGCCGGCAGTTCACCAGTAATGATTAATGTACATGGATTCTGAAAAGCTCAGATTAAGAGAAAAATATATGATCCAGTACTAATTTAATAAAGACACTCCTTTATTTGAGACTGGACCCGATCATATTTTTTCTCTTGTCAGAAAACATACTTTACGAGCTGAAGTAGATTTTTGTTAAAATTCAGACTACTTTCTGGTAAATTATGGTGACTGTAGGCCTGCAGTAGGCCATGACCCTCCCGCTAAGCTCCACTTTTTGAAAAAAAAATTTGAGAGCCGGTGTAAAAATGTCAAGTCACAACATTTTCACGCAACTTTATGTTGTGAAACAAATGCATCTTTTCTGGCATATAGTGAATGATGATTCTGCCCTATCGCACCCATCCGAGATCCAACTGCTCATTCCGAGTAGAAAGCTGCCAGTTTTAATTTTTCCCTAAGGCTATGTTCACACATACGTGTGACACAGTGTTGTGCTTTCTTTTCCTTGGACAGCACGATAACCCATAGAGGTTCATTGGTCCATATACACATCTGTTTTAAAAACTGATCTATATCTCCGGCCCATGAGTCTCAGCATGTCCTCTTCATGTCCATTTTGTAGATCAGACTTAGCCAATTAGTCTATGAGGACCCAATATACAAAAATTAAACTAGGAAGCCAGACATGGTACTTCAGTTTTCTATTCTAGATTCATCTGTTTTTAACTGATCCATTGTGAAGAGTCAGGGAATAAGAGTTCAGTCTACCTGCTTCATAAATAGTGATAATGAAAAAAAGATAGAAAATTGACTAGGATAACCGGTGTGACTGAAGCTGTAAAGGGAAAATGTTGTTCTGTAACCACAAAAGCAACTTTGTGCAGTCATACATGCTTGTATGTGGTGAAATAATTTATCGGCCCTATAATAGATTATAAAACGGGATGAAAGGGAAATGATTAAAAGGGAAACCTCTAATAACAATGGGAATGTGAAGAGCTGCCATTTTTTCCTAGCAATATTTCTGATGGGCGCCTAGTCATGGCTCTGTACAGCACTTAGAGTGAGAAAATGTTTACATTTCAGTCGTCCCCAGATTAATACGGTAGGTATTGGGTATGAAGTGTAATTCTGAAAATGTGTTTTGCATTTAGCTCTATCTTATTTTTAAGGGGTCATCCAAGGTGGACAACCTGGATTAGCTCCCCCTCTCCCAGAAACAGGGACAGGTATGTTGTTGTTGCAACTAATATCCATTCAAGTGAATGGTGGTCAACTGCAGTACCAGGCACAGCCTGTGCAGTGACTTGGCGCCGTTTAAGCAATCAACCACAAATAAAAGCACTTATTTATTATATACAGGCTCCTCACCACAAACCTCATTAGTGATCTCAGAATTCAATTCTTTGAGCCTGTTGCTCCTTGTTCTGAATATGCTGCAGTGTTAAGTTACTTTGTAAACTATATTTATGGAGTTTTCCATTTTACTGGATGAAGCATGAATGCTCCAGGTAGTTTCCAATTACATGGTTGATTTGGTTTGTAGTATTGCAAATTTACCATGCAAAATGATACCCTGGTTGTTGTCCATCAGGTTTGGCAGGGATTTATAGACTGTCACCTGTTTCAGATTTAGTGGTCACTAGTTTTTGCAGAGATGTTGATCATATATTGTAAAACACATAGATAATATTGCCAGCTTGTCATTTGTTTTTTGTTAGTTTATTAACTGTGTAAAGTTTTACCATAGAATTATATATTTTTTGTAATAAAATTGGTAAAAACAAAGACTGACTGCTAAGGTTTTTTTTTTTTTTTGTGAAGTTGAGGTATAAGAGCGTAGAGCAGGGGTGGGGAACCTCCGGTACATGGGCTGTATACAGCCCGCGATTACTTTTTTTACGGCCCTGGGGCAGATTCCCAGGGACCACAGTGCTCAAGCAGCAGCTGCGTCTTGCTTGCTGCTGGCACTTTAAACCCTGTGAGGCTTACGTCCTCACACTACCCAATGCTAGTGTGAGGACATACTTTGTGGGCGGAGTAAGTGCGCAATTTGCTCTTGTTCCACAGAAGAGGAGTGGCTGCCTCAGCTTTTCTGAGATTTGTTTGTCCTCCTGTGTGCCCCTTCAGCATCCTGAGTCCTGTGTGTGCCCCTGCACGTCTCCAAGGCAGCCTGTGCCCCCAAGCATCCCGCCGGCCGCCTGTGTCCCCTCCGGCATCCCTGCTGCAGCCTGTGCCCTTTCCGGCGTCCCCACGGCCGCCCGTGCTCTCCAGGGCCGCCCGTGCACTCCAGGGCTGCCCGTGCTCTCCAGGGCTGCCCGTGCTCTCCAGGGCTGCCCGTGCTCTCCAGGGCTGCCCGTGCTCTCCAGGGCTGCCTTTGCCCCTTCGGCCTCGCCAGGGCTGCTTGTGCCCTCCCGATGTGTCTATACCCCCAGTGATGTCCTTACAGTCATCCCAGCCCCCCCGGGTAATGTATATTCCTCCCAGTCCTCCCCCGTGATGTATTTTCCTCCAAGCCCTCCCCTGTGATGTATATGCCCCATTGTCTACTGTGATGTATATGCCCTCAGCGTTTCCTTTGTGATGTATATACAGCAGTACCAGCTGACACAAACCTGGAAAAGCAGTTGTGAGAAGCAACAAGGTTATTGTCACCTAATATCACGGCCGCACCAAAAACAAGAAGCTGCAGCCGCCAGAGTGAGTTAATTGTTTGACCAAATATAGCAGAGTAATTTTCAAGTTGATCATTTTGTGCGGCTTTCAAATGACGGTAAAAATTTCCAAATGGCCCCTGGCAGAAAAATGGATTCCCACCTCTGGCCTAGGGGATAGCGGGTAGAGCCAGCCATGCATGTTTTTAAGCAATTTGTTTCAAATGCTACAGAAATGTAGATAATTTTGAGGGATTTGGGGTTCCCCCATCACTGAGTTGTGTAGACTCCTACACCGTAAGTGCTGCATTTACCTTCTTACAGGTAATTTTGCTTGCTAAATTATTAAGAGCCACCAACAGCTTGGTGTGGATTCATATTCTGATTCTATTACCAAAAATTTTCTGAAGGTGGCTAAAATACAACTCATCATTTGTAACCGCATACACTGTATGGCAATCACTGAGGAAGAATCTGGTTAGTTACAACTATTGAAGTCACGCAGTTTGGTCTCCAACCGGACCTCTCCAGGCATGATTGCGAAGCATCCAACCGCTCCACTTCAATGCCAGCCTACTCTAAACAATGATGAGGAGTGGAATTCCTTAATATGTTGGTGTAGGTTTATCAAAGATGAGTTTATATTGTTGTAGAAATCGGTTTTGCCAATAATAACCAAAAAATGTTTCATAATGCCAAAATAATTCTTGGACATAAGTGGATCTACCTTAAACCTCATACTGAGACCTTCTAGATCTTAGATAGTAGTTGACTGAATACTAGTTTGACCAACAGCTATGACTCCTAATACGCGAGCATTCCTTGCAGTGCTGGTGTGCATTTGTTCAATAGCAGCAGCTTAGTTTCTTCAGAAATCAGAATTGGGGGTTTTAAATGTAATCCTTTTTCAGGAGAGATTTGGAGGTCCTCCTACACATCATATAGTCTGTTAAACCTATCGAAATTGACAGGTTTGTCCAACTTTAATTTAAACGCATTATTTTCCTGTTCTATACGGGAGCCAATAGGAAGCTCCAGGAAAAAATTATATGCCTAATAATAAAATAATATTAATAGAAAACACAAAGGCTGCCCATAAAAAAAAAAAACCCAAAATTTTAAAAACTTGTAAGGATGAATGCAGATGATCAGTGTTATCAGCGTTTTGGATGTAGCTTGTTTTTTCTGCATCCAAAACGCTGAGTTGTACGGTACTAGCATAGTGGATGGGATTTGTAGAAATCTCCTGCGCACGTTGCTTGTTTTAGATGCTCTGTAAGCTGACCTGCAGTGCGGCTTTCTGAGCCACAGCATGTCAATTTGTTATTGCAGATATGCGACTGTTCAAAGAGAGAGAACAAATGAAATTTACGCTGTGTCAGTAATCCTGATCGTGAATAAAAGAAAAAGGAAAGTGCTCCCTGTGATCGTAGCTAACAAGTGAATAAAAATGGTTGGGTAAAATACCCACTCACCTATTCACGTTGTGCTGAACAGGCACAATGCTGAGTAAAAGCCTGACAGTGTTCACCTCCTTAATGCTCAGAGAGTAGTAGGTTCTCCTCACCTTTGTTCAGTAATACTCCGGATCTTCAGCCCCCAGTCCTGTACCTCTCTGGGTGCGGCAAACGGATCGCTCTCCCACTCAGGGTGCAGATCAAAACTAGGGACATCAATGGAGGGGCAGAGTAGAATAAGAGGTGTATCACTGATCGTGTGTGTCACCTCCACAAAGAAGCGGTCTCAGTTCCTCAATTGCTGTCTGCATGTCACTGACAACCACTGCTTCCACCCAGCAATTGCCGGACGGCTGGCACACCTGTCTGCTGGTGCGAGACCGCCCGCTCCACCCAATACTGGAAGGTGAATGACAAAGAGAGAGGGAGCCAGCACTGCCTGAGAATGGCATGCAAAAACATTTTTTTTTTAGTGTAAATTCATAATGATACCAACTGTACTATAATGCAAATTGAGATTTTTAGCAAATGATTGATCAATAATTTGAGCCGCCCCTGCCAACATCAAGGCAAATCTCTATAAGGGGGGTCCTACTCTATTTTTTGCATGATATTCTCAGGCAGTGCTGGCTCCCCCTCTCTTTGTTGTACCTGGGAGCTGAATGAGTACGCAAAAATCAGAAAAAAATGGGTCTCCAAGTCTTGCACTGCAGGTCAGGAGTAAACCAGAAAAACTCATAAAAAAATAAGTTATTTATTAGAACACTAGAAAACCTATAACAGCACTACATATTATGGGGGTGGTCCGCCTCCTTACTCAGGTGCATAGATTAGAATAACACATTAGAAACCTCTATAAGAAAATTAAAATTAACTGATTAAAAAAAATTGAATGAATGGAAATGCATGATGTCAATTAAAATACCCATAAAATTAGCACATAAAATTATAGTGCTAGACTTATAACATTTATAGCACTATAATTTTATGTGGTAACTTTATAAGTATTTTTCTGGTTTAATGGTACAAAATAATGGATTTCAGCTCACCTTCTATGGTCTGTATACTGGAAAGAAATACTCTCCTGCTGCACGGACTAGCAGGTGCCGTGTCTGAGGCAATTAGACAAGAAGTAAGAACAATGTCCAGAGCTGGAGAGTAATCAGATTCAGATTCAGCCAGGTAAATTTCCAAGTTTTAATAGACATTTGGTGTCTCCGTATAAACTATAACAGGTCATAAAACTCACTCCAAAGGAAAAATTATGACATAGCATATTTTTCTGGTTTACTCCTGACCTGCAGCGCAAGTCTTTTGAGACCCATTTTTTTCTGACCTTTGTATAATCTTGATCGTGGGCACATAGTGTGTTTTCCCGCACAGGACACTAGCACCTCCAGAAAAGAAAATGCACTGTGTCCAGACCGGTGGCATTCCTGATCGGGGGCACATACCCTAAGAGTTTGTACTGCAGATTTTTTTCTGCAAAGGTTGCAGATTTCATTTTTTCTAATTTGGTTAAGATAACAGCCAATATTTATTGTTACATTAAAAGATACATGAATGTGGACCCACCCCTACCTAAACTCTCCCTCCCTAATGAACTTACCTTCCCTTGGGTCCACCGGCAGGTCTCCACCAGTGCTCCAGCATCTGGCATTGGCTGCTGTGCTGAAGTCACGTCAATGTGGCAAAGCCAGTCAGTGAACGCAGTGGCTCTGAGCTGGCCGTTCCTTCTACACTGGCTGAGCCGCGGAGCTCCCTTATTGGTTCAGCGCCACAGCCAATGCCAGACGCTGGGAGCAGAGAAGAAAACTCGCCTTTTGCCCTGGTGGAAGATGAGCACAGTGCAGTTTGTTTTTTATTATAGCAAAGTACGTTGAGGAACAAACTCTTATCAGAACTATCCATGAGTTTGAAACACATCTGCCTTATGAAGCTTTTCCACCTGCTTGATTACTATTGTATTTTAAACTCTGAGTGGAATCCCTTTTACTTACCTTCTACTTAAAACTACTTCTACTTGGTGACCAGCCGGGGTGGATATCCCTGCACTGAGCCTGAGAAACCTCTATACGTCATGAATAAGGCATGAGAAAGGTGAGCTAACAAGTCCTCTTCTATATCAATTATTGGATTTCAATTTACGCTGCTGACTTTTCTCTGCGGTGTGGACGAGCTATTTAATGAAGTCTCAACCACAATGTTGGTACTGTAAGGCTGTGTTCACACACTGCATCTTTTACTGCCTTTTTGGTGCATTTTTGAGGTCCCAAAGATGCTCCTAAATGCATGTATTTCCTTCCCCCAGCAAAGTCTATGAGATTTCTATCTTGCTGTCTACACAGTGCTTCTTTTTTTGGCTGTGTTTTTGAAGATGCAGCCAAGATGCAGCATGCCAATTCTTTTGGCGTTTTCCAGGGCTTTTGAGCCCTTCCAGTCTATAGATTTGACTTAAGAAAGCGCATTGGGAAAATGCAGTAAAACGCGTAAAAAAAACATGTGTTTGTTGATGCATTTGTGCCGCGGGTGTATTTTTTTGGGACAAAAACGCTGCTCTTTGTGGTCAAAAAAAGATGCAGTGTGTGAACATAGCCTAATACTTCTGGAAATCGCTGCATATGTGCCCCACACGTTCCTATCCTTAAACTGCTTTTTACTCGCAGAAATTGAAAAATATGCCGAACAAACCCGTTGGTGTTATCTTCAGATTCCAAAATACCACTTTGCAAGGACCGTACACTAAATGCACATCATTAATTGGCTGCAGTTTTATGTGCAGTGGTGTAGAAATAAAATTTGTGCACTTACGGTATGTAGACTCATGTATGTCATTGAATGACCCCCATGTACATGAATCATTTTATATCATTTGGCTATGTATAATCAGTCTACTTATTAACATGGAGAATGGTAGCCGATTGCTTGCTGGTGGAGTAATATTGACAGGGTATGCAAATACTACAGAGGTAAATGATGGAAAACATAGTTACAATAAAGGGTGTGTTTCCGTCCAATTATTAGTTATTTTGACAGTATTAGTTCCTTACATATTATACAGCCACAAATGTGGTACTGATGGGAACCCTAAAAATGTGGCTACGTGCCTTACTTCATTTGTGAAGTTTTGTATAATTGAATTATTGTTTAGTTCAGTGTTGCACAGATTTACATAATGCCAAAGGTTTGTTATTCAAGTTACGGAAGATTAGAAGTGAGAAAAATGTGATATAAGCATTTTCTGAAATGTTTTAAGTGTTGAGTTTTATTTCCGTTATATTTATTTTCTAGTTGTAGACTTTTATGACTGTTTCACGTATTTTGCTTATTGTATAAAAAAGAGGCTGAAATGCTTTATTTTTAAATAAATAGCATTAATGTCATTCTGATTGCTTCTGTCATCTTTTCAGATTACACAGGGATGCTCCTCACTACATGGCAGCTTTTCGATAGAAGAGTGTGTGCTTATGCTATAAATGTATGAGGTCCTGATGGGCAAAAAAAACAAAAACTGCTGGCATCTACAGGGATTTATTTTTGATTTTTTTTTTCCTTCACATTTGCAAAATCGATTAGAAAAAACACACAAGGATTACATTCTAAAAAGTTGCTACAAAGGAATTACAAATTATATAAAAAATGTTATCACAACATTTTAATATACAAACTTTATACGTTACTGTATAGATATCTTAGACCTGGGGAGGCTGATGTATGCACTTTGAAATTTCAAGTCAAAACATTTGTATAGAACTGCTAATAAAATCAGCATTTTCCAAGTCCACCTATAGCATGAGAGAGCTCATGAGTCTAACTATAATAATATTTTTATTTCTAGAGCACCAACAAATTCTACAGCACTTTACAACTTAGAGGGTACGTGTACAGACAATAAAGACATTACATAGTAACACGTAAATCATCAGATTACAAGAGCAATGAGGGCCTTGCTCACAAGCTTACAATCTGAGTAGTAATACTCCGCCCACATAGTCTGACTTGTATTGAGCAGTGTGAGATCTCAGCAGCAAGATGACAACTGTTTCAGACGTCAGTGATTCTGGTACGTATGTGCTAGTTTTTATACGTACCAGAATCACAGACATACGCAGACCCATTATAATCAATGGGTCTGTGCACACATTAATGTTTTTTCACTGACCGTGTCTCTGTGCAGCGTACATGCTTGTCCGTGATTGCCGCAAGGAGACATGTCCTTTTTTTCTGGCATCACTGATGTCCCACGGACCACACTATGGTGTGGTCCGTGAAACACGTTCCAGAAAAACACGGACATTTGAAAATAAAAAGCATTTTTAACTCCCCTTCTTCAGCGACACTCTCTCCAGCCTCTGCATGCTGCTGCTTCAGAGCCAGTTCATTACTGGCATGCATATTCATGTATGCAGGCACAGCCGACCCGGAAGTAGCTGCAGCGGGGACGGAAACACAGCAGAGCTGAAGAGTTCAACACCATGGACAGCAGGAGCGGGGACGGGTAAGTTTATCTCCATGTGCAATCAAGGATGACGGATCACGTCTCACGGATTGCACATGGACATCCCATGTGTGCTGTGAATCACGGCACACAGAGGGACATATGCGTTTTTAACCCGTCCATTTGTATTACGAGGTTAAGATTGTTTAAGGGCCTTTTCATGTAAGCAAAGGTCTCATAATTGCAGGAGTCTAAAATAACTGAACAGGAGACAGGCTGGTATACAGGTCTAGCATTAGGGAGAAGGGAGAACAAACTGAGCAATTTGACAGGGCTCCCCCTCTCCTAGGGGCCCCATCAGTTATATCCTGATGATAATACTGCTTTTGGATCTTTGTGACATTATGTCATGTGACCAAAGGTCTCTTAATTGCAGGTGTCTAAAGCTGAAGAGGAGACAGGCTGGTGTGGATAGATATACAGTCATGGCCAAAAGTTTTGAGAATGACACCAAAATTATATTTTCACATGATCTGTTGCCCTCTGGTTTTTAATTGTTTGTCTGATGTTTACATCACATACAGAAATATAATGCAATCATATTATGAGTACCAAAAGGTTATATTGACAGAATGAGTTAATGCAGCAAGTCAATATTTGCAGTGTTGACCCTTCTTCTTCAGGGCCTCTGCAATTCTCCCTGGCATGCTCTCAATCAACTTCTGGACCAAATCCTGACTGATAGCTGTCCATTCTTGCATAAGCAATGCTTGCATTTTGCCAGAATTTGTTTGTTTTTGTTTGTCCACCCGTCTCTTGATGATTACCCACAAGTTCTCAATGGGATTAAGATCTGGGGAGTTTCCAGGCCATGGACCCAAAATCTCTGTTTTGTTCCATGAGCCATTTAGTGATCACCTTTGCTTTATGGCAAGGTGCTCCATCATGCTGGAAAAGGCATTGTTGGGCGCCAAACTGCTCTTTGACAGTTGGGAGAAGTTGCTCTTGGAGGACATTCTGGCACCATTCTTTACTCATGGCTGTGTTTTTAGGCAAGACTGTAAGTGAGCCGATTCCCTTGGCTGAGAAGCAACCCCACACATGAATCGTTTCAGGATGCTTAACAGTTGGCATGAGACAAGACTGGTGGTAGCGCTCACCTCTTCTTCTCCAAATAAGCTGTTTTCCAGATGTCCCAAACAATCGAAAAGGGGATTCATCTGAGAAAATGACTTTACCCCAGTCCTCAGCAGTCCACTCCCTGTACCTTTTGCAGAATATCAGTTGGTCCCTGATGTTTTTTCTGGAGAGAAGTGGCTTCTTTGCTGCCCTCCTTGAAACCAGGCCTTGCTCAAGCAGTCTCCGCCTCACAGTGCGTGCAGAAGCACTCACACCAGCCTGCTGCCATTGCTGAGCTAGCTCGGCACTGCTGGTAGTCCGATCCCGCAGCTGAAACAGTTTTAAGATACGGTCCTGGCGTTTGCTGGTCCTTCTTGGGCGTTCTGGAGCCTTTTTGGCAACAATGGAAGCTCTCTCCTTGAAGTTCTTGATGATGCGATAGATTGTTGACTGAGGTGCAATCTTTGTAGCTGCGATACTCTTCCCTGTTAGGCCATTTTTGTGCAGAGCAATGATGGCTGCACGTGTTTCTTTAGAGATAACCATGGTTCACTGAAGAGAAACAATGATACCAAGCACCAGCCTCGTTTTAAAGTGTCCAGTGGTGTCATTCTTACTTAATCATGACTGATTGATCGCCAGCCCTGTCCTCATCAACACCCACACCTGTGTTAATGGAACAATCACTAAAACAATGTTAGCTGCTCTTTTTAAGGCAGGAATGCAATGATGTTGAAATGTGTTTTGGGGGTTGAAGTTCATTTTCTTAGCCAATATTGACTTTGCAAGTAATTGCTGTTAAGCTGATCACTCTTTATGACATTCTGGAGTATATGCAAATTGCCATTAGAAAAACTTAAGCAGTAGACTTTGTAAAAATTAATATTTGTAGCATTCTCAAAACTTTTGGCCATGACTGTAGGCTAGATAGATAATAGATAACTATCGATCCTCTAATGGATAGCTGGATAGATCCGAGTGCACGAAGAACCACCTGGAGCCACTGCTCAGGGGCCCTTGTCATGTTTGGGCATCCATGCAAAATACTTAGTCTGGGGGAAAATACTGAGCCTTGTAGTCCTGGTTTAGGAAGTCCGAATGGAATAAAAAGTTCAACCAACAGGATGTAGACTAAGTAAATGTTTTATTGTTAAAAAGTTGCTCAAAGGTAAAAAGAAAAAAAACACATGAAATGGGAGGTAGAGTCCATGGAACGCGTCTCCATCAGACATGATTGAACATGGTCACTGGTTGCAATATATATATACATTCAGATTCCAGGAAGTTTAAGGACTCGTGCACATGGTCAGTATTTGTTAAGTTTTTTACCTCCGTATTTGCAGCCAAAACCAGGAGTATAAAATACAGAAGTGGTGCCGGTGTTTCTATTATACTTTTCGCCTGATTGTTCCACTCCTGGTTTTGGCTACAAATACTGAGATAAAAAAACCTCCCCAAATACTGAACGTGTGCATGTGGCCTGATCCATGACTTCATGTTAAAGTTGTACGATACAAAAGTACAATAAAATGTGCAGAGGTAAAAACCAGAAGGTACAATAAAAACAGATATAAGGGTATATGACAATATTCAAAATAATAAAAGCGGAAAAGAGGTAAACATTAGACACGGCGCATTAAGAGGGAACATCTGTGAATGGACTGTTAAGGGCATGTGACCAGAATAGCAGCTCACATAGGGTGCAGCTGAGAGGAAGCCATTCTAATATAAAGAACCTAGTCCTAGACTAGTTACTATGGCAACCAGATACACTGCTATCCCTCTGTTCCAGTCTCCAGCATTTAGAGCATAAAAAAACCTAAGTGCTGCGGGAAAGATGGATTTCAGAGCGCTGGACGGCTGGGTACTTTTTTATAGTACTTTTGTATTGTTGAACTTTTACATGAGGTCAGGGGTGTCACTACCCTTAAACGTCCTTTCATCCGAATGTCTATATTGCAACCAGTTACTAGGTTCCATCATGCCTGATGAAAACACCAGTCCGGTGTTGAAACCCGCTGCATGAAGTCTTTGCTTCCCATTTCATGCCTTTTTCTTTTTTTGTTTTTTTAACCTTTGAGTAACTTTTTATCAGTAAAATACTTAGACTACATCATCTTGGATCCACTTTTCATTCCATCTGGACTTTCTCAAACAGTAGCGCCCAAGGCTCAGTATTTTTCCTCCGGACTTTATTTTGATAGATTTTCACATTACATACATCAGTCTCATCAGGCGTTAAGGGGGCTTTACACGCAACGACATTGCGAACGAGATGTCGTTGGGGTCACGGAATTCGTGACGCACATTTGGCCTCATTAGTGACGTCATTGCGTGTGAAACGCACAAACGACCGTTAACGATCAAAATTACTCACCTAATCGTTGACACCTCGTTCAAATCCCACATGTCGTTGCTGTTGCAGGACGCAGGTTGTTCGTCGTTCCTGCGGCATCACACATCGCTATGTGTGACACCACAGGAACAAGGAACATCACCGTACCTGCGGCCGCCCGTAATGAGGAAGGAAGGAGGTGGGTGGGATGTTCGGCCTGCTCATCTCCTCCGCTATTGGGCGGCCGATTAGTGACGCCACTGTGACGCCGAACGAACCGCCCCCTTAGAAAGGAGGCGGTTCGCCGGCCACAGCAACGTCACTAGGCAGGTAAGTACGTGTGACGGGTCCTAGCAATGTTGTGCGCCACTGGCAGCGATTTGCCCGTGACACACAACCGACGGGGGGCGGGTGCTTTCACCAGCGACATCGCTAGCGCTGTCGCTGCATGTAAAGCAGCCTTAAGAAAACAGATTTGTCAGATTTCACAATTCAAACTGCATACATTATTACACCGGTCTTTGTCCTATTAAGAGTTATATAGTATTTCTACATCATAATTTTGTCATTTACATAGTTAGGGTACATAGGGAGAAAAAAAGACCAAGGTCCATCTAGTTCAACCTTCCTCCACCAATTATACATTTTGCTACTAAATAATTTATAACCGACAATAGTTACATAGGTTGAAAAAAGACCTAGGTCCATCTAGAGGCACATACAGGTCATGCAAAGGCATATATAGTCTTTGAATTGTATGGTTTTACGTGTCAGGACATCATAATGATAGTAAAAAAAACCAAACCACTTTATAGTCCTTAGAAGGTATTAAATTTGGTTAAAAATGACCTCAGTTGAACAACAACACATGACTCCATGTTATTTATTTGGCAAAAATGTAGAAGCAGTGTGTCAAATATAGCTTGTAAAATCACATTTTGGCAGCAATAACTTGAAGTAATTATTTTCCATATGACTTTCAGTCTCAGACTTCTTTCTAGAAGAATTGCGACCCATTCTTCTGTACAAATGTTTATATTCATTGAGGATTATGGGCAGTCATTTATACAAAACTCTTACCTTAAGAAAATGGTCTACTACAAAGCATAGTGGCCACATAGATTTAAAGAAGGCTTTTTCTAAATTCCTTCTTTTTCCAATTCAGCTTGAGTGGCGCATTTGTTGTCCGCTCATCCCCATTAGGTGACCCGGGCTGCTGTAGCCTCTGATGTCATGTCAACTTCCAGAATTGGAAGTTGACCCAACATCACCGAGGGGGCACCCAGTCTCCTTGAGTGACTAGGCTGTTGGAGGAGTTTCATCACACGTCACAGCCCAGCATCTCATACGCTCTCACCTTCACTGCTTAATAGAGTGCCATTAACAGGCGAGATGCTGTGACGTGCGATGAAACTTAACCCTAGAACGCGCAACCATAGAAATATACCATAGAAAACAAGTGACCTAGCAGGCCTGCGAGGCCCCTAGGTATGCGTTCTAGGGTTCACCAGTCACTCAGGGAGACTGGGTCCCGCCTCGGTGATTCGGTGATGTAGGGTCAGCTTCCAATGCTGGAAGTTGACGTGACCTCACCAGACATTAGAGGCCGCAGCAGCCCAGGTCACGTGAAGTGGATGAGCGGACAGCGATAGCGCCGCTCACAGGCTAAATTGGAAAACAAAGGTATTTTGAAAAAAAACCTTTCCCTGCTTTAAATCAATGTGGCCACTAACCTCTTTAAGTTTGTTCCGCAACAACATTTCAGTTGGGTTGAGATCTGGGTTTGAGGCTGGGTAATTCAAACACCTTCATTCTTTTGTTCTTCAGCTATTTTAAGCAAATTTGCTGGCATGCTTGGGACCCATTGCCCTGTTATTTGTCCCAGTTCAAGCTTTTGGATAGATTGCTTCACATTGGACTCAAGTACTAAAATATACAGGTGCTCATGGTCAACTATCTACAAGGTGCCTAGGTCTTGTAACTGCAAAGCAAGCCAAAGCCATCACCCATCCACCACAATGCTTGACAGTTGATTTGAGGTGTTTGTGCCGATATACTCTCTTTGGTTTTCACCAAATGTAGTGCAGGGATTTATGGCCAAATATCTATAAGGACATTCTTTTAGGAGTCTTGTGGTTGTTTAGATGCAGCTTTGGAAAATTTAGCCATGCTGCTATGTTGTTTTTAGAAGGAAAAGGCTTTCTCTTGACAACCATTGTAAGCAAGCCATACTTTTTCAGTTGTATTTCTGATTCTACTGTCATGAACAGTTACCATGCTGAGGCCTTTAAGGTCTGAGCTGAAGTTCTTTGTTTTTTTTTTTTTAATTTGTCTGAGCATTATGCTGTCTAACCTTGAGGTAGAATTTGCCGTAACATCGACTCCTGGGAAGATTACCGGTCGTGAAAGTTCTTCATCTGTGAATAATCTCCATCACTATAGAATGATGGACTCTAAATCGGAATAACCTCATAACCTTTTCAGTTTGATTGGTAGCAACAATTGCTTTTCTAAGACCATTGCTCATATTTTTACTCCTTTTGCAATGTGTCAACACATGCTTGAATGCTCCAGACCAGCAAGCTACTAAAACTTCTTCTTTTATGAAATTCTTCTGACCAACAGACGACTGTGGTATTTGATTAGATTAGCAGCACTTAGCTGCTACTTACCCTTTTAATGCCTATGGATGTAATAAGGATGTACTTATTTTTTCATAAAGTTTGACTGCATTTTGGCCTAGTTTTTGGTAAATGACACTGTGTGTTGAATGTGTTGTTCATCTGAGGTTGTGTTTAACCTAATTTTTGGTAAAGGACCAGATTTTCAGATCTGAATTTGTGTTTTGAAACACGCATTTTCTGTACTTTAACTTTGTTAGTTTAGGAATTACTATTTCCTTACGGCTCCTGGATTTGTAACCAAATATTAACCAAATGCAATTTGTTTATATTGAATACAGAAGTATTGCTCTATTCCATTAATAGGTAGAATATCAGGGGAATGTAGCCAATAGAAATTTTAATTTCTTTTAGCTTCACTTATGGTCTTAGGAGTTTAAGTTGCTTGGATATATGACTGCTATAACACAAGTGCATTTAGCTTGTGCCGAGTAATATAATTCATACAGTTTATGTGAAGTAGTATTGGGGATATGTATTTAGCAATTGAGGTAATAATTCTGGGTTTTGAAGAAAAAAAAATGCTTTTGAGGTTTTGCTATATTGTTACTAGATTGTCATTGTATCCCATATGCTTGTATAAATACAAAAATGTATAAATGGTTAGTCTAGCATTTGATTTAGTTTCGAATATTCATTTTTGGGTTATCTTTGTCTCAAAAATTTGTACTTTAGTCATAATCTCATGTAATAATTGTTTTATGTCAGACCCCGATACTGTTATCCTTTACTGTTTGCTAGTAGAAAGAAATGGCAGCACTGTGATGATGAAATATATTCCAATATTTTTACCCAATTGAAATAGGGCTCCCAATAACAAAAAAAAAAAAAAAGTGAGTTGTTTCAGTAAATGGCCAATCTACTTCCATAGATATTACTAGAGCCACAGTGAATTCTATGGATTGTGGAAAATTGGCCATAAGGTGGCAATATTGCTAAATTTGGCAAATTTTTACATATACCTACTATGACTAACACATTGAGTCACATTTACTAAAACTATCTTGAAGAAAAAATTGTTGTCCATAGCAACCAAACAAAACTTTATTTTTTTATAATTGCTGTTAGTAAAATTAAATTTATATTGTGCTTACTATAGGCAACATAAGGTTTTCGTTTTAGACCGTTTATTCTGCCCCATTGCAATCCTGATACTTTGTCACCAATATCATGCAGCAGTAAAAGATAAATTGAAAGCCTCCACCCAAGATTGCAACCTGTGGACTTCGTGACTCACGAATGTAATTGTACCTTACAGGAACAAGGCTTTCATCATCGCATATAAGATATTGTTTGGATTGATAACGTGGCTGGACCAGGTTTAGATCCGTTTCTTCATATGATGGCACAAATCAGTCAGGCTAAATTTCAGATCCCAGTACTTGACACTGGAAGAACTCTATTGTATTGTTTAATGCATTGTGGTAAAATGAGTTTTAAAGGAATCTGTCTGTAGGATCCAATCTCCTAAGCCGTCTACATGGGCATGTAGGTCATGGGAAGTTGAATAATATGATACCTTTATTTGTGATCTGACGTCTTATTGCAGAGAAACTCACATTTTTATTAACACGTAAATGAGCTGTTATAATCTATGGGCTGAACACAGATGTGCATGAGAATCAGCCTACAGGGCTTATTTTACAAGAAAGTGGGTGTTGCCAGTGTGAGACATGTAATGACTACCAGTCTGTTCTCTTGATCTGTTAAGGTACTGTCACACATAACGAGATCGCTAGCGAGATCGCAGCTGAGTCACCGTTTTGGTGACGCAGTAGCGATCCCGTTAGCGATCTCGTTATGTGTGACACTTACCAGCGATCAGGCCCCTGCTGTGAGATCTCTAGTCGTTGCTGAATGGTCCAGGTCATTTTCTTCAAAGGCGATGTCCTGCTGGGTAGGACACATCGCTGTGTTTGACACTGTGACAAGGTCACAGTGACTGCTGAGATCGTTATACAGGTCGCTACTGCGACCTGTATCATTCCTGCATCGCTGGTAAGATCTGACTGTGTGACATCTCACCTGCGACCTCCCAGCAACTTACCTGCGATCCCTATCAGGTCGCATCGTTTTCGGGATCGCTGGTAAGTCGTTGTGTGTGACTGGGCCTTAAGTCTCATACTGTAATGCCCCCCTTCTTGTAAAATATGCTCAGGAGGTAGAATCTCGGTGAGATCTGTGTCCCGCTCATCTACATATTTAGAAAAATTTGGATTTCTCTGAAATAACAAAGCAGATTGCAGATACTAAGGTAATATTTTATTCAACCATATATGATCTACAATATCCATGGAGGAGGGTTGATCCTGCTGACAGATATATTTTGAAATAACAGTTAAAAAGGTATTATATTTTTTTTGCAAAAGTTCAGATCTCCATTTTCCCATTATAGACATGTATATAAATAGGTTAAGGCTGTATTTTTCTTTTTGTTTGATTTTTGTTCTTAATGTTGAATATTGGAATTATGAAGAGCCCCATCTGGGTTTGTATGAGGTGACATTACTACCCTTTTCTACCATTCCAGCCTAAGTCCGTCCCAAATGCTACTTGTGGAATTTGTCTGAAGGCTAAGGACGTCGCCAAGAAGACAAAATATGAAAGGCTGATACACTGCTCCCAGTGCGATAACAGTGGTAAGTCATGCATGACATGTAATTTTTTTGTAGCTGTCATCTGTGAAGCAGTACATTATCCTTAAAGGAGTTGCTCACTACTCAGACAACCCCATTTCAAACCCTATGTTTCCCCCCTATTAAAATAATAACACTGTTCTAGCGATGTCGGCACGGTCTTTCCTGGAGATCGCGTGACATAATCAGAGCGGTCTTCACTCTCTCCAACTTCAGACAAATCCGACATCCGGACTAAGCGAGATGCGGCTGCCTTATCACTTCTTCTGGGTATCATTTAAGTTCAAAGGAGAGGGGAGAGTGAAGCCAAAGCTGTTTGGCCATAGGGATCGCATGACATTATTATGTCACATGATCCCTGTAAGAGCCAGTGCTGAACAGCGCTGGAATAGCGCCGGCACCAGAAGTGAGAATACGAGTTATTATTTTTACTGGGGGAAACATCATTATTGAGAAGGGGTTGTCTGAGAAGTGGACAACCTCTTTTCACACTAAGATATGCTGCATATTAGGATGCTCAGTTTTAGGGCCCGTACCAATATTCAGAAGGGGTGTCCACAATAGTAGTCTTCTTGTTTCCAGAGTTTTGTTTGTTTTTTTTTTTTTCATTTTTCTTTTCCTTTTCTTAACTGCTGCTGCTGCTTTCATATAGGATACCTATTTCATAAGCATTAGTCCCTGTTAACATGCTATTGCCCTCCTCTGTACAGTAACATACATCTCCATAAGGTTCCACTGTAAAGAAAATAATTCTAAATTATACATATTATTTTATACTGTATTCAGTTAAAAATAAATGGTAAAGGGATATGCTAGTACTATGGCTAAAAGGACAATTTTATGGCCTCTATTAATGGTTAATGGAGCCCTATTGGTATGCTTAACAATACGTACATAATGGCATCATAACTAATTATTATAAAGCTGAAAAACCTTTTGTTCTATATTTTTTCTTCAGTTTGCTTCTAGTACATAAAAATAACAAATTCCGCTTTACTTGCCCTTGTTAGTGCAGCCTCTCTGCTGCTGCCTCCAGTATTTGCTGATAGGGCTGCAGTGGTGACGTCACGTTGAAATATTGTGACCACTGTAGCTTTTCACTGGGCTCAGAAGTCTACGCCTCTCCACATTGGTATCACTGCTGAGCCTAATGGATGGCTGCAGCTTTCACAAGATGTTGATGTGATGTCACTACTACAGCCAACCCAATAAAATCCCTTCTTAGTCAAGTATTGCTGTAAGCAAGATTTCAGGGAGATTTTGGAATCTAGAAATGCTTAGTGGAAAATGGGGGGGGGGAGGCGGCTACAGCCACTGCTCTCCATACAGAGCGGTGGCTGAACCTGCACTATTGCTGTCCCCCTGACTGAAACCTGAACACAGCTGGGAGGAATAAAGTTCTTTTCCTCCTGGCAATGCGGTATAATGTGCAGGTGCCAGGCAAGTTTCAAACACTATTAACCTACAGATTATCCCCATATCTGTTGGTTAGTGGCGTTTTTTCATGTGACAGTTTCCTTTGAAGCTTGAGATTTATTTTTTTTTCATCCAAGAATCTCTGATGAAACTGTTGGTAAAAGCTGACACTAACCAAACTCTAATGAAAAATCTTGATGAAACTCAGTGACCTTAATCTACGGTCACACTATTTTATTCTTTTCTTGTGCTTTTCTGAGATCACCGTAAATATGTGCGTTTAAAGGCCCCGTTACACGCAACGACGTATCTAACGATATATCGCCGGGGTCACGGATTCCATGACACACATCCGGCATCGTTAGCGACGTCGTTGCGTTTGACACAACGAGCGGCTTTTAACGATGGAAAATACTCACCAAATCGTCTATCGTTGACACGTCGTTCATTTTCAAAAAATCGTTGGTTGTTGAGGACGCAGGTTGTTCGTCGTTCCCGAGGCAGCACACATCGCTATGTGTGACACCTTGGGAATGACAAACTACAGCGTACCTATGTCCTCAACAAGCACCGAGGAGGGAGTGACCGAGATGCGGCTGCTCTCCGCCCCTCGCTGCTATTGGCGGCCCGCTCTGTGACGTCGCTGTGACGCCGAACGAACCTCCCCCTTTCAGGGGAGGTTGTTCAACGCCCACAGCAACGTCGTTAGGGAGGGCTGTACGTGTGACACGGACAAGATTGTGCACCACGGGCAGCGATTTGCCCGTGACGCACAAACCACGGGAGCAGGTGCCATCGCTAGCGATGTCGCTCCGTGTAAAGCCCCCTTTAGCCAGTTTTGGAAAATCGCAATTAAAAACGAAAAAATTAAAAATGCATCGGTAAACCATTATGCAAGCGCATAGTCTTAGGCCACATTTAGACGTATTTTTTTTGTCTGCAAAAAATGGTACCGCTGTCATCAATGTATGGCCTGTGAGTCTTTTTGTTACAAACGTTGTTTTCAATGTTTTCACGGATAAATAAATTACAAAGCTTCTACCACACTTTGCAATGTTAAACACCGACTGCATACAGATGTAGTCTCTGTGTTTCATCAATCCATAATAAGTACATGGTCTATCCATCAAAAAACATGGACAGAACAAGTAGGTGCAACACGGACGTCTGAATGAGGCTTAATTGCCTTTCTTGCATTTCAACATTTTTTTTTCTTGAAACACCTTTTAGGTTTTATTTTATGGAAGAGTAATTTATATTTAGCCCAAAATGGAGCCTAAAAATAAAAAAAGAACATGGTGGAGAGGACTGTATGTGGATTTCCAATTATCCATTTGCATCTCTAGGAAGCCCAGATACCAATCAGGGTGGTAGACCCCTTTATCATATGTTCTCTATTAATCTATGCAATAAAGAGGTTCCGCTTTGATCGGAGATTGCTTCATTCCAAGCTGTTACTCTGAAGCTGAATTGTTTTTCGTTGAGTACAGGACAACACAAGACGCAAGTAGGGCTCACTCTCTGTGGTTGCGTCTAATTTCGAGAGCACTTAATCAGAGGATCTATCACATCACCTATTTCTCTATACATAGTATACTGCCAGATTGTACAGAACTATAGAATGTTCTCTTTGCTAAGTTTATTTTTGTTAGAAATTGCTATCAAACTTTTTGGATTTCATATTAAATTGGTAACCTGTATTACAATTTTTCAGCTGGTTGCTGAAAGGGCTTCCTCTTAGGCTAGGTTTACACTAGCATATAAAAAAAATCAGCATAGTTTCAACCAGAAAACTCAAGCATTTTTTTTCTCCTCTAGCTTTTAGACACCAGCAGTTACTGTATTACAAATTATACAAATTAAATACAAATTTGCAAGACCAAACACCGTTTTCTATGTTAAAGAATTGGAATGGAGCTGTAAAATTCACATTCTGTATAGCTGATCCGATTTTTCTTGCACACAGTCTCATCTGACAAACGGAAGAAACTGGTGCATACTGCAAATGTTTTTACTCCACTTAGCTCCATGAAAAAAATGCTCTTCTGCACTGCCACATTGAGTAACACTAGTCTGTGTGCTGTCTGATGCTTGCTTTTCTCATGGACAGAACTTGGACCGAAAATCTGTTCCTGTAAACTTGGCTTTAAGACAAAGGCTACACTGAGAGTTCAAGATGTGATAGTTGTTGCAGCAGCTTCCAAATAGATTATTAAAAACAGAATATATATTGATTGCATATAACACATAAATACGCTTCTTTTTATACCGATACACTTGAAAGGGATTCTCTCCTTTTTATACGGCAATATGTACTTCATCCTGGAATTTATTAATACAAGATGGCTCTGATTCTTTGAGACTGACATTGCTGGCCTTGATGTTAGGGTGTGCTGCTGTCAGATGCTCCCAATTCATTAAAGGGGTTGTCTGCGATTTTTAACATTGATGAACCTATTCTTAGGGATGTCATCGATGTCTAATTGGTGAGTGCAACATTTGGTACCCCCGCTGATAAGCTGTACTCGGAGCCGCTGCTGGCAGAAACTGCTCGGTTGCAGAGCTGCACAGCAGGGCACATGTGCATGTCCTGATGGCAGCCACTATTTTCTTGACACAGCTGTGCTGTGCAGCTCTGCAACTGGTGGTGGTGGTGGCAGCAGCACTAGAAACAGACGATCGGTGGAGTTGTTGGGCGTCATACTGATCAGGCATTGATGACCTATCCCCAAAATGTAGCACAGCTCAAAATACATGTAGAAAAATAACAGCGTGAGATTTCAGAAATCTCATAGATTTTGGTGATACAGTAAATCCCCGCAAATTTTATGCACAAAATACACAGCAAATCCGCCACATATAAATATACCCTTAGGGTTCTGCTTGATTAAAACTTAGGCTGCATTCACACGCAGTTTTACACTACAACAGCTCTGTGCCTCTGCTGCATTTCCACTGTTTCCCTGCACAATCCTGTAATCTTGCAGCGAATAGCTGTTTCACTGGCTAGACCGCACAGCCTGCCATCCTGGCCATTTGCAAATATAACTGCTCTTTTCCTGCAAGATTAAAGGGAATGTGACACCAGGTTTTTATCACAAAATTTGAGATTAGCAAGAGATTTCTCACTAGTAACCTGCTGCTATGATTCCTGACCTCTGTATAACGCACACCCCACCAATGATGTGACAGCTTTCTGTGTACACTATGCATAAGCAGAGAGCTGCCAGTCAGTGGTGTGTGGTTGGGGTGATACAGAGCTCAGCATTCAGTGAACTTGTAGATCTGCAGCAGAGAAACCGGCTATTTTTATCAAAACTGCTGCAAGCAGACAAGAGACACATCGCTGGAATCAGGGTCTTTGCCCCTATTTCATGCTGCTCCCAGATGGCGCAGCAAAGACCAGGTAACAAATTCCCATTAATAGGAAGTGTCAGAACAGAATGACTGTTCAAACCAAGTACAGGCGCTCGTTCATCATGGTGGGGCCGATCATTTAAATACACCTGCCCAGTGTGAACGCAGCCTCAGTAGTCGGGCAGTGTAGTAAAGCCATATGTTGTTTCACTGCAAATTACTGTGGTTTTAATGAGTCACTTATATTTGTCTCTAAACTGCAGTTTGAAGTAAAACTATATGGTTCTTTCTGTGCAACAAGAACTGCTACATGTGATTACACCCTCTAAAGCCCGCTTTACACGCTACAATATATTTTACGATGTGTCGGCGGGGTCACGTCGGAAGTGATGCACATCCGGCATTGTAAGGTATATTGCAGTGTGTGACGGGTACGTGCGATTGAACGTTAAAACGTTCATCGCATACACATCGTACCTTTCTCTAGAATTGCACGTCAGATTGTTCATCGTACCCGGGGTAGCGCACATTGCAGTGTGTGACACCCCGGGAACGATGAACAGATCTTACCTACGTCCTGCGGCTCCCGGCCCACAATGCGGAAGGAAGGAGGTGGGCGAGATATTTACGTCCCATTCAGCTCTGCCCCTCTGCTTCTATTGGCCGGCTGCCGCGTGACGTTGATGTGACACCGAACGTCCCTCCCACTCCAGGAAGTGGACTTTCGCCGCCCACATCGAGGTCGTATGGAAGGTAAGTACGTGTGACGGGGGTTAATCGTTTGTGTGGCATGTTCAACAAATTGAACGTGCTGCACATACGATGGGGGCGTTGCAAATCGCATACGATATCGTATGTGAAATTGCAACTTGTAAAGCAGGCTTAAAGGCATATGAATGGGAGTTTTTTTTTATCTCATGTTTTGGATGCACAAGATGTTGTCTTTTGTGGTTTCCAAAAAATTCTTCATTTTTGAGATATAAAGATGGCCAACTCCAAATTGTGTTGTTTGTTTTTCCATAGGTCATCCTTCATGCTTGGATATGTCACCTGATCTAGTTGCGGTAATAAAGAAATACCCATGGCAATGTATGGAGTGTAAAACTTGTATTATATGTGGACAGCCACACCATGAAGAGGAAATGATGTTCTGTGACCGCTGTGACCGTGGCTACCATACATTTTGTGTTGGTCTTGGTGCTCTTCCCTCAGGTATGTTTCTGTTTGTATTTTATGTTTTAACCTGATCTATGCTAGACTTTTTCATTAAGATCTGAAAGGATGCTTCCAGTTTATAGTTGAGTGACACAGTAGACATTGCTTTTTGCCTTCCCACAGGAGCTATCCAGATGCCAGAGCTCTCTGACCGCTGTTTACTCCAATTGCCCATTGTGAATACATGCCGAATAGAGGTCGGTTGGACTTTAGAGAGTTTGTTTGGATGTTGTTCCCAATCCGTCCTGATATATGGGGCGCTGACTGCTGGAGCAGATGTGCCTTCGCTCCATTCATTCCTTATGATCCTGGGCATATTTAAATAAATCTAATAAAAATATTTTATACTGTTTTATACAGCAACAATACAAATATTTTAAAGCACCATAACAGTGATAAAATAATCTAACTCTCCTTTTCCACCGACCCTGCGCTGGAAAGTGACTAATCGGCAGCACCAGTGTTTCATTGAGCGTGCCAGAGGTCACTCTTCATTGCATCTCTATGTGATCCCCGTTCTGAGGCTGTGATGTAGCTTCTGACTTTTGGCCAGTCAGAAGCAATAGGCACAAGATGGCGCCATGGCACTGGAGCGGCGTCTGTAAAGTATGAAAACGCTGGTCAATGCGTATAAGACCGGGGCAGTGGGCTTACATTTAACACTAGAACTACTGGACTCGTGACACCTATATAGAAATACATGGTGCAAAGTAGTCAAAATGACTACCTCAGTAGTTCTAGTGTTAAAGCACCACTCCAGTGGTGGAAAAAACAAAAATGCTATACTGGTGCTTAACATGATACCAGAAATCCTCTTTAAAAATGTAATACTTTATATTACATTACAGAGCACAATATTTTTTCTTATATACCACCACCTTCACATACTATTGCATATATTACCTAAAGTGGGCAATTCGACCTCTTAAGGGGTTGTCCACTACTTGGACAATCCTCTCTCTTTTCCCACGTTTAACCCCATTAAAATAAAAAGGCTTCTACTTTCCTTCCATGCTGGCACTGCTACAGGAGTGCTGGTGATCGTGTTCCCAGGGCTCACATGAGGTTGTAACGTTGCACCCAATCACCACCGGCTTCGCTCTCCCCGATTTCTGACAAATGATTTATCAACAGGAAGCTCTCACTTCCTTCCTGTCCGCGTCGGGAGCAGAGTACAAGGTATTTTATTTTAATAGAGCCAAACATGGGGAATGAGAAGGGGTTGTCCAAGTAGTAGACAGCTTCTTTAAGAGATTGTACAAATGAGAGGTTTGGTTTCACAGTAATATAACCGACATACAAGCTTGCTCTAGAACTCATGCTCCGGTGGTCTGCACAGGGACAGGATCCATTGATGTCTCTTCTTCAGTCGTCTGACTACTGCAGCCAATCACAGCTCTCAACAGTAACATGAATGGAATCGTGCATCATTGTTTGTGCCTCTGGTGAATATTGTCAATCATGGGCCTCATTGGTCAAATAATGCGATCGCTTCTCGTCCCTTGCCAACACTGGAACATCTGTGCATATGCCTGACTTTTTTTTTAAGACAATTCTGCCATTTTATTTTGTGGCCGGACAACCCCATTAATAGTTTAAAGACAGTAAAATACATATTTATTTTATTCGACACAATCTTGCTTTATATGGCACGTGGCCATTTCTTCAAAGTGGCAACTTTCTTTTTCTGAACTCCAGCCTGCCACGAGTCTCCACTATATATAATTCAGCTAGTATTACATAATGTAGAAAAAAAATTATCTGGAAAATCATGGAATAGAATTAGGTCATGTGACTGTAGAATCACCCCCTGGGAAATACATAGTTTTAGGTTCTCTGAAGGAATTCACCATCTTTCTCAATAGGTGTTCCTCTGTGATGCTTTTTCACAGAATGGACCACACTTTCTCCACTGAAGGGAGAAAAGGGATATATATCACTGTTGATTATAAAGATTAAATGGCTAGTGTCACAATTAGAATGATAAAGTAGATCATAATTTGGCCTCACTGAGGGCATACTGAGAGTCTATTAGTTCATTTAGGAGAATATAGAGGAAAGGAACATTTGTGTTCCCCCAGCAGCAATTATGGTATTGGCTTTGGCTGGTCATATAATGCTGTGCTTAAGATTACTGCGCATAGAGAAAAGTGCAGGATGACATTAAAGATGGAGTCTGAAGGGAAAAAAAAGGGGGTGGGGTTTGAAGTGCATAAAAAAAGATGTGCAGAGTATGCTAGGCAGTAGTGATGAGCGAGTACCAAAAAGCTCGGGTGCTCGAGGCTCGGGCCGAGCATCCCAAGATACTCGTGTACTCGGCCCGAGCACCGAGCCCAATGTTATCCTATGGGAGACCCGAGTATTTTTTTGAAATGACCCCCCCGGCAGCATGTAGAAACCCTAAAAATGTCACAAAAGTCTCAGAAGAGTGCTCAAATAACATGGCAACAGCATGGGGAAGACCCCTTTGAAGCATTTATCACTCAAAAGTCACAGCTGTGAACAATTTTGTCCGAGTTTTACACCATTTTTACGGACTCACCAGAAAACCTTCCAAAATGACACCAAAATGAATTTATGGCGGAAATGTTAAGGGCACATACCCAATAGTGAGATAGAGCTGGTGTATGTTACTTTTTGAGATTATTACATGAAAGATTTTACATAAAAACATTGTGTGGCACTCCGATGTCCAAAACGCACGTTTTGTGCTTTACTAGCGATGTCTGTCTTTTTTTTTTTTTCATTCTATCTCCCGTCGGTCGGTCTGTCTCTCTCTGTCTTGTCTGTCCCCCTCTCACAGTCTGTCGGTCAGTCTCCCCCTCTCTCATACTTACCGTTCCCCGATCACTGCCGCGGCGCTGCACAGCTGTTCACTAAACTCCGGCGGCTTTTCCTCTTTTGAAAAAGCCGGCCGCTCATTAATCAATCTCGTATTCCCTGCGCCTATGATTGGTTGCAGTGAGACACGCCCCCACGCTGAGTGACAGGTGTCTCACTGCACCCAAACACAGCAGCCGGTGGGTGTGTGTATACTGTGCAGTGAAATAAATAATTAAATAATTAAAAAAAAACGGCGTGCGGTCCCCCCAATTTTAATACCAGCCAGATAAAGCCATACGGCTGAAGGCTGGTATTCTCAGGATGGGGAGCCCCCCAGCCTAACAATATCAGTCAGCAGCCGCCCAGAATTGCCGCATACATTATATGCGACAGTTCTGGGACTGTACCCGGCTTTTCCCGATTTACCCTAGTGCGTTGGCAAATCGGGGTAATAAGGAGTTAATGGCAGCCCATAGCTGCCGCTAAATCCTAGATTAATCATGGCAGGCGTCTCCCCGAGATTTCTTCCATGATTAATCTGTAAATTACAGTTAAACACACACACACCCGAAAAATCCTTTATTAGAAATAAAAAACACTAACAAAGTCCCTCATCACCAATTTATTAACCCCGACAAACCCTCCATGTCCGGCGTAATCCACAGTCCTCCAGCGTCTCATCCAGCTGTGCTGCATGAAGGTGACAGGAGCTGCAGAATACACAGCCGCTCCTGTCAGCTTCACACAGCAACTGAAGACAGCCGCGCGATCAGCTGAGCTGTCACTGAGGTTAATCGCGGCCACCGCTGGATCCAGCGGTGGCCGTGAGTTACCTGACTGACAGCAGCTGATCGCGCTACTCACCTCAGTTGCTGTGTGAAGCTGACAGGAGCGGCGGTGTATTCTGCAGCTCCTGTCACCTGCATGCAGCAGAGCTGGACGCGACGCTGGAGGTCCGTGGATTACGCCGGACATGGAGGGCTTTGTCGAGGTTAATAAACTGGTGATGAGGGACTTTGTTATTGTTTATTTCTAATAAAGGATTTTTCGTGTGTGTGTGTGTGTGTTTTTTAACTGTAATTTACAGATTAATCAAGGAAGGAATCTCGGGGAGACGCCGGACATGATTAATCTAGGATTTAGTGGCAGCTATGGGCTGCCATTAACTCCTTATTACCCCGATTTGCCAACGCACTAGGGTAAATCGGGAAGAGCCGGGTACAGTCCCAGAACTGTCGCATCTAATGTATGCGGCAATTCTGGGCGGCTGCTGACTGATATTGTTAGGCTGGGGGGCTCCCCATAACGTGGGGCTACCCATCCTGAGAATACCAGCTTTCAGCTGTATGGCTTTATCTGGCTGGTATTAAAATTGGGGGGACCGCACGCCGTTTTTTAAAATTATTTATTTTACTGCACAGTATAGACACGCCCACCGGCTGCTGTGATTGGGTGCAGTGAGACACCTGTCACTCAGCGTGGGGGCGTGTCTCACTGCAACCAATCATAGGCGCCTGTGGGCGGGGAAAGCAGGGAATATGAGATGGCTGTGTGCAGAGCACAGTGCGCCCGCCGGTATAAAGGCTCGGTCACGCTGTGCGGGCCGGCCAATCACTGCAATTCCACAACTAACAGGGCTGTGGCATTGCAGTGGTCTGCCAGCCAATCCCTGCATGAGGGCTGGCTCTCAAAAGAGCGCCAACATGCAGGGATGAAGACCACGAGTACAGCACGAGTATCGCAAAATTACTCGGTACCCGCCGAGTAGCCCGAGTACAGTGATACTCGTGCGAGTACCGAGTAGTGACAAGCATACTCGCTCATCACTACTAGGCAGTCATTTTGGGGGCTACAGGGATGAAGAAAAAAATAAACCTGAAGTGCTTATTTAATTATAGATGAAGACAATTATATGTGGAATTCTACTTTTTAAAAAATCCATTTTTTTTTTTATTGTAGGTCGATGGATATGTGACTGTTGTCAGAATGTACCCGCAACGCCAAAAAAAGGAGCAAAAAGAGGCAAAAACAGTAAAGAAGGATAAACATGAATTCCTACATGCTGGAGAATTGCACAAGCTTTTCAAAATGGTGCTAGACAATGTATTCTTGTGTGGTCTTTGGGAAGATCACATATGTACCAATTTTTTCACGTTTTTACACCAAATAAACTATTTTGGAATTTTACTTGCTTTTCCTGGCATGCTAGGACTTGAAATGAATGCAACCAGCTATAGTTTTTGCTTTTTTTCGTGTAAAATTAAAGAAAAACATACCTCATACCAATAGGTTTAAAATGAGAAGGACTTAGGTGTATTCCATGTAGCCTGCATACAGCTGTTAAGTTCCAGAATTGTCATTATTCTTGGGAGATAATGAAGTGCTGATGTTTGAGCTCACTGCACAGTAGCTCTGACATTTGGTTTGATATATTTTGATGATTGGTACTCATACATTGAGATGAAATTTATTGTAAGTACTGAGTAGTGCTTACTTTATATTTTTTATTTTTCTTCATTTGAAAATAAATATAGCCAAAACCTCAAAAGCTGCTTAAAGCCCAGAATCCACTGACATGTACTAGAAATGATTTATAGTTTTATCTGTGGTTTAAGGATTTTAAATACCAATTGGGACCACTTGTCAACCTATTGTCGGGCTGCTTGGAAGTTCCTCAAATGGATTGAAAATATTAACTAAAAATACTGTCCCCTTCTGAACAGATTTCTGTGATTTGTTTCCATTGTACATAGCTATATAACTTACAAGGGGGGCATAAACTCACTACCCAGTTTACATTTCTAGACTTCTCCCAATGAGATATGTTCCTTGCCTAAACTGTGTTGGTAATCCCAACAAACCTGCCAGGAAGAATCCTTTTCATGAAAACATTGGGACACGTCTGTCTTACAACAGATTTGCACTGTTTCATGGTTTCATATATTAATGGAAAAGGAGCCTAATACTTGTATATAATTAACAGACATTATTAGTCCCAAAAAAAAGTTTGATCAACCTTACAAATATGGGAAGGGTCTGCAGCAGTGTTTCATGCAGTATTTTCTATCATTTGCAATGGATTTACAATCCTAGCCTTATTTGATAGTTATTCTGCAGCTCTCAAAACCAAAGAATGAGCTTGAGCACAAGTATAACTTTCAAAAGTATATGGCTATGTTGCGTTCTGCCGTGACAAATATTCTGCAGAGTTTTGTCACTGTGCGTTTCAAAACGCTGCATTTTGGATGTATTTTGAATGCAGAATTCATGCGTTCTTGCTCTCCCATAGACTGAGAGGGAAAAGCATCCAAAACGCACGAAGTGACATGTTGCTTTTTAGAATGTATGGATTGTCAAAAATTTGGCATGCAAAACGCTGTTTTAAAACGCAACGTGCGCATGGAATTTGCTAAATTCCCAGACTTTGCGTAAACACACAAAACCGCAACGTGTGCACAGCCTATTTTATTACTAATGTCCCACCACCACCCAGCACTGTTAATTGAAAAATAAAGCTTGAGTAATTGCAGTTGTCTTACTTCTAAACTATGTCCATGCAGAAGGTTGGATATCTGCCAATGGGTTTCTGCACCTACTGACTTGTGTAAAATACATCCTAAATTAACATTCAGTATAGAGGTAAGCCAGATAAGATATTTTATATTGGTAAACACCAGTCCATATTATGGCTCCAGATTATTATATTCCGTACATAGGTGTCTATTTGGATCTATATTAACACGACCTGTAAAAACATTACCATGGGCCATGGCATAGTGTTAAGCTAGGAGCAGAACATGTGAGTCTGTTTGCAGATTTTGCTGTATAAGACCCTGTGCACACTAGAAAAAGGATGTTTCTCAAGAAATTTCTTGAGTGAAAGACTTTCATCCTCATCTGTAGAATGTGGGTCCCACATTTCCCTTTGTGATTTGTGGAGGTTGTAATGGATATTTTGCCCTTACAGCAAGTTAACAGCCTGTTTTTTCTCTTTGACGAATGGTGGGTGTGGGACATACTGTGATACTCAAATTACATTTTTTTAATTTTTTTTTCTACCTGGTTCATGTAAAGTACAGAAAAACGTGAGTATTTGACATTTTGTCCTTTATTTATAGAAGATTCCAGTTCTCATGTAAAAATGTTTAATATTTCTTATAGAAATAAAATAGCACTTAGAAAAGTATCTCTAGAACAATCTTGAGAATTCCTATTAATATAGTCCGTAGCATAGATTCCTCTTCCTGAGATGTATCCTGTGGGGCTTGCTTTTGTGGTTTGTGACTTGCCTCAAGTTGCTCGGGATCATAAGACGCTTCAGCAAATGGATCCTCTTGTATAGTTCTATCATAATAAACTTTCAATTCAAATTCACTTTCAAGATAAAATGGATGGCCATAGATTCCAATTCCCACTGGGCGGTTGAAATTATCTGGGATTATTAGTACATCCAGGCCACATGTTGTAGATTGGAGCTCGTATTCATCAAAAGTGGGACTAAGGACTAAAGTAGAAATATAAATATCTGCATCACCTTTCAGGCTTTTCATCTTTAGGATTATCCTTCCTTCATGGCTAAGTCTCAAGTAACTGTAGTTTCCACCAAATATTTGTCCCTGGACCACATGTAGGAGCATCCACTCATCTGGTATTTCATCATCTGTGAAACATTCAACGTAGGCTAAAGTACTCAATACAAATAGTGTCAGAATGCCTTTTTCCAAGTGGGTCACCATCTCTCTACTGAACTTGATGGGAACATAGTAAAAGAAATAAGGAGAAATAATTAATGTCTTTATTTATGGTGCTCTAAAAATAAAAGCTATAATGTCAACCACACAAGAAGTAAAATATCATTGACGTAAGCTCAAACCAATTGCATTGGTAGTGCAATAGTGAAAGGCTATGTCAAACATTTGATAGATGAAAGACCTAGATACTTGCTGCACACAAGAGGGTAAGGGTACCTTCACACTTAGCGATGCAGCAGCGATCCGACCAGCGATCTGACCTGGTCAGGATCGCTGCTGCATCACTACATGGTCGCTGGTGAGCGTCAAACAGGCAGATCTCACCAGCGACCAGTGAACAGCCAGCAGTGACGTGCAAGCGACGCTGCGCTTGCACGGAGCCGCCGTCTGGAAGCTGCGGAGACTGGTAACTAAGGTAAACATCGGGTATGGTTACCCGATGTTTACATTAGTTACCAGCGCACGCCGCCTAGCTGTGTGTGCAGGGAGCCGCGCACACTGAGCTCTGGCTCCTTGCTCTCCTAGCTACAGTACACATCGGGTTAATTAACCCGATGTGTAATGCAGCTACATGTGCAGAGAGCAGGGAGCCGCGCACACTGCTTAGCGCTGGCTCCTTGCTCTCCTAGCTGCTGTACACATCGGGTTAATTAACCCGATGTGTACAGCAGCTACATGTGCAGAGAGCCGGAGCCGGCAGCACAGGCAGCGTGAGAGCTGCAGAGGCTGGTAACTAAGGTAAATATCGGGTAACCACCTTGGTTACCCGATGTTTATCTTGGTTACAAGCTTACCTCAGCTGTCAGAAGCCGGCTCCTGCTCCCTGCTTGCTTCATTTGTCGCTCTCTCACTGTCACACACAGCGATCTGTGTGTCACAGCGGGAGAGCGCCTTTGAAGAAAACGAACCAGGGCTGTGTGTAACGAGCAGCGATCTCGCAGCAGGGGCCAGATCGCTGCTCAGTGTCACACACAGCGAGATCGCTAATGAGGTCACTGCTGCGTCACAAAAAGCGTGACTCAGCAGCGATCTCGGCAGTGAGCTCGCTGTGTGTGAAGCACCCCTAAGGAATACAATGGTGTTAAGGAATAGCTGACCAATTGTGGCTACATTTTAATTCTTTTTTTTTTTTCCTCTCGGATATATTTTCCATTCACCTCTTTGGGTATATAATGCGATTTCTGTTGAACTAACATTAGACACACATTGCATATCCTGTCAATATACCATAATCATCTTTTAACTTTTTACTGTCAAAGTATTGAAATCAAAAGGTTATGTATTTTATCTGCAAATGAACCGCTCCACCTCATGTATCAAAACTGATGACAATAATACATAGAGAATATGTAGGAGTGGACCTGTGGAAGTTTGGGATCGGCTGGACTTTAATTAAAAATTCAGTTTAGGACCCACACTTGATAAGTCAATGGTGACCTGAACTTTGGTGCTGTAAAATGATCTTACTAAGGGTTAATGGGCTGCAAAGTGGGTGTAACAGCAAGACAATTGCCCAGCAAACAAATGTGAGGTTCCCCTATTTTGATATCCAGCACCGGTAAAGCAGACAGCTGCAGCCTGGTATCAGGCTGGAAATTGCCATGGTTATTTGGCACTTCACAGCCTAAAAAATAGCAGCACACAGCTGTCCCTGAAGTGAAAAGTCACCCAGCTCTTCCCGATTGCCCTGGTGCAGCAAGAATCAGAATAATATGTTTTGTTATTGATGTCAGCTGTGAATGGAGAGCTAATATAAAGCCCAGGAGTTGGTAATGGAGAGGAATTCTATGAGCCACCTTCATTACTAACCCGGTAAGTGCAATTTAAAAAAAAAAAAAAACCAACTCCCTCATTCACCAATTTATTAATTTTAAAAAAAAATCCTCAAAGTTCTGACATAATCCAATGATGTAATAACGACACCCATCGAATCCTACGTGGTGAGCGGCAGGCACAGAATTCCTCATGCATGTGAGAAATTCCGTACCTGCCACTGACCAAGAGTGACCTATAGAGAGTCATTCACAGAAAGCGGTTCCATAGGATTTGATGGACGTTGTGGGGCATTACACTTTTGGATTATGTGGGATCCTTGAATATAATTCAATTCTTTATTCAAATAAACTTTTTTTCCCCCTGTGTTTATTTAATTGTACATGTACCAGTTTAGTAAGGGAGTATCTGATGACTATCTTTTACTATACCCCAAGGGCTTGATGCCAGCTGTCAATTCACAGATGCAACCTTTGATGGATGATTTTGGTGTCATTACATTGGTTACAAATTAAAGGATGCTGAACTGCGATTGGCTGCTGTGAGCATAGAAGATTTTCTTAACTTAGAGTTCATGAAAGCATGGTGCTGTGTTTACCATAATTCCTTTTAGTATTTAGGGTTTATGATGGATTAAGCTTCTAGTTAACAACGCAATTAAAATGGCTACAAACAATGTTTGCTACATATGCGGTTGTTGTGTTTTGAAGGAACATGACTGACTTTGTTAGAACAGTGTATTATGCATACTTTGGTGTAAAACTAGGTAATCAGGACAAGTTGTGGGCTCCACGTGTAGTATGTTCTGTTTCTGTGGAAGAACTAGGCAAGTGCTCTAAAGGGATGGGAGAGGTTTTGTTTTGGCATGCCTATGACCTGTAGGGAAACTCAAAATCAGTGGTGACTACAACTTTTGTATGTGCAACGTGAAGGGTTTGAACCCTAAAATTAGGAAGGAAATTATATATCCGAACAGCCAGTATTTTTTGTGGGTCCACATATATCGTTAACTCATGAGAGGTGTTCGAAACAAAAATTAAAACCGTTGAGAGAAAAAACTTTGGATTCTTTTAAAGTAGTGACGAAACGTCTAGGTAACAAAGATCCAAAATTTAAGGCCATTGAGAACATGCGAAAAGGCTTCAAAACCTTGGGTTCTATGATGAATTTGAAGTTACATTTTTTACATTCCCATTTGAACTACTTTCCAGAAAACCTTGGTGCTGTTTATAGAGAACAAGAAGAAAAATGATCAGAATATCGAGATGGAACGTGAACATGATGGGAGACTGCTGCTGAATACTTCACAAAGAAGATCCGCAGGCCTTCTATAAAAAAGTTGCAGAATGAATGTTCAATAAGTTTACACAATATTGTGTACATTTTTGGTTACAATAAAGATTGTTCTTGTTTATCTTGCTTCTATGTAATTTGTACAAATGTCATGTGATGATTAAAAGTAGAAATGTTTTTTGAAATTTGGGATTAAGAAGACAAAATAGTCATTTGATTTAAGAAGAAAAATTCTCAAACCCAAACTGCATACTTGTGTAATTTATTGTTCATCTTTTTGTGAAATAATTGTTACAATGTATTCACTTCCAATAGTGTTTAAAGATTATAACAATCTGCATGCTCAACAAATTTTAGCATCTGCTCACAGTCAAACTGAACATGGCTCCCATATCAACCATTAAAAAAATGCAAAACAAAAAACAAATAAAACCCCACTTTTATATTGGATATTGGACTCAGAACATGGTGACATTTCCTTTATTATAGAGATTACTTTTCAGTAGTTATCTATGACAAAACCCAGCATGCTCAAGGTGTGTTGTCAGATGTGAACATAGCTTAACCCTTGATGACCAAGCCATTTTAAAAGTTTTAAAAAGGATTACCCGGTTAGAAATAAAAATGCTGCAGTCACTATATGACTGCCGACTGTCAAATAAAGTGTGTGATGTGCATAATGTCACGTCTCCCCTGTATTCCCGAGCAGGTGGGCAGCTACATGACTGCATGTATGAGATTTCCATACTTATGATCACATGCTGACTATTCTCATGCTCTTAAATCTCTTCTACTAAGAGAAGTTGGGAAAGTCTAGATAGCACGTCATTGCAACTATGCTGTGAGGTAACCACCTTCTCACTTTGGACATATAGAAGAAAAATGACTGTGCGCATCACACACTGCTGCTATTCGGCAGTCTGAGTGACTGTAGTGTTGTCCCAAGCTTCTCCAATCTCTTTAAGGCTAGTTTCACACTTGCGTTGAACAGCATCCGTGGCATTGCGTTGTGTGATGGATGCAACGGATGTGTTGCATATAATGGCACAACGGATCGTACAAAACAACGGAAAGCTTTATTTCTTTTTTTTCTTCTTTACAGTTTTACCGTCAGCAGACTAATGTGAACTATCAGCTGATCGCCGGGCGCTCAGCTGAGCGCTCTCTCATGCCAGCGGCCGGGTGCTCAGCTGAATGTTCGGCTACCGAGAGACAAAATAAAGTTTCTGTGATAAAAAAAAAAGCATGCGCAGTGAAGAGGATTCCGCCGCTCAAAAAAGTTACATGCTGCGTTCCTTCCGCCCGGTTGACGCAGCGCAGCGTCGGCCAGCGGAAGCAACGCCGGTACTTTTGACACAATCAGTCATCCGTACAAGTCTATGGGAAACAGCGGAATCCGTTAACGGATTCCGCTGTTTCCCAAAAGGGCGGATTGTGACGGAAGGAAAAAAACTGAAGTGTGAAAGTACCCTAAAAGGGAACCTAAAACCTAATAAATGCTGCATGAGCCATTGGCAACATTTATCAGGTACTGGCTGCACAATTTCAGCCACATATGGTTACTTCTGAAACGCTGGGGAATTTGAGAGAAAAACAGTTTAGTTGTTGCCGGGCACAAAGCTGCAAGTGAGACTAGTCGAACAGGCAGGTCCCCACCCACACCTCGAGTGATATGTCTCTCCCTATACAAGTTCAGTAAAACAAAACAAAGGATTGATCCTGCACTACCAGAGTTTACCTTTCATAATTAGGTGGCCAGAGGAAAAGCTGCTCCAGATCGAATAATCAAACATGCTCAGAGGTGCACACTTCAAGGGGGGCAGATGTCCAGCAAGTAATTCACACCCAGCTCTACCACTGCCTTTTTTATGCACACCTTTTTACGGACATTGGGGTGGAGCCACTTTTTTCTTTTGTGGATTAGTTGCTGTCTCTCCCTATACACACTCACAGGGAGAAACCTGTAACTCCAGGGCAGCAGGAAGTTGCTGAGAACCTGTCACTAATGTACCATGTGTCGCAGTTATGAAACTGCACTTTGCTCAAACACCGCAGTGTTTCAGAGTTAAATATATATGGCTGAAATCACGAAGCCAGTGTGATACATTCTGCCTGACACGTGCGAGTGTCAGCTCTCAGGATTCCTTTAATGATCAAGACCATTTTTCAAATCTGACATGTCAGTGTGTGGCGCTTGAGTGCTTTTCATGACACTGCACTTGGTTACTGGTAAATGTAGATCAACGTTTTACATTTTTACTGAAAACATCTGACATTTGCAATTTTAAAACTTTGATAATATCAATGTTTATCAACATTTTTTCAAACGTCCTTTCAGTTTATTTCTTTTACAAACCTGTTATTTGAAGAGACTGAGGGGGAGTATATATATTGGGAAAAATAAGGATACCATTTTAAAAACTGCTACTGTCAAGATTTCCAAAAATGCATTAATTCCTGTTAAGCACGTGGAAAGTTAAAATTTGACAACAGAGGAATTTAAAAAAAAAAAAAAAAAAAAAAAACTACACTAAAATATTGCTTTAGCTCTAAGCGTTAGTTTTGGTAAGTGGTAACAGGTAAAAAAAAGGGCTCTGCAATTTGTTATACCATGAGTCATTGGAAACTGGCCACATGACAAGGCTTTACTAAAGTAAGGCTTGCCATTTAAAGGGAACCAATCACCATGATTTTCGTTTATAACCTAAAACCAGTGCTATACTGGCACTATCAGGCTGATTCTCTACATACCTGTAGTGGTCAGCTCATGTTTAGGTTTTGAAACCCAATAAAGTTTATAAAATCAGCAACTTCTTGAGTGACAGCAGCTGAGGATCAGATATCTGGGAGGTTTTCAGAGTAATACCCTCCCCCGGTTAGAATTAGCATAAGTATTATACAAACAATCCACTTTTTCTCTTGCAGGACCTGTGTGGGGTCATACCCATGTGACCAGAAGAGGCAGGGCCTCAGCCATCAGAAAAATGTTGCTTCGTGGTATCAGCTTTGTTGGCTGAGGCCCTACCCCTTCTGGTCACATGGGTATGACCTAACAGGTCCTGAAATAGAAAAATTGAATTGTTTGTATAATACTGATGCTAATTCTAACAGGGGGAGGGGATAACTCTGAATACCCCCCCAAATATTATCTGATCCTCAGCTGCTGTTACTCTAGAACAAGGGTGGGGAACCTTTTTTCTGTCGGGGGCCATTTGGAAATTTCTACCAACCTTCGGGGCCGCACAAAATTATCAATATTTAAATGACCCTGCTATATTGGGTGAAGCAATTAATTAACTGGGGGCATGGGGCTGGGGGCACAGACACCACACGCGGGGCTGGGGGCACAGACACCACACGCGGGGCTGGGGGCACAGACACCACACGCGGGGCTGGGGGCACAGACACCACACGCGGGGCTGGGGGCACACAGGACTGGGGGGGGGGCAGCACACAGGACTGGGGGGGGGGCAGCACACAGGACTGGGGGGGGGGCAGCACACAGGACTGGGGGGGGGGCAGCACACAGGACTGGGGGGGGGGGGCAGCACACAGGACTGGGGCGGGGGGGGCAGCACACAGGACTGGGGAGGGGGGGCAGCACACAGGACTGGGGAGGGGGGGCAGCACACAGGACTGGGGAGGGGGGGCAGCACACAGGACTGGGGAGGGGGGGCAGCACACAGGACTGGGGAGGGGGGGCAGCACACAGGACTGGGGAGGGGGGGCAGCACACAGGACTGGGGGTGGGGCAGCACACAGGACTGGGGGTGGGGCAGCACACAGGACTGGGGGTGGGGCAGCACACAGGACTGGGGGTGGGGCAGCACACAGGACTGGGGGTGGGGCAGCACACAGGACTGGGGGTGGGGCAGCACACAGGACTGGGGGTGGGGCAGCACACAGGACTGGGGGGGGGCAGCACACAGGACTGGGGGGGGCAGCACACAGGACTGGGGGGGGCAGCACACAGGACTGGGGGGGGGGCAGCACACAGGACTGGGGGGGGGGCAGCACACAGGACTGGGGGGGGGGGGCAGCACACAGGACTGGGGGGGGGGCAGCACACAGGACTGGGGGGGGGCAGCACACAGGACGGGGGGGGGCAGCACACAGGACTGGGGGGGGGCAGCACACAGGACTGGGGGGGGGCAGCACACAGGACTGGGGGGGGGCAGCACACAGGACTGGGGGGGGGCAGCACACAGGACTGGGGGGGGGCAGCACACAGGACTGGGGGGGGGCAGCACACAGGACTGGGGGGGGGCAGCACACAGGACTAGGGGGGGGCAGCACACAGGACTGGGGGGGGGGGCAGCACACAGGACTGGGGGGGCAGCACAGGACTGGGGGGGGCACACAGGACTGGGTGATGGGCTGCACACAGGATTGTGTGGGGGTGCACACAGGACATTGGGGGGCTGCACACAGGACTGGGGGAGGGGTGCACAGGATTGGGGGGGTGCAAACAGGACTACTGGGTGATGGGCTGCACACAGGACATTGGGGGGCTGCACACAGGACTGGGGGAGGGGTGCACACAGGATATTGGGGGCCACACTGCGCTGAGAGTTTCATGCAACTCTGGGGGAGAGGGTTTACAGAACTGGTGTGGGGAGGCACAAAGCATTGGGCAGGGCACATAGCAGCAGAGGGTCGGTGCTGGACTCACAGCAGCATTGCATTCACATCACCGGAGTGCAGGAGCCGGACACACTGCATCAGAAGGAGAAGGCAGGCACTGATCTCCGGAGGGCAGGGGGCAGACACACAAGGCTAGAAGCTGTGAGGCTGCTGTGGACCCGCCCACAATTGGCACTGGCCGACGGGAGAACACATTGCAGCACAAACAGCAATGTGTGGATTTAAAGGGCCGGCGGCAGCAAACTGCGGTGACAGCACCAGCACTGCCTCCCCCGGGAATCTGCCCGGGGGCCACATAAAAGGTCATGGCGGGCCGCATGCGGCCCGGAGGTTCCCCACCCCCTGCTCTAGAAGCTGCTGATTTTACATACTTTTTACTTTCTTGGATTTCAAAACCTAAACATCCGAGCTGACCACTACACCGCAGGTCCTCGATGTGCTCCCCAGCGTCCCATTTGAGTTCAGGTGAGTACGATTTGGGGGGGGGGGGGGGGGGTGTGTATGTCTTTCTTTTAGGGGTGTAATGCTTTCTTTAATGAAGTGTCCTGCAGTTTTATTAACCTTTTTAGCTGAATGGACACTTCATTGTTGAACACAACAAGGGCTTATTTGCAGGATAGGGCTTATAATTAAACCTTACTCCGAAAAGGACAAAAATTCCTGCTGGGACTTATTTTCAGGGAAACACAGTAGGTGTGGCGAACACTGATCTCCGAGGGGCTTCACAGAACTTTATAACGTTGAGCCATGAAAATTTAAAATAAAATAAAAATAATATTACATTTTCCCCACAAAAATGTTGCTTTTGCTCCATTTTTTTCACAAGAGTAAACAGGAGAAAATGCACCATACAATTTGTTATACAATTTATCCTGAGTACACTATGTGGTGGAAAACTACTGTTTGTTAGAGTGCACGGCCCAGCTCAGAAGAGAAGAAGGAGTGCCATTTGGCTGGAATAAATTGCAAACGCCATGTCACATTTGAAGGGGGAGCCATAATGCTCTTCCAGAACCTTTGTGCTACCAGTCATATGGAAGCCCTCTATATTTCCATTACCATTTGCCGGACCCGAGTTTTTTTTTGTGTGTTGAATGCCATTTGGTGACAATTTGGGGTACAGAACATTTTGTATCCGTTTACATTTAAACTGTGCTCTATACTCAACACTTACAGTAGAGTTTCTGTATCTCTGAAATACATGATTTAGGTGAAACCCCCAATTGATCTATTCACTATAATGAGGCAGCAGTTACTGCAGACTCCACTCGGCCTCTCTTCAGTGGTGTACTTTTCAAGAGGTACATAAAACTGTTGACCATATTTTTGCCCACAAGCTAGACAGAAGTTCAGAGTGACTGCCTCAGTGAATTTTCCATTGGAAATATTTTCTGAATCACGTCACATTTTTCACAGATTTACATGGAGACCTTGATATAAGCGTTCAGCATAGAGCGCAGAATAAATGTGAGCTGAGCCTTCCTGCGATCATTGGGAGGCATAATAAACAAATCATCAGCAGTTGAATTGGCTTTTTTTACTATTTTGTACACCATTCACCTTGCAGTATAAGTGATAGGGTGGCTGTGATGCTTGGTATGTGGGAATACCAGCCAGCCAGCCGTGGGGTGGAGGGGGGGTGGGTCTGGGGTGTAGGGGAAACCCTGTCTTTACCACTGGCCCCTGGCTCCCATGACGTCCCTAGATAGATTACGCACCTATACACCGATCAGGATACCTAGGCCCCAGCTGGCCCTGAAATAGGCCCTAGGTAGTGACCGGACAGGAGTCAATCCCACTAACACCTAAAGAACATATAGGGAAAACAAAACAGGAATCCAAACGGACAACCTCTCTGCAAGATAACTTTGTGAGAATGACAGCAACATACGTGTTTCTACAGGAAATTTCAAGGCAATCTGAAAACAGCATAGGCAACAAACCAAGGGGAAATGCAGGTAAATATTAGACACACTGAGCAGGGATAAAGGATTTGCAGCTGAACTGCCAAGATATCCACAGAGCCCAAAAGGGAAACGGTTAAAGGGAACCTGTCACCAGATTTGGCGACAATAAGCTGCGGCCACCACCAGTGGGATCTTATATACAGCATGTTAGAATGGTGTATATAAGAGCCCAGGCCGCTGTGTAGAATGTAAAAATGACTTTATAATACTCACCTAACAGGCAGTGCAGACTGGTCGGATGGGTGTCTCTGTTCTCCGGGTCCGTCCATCTTTGTCCTCCTTCTGAAGCCTGGGTGCATGACTCGTCCTATGTCATGTACCCAGGCTTCAGAAGAAGGAGGACAAAGATGGCCAAAAGAGGAGGCACCGGACCCGGAGAACAGAGACACCCATCTAACCAGTGTGCACTGCACCGCCCGTTAGGTGAGTATTATAAAGTAATTTTTACGTTCTACACAGTGGCCCGGGCTCTTTAATACAGCATGTTAGAATGATGTATATAAGAGCCCAATGGTAGTGGCCGCAGCTTATAGTTGCCAAGTCTAGTGACAGCCTTAGGGTTAAAGGGAACCTATGTGCCCACGTTGCGTTGTGTCCCTGCAGAAACTTCTGCAGTGATTTGAAAAGCACATGTCACAGCAGGGGCCAGGCCGTTGCTGGATGTCACACACAGCGACATCGCTAGCAAGATCGCTGTTGCGTCACAAAAAACGTGACTCAGCAGCGATGTTGCTAAGGCTGCTTTCACAGTACGTTTTTTTAACATGCGTCAAACTTTTTTTTGCTGTAAAAGCGGATCCTGCTTTTACAGAAAAAAAAACGCATGCAAACGCATGTATTATTTTGCAGGATTCTGTCACTTTAAGTTTATGGGCGAGCATTGGAGTCATGTGATCGGGAGTCAGTGGAACTGAACGTGATAGAAGCCAGCTTCCAGTCTGACAGCTGCAGAGGCTCGTAACCAAGGTAAACATCGGGTAACTTGCTTGGATACCCGATATTTACGTTGGTTACGAGCATTCTGCAGGTGCTAGGAGCCGGGCTCCCTGCACACGTAACCAACGTAAACATCGGGTAGCTAAGAGAAGCGCTTTGCTTGGTTACCTGATATTTATCTTGGTTACGAGTGTCCGCAGCTCTCAGGCGGGGGAGAGGCAGAGGGCGAGAGAGGCAGAGAGGGAGGGGGGCGAGAGAGGCAGAGAGGGAGGGGGGCGAGAGAGGCAGAGAGGGAGGGGGGCGAGAGAGGCAGAGAGGGAGGGGGGCGAGAGAGGCAGAGAGGGAGGGGGGCGAGAGAGGCAGAGAGGGAGGGGGGCGAGAGAGGCAGAGAGGGAGGGGGGCGAGAGAGGCAGAGAGGGAGGGGGGCGAGAGAGGCAGAGAGGGAGGGGGGCGAGAGAGGCAGAGAGGGAGGGGGGCGAGAGAGGCAGAGAGGGAGGGGGCGAGAGAGGCAGAGAGGGAGGGGGGCGAGAGAGGCAGAGAGGGAGGGGGGCGAGAGAGGCAGAGAGGGAGGGGGGCGAGAGAGGCAGAGAGGGAGGGGGGCGAGAGAGGCAGAGAGGGAGGGGGGCGAGAGAGGCAGAGAGGGAGGGGGGCGAGAGAGGCAGAGAGGGAGGGGGGCGAGAGAGGCAGAGAGGGAGGGGGGCGAGAGAGGCAGAGAGGGAGGGGGGCGAGAGAGGCAGAGAGGGAGGGGGGCGAGAGAGGCAGAGAGGGAGGGGGCGAGAGAGGCAGAGGGCGAGAGGGACTGATCACCCAAGGCTGGTTTCTATCAGCATGCCAGCGTTGACATGCGTTTGCATGCAGTATAGTCAGGATCCAGCAATTTGCAGTATTTGGACGCAGCTCAAAAACTCTACAAGTAGCGTTTTTGAAAAATGTTAAAAACTGCAACTCGCTGGATCCTCACTATAACGCATGCAAACGCAGGTGAACGCATGTTGACGCGAGTCCATTGCAAATGCATTGAAATGAAAACACATTTGCACTGGATCCGTTTTTGCATTAAAAAAACATCATGACAGATGTTAAAAAAAAACGTAGTGTGAAAGCAGCCTTAGTGAGACGTGGCCTTTAAACACCACAGGGTTGTCTGTCAACCTTGACACCTGTGGAAGCAGATTAATTCCTCAGGTCAGTATGATTACAGAAATACCAGATTAAGGGTATATGCATACTCTGCAGATAAAGTGCAAACATTTTCTGCACCCAAAAAAAAAAACAAACAAAAAACACACACACCTTGCGTCAGAAAAACTGTTTAGTGCTTTTTTTTGCCATGCCTTTTTAATAATAATATTATTATTATTAATAATCTTTTTATAGCGCCAACATATTCCACAGCGCTCTACAATTCAGGAGGCTCATATACATAAACATATACAAACAAGTAACAATTATAGAAGATACAATATTTAAAGGGAAAAATGGCAACCCTGCTCGTGCGAGCTTACAATCTACAATGAGAAGGGGGGGGGGGGGGAAGGGGCAAGGTACAAGTGCTTATTTACAATGACAATCCAGCCATCTCATGGGGGATAGATAATGGCTGCATGGACCAGTTGGCCAGAGCCTTGAGATGCATTTGGGTGCCATGGAGTTTGACGTGGGTTTATGTTCTGAGAAGTTGTAGAGGGATTAGGTGAAATTAGTTTGGCTAGGGAGTGTGATAGGCCGCCCTAAAAAGATGCGTTTTTAGGGAGCGTCTGAAGCTGAGTAAGTTGTGATTTGTCCTAACTTCTTGGGGTAGAGCGTTGCAGAGGTTTGGTGCAGCTCATTTTGTTAAATCAATGCCTGGAAGGGCTAAACAAAAAAAAAACAAAAACACGCTGGAAAAAAAAAATATGTACCAACAATTAACATGCTGCAGATTTTATATGCACCCAAAATTGCTAGAAAAAAAAAAAAAAAAAAAGAAGCAACGTGCGCATAGCACTTCAAAATTCTCATTGCCTTTGCTGGCATAAGGATAGACATGCAGATTTTGGCAACAAACCGCATAATAACCTACACCAAATTTGGAACAAAAAAACTCAGCATGTGTACACAGCTTGTTAGCAGCCAAACCTATCACACAAACACTGAAGACTGGGTGTGCACGCTGCGGGTTTTTTTATGTGTTTTTGACTCTTCGTGGTGCAGTTTGTTTCCCAAAACTGCATGTCTTTCCTTCTTCCAAAGTCTATGAGAATTCAGAAATGCTGTGCACACGTTGCTTCTTTTTGCCTTGCAGTTTTGGGTGCAGCAAAAAAAGGAGCATGTCAATTCTTTGTGCGTTTTTGTTCTGTATTTTAGCCCTTCCAGCCATTGAATACACTAAAATAAAAAAAAAAAATAAAAAAAATAAAAAAAAAAAAAAGAAGGAAAAAAAAAAAAAAGAGAATTTTGTTTACTTACCGTAAATTCTTTTTCTTATAGTTCCGTATTGGGAGACCCAGACATTGGGTGTATAGCTTCTGCCTCCGGAGGACACACAAAGTACTACACTAAAAGTGTAGCTCCTCCCTCTGAGCATATACACCCCCTGGAGAACGAGATCTAGCCAGTTTAGTGCAAAAGCTGAAGGAGAATAGCCACCCACAAGTAAAAACAGAGCTAGAACCGGAACAACCGGAGACTCTGTCCACGACAACAGCCGGTGATAAGACGCGGAACAAGAAACTGCCAACAGGCAACAGGGAGGGTGCTGGGTCTCGCAATACGGAACTATAAGAAAAAGAATTTACGGTAAGTAAACAAAATTCTCTTTTTCTTTATCGTTCCTATGGGAGACCCAGACATTGGGACGTCTCAAAGCAGTCCATGGGTGGGAGTAAACAGAAAAACTGAGAAGTAGGCAGAGCCTAACTTCACAAATGGGCGACAGCCGCCTGAAGGATGCGTCTGCCCAAGCTCGCTTCTGCCGAAGCATGAGCATGCACTTGGTAGTGCTTTGAAAACGTATGCAGGCTAGTCCAAGTGATAGCCTGACAGACTTGCTGAGCCGTAGCCTGGTGCCTGAAAGCCCAAGAGGCACCGACAGCTCTGGTCGAGTGTGCCTTGATCCCCGGCGGGGGAGGAACCCGAGAACCCTGGTAGGCATCGGAAATGGTCGACCTAATCCAACGGGCTAAGGTCGGCTTAGAAGCAGAGAGGCCCTTACGCCGACCTGTGGTTAGCACAGAAAGAGAGGTGCACCGCCTAATAGAAGCGGTGCGAGACACAGATCCGGAGCGCCCGCACCAGATCCAGAGTATGCAACGCTTTTTCAAAGCGATGAACAGGAGCCGGACAAAAGGAAGGCAGGGTAATGTCTTGGTTAAGGTGGAAAGGAGAAACCACCTTAGGGAGAAAGTCCGGAGTCGGACGGAGAACCACCTTGTCTTGATGGAAAAATCAAAAAAGGTGACTCCGAAGAGAGCACAGCCAAATCAGAGACTCTCCTGAGGGAAGTTATGGCCACTAGAAAGACTACTTTCTGTGAAAGACGAAACAAGGAAACCTTCCTAAGAGGCTCAAAGGGGGGTTTCTGCAAGGCCGTGAGGACCAAATTGAGGTCCCAGGGATCCAAGGGCCGCCGGTAAGGCGGAATGATGTGAGACGCGCCCTGCATGAAGGTGCGGATCTGAGCCAGCCGGGCGATACGCCGCTGGAACAGCACTGACAGAGCCGAGACTTGTCCCTTGAGAGAGTTGAGGGACAGTCCCAGCTGCAGACCGGACTGTAGAAAGGACAGAAGGGTCGGCAAGGAAAAAGGCCAAGGAGGATGGCTGGAAGAGCGACACCAGGACAGGAAAATTTTCCAAGTCCTGTGATAGATCTTGGCCGAGGAAGACTTCCGGGCCCGAGTCATAGTGGAAATGACTTCAGGAGGAATACCAGAAGCCGTGAAGATCCAGGACTCAAGAGCCACACCGTCAATCTGAGAGCCGCAGAATTCTGGCGGAAAAACGGACCTTGTGAGAGAAGGTCTGGACGGTCCGGAAGGTGCCACGGCACCTCTACGGACAGATGGAGCAGGTCTGGATACCAAGCTCGCCTGGGCCAGTCCGGAGCAATGAGTATGACCCGACAGCCCTCCATTCTGATCTTGCGCAGGACTCTGGGCAAGAGAGCTAGAGGGGGAAACACGTAGGACAGACGAAACTGGGACCAGTCCTGAACCAGAGCGTCCGCTGCGAAGGCCTGAGGATCGTGGGAGCAAGCCACGTAAATCGGAACCTTGTTGTTGTGACAGGATGCCATTAGGTCCACGTCCGGAGTGCCCCACTTGCGGCAGATTGACTGAAACACTGCCGGATGCAGGGACCACTCGCCACTGTCCACGGTTTGACGGCTGAGATAATCTGCCTCCCAGTTTTCCACGCCTGGGATGTGGACTGCGGATATGGTGGACTTGGAGTCCTCCGTCCATTGAAGGATGCGTTGTACCTCCAACATTGCCAGGCGGCTGCGTGTCCCGCCCTGGTGATTGATGTAGGCAACCGCTGTCGCATTGTCTGACTGGACTCGGATGTGTTTGCCCGCCAATAGGTGGTGAAAAGCTAGGAGAGCCAGGAGCACGGCTCTGGTTTCCAGCACATTGATCGAGAGGGCTGACTCGGACGGAGTCCAAGTGCCCTGAGCTCGGTGGTGGAGACATACCGCTCCCCAGCCGGATAGACTGGCATCCGTGGTGAGGATCACCCAGGACGGAGCCAGGAAGGAGCGTCCCTGAGACAGAGAGAGGGGCCGAAGCCACCACTGAAGAGAGCTCCTGGTCTGTGGCGACAGAGCCACTAACCTGTGCAAGGAGGAAGGCTGCTTGTCCCAACAGCGGAGAATGTCCAGCTGCAGAGGACGCAGATGGAACTGGGCAAAGGGAACAGCCTCCATTGACGCCACCATCTGACCCAGCACCTGCATCAGGTGCCTGATGGAATAACGGCGGGGTCTCAGCAGAGAGCGCACCGCTAACTGGAGGGACTGCTGTTTGATCAAGGGCAACTTCACAAGTGCCGGCAGAGTCTCGAACTGCATCCCTAGGTACGTGAGCCTCTGGGTCGGAGTCAGAGTTGATTTGGGAAGATTGACCAGCCACCCGAATTGGGCTAGAGTGGCGAGAGTGAGCGAGACACTCCGCTGACAGTCTGCGCTGGATAAAGCCTTGACTAGAAGGTCGTACAGGTAAGGAATCACTGCCAACCCCTGGGAGGTGCAGAACCGCAATCACTGCTGCCATGACCTTGGTGAATACCCGAGGGGCCGTGGCTAACCCGAAGGGGAGAGCCACGAATTGGAAATGTTCCTCTCCGATTGCAAAACGTAGCCAACGCTGGTGAGAAACTGCAATTGGCACGTGCAGATAGGCATCTCTGATGTCGATGGATGCCAGGAAATCCCCTTGGGTCATTGAGGCAATGACTCACCGCAGAGATTCCATGCGAAAATGCCGCACCTGAACATGCTTGTTGAGAAGCTTGAGATCCAGGATGGGCCGGAAGGAACAGTCCTTTTTGGGGACTAGGAAGAGATTTGAGTAGAAACCTCTGAACCGTTCCCGGACGGGAACCGGTACAATTACTCTGTTGGCCTGCAAGGATGCCACAGCCTGAGCGAAGGCGGCGGCGTTGGAACAGGGGGGAGTTGACAGAAAAAAAATCTGTTTGGCGGGCTGGAAGAGAATTCTATCCTGTAGCCGTGGGAGATAACATCCCGCACCCACTGATCGGAGACGTGTTGAAACCAAGCGTCGCCAAAGTGGGAGAGCCTGCCACCGACTAAGGACGTTGCTGGCGCGGACAGATAGTCAAGAGGAGGCTGCCTTAGTGGCAGCAGCTCCTGCGGTCTTCTGTGGACGCGCCTTTGTGCGCCAGTTGGATTTTTGGTCCTTGGCTGAGTTAGTGGACGAGGCCGAGGGCTTAGAGGACGACCAGTTGGAGGAACGAAAGGAACGAAACCTCAACTGGTTCCTACCCTGGACAGGTTTCCTGGTTTTGGTTTGTGGCATGGAAGTACTCTTCCCGCCAGTAGCTTCCTTAATAATTTCATCCAGTTGTTCACCGAACAGCCTGGACCCAGCAAAAGGGAGTCCAGCAAGGTACTTCTTTGAAGAAGCATCTGTCTTCCACTCTCGAAGCCACAAGATCCTGCGGATAGCGAGGGAATTAGCCGAAGCCACCGCAGTGCGGTGAGAAGCCTCCAGCATGGCAGACATGGCATAGGATGAAAAAGCTGAAGCTTGGGAAGTTAAGGCAACCATTTCGGGCATAGATTCCCTGGCGAGGGAATGCATCTCCTCTAGAGAAGCAGAGATGGCTTTGAGAGCCCACACTGCTGCAAAAGATGGGGAGAACGAGGCCCCTGCTGCCTCATATACGGATTTGGCCAGGTGGTCAACGTGGCGGTCAGTGGAATCCTTAAGAGAGGTGCCATCAGCCACTGATACAACAGTCCGGGCTGAGAGTCTAGACACCGGGGGGGTCTACCTTTGGTGAATGAGCCCACTCCTTGACCACCTCAGGTGGAAAAGGAAAACGGTCATCAGAACCACGCTTTGGGAAGCGTTTGTCAGGACAGGCCCTAGGCTTGGTCACAGCGGCCTGAAAACTGGAGTGGTTAAAGAACACACTCTTTGTCCTCTTAGGCAAGGTAAACTGGTGCTTTTCTGCCAGAGAGGGTTGCTCCTCTGATACTGGCGGATTGAGGTCCAGTACCGAATTAATGGATGCAATCAAATCACTAACATCTGAGTCACCTTCGGACAGATCAATGGGGCACATGGAGGTAGCCTCCGAGCCCCCTGTAAAGGCATCCTCCCCGTCCGGCGAGTCAGCTTCAGAAGCAGAGCCGCGAGACGAGGAAGGGGAGGGAGCCCTACATCTCCTCTTAGGAGGACGGGGTCTGGGACCAGATGAAGAATCCTCTGTGAGCTCCGCTGAGAGAGCCCTAGCAGCAGAGGCGCCCTGAGAAGGGGGCTGATGCATGTTCAGCAAAGTCCGGGACAGCTGTCCTATGGAGTCGGCAAAAGACTGGGAGATTGACCTAGAGAAGGATTCTACCCAAGCCGGGGGTTCAGCCACCGGAGCCGGAGCAGCCGGAGGGACCACTGTGGGTGCGATTCCAGGCTGAGGCATTGTCAGGTTAGAGCAGGCATCACAATGTGGATATGTGCATGGTACAGGCAGCACGAGCTTACATGCAGTGCATACTGAGTACAGCCTTGCTCCTCGTGTGAGACATGCTGCTTGAGGAGCGGGATCTGGAGGGCCAAGGAGACTTACAGGGGAGGGGACATGTACTCAGAGAGGAGTGTCCCTCCACTGTGCCGAACGGCCGCTGGGCGGAGCCGCACTGTCCCTCTGCATGATTGACATGCGAGGGCAGTGAAATCGAAAGTAGGCCTCCGGCGAAGCCGGGGCCTAAATTTGAGCGATGCGGCCGGCGCGCAGGCACCATCGGCGCGGTTCTCAGGCGACAGCCAGAGAACCGGCCGGAAATGTCAGAAAAGTTACACAGCACACTCTCCCACCATAATAAAGTACAGGGACCCCCAGAATATAAACGTCTCAGGTACTTAGCTTGCTGAGACGTAGGGTTCCAAGTCCCTGGGGATGAGTGCTCCGTCCAGCAGGGTCCTGAAGGGCTGCGGATGGAAACCGGTCTCCTGCAAAGCATGGAGAACCGTGCTGGCTCCCACTTCAAGCCAGAGCCCGAGGGATGGTGAAGGAGCGCGGCATGTAAGGCTCCAGCCTTGGAATTAACCTTAACAACACTGCCGACACAGTGGGGTGAGAAGGGACATGCCGGGAGTCCAGGCTTGGACCCGCTTTTCTTCAAATTCTTTCCAAAAATGAAAAATCAGATGAGAATGCATTGTGGATGTATGCCTCCTGAACACAAAGCAATGAACTGGCTAGATCTCGTTCTCCAGGGGGTGTATAGGCTCAGAGGGAGGAGCTACACTTTTTAGTGTAGTACTTTGTGTGTCCTCCGGAGGCAGAAGCTATACACCCAATGTCTGGGTCTCCCATAGGAACGATAAAGAAAAACAAAACAAACACATTGCACAAGAACGTACAACACACTTTAGTTTTTTTTAGTGCGTTTTTCTGTCAAAGTGCAGTTTTTAGGTATAGAAATTTTCTGCAGCGTGCACAAATACCCTATAAGTTTTTTGTATCACCAAATTTGAAGGGTATGGTTCTTTTATTTTTCTGCAGACCGAGTTATGAGAGTGTGTTTTATGCATGATTATTTGGGAGTTTTTACTAGAACCAGTTTGGCCCGCTATATTTTTTCATTGCTCTATATTTCGCTTTTTGTGGAGGAAGAATCAGGAAAACAGCAATGCAGGGACTGGTTTTTTTTACGCTGTTCATGTTCTAAAAGTGATAACACTGCTTTATTCTTTGGGTCAGTACAATTACAGCGATACCACATGTGAGGATTGTGATGAGGAATACGCGGAGAAATTTTATGATGATTATGACAGTCAAAAGGTCAGTCAGCTGTCACTGTTCATTCATCCACACCTCTACAGCAAAGTATCCCCCCAGATCACTCACCAACTGGTGAGGTGACAAATCCAATTAGGACCTTTCCTGAGTAGAAGCAAGTCGCCCTGCTGAGTGAATTGTGGAGCTCAGGATAAAGTCAGAACTACAAGTAACTACAGAGCTTCACACATCCCGGTCCAGGATTTGCGGTGTCGATGTAAGAGTTAAGGTATGTGTGCATGCTGCGTTCTGTCAAGTGCAGAAAAAAAACAAACAAACGCACCCTCTGGCAGACTGGACAACTGTAAATACTGTGTTTATATATAAAAAGCATCCAAAACGCATGCATTTTGCATGCGTGTTGGATGCATTTTTGACAGTGCGGTCCCACGGCAATTCAGCTCTCCTACATGCCTGCTGACAGCAGACACAGAAAGTCGCGCAATGAGAATGAACTTCACCCATGTAGGACTCACCGGTAACCGCAAATCCCCAGACTGACTGAAGGGATTGTGCGATCAGCGGTGACGTCACTCAGGTTACCCATAGCCACAGCTGAAGTCCTCCACCGGACGTCATCGCTGATAGCAACTGAAGTGAGTCGCGCTGCGTGGAGCTGACAGAGAGCTGTCGTGGTCTGTGGCCGCTCACTGTCAGCTTCAGGTAGCAGAGCTGAAAGCGTCGTGGGACCTCGTGTGGATTACGTCAGACCTGGATGGGTGTTTGGGGATTAATAAAGTAGTGAAAGAGGGTGGTTTTTTTTGTCATTTATTACAAATAAAGGATTTTTTGGGCGTATGTGTTAAAGTAAAAATAAACTTACAGGTTAATCATGGAAGGTATCTCGGGGAGATGCCTGCCATGATTAACCGAGGACTTAGTGGCAGCCACTGCACCAGGGCAATTTGGGATGAGCCGGGTAAAGTCCCGGGACTGTCGCATCTAATAGATGCAGCACTTCTGGGCGGCTGCTGGCTGATATTTTTAGGCTAGGGGGCTCCCTATAACGTGGGGCTCCCCATCCTGAGAATACCAGCCTTCAGCCGTGTGGCTTTACCTTTGCTGGTATCAAAGTTGGGGGGACAGCACGCTTTTTTTTTGGTTTGATTTTTTTATTTATTTTCAGCGTGGGGGGGGGGGATCGTCTGAATGCAACCAATCATAGGCGCCGGCGGGCGGAGGAAGCAGGGAATAAAAGATGTAATAATGAGCGGCCGGCATTTTCAAAAGAGGAAGCGCCACCAGAGCAGTGCGACAGCTGTGCAGCGCCGCGCCAGTGATTGGCGAGTATGAGAGAAAGACCAACATCGACAGAGATTGACAGAGAGAGACACCAACAGTGAGAGAGAGACCGAAAGACCTGCAATTTGTTTGTCAAAAAAGCATGCGGAACGCAACAAAAATGCAGTGCAAGCGCATTTGGTTGCGTTTTGACACATTTCAATGGGTGCAAAATGCAACCAAAACGCACAAAAGAAGTGACATGCTGCTTTTTTTAAATGCATCGATTTTGTCAAATATTTGGCATCAAAATCGCTGCATTTAAAAAAAGAAACGCACGCATGGAATTTGCCGACTTCTCATAGACCCTGCTGGGGAAGCAGAACGCATGCATTTACACTGCTGTTTTAATGGTCATATCTGCCATGTGAGACGCTCAGGGGCGGAGATATGGGGAAAACTGAAAAACCATATCTCGCTGGAAGCTAAAAGGCACTCTCATGTCCAGCCCTGTCTTCAGTCACCAGGTGGGAGGGGGACATGGCATGTGCCTGGATTCATAACATCAGAGCGGACATCTTGTGGGTGTTCTTCTCTGAGAGGTCACGTGTGATACATGTGGGGGTAGACCCAGGAACTAATGGCTCCACAGCACCTCCCCTGTACAAGCCAACATCAGGCACATTCTTAGGGTATGTGTGCACTAGGCGTTTTTTTCACGCTGCGTTTTTATGTGCGTTTTTGTCTAAAAAAACGCACCCGCGGCTAAAAAACGCGGCAAAAACGCATGCGTTTTTGACGCGATTTGGTGCGTTTTTTGCTGCGTTTTTACTCACTGCGTTTTTAATCAGTGCACAATGCCATTAAAGATTGTTGATGAAAAAAAAAAAAAAAAGTCTGATGTCATTTCCTTCTTCAAAATGTTCATTGTATGCAGGAGAGCAGACAGCTGCAGAACTAGTGTATGCAGGAGAGCAGACAGCAGCTGCAGAACTACAAGTCTCAGCATCCTCCATTCACTAGTGTATGCAGGAGAGCAGACAGCAGCTGCAGAACTACAAGTCTCAGCATCCTCCATTCACTAGTGTATGCAGGAGAGCAGACAGCAGCTGCAGAACTACAAGTCTCAGCATCCTCCATCCAGGACTGTATGCAGTTTTTTGCCCAAAAAGAAAAAAAAATGACATGGGCTTCGCCATATTTTTGTATGCTAGCCGGGTACAGCAGGCAGGTACGGGCTGCCCCCAACCCCCAGCTACCTATTTGTACCCGGCTGGGAACCAAAAATATAGAGAAGCCCTTTTTTTTTTAATTTCATGAAATAATTAAAAAAAAAAAAAATGACGTGGGCTTCGCCTAATTTTTGAGTCCAGCCGGGTACAACTAGGCAGCTGGGGATTGGAATCCACAGTGCAGGGTGCCCATGCTTTCTGGGAACCCCCACTGCGAATTGCAGTCCGCAGCCACCCCAGAAAATGGCGCTTTCATAGAAGCGCCATCTTCTGGCGCTGTATACAACTCTTCTAGCTGCCCTGAAGCCGGGTGGCGAGCTAGGTAATAATGGAGTTAGGGCTAGCTGTATATTATCAGCTAGCCCTAAGCCCGAAATTCATGGTGTCACGCCAATATTAGACATGGCCACCATGAATTTCTAGTAATGATAAAAAAAAAAAAAAAAAACACAAAAACACAACACAGAAAAATATTTTTATTAGAAATAAAAACACAACACAATTAGTGACTCCATCTTTATTGAAATAAACCCCCCTCCGCAGTAATCCTGGGTCAGGGTCCCGCGCCGTCCAATCCGGATCCAATATCATCTGATCGGTTTGCTGGAAGGCAAAGCGATCAGATGATGTGTCAGGATCAAGTGCCTGAATCACATCACACATCAGCTGATTGTATAAAAGCCGGTTATACAATCAGCAGATGCATCAGTAGAAAAAAAAAAAAAAATAATACTCACTTGTGTGCTGTGGTGATTACCGGCAGCTCCTGGAGCGATCGATTGGACAGGAGTCTGATCCCGTCCGATCGCTGCAGCAGCTGCCGGTAATCAGCTGATGAAGTCCCCTGACGGCAGGATCAGCTGATAGCCGGCCGGGCGCGAAAAAGCCGGCGACACCGCGATCAGCTGATGCGTCAGGTGACTGCATCAGATGATCCACCGCCAGGTCCTGCAAGCAAGGTCCTGCCCCGGGGAGACTGCACACAGCCAGAGCGGCGGTACCGGGAGGAGCTGGGAGCGGGCATGGCACCGGGACCCTGCGGACAGGTGAGTATATATGACATTTTTTTTTTTCTACTGTTCACTTTGGTTTTCGCCGCTGCCTCCACCTCCCGCCCAGACATGGCGCCGCACGGAGCTGACATGGCACCGGACGGGAGGTGGAGGCAGCGGTGACGGTACCGGGAGGATTCCTGCTTCTGTGTTTACCAACAGAAGGAATCCTCTTCCTGTACACGTCACTGTAGTGCCCACCCCTTGCGTTTATAGCTGTGTTTTTAGTCATAGAAATGCGGCTATATGCGTTTTTCATTGCGTTTTTAACATCTCATTGAATTCAATGAGTGAAAAACGCAGTGGAAAACGCAGAAATAATTGACATGCTGCGTTTTTGTGGTCACCACAAAAACGCAGCTAAAAAAAACGCTGTGTGAGGACAGCACTTCTGAAAACCCATAGACATTGCTGGGGAAGCAATGTCACTGCGTTTTCAGGACAAAAACGCGGTAAAAAACGCCGGCAAAAACGCCTAGTGCGCACAAGGCCTTAAGGAATAAGGTAACTGACCCATCTGTGTATCCGTTTGTAACCATATCTTATCTGTAACTGTACTTCCCACAATCTGTAAATTCCATCTTGTATATAGTGTATTATATAGTATGCCCTTAAGGTGATTAAAGATCTAATTTAATCTTGAGCTCTTGCTTTTACTTGATTCCTGAACCTCAAGCCTGTCAGCTCGGTTTAACATTACACGCTACCTGGGGTGGTTTCTGGCCTGATATAGTCCTGTTAACGGACCACCAGGCTTATATCTAACGAGGAACTGGTGGCAGTCTACCACACTGTACTGAACCAGCAGAATTCTGTTATGTTGGGGCCAGTGGAAAGCTTCTGTCGAGGTTGTGGGAAAGCTAGGTGCTGCACCAGAAGTTGTGCGGCCTGCTCTCTCACTCCCCATGCCTCCCTGTGCCCGCGAAGGACAGGTGGGGCTATGAGGCGCGGTTTCGTCAAAGACCGACAGATCCACGACGGAGAGGAGGGATTTTGAGTGACCTCCCCCCCCAGCCCGGTTCGTGATACCACAGGTTTTTTTCCTTTTTATGTTTTGCTGCCTTTACACCATAACAATTTTATAGAAAAAAAAAAATGTTTTTGCATTCCTGTATTCTGAGAACTTTAGTTTTTTTTTTTTTTTTTTTCACTGACTGAGCTGTATGGCAGCTTGTTTTCTGTGGGAAAAGATGACGTATTCAGTAATACCATTTTTATTCACACACATTTTGAATTACGTTTTTACCGATATGATGAAGAATTTTTGCTACACTTCCGTTTTTTTACGGTGTTCACTGAAGGGGTTAACTAGTGTGACAGTTTTATAGATCAGTTTTTTTTGGATATTTTTGTTTACACATAAATGTACCTACTTAGTGTTATATTTTATTCATTTTTTTGTTTTTTAAAATTACTTTTACAATTATTGTTTTTATTTACTGTATTTTCCAGTTTGTAAGACGCACTTTATCCCACCAAACCTGGGGTGCATCTTACAAACCGCATATGGCTTACCGGGGCAGCAGTGGTGGCGCAGAGTCGGCTATACTGCTGGCTCGTGGATTGTCACAACTGTGGGCGCCACTGATCCGCCGACGGGCTTGGAGAAGGGGGTGTCGTGGCTCAAGAGGGTCAGTGTGCGGCAGCAGAGGGTTTATGATACTACGGGTTCTTGGGTTGATCCTCTTGAGCCACAACACTCCCTCCTCTGATCCCACCAGCAGATCAATGGCGCCAGACGCCGTGACACCCCACGAGCCCGCAGTATCGCCGACCCTCCGTACACTGACCCTCTTGAGCTGCGACACCCCCTCCACCGAGCCCTTAATATAGCCTACCCTGCCTCCTGTGACCTTCCTGAGCCGTTCCTGCCTGCTGAGCTAATATAAGAGGCACTAGGATTATAAGACAAACCATTTTAAACAGAAAATATTTTTTTCCTATTTTCCTCCTTCAAATTTGAGGGCGTTTTATAAAGCAAAAAATACTATAGTTTCTATATGGGACATTAAAGTTTATTACTCTGATCACTGGTACAATGTATTGCAATACATTATACCTGTCAAAGCTGCATTGACATAAGCTTTTTAGACCTGGCTCCTGGCATGGTCTAAGACAGGGGTCTCAAACACACAGCCCGCGGGCCGCATGCAGCCCCCAGGCCCGTGCCCCTGTTCACTATCGCGGCAGGTTCAGGGGCCGCAGCCACTGTCTGCACTTTATGTCAGATGAATGTGTTGCTGGGGCTGCGCTCTCGCACCGGCAATACAATCATCTGACAAAGTGCAGACACTGGCTGCGGCCCCTGCTGCGATAGTGAACAGGGGCACGAGCCTGGGGGCCCCACGAAGCAGAGATGAGGCAGCAGAGGGAGCGCGGGACAGGTGAGAAGAATGGTGTGTGTGTGTGTGTGTGTGTGTGTGTGTGTGTGTGTGTGTGTGTGTGTGTGTGTGTGTGTGTGTGTGTGTGTGTGTTGGACGTTAACCCCTTAGCAACCTATGACGTACTGGGTACGTTATGGCTCCCTGGTACTTAAGGACCCATGACGTACTCAGTACGTCATGGTGAAATCGCGGCCCCGGTGGCTGCGATCACTGCAAATACCTTAGATTCGGGGAGGAGGGGAACTCAGGAGGGGTGGTGTCTCATCCCCGGACCTACGGAGGCTGTGATTGGCTGACGAACGCCGCTCAGCCAATCACAGCCACTAATTTTCAGCCATTGAAAAATCGCTGGAACATTGAAATCCAGCCAAGATCAGGGCAGCTGTAGCCCTGATCATTGGCTGGAGCTGGGTGACCTGTGTTTCACCCGCCCCCAGCTCTGATTGGAGAGACCGGCCTTGTGACCAATCTCTCCAATCACTGTGGATCTGGGGCCGCAGACCACTCCCCTCAGCTTCACTCCGGCGTCTGTGTGGAAGGTGAGCGGACCTGCTGACCGCTGACCCATTACTACAGGATGGGGACAAAGTGCGCACATTACTATGAGATGGGGATAAGGCTGGGGACATTACTATAGGATTGGGACATTACAAGGATGGGCACAATACTATTGGATTGGGGACATTACTATAGGATAGGGACTAGGATGGACACATGACTATAGAATGGGGACAAGGTGGGCACAGTACTATAGAATGGGGACTAGGATGGGCACAGTACTATAGAATGGGGACATTACTACAAGGGGAAAAGGATGGGAAACATTACGATAGAATAGGGATAATGCTGGGGACATTACTATAGGGTGGGGACAAGGTTGGCACATTACTATAGGATGGGGACATTGCTACAAGGGGACAAGGATGGGGAACATTACTATAAGATGGGGGACAAGGATGGACACATTACCATAGATTGGAGACATTACTACAAGTTGGCGATAAGGATGAACACATTACTACTAATGGGGACAAGGATGAGCACATTACTGTGGGATGGGGACTAGGATGGGTACAATACTACAAGGGGACAAGGATGGGCACGTTACAATAATATGGGGAACATTACTAAAAGATGTTGGTCAAAATTTCTATACAGTGCTAATTGTAAAACGGTTACAAGAAAGGAATAAAATGTAAAAAAAAAAAAATAAAAAGTTTATTTAAACAAAGAATGTGCACGTTTGCTATAATGAACAAGTGAAAATGTTCAAAATCAGTGATCCTAAGGTGTGTAAAAAAAAAATAAAATTATATATGGTACCAATAAAAATGTCACTTTGTTCTGCAAAGAATGCGGCCCCCCAAATTATTTTTTTTTCCTCTGTGCGGCCCATACACCCAGCAGAGTTTGAGACCCCTGGTCTAAGATGCTTGACCATAGCTGGCTAATCCCGAGGTCATCATGACAACCTTGGGTTGCCATGGCAGTGATCGGGCCCAATGATAACATTGCAGAGGATTCAATCAGGTGGGAGAAGGAGCACCCTCCCTCTCCCTGCCTCCTAAATGCTGTGGTCGCTATTGATCACAGACTTTAGGAGGTTAAACAGCCAGGGGCAGCGTGGCGACCATCCCTGGCTGTGAAAGTCGAAGTTCCACTATAGCTTATGCCAAGCTCCTGTGTCCTGAGCGATCACCATGACATACATCAGAGGTTCCCAACTCCAGTCCTCAAGGCACACCAACAGTGCATGTTTTCAGGATTTCCTTAGTATTGCACAGGTGATAATTTAATCACCTGCAAAGGTGCTGAATCCAACACCCATGCAATCCTTAAGAAATCCTGAAAACATGCACTGTTTGTGTGCCTTGAGGACTGGAGTTGGGAACATTGACATACATCATCGGGAACCCCTATCCAACTAGGCTGTCAAATGTCTTGAAGGGGTTAAAGCAACATTCTGGCGTTATTTTTCCAGCTCTGGAGTGGTGCTTTTAATCTAAGGCTAGGGCCCCACTTTGCTTTTTTGCTGCTTTTTCCACTGCAGCGTTTAATGCCAAAATGGATGTGTTCTGCTTTTCAAGCAAAGTCTATGGGAATTTGGGTTTCTAAACCCCACTTTGCAGTTCAAAAATGCGCCTTTTTGTGGCAGAAATTTGGGCAAAAACTCAGCTTTGCAGTTCAAAACTCAAATGGCAGAAACAACTGACATGTCATAGACTTTGCTTGAAAAGCAGAACACATCCATTTTGGGATTTAAACGCTGCAGTGGAAAAAGCAGCAAAAAAGCAGGTAAAAAGCAAAGTGGGGCCCTAGCCTAAGGCACTTGCCCCGGTCTTGTGCTCAGCCTCCGGCATTTTTACCTTTTACACACACTGCTCCGATCCCATGGCGAGATCTTGTAGCAGCAACTTCTGACTGGCCAGAAGACAAAAAAATAGACTGCAATCAGAGCTTGTAACCTATGAGAGCCAGAATGAAGTTCTTATAAACTAACATTGAAAAGTGACCTCTGGCTCAATCCATGAAACACTGAACAGCTGGCAGGTCAAACTGCAGAAGACCAACTGGAGCTGATAACACATGAAGATGCTGGAAAGGGAATACCAGACAGGGGGCAAGGAACTTACATTTAAAGCAGAAGTGACATTAGAAAAAGAAAAATACTGTTGTGGTACTGTAAAGCATCTTTGTGAACCATAGGAATCAATCTACTGGAGATATTTATTGGTTTATATGGGATGCTCAGTGACCTGTGCAGAGGTCATTGTACAGGGAGAGCTTTGACCACTAATTATAAAATGGTGGAAACTGTCAATTACAGTATACAGGTGTTACCTGTCCTGAACATGTCTCTGATGATAATGCAAATGTGCAAAGAACGGGAGGTGTCAGGCCATACGAGGATCACTGCAAAGAACAGGAGGTGTCAGGCCATACGAGGATCACTGCAAAGAACAGGAGGTGTCAGGCCATACGAGGATCACTGCAAAGAACAGGAGGTGTCAGGCCATACGAGGATCACTGCAAAGAACAGGAGGTGTCAGGCCATACGAGGATCACTGCAAAGAACAGGAGGTGTCAGGCCATACGAGGATCACTGCAAAGAACAGGAGGTGTCAGGCCATACGAGGATCACTGCAAAGAACAGGAGGTGTCAGGCCATACGAGGATCACTGCAAAGAACAGGAGGTGTCAGGCCATACGAGGATCACTGCAAAGAACAGGTGGTGTCAGGCCATACGAGGATCACTGCAAAGAACAGGTGGTGTCAGGCCATACGAGGATCACTGCAAAGAACAGGTGGTGTCAGGCCATACGAGGATCACTGCAAAGAACAGGTGGTGTCAGGCCATACGAGGATCACTGGTCCGTTTGAAAACTGCAAGATTAAGGCCCCTTTCACACATCAGTTTTTTGCCATCAGTCACAATCCGTTGAATTTTGCAAAAAAAAAAAACCCAACAAAACAGATCCATTGACTGATGTCCCTGGATCTGTTTTTTTCTCATTGACTTGTATTAGCGACGGATGGCCTCACAATTCATCCTTCGATTGATGGATTTGTCGAAAAATGTTTGTCCGGGGGACTGAGACAACGTCCACAGTCACGGTTTTTGTTTGTCGAAAAAACAGACAGCAATGGATCCGTCGCTGTCCGTCATTTTGGTACAATGGCAGCCTATGGGCGCAGGATCCGTCAAATGACGGAATCTTGCAACGGATTTAGGTTTTTTTTTACACATAGTTCTATGAGGCAATTTCCCCCTGCAATTTTATAGCCACACCTCTGTATTTTAACTATTTTTGCAAATAAAATTGGATTTTTTAATATACCCCAAGGATCGCGCTGGAGTTTCCTTCTTTTCAAAATGATTCCAGGACACTCAGCAGCAGAGCTTTCCGTGCGCTGGATCTGAATGGGGAGCGGTGTCTGGCTTGTAACGGTGAGCTGAAATCTTCACTCTCTTTTCCACAATTATTATTTAGCCCCCAGCTAGTCGGATCTGTCGAGAAAACTGATTGTGACTGATGGCAAAAAAACTGGTGTGTGAAAGGTGCCTAAGATTTTTTTTAACTATAGATCGTGACAAGGGAAGTTAAAAAAAAAATACAAAAAGTTTTAAAAACAAAATAAAATTTGGTGGGCTCTGCAAGGAGCATAAAGATCTGTACCCAAAAACAAAGCCCAGTAACAATCTGTACATGAGGCGTCAGGCGGGTAAGAAGGTCCACGGAGAGCCCGCCTGAAGAGGAAGGTGTGCGTGTAAAAACCACTTGCTCTTCACAAGATCCCAAAGACGCCCAATGGATCCGTGAGAACGGACCACTCTCAGGCGCCTCCCTTATGTGGAGGGATCACTATACCCCGGATTTTTTTTTATTTTTTTAAGCGTTTTGTCAGCGATCTTGAATTTTAAAAAAAAACCCACTACTTTCTTCACCGTTGAATGAAAAAAAAAAAAAAAATATCCGTCAAATGCTAAAAAAAAAAAAAAAAAAGGATTAAAAGGGAAAATCCCTCTACAGTGAAAAACATTTTAAAAGCATTCAGGTAGCAAAAAAATGCTTCAAAACTACAGAGCAGAGGAGCAGGTCACGGGCCGGCCTCCTGCAGGAAAGTTGTGCCTTTGGCTGCCTGACACGACCCTAACGTGTAATGGCCCCACAGGCGCCACACCAGCCCGCGCCCTCCGCACTTTCACCTCTTCTACTTCTCTGCGCTTCACTTTGGTATTCACAAAGCACAATCCGTAACGTACGTAAGAGACAGAAAGTAACCGGGGAGCCACGAACACGACGCCGGCTCCAGCCAGCTGTAAGCAGGGCACCGAAAATGGAGTCTGGTGCCCATGGGAGCAAGGAGAGCGAAGGAGAGTCCTAACATGCCGCACTCACCATGGAGGCGCCAGCAGTCCCCTCTGAGGCGAGCGCCGCACACTCCGTCCTGTCAGAGCTCAGTGCCAGGAAGTAGTAATATGCAGAGCAGGAGGGGGCGGACTGAGGCGCGGAAGTGGCCGCTGGTGCTGAGGGAGCGCGCGGGAAACTGCGGCGGGGCAGATCCACCACACACGACCTGCCCCGCACCCGGATAATAGGGGTGGCGGAGTGCGCCATGTCCTAGCTCTATCACTGGACTGGAATAAAGTGTGTCGGTGACCCGGCTCAATGCCCTCCTGTATGCACGAGTAGCGCCATCATTATGTAACATGAGCTTACACTCCGTCTGTGAGCAGCCGCTCCACTAGCGCCACCAAGCGACACAACGCCTAACATGCACCTTGTACCACGTGGCTTTCGGTTAAAGCTAATGACACGGCGCCATCTAGTGGCGGGTTTCAGTTTTACAGCTTACTCGTTTCTATGACATAAAATAAATTCGTTGTGAATGTTTTCCTTTTTTTGTTGAAGTGTTACTTCTCTGTTGTAAACAGTAAAGATCCCGTTTTTAACTAGAAACAGAATTGCTACAATCTCTTTGGAAAAACGGCATTTTTAATTTGACCCGTCCCAGGCACCGTCCATATACGCGGTTGCTAGGATACGGAGCATGGTTGTTTACAACTGTGACTGTACTGTATACAGTAACACGAGGTAAGACACAATGTATCTACACACGCTGGCTGTGCCGGAGCCGGATTATCGGGGGTGATGTGGCCACTCGTGTCTGTGGGTTATTATAAGACGTAGCAGTCAGTCAGTGTATGTAATCCAGGCTGTGTCATGGCTGGGGAGATTTTCATTACAGATCATCCATATCAAAGTATCTCATATTTGAGATGAAAGGTGCGGATTGGTAAAATCGGATTGGATTACAAAACTCATTCACACTTCAGATTTTCACAGATAAAACTCTATTATTGTGAATGGGGCTGTTCATATGTGTGTATCTGCAGCCGGGTGCTCCACACAGAGTGACAGACACATGTCCAGTATGGATCCGAGACAAAGGGAACCTGTCAGGTGCAATATGCACTCAGGACCACGAGCAGCTCTGGGTGCATATTGCTAATCCCTGCCTAACCATCCCTGTATACACTAGCATAGATAAGGAGATCTTTACAAAAGTATTTCTAAAGATCTTTTACCGTATGCTAATGAGCACATGGATTAGTAACAAGGGCGTTACTTCCCCCGAGTAGTCCGCCCTCTTAGCACAGGGGTGTACTAACATGCCACTCAATGCAGCATCACCAGCAGTGTTGCGTGTACCTGTGTCCGCTGTCTCCGCTGTTCAGAAGTCCCAGCTCTTCCGGTCATACGTAGTATGAAGCCGGGTGCACACGTCCTGGCTTCAGCGAGGTCTAGTGCGCATGTCTGGAAGTGTCAGAATTCTTATGAACAGTGGAGACAGTGGACGCTGGTATGCATGTCACCGCTGGTGATGCTCCATTGAGTGGCATGTTAGTACACCCCTGTGGGCGTGCTACCATACTAAGAGGGTGGACTAGTCAGGGGAAGTAACACCCTTGTTACTAGTCGCTAGCCTTATTAGCATATGATAAAAGATCTTTAGAAATAAAGATCCTTTATGTAAACTACTAGATACAGGGACGGTTAGGCAGGGATTAGCAATGTACACCCAAAGCTGCTCGTGGTTCTGGGTGCATATTGCACCTGACAGGTTCCCTTTAAGTCTGTCACACGGCCCTGTGATGTCATCTGTGGGTCCTTTGTTTTTCAAAAAGTTTGATATGAGAGGCTTGAGAAACCTTCAATTTTTCTTTTTACATCTGTGAAAAACTGAGGAATCTCTGACCAAACTCAAATGGTAAAAACTGACATCAAACTCTGATGACAACCTGATTACAAACACTGCTGAGACTCGGACTATTTTTCCTTATGACGTCTGAATGAGGCTTTACATGTGCCTAGTTACACGTACCAGCATATGTGAAGTAATAGATAGCGGCTTGATGTGCAAAGTTGTTGCGAATTGTACTGCTCCAAGTTATGAAGCTTGCCACCCAACATACGGTATGCCTTTTACCACCCCAAAAATGCATACAGTCAACTCACTAGACTCTCCAATCATACAGAGACCCTATACCAGACACCTGCTAAACTAACAGAAAATTCAAGTAAAGACCCCTTTGGCCATGTTCAGACAAGTCTATGAAAAATCATCCAATTTTCATCTAGAAAGCTTAGACGATTTCCATCCATGGCCATGTGTACGACTGTTTTTGCATTTGTATGACACCCGTATTTATACATGTTAGGCCCGTTTCACACGTCAGTGAAAAACTGACGTTTTTCACTGGCGTGTAAAACACGCACATGTCCCTGCGTGTGCCGTGGCACATGTCCCTGCGTGTGCCGTGATTCACGGCACACGTGGGTTGTCTAAGTGCAGCCGGGCTCCGTTCTCCGTGGCCCTTGATTGCACTTAGAAAACAACTCACCTGTGCGCGCTCCCGCTCTCCATGGTGCTGATTGCTCCCGCGGTGCAGCATCCGGCCGGCGGTGACCCCCGCAGCAGCTGTTTCCGGGTCGGCTGTGTCGCGCATAATGAATATGCGTGACAATAATGAGCCGGCTCAGAAGCAGCAGGGAGGACGGGCTGCAGAGGACATCGCTGGACGCCGGGTGAGTTAAAATGTTTTTTATTTTAAAAGCATGTTTTTTTCTGGCACGTGTTTCACGGACCACACCACTGCGTGGTCCGTGGGACATCAGTGATGCCAGAAAAAAATTGACATGTCTCCGTGCGGCAATCACGCACACGCGGGTACGCCGCACGGAGACACGTGCAGTGAAAAATCACTGATGTGTGAGCAAACCCATTCATTATAATGGGTCTGCGTATGTCAGTGATTCTGGTACGTTTTAAAAAAAGCACAAACGTCCCAGAATCACTGACGTGTGAAAGGGGCCTAATGTGCATGATCAAATACAGGTTACTAATGGCAATATATCCATGGAAATCAAATACAACAGGGATGGTCCATATTGGATCCTATTTTTAAGCGCACCCATATATTTAGGCGCATCTCATCCAAATATTGAAGAGACTAGTGCATGGCATAATTTTTTGGGGACACTCAGTGTGAAAAAACTGTCATCTTCACAGCCTATTGCGTAAAATTGGTCAGTGTTCTGTCTGATGTTCTGATTTTAGTTTCAGCAAAGTTTTATTGTAAATGACGTATCATAAGCAACATACAAGTGCTTCTCAATAAATTAGAATATCATCAAAAAGTTAATTTATTTCAGTAATTCAACACAAAAAGGAACATGCCTATATTATATAGAGTCATTACAGTGTGATCTATTTCAAGTGTTTATTTCTGTTAATGTTGATGATTATGGCTTACAGCCAATGAAAACCCAAGTCATTATCTCAGAAAATTAGATTATTATATAAGACCAACTAAAAAAATGATTTTTAACTCAGAAATATTGGCGCCTACTGAAAAGTCTGAACAGTAAATGTCTCAATACTTGCTCCTTTTGCACTAGCTACTGCATCAATGCGGCGTGGCATGGAGGCGATCAGCCTGTGGCACTGCTGAGTTGTTATAGAAGCCTAGGTTACTCTGATAGCAGCCTTCAGCTTGTCTGCATTGTTGAGTCTGGTGTGTCTCATTTTCTGCTTGACAATACACCATCCATTCTCTATGGGGTTTAGGTCAGGCGAGTTTGCTGGCCGATGAAGCAGGGCCAGCTCCAGGCTTTTGTGGGCCCTGGGCAAAAGAGACTCAGTGGGCCCCATCTAAATGTAGACACGCACATACACAGATACGTACACCTACAGGCATACATACATATATATATTTAAAGACAAATTCACAAAAATACATATAAATAGACATAAATATATACACGGTCATATACACTGACATGCATAGATACACATATCATAGATACAGACACAGACACATTATGGATATTTCTAATCTGAGGAAGCCAGCAGCAGCCTCACTCCCCTCCCCCACTTGTTGCCCATCCAGCTGCTCCCAGGCATGTGGCTGTGCTACGCTGATTGGTGGCCATGACTAACAGACATGGCCGTGCACGGTGCACACTGACACTGCTGTATATACATTACAGGAGGCGCTGGGGATATACAGTATTAGGGGGACATACAGCTCTAGAGGGGGACACTCAGCTCTTTAAGTTGTATGCAGCCCTGGGGTGGGGGGACATATAGCCTCTGGGGGGGTACAGATCACTGGAGTGGGAGGACATACAGATCTGGGGGTATAGAGTACTAGAGTGGGGGAGACAAAGCTTTGGGGGGTATACAGCACTGGGGTGTGGGGACACATAGCTCTAGAGGGGGGTATAGAGCACTGAGGTGGGGGAGATACAGCTCTGGGGGGTATTCAGCACTGGAGTGGGGGGAGATACAGCTCTGGGGTGTATACAGCACTGGGGTCAGGGGACATACAGTTCTGGGAGGATATACAGCACTGGGCTCAGGGGCCAAAGTTTTGAAAGGTATACAGCACCGGAGTCAGGGGACAGAAAGTTCTGTGAGGGTCTACAGCACTGGGGTCAGGGGACAGAGTACTGGAAGGTATACAGCACTGGGGTCAGGAAACAGACAGTTCTGAGAGGGTATACAGCACTGGGTCAGGGGACAGACAGTTCTGGGATGGTATACACCACTGGGTCAGGGGACAGACAGTTCTGGGAGGGTGTACAACACTGGGTCAGGGCACAGACAGTTCTGGGATGGTATACACGACTGGGTCAGGGGACAGACAGTTCTGGGAGGGTATACATCACTGGGTCAGGGGACAGACAGTTCTGGGAGGGTATACATCACTGGGTCAGGGGACAGACAGTTCTGGGAGGGTATACACCACTGGGTCAGGGGACAGACAGTTCTGGGAGGGTATACACCACTGGGTCAGGGGACAGACAGTTCTGGGAGGGTATACACCACTGGGTCAGGGGACAGACAGTTCTGGGATGGTATACACCACTGAGTCAGGGGACAGACAGTTCTGGGATGGTATGCAGCACTGGGTCAGGGGACAGACAGTTCTGGGATGGTATGCAGCACTGGGTCAGGGGACAGACAGTTCTGGGAGGGTATACACCACTGAGTCAGGGGACAGACAGTTCTGGGATGGTATGCAGCACTGGGTCAGGGGACAGACAGTTCTGGGATGGTATACATTATATAATATGTGTTTCACTTTTTGTATTGAATTACTGAAATAAATTAACTTTTTGATGATATTCTAATTTATTGAGATGCCCATGTATATGTATTAATATTATTGATCCCCACACAGGGGGCTTAGAAATAATGATCAAGTTTATAATAATTCTAGAGTTAACATCTAAGTTATGGATATATAGGAGAGATAAAAGAAATAGGGGGAGAACAGGAAGAAAATTAAAACGGGATAGGGGAGAGAGGGTACAAAAAGACCATATGTTATCACACTACTATATTAAGTTATATACATTCTTATAAGGATAATTATGCAGAGAGGCATGTGAGCCGTCATTCTGACAAAAGGGCCAATGCCTCACTAGATAGAGAGAGGTAACATTGGAGAAATCTGGGTTGATTTTCTTATTTTAACTCAGACAGGAGATGTTTAATACGTTCTTATGAACTTGCACTTCAATAAATATGGACCCTCAGACCCAACCCTCTTTGCGTACAGACAGTGGTCTTAAGGTGATGTCACACACAGCGACAACGACGTCGCTGCTACGTCACCATTTTCTGTGACGTTGCAGCGACGTCCCGTCGCTGTCGCTGTGTGTGACATCCAGCAACGAGCTGGCCCCTGCTGTGAGGTTGCCGCTCGTTGCTGAATGTCCAGCTTCATTTTTTGGTCGTCGCTCTCCCGCTGTGACGCACAGATCGCTGTGTGTGACAGCGAGAGAGCGACGAAATGAAGCGAGCAGGGAGCAGGAGCCGGCATCTGGCAGCTGCGGTAAGCTGTAACCACGGTAAACATCGGGTAACCAAGGTGGTTACCGGATATTTACCTTCGTTACCAGCCTCCGCCGCTCTCACGCTGCCAGCGCCGGCTCCTGCTCTCTGCACATGTAGCTGCAGTACACATCGTGTAATTAACCCGATGTATACTGTAGCTAGGAGAGCAAGGAGCCAGCGCTAAGCAGTGTGCGCGGTTCCCTGCTCTCTGCACATGTAGCTGCAGTACACATCGTGTAATTAACCCGATGTGTACTGTAGCTAGGAGAGCAAGGAGCCAGCGCTAAGCAGTGTGCGCGGTTCCCTGCTCTCTGCACATGTAGCTGCAGTACACATCGTGTAATTAACCCGATGTGTACTGTAGCTAGGAGAGCAGGGAGCCAGCGCTCAGTGTGCGTGGCTCCCTGCTCTCTGCACATGTTGCAGCACAGCGACGCGTGTCGTTATGATCGCTGCTTCTGCTGTGTTTGACAGCTAAGCAGCGATCATAACAGCGACTTACAAGGTCGCTGCTACGTCACAGAAAATGGTGACGTAACAGCGACGTCGTTGTCGCTGTCGTTTAGTGTGACCCCAGCTTTAGTGCCAGATCCCTTCTTTTTTGTTTATCTTAGGATTAGACCCCCTGGTTACAGATGCCAGGTTTACATTTAGTAGACATGTTGGGAAAGCTCCTGACATAAATGCTAAAAAATGTCCTTTATCAAAGAACATAGAAGTAAGTCACTGACGTCAGCTTCTTTCTCATGAGAACAAAGGACTAGTGATGAGCGAGCACTACCATGCTCGGTTCTCAATATTCGTAACAAGCAGTTGGACTCTTGGATCGCCTCGCCTTTTACCGAGTAAAATGGAAGTTAATGGGGAATTCAAGCATTTTTCTGGACGATCTTGCAGAAAAAATGCTTGAGTTCCCCACTGGCTTCCATTATACTTGGTAGATGAGTTGTGCCCTTCCGAGCATCCACCTGCTCGTTGTGAGTACCAAGGTAGAGCTTACTCATCACTACAAAGGACTAGAGTTGAGCGCGGTTCGTGGTTCGTGGTTCTCCAGTTCTAGGCTCGAGTGATTTTGGGGCATGTTCTAGATCGAACTAGAACTCGAGCTTTTTGCAAAAGCTCGATAGTTCTAGAAACGTTCGAGAACGGTTCTAGCAGCCAAAAAACAGCTAAATCATAGCTTGGTTTCTGCTGTAATAGTGTAAGTCACTCTGTGAATCAAACTATTATCACATTTCAGTGTATAGTGTGCGTGAACAGCGCCTTCAGATCACTGCTGTTTCTATAATGGCGATCGCCATTTTTTTTTTTTTCTTGTCTTCCTTCCCTAAGCGCGCGCGTCTTGTGGGGCGGGCCAGCATGTCAGCCAATCACAGACACACACACAGCTAAGTGGACTTTGAGCCAGAGAAGCAACGGCATGTGTGATAGGATCTGCATGTCACATGTCCCTGCATTATAAAACCGGACATTTTCTTCACGGACGCCATTATCTGCCTTCTGCGTCTTTGGTGTCAGACATCAGTGTCGCAGCTCCGTCCTCCTGAGTCCTATAGCCGATACAGCTGTATGCGCTGCATACACAGCGTTAGACAGCATAGGGAGAGCACTTTATAGCAGTCCTTTTAAGGGCTCAAAGCGGCAGGGTCAGAGAGCCATAGGTGACAGGTCCTGCAAACAGCAACAGCGTCTGTGTAGCCCAGGTCAGGGATTTCCTCCCTGCATTTCAGCATTAGGAGGGAATAGAAAGGCAGGCTTCCATTCCTCTACCCAGAGCACCACAATCCTGCCACTGTACCCTCTTGTCCTCTGCACACTCCAACAGATTATAACTAAGCCATTATACTAGCAAACACTCAGTGTACCTAGTGGCATCCTATACGTGGCTATTGGACTTTGCTATAGTCCCACTAGTGCAAAGACATTTGCAGAGCACGTCTGCCTGCATTGCACACTACAACTTTTTTAAACTAAGCAATTTTACTAGCACACACTCAGTGTACCTAGTGGCATCCTATACCTGGCTATTGGACTTTGCTATAGTCCCACTAGTGCCAAGACATTTGCAGCACGTCTGCCTGCGTTGCACACTCCAACTAATTCTAACTAAGCCATTATACTAGCACACACTCAGTGTACCTAGTGGCATCCTATACGTGGCTATTGGACTTTGCTTTAGTCCCACTAGTGCCAAGACATTTGCAGCACGTCTGCCTGCGTTGCACACTCCAACTAATTATAACTAAGCCATTATACTAGCACACACTCAGTGTACCTAGTGGCATCCTATACGTGGCTATTGGACTTTGCTTTAGTACCACTAGTGCCAAGACATTTGCAGCACGTCTGCCTGCGTTGCACACTCCAACTAATTATAACTAAGCCATTATACTAGCAAACACTCAGTGTACCTAGTGGCATCCTATACGTGGCTATTGGACTTTGCTATAGTCCCACTAGTGCCAAGACATTTGCAGCACGTCTGCCTGCATTGCACACTACAACTTTTTTAAACTAAGCAATTTTACTAGCACACACTCAGTGTACCTAGTGGCATCCTATACGTGGCTATTGGACTTTGCTATAGTCCCACTAGTGCCAAGACATTTGCAGCACGTCTGCCTGCATTGCACACTACAACTTTTTTAAACTAAGCAATTTTACTAGCACACACTCAGTGTACCTAGTGGCATCCTATACGTGGCTATTGGACTTTGCTTTAGTCCCACTAGTGCCAAGACATTTGCAGAACGCATCTGCCTGCGTTGCACACTCCAACTAATTATAACTAAGCCATTATACTAGCAAACACTCAGTGTACCTAGTGGCATCCTATACGTGGCTATTGGACTTTGCTATAGTCCCACTAGTGCAAAGACATTTGCAGCACGTCTGCCTGCGTTGCACACTCCAACTAATTATAACTAAGCCATTATACTAGCACACACTCAGTGTACCTAGTGGCATCCTATACGTGGCTATTGGACTTTGCTTTAGTCCCACTAGTGCCAAGACATTTGCAGCACGTCTGCCTGCGTTGCACACTCCAACTAATTATAACTAAGCCATTATACTAGCACACACTCAGTGTACCTAGTGGCATCCTATACGTGGCTATTGGACTTTGCTTTAGTCCCACTAGTGCCAAGACATTTGCAGCACGTCTGCCTGCGTTGCACACTCCAACTAATTATAACTAAGCCATTATACTAGCACACACTCAGTGTACCTAGTGGCATCCTATACGTGGCTATTGGACTTTGCTTTAGTCCCACTAGTGCCAAGACATTTGCAGAACGCATCTGCCTGCGTTGCACACTCCAACTAATTATAACTAAGCCATTATACTAGCAAACACTCAGTGTACCTAGTGGCATCCTATATGTGGCTATTGGACTTTGCTTTAGTCCCACTAGTGCCAAGACATTTGCAGAACGCATCTGCCTGCGTTGCACACTCCAACTAATTATAACTAAGCCATTATACTAGCACACACTCAGTGTACCTAGTGGCATCCTATACGTGGCTATTGGACTTTGCTTTAGTCCCACTAGTGCCAAGACATTTGCAGCACGTCTGCCTGCGTTGCACACTCCAACTAATTATAACTAAGCCATTATACTAGCAAACACTCAGTGTACCTAGTGGCATCCTATACGTGGCTATTGGACTTTGCTATAGTCCCACTAGTGCCAAGACATTTGCAGAGCACGTCTGCCTGCATTGCACACTACAACTTTTTTAAACTAAGCAATTTTACTAGCACACACTCAGTGTACCTAGTGGCATCCTATACGTGGCTATTGGACTTTGCTTTAGTCCCACTAGTGCCAAGACATTTGCAGAACGCATCTGCCTGCGTTGCACACTCCAACTAATTATAACTAAGCCATTATACTAGCAAACACTCAGTGTACCTAGTGGCATCCTATACGTGGCTATTGGACTTTGCTATAGTCCCACTAGTGCAAAGACATTTGCAGCACGTCTGCCTGCGTTGCACACTCCAACTAATTATAACTAAGCCATTATACTAGCACACACTCAGTGTACCTAGTGGCATCCTATACGTGGCTATTGGACTTTGCTTTAGTCCCACTAGTGCCAAGACATTTGCAGCACGTCTGCCTGCGTTGCACACTCCAACTAATTATAACTAAGCCATTATACTAGCAAACACTCAGTGTACCTAGTGGCATCCTATACGTGGCTATTGGACTTTGCTTTAGTCCCACTAGTGCCAAGACATTTGCAGAACGCATCTGCCTGCGTTGCACACTCCAACTAATTATAACTAAGCCATTATACTAGCAAACACTCAGTGTACCTAGTGGCATCCTATACGTGGCTATTGGACTTTGCTTTAGTCCCACTAGTGCCAAGACATTTGCAGAACGCATCTGCCTGCGTTGCACACTCCAACTAATTATAACTAAGCCATTATACTAGCACACACTCAGTGTACCTAGTGGCATCCTATACGTGGCTATTGGACTTTGCTTTAGTCCCACTAGTGCCAAGACATTTGCAGCACGTCTGCCTGCGTTGCACACTCCAACTAATTATAACTAAGCCATTATACTAGCACACACTCAGTGTACCTAGTGGCATCCTATACGTGGCTATTGGACTTTGCTATAGTCCCACTAGTGCAAAGACATTTGCAGCACGTCTGCCTGCGTTGCACACTCCAACTAATTATAACTAAGCCATTATACTAGCACACACTCAGTGTACCTAGTGGCATCCTATACGTGGCTATTGGACTTTGCTTTAGTCCCACTAGTGCCAAGACATTTGCAGCACGTCTGCCTGCGTTGCACACTCCAACTAATTATAACTAAGCCATTATACTAGCACACACTCAGTGTACCTAGTGGCATCCTATACGTGGCTATTGGACTTTGCTTTAGTACCACTAGTGCCAAGACATTTGCAGCACGTCTGCCTGCGTTGCACACTCCAACTAATTATAACTAAGCCATTATACTAGCAAACACTCAGTGTACCTAGTGGCATCCTATACGTGGCTATTGGACTTTGCTATAGTCCCACTAGTGCCAAGACATTTGCAGAGCACGTCTGCCTGCATTGCACACTACAACTTTTTTAAACTAAGCAATTTTACTAGCACACACTCAGTGTACCTAGTGGCATCCTATACGTGGCTATTGGACTTTGCTTTAGTCCCACTAGTGCCAAGACATTTGCAGAACGCATCTGCCTGCGTTGCACACTCCAACTAATTATAACTAAGCCATTATACTAGCACACACTCAGTGTACCTAGTGGCATCCTATACGTGGCTATTGGACTTTGCTTTAGTCCCACTAGTGCCAAGACATTTGCAGCACGTCTGCCTGCGTTGCACACTCCAACTAATTATAACTAAGCCATTATACTAGCACACACTCAGTGTACCTAGTGGCATCCTATACGTGGCTATTGGACTTTGCTTTAGTCCCACTAGTGCCAAGACATTTGCAGCACGTCTGCCTGCGTTGCACACTCCAACTAATTATAACTAAGCCATTATACTAGCACACACTCAGTGTACCTAGTGGCATCCTATACGTGGCTATTGGACTTTGCTATAGTCCCACTAGTGCCAAGACATTTGCAGCACGTCTGCCTGCGTTGCACACTCCAACTAATTATAACTAAGCCATTATACTAGCACACACTCAGTGTACCTAGTGGCATCCTATACGTGGCTATTGGACTTTGCTTTAGTCCCACTAGTGCCAAGACATTTGCAGCACGTCTGCCTGCGTTGCACACTCCAACTAATTATAACTAAGCCATTATACTAGCACACACTCAGTGTACCTAGTGGCATCCTATACGTGGCTATTGGACTTTGCTTTAGTACCACTAGTGCCAAGACATTTGCAGCACGTCTGCCTGCGTTGCACACTCCAACTAATTATAACTAAGCCATTATACTAGCAAACACTCAGTGTACCTAGTGGCATCCTATACGTGGCTATTGGACTTTGCTATAGTCCCACTAGTGCCAAGACATTTGCAGAGCACGTCTGCCTGCATTGCACACTACAACTTTTTTAAACTAAGCAATTTTACTAGCACACACTCAGTGTACCTAGTGGCATCCTATACGTGGCTATTGGACTTTGCTTTAGTCCCACTAGTGCCAAGACATTTGCAGAACGCATCTGCCTGCGTTGCACACTCCAACTAATTATAACTAAGCCATTATACTAGCACACACTCAGTGTACCTAGTGGCATCCTATACGTGGCTATTGGACTTTGCTTTAGTCCCACTAGTGCCAAGACATTTGCAGCACGTCTGCCTGCGTTGCACACTCCAACTAATTATAACTAAGCCATTATACTAGCACACACTCAGTGTACCTAGTGGCATCCTATACGTGGCTATTGGACTTTGCTATAGTCCCACTAGTGCAAAGACATTTGCAGCACGTCTGCCTGCGTTGCACACTCCAACTAATTATAACTAAGCCATTATACTAGCACACACTCAGTGTACCTAGTGGCATCCTATACGTGGCTATTGGACTTTGCTTTAGTCCCACTAGTGCCAAGACATTTGCAGCACGTCTGCCTGCGTTGCACACTCCAACTAATTATAACTAAGTTGCATTGTCAGGGATATTTATTCTTTATTATTCTGCTGTTAATAAAGCTAGACCACCACTGCAATCTTCACCACCTCTCAATTTTTACTACCACATTTTCAGTCCACAATCTTGTCGCAATCAACATGAGTGGCAAAATGACAGATGCTGGTGGAAAGGGGAAGAGGCGTGGTGGAAAAGGCAAAAAAGGTTTTGTCCGTGGGGAAGGTGGCAAAGCTCCATTATCATCTGCTGAAGATAGACCATCTACCAGCAAAAGTAAGATGTCTACTACTTACCGTGGACAATCCGATGTGCTCCCTTTTTTACGGACACGAACAACAGGAATAAAGGTAGATGATGGGCAAAAAAGGAAAATGCTTGAATGGATCTCAAGTGGTCCAACAAGTGCCCTCTCAGCCACTTCAAGTACCGCATCCAAAAAACACCAGTCCTCTGAGTTGTCATCCCAATCACACTTGATTTCTCCCAGCTCTGAAGTCTCCATCAGCCCTGCACAGTATGGTGGAACTGAGATGGCTGAGTCTGCAGAGCTGTTCAGTCACACTATAGCCTGGGAATCAGAGGTCTGCTCCCAAGCTACAGTGAGTACAGAACAGGAAATGGTCTGCAGTGATGCCCAGAACCTTTGTGACTCAGATTCAGGCCGTGAGGACCAAGTTTCTGAGCATAATGTTGACCCTTTGTCACAAACTGTAACACCTGTGGTTATAGACAATGAGGAACATACTGATGAAGATGAGACGCAGATACCCGATTGGGATGACAACTTAAATATTCGGTCAGGGCAAGAAGAGGCTCGGTCTGAGGGGGAGGGGAGTGCAAACACAACAATTGATGATGACGTTCTAGATCCCACCTACTGTCAACCCCCAGTCAGGCACTCGAGGAGGTCAACAGAGGCGGTGGAGGAGGATGCAACCGACGACGAAGTTACCTTGCGCCTTCCTGGACAGAGTCGGAGCACTGGTAGCACGTCTACAACTGCATCCTCAGCCACCACTCTGCCTATGAGCATTATTCGGGGTGGATCAACAGGTCGCATGGCCTCTAAGCCTTGCCTAGCCTGGTCCTTTTTTCACATCGAAAAAGATCGCCCAACTCATGTGATATGTAACATTTGTCATGATTCTGTTAGTAGAGGTCAAAACCTCAGCAGTTTGACAACTTCTTCCATGAATCGTCACATGACTAAATATCATAAGTCCCGGTGGGAAGCTCACCGTGCTGCAATGCGGCCTAGCGGAGCGAACCATCCACCGCCCGCCCCTTCCAGTGCATCCGCGCGCTCTTCATCTTCTAGGACTGTGGGGACAGCTGTCACACCTGTTTTTCCACGCAAAACTTCCACCACTGTAACCGCAACAGGCAGTTTGCTTGTAAGGTCGTCAGTTGGTTTGGAAGGGGAAACAAGTGAGTGTGTACAGCTCTCTCAGACATCGATAGCACCAACGTTGGATGAAGGCAACATCATGTCTCCGCCTGCACTTTCCTCACAAACCTGCATTTTTCCAGGGACACCCTACTCAACACCGTCTACACACAGCGGCCAGATCTCTGTCCCTCAGATGTGGTCAAATAAAAGGCCACTTCCTCCGACCCATGACAAAGCTAAGAGGTTGACTCTATCCCTCTGTAAGCTGTTGGCTACCGAAATGCTGCCTTTCCGCCTAGTGGACACACAGGATTTTAGAGACCTTATGTCTGTCGCTGTGCCCCAGTACCAGATGCCTAGTCGCCACTACTTCTCTAAGAAAGGTGTGCCCGCGCTACACCAGCATGTCGCACACAACATCACCGCTTCCTTGAGAAACTCTGTGTGTCAACGGGTGCATTTCACCACCGATATTTGGACCAGTAAGCATGGACAGGGACGTTACATGTCGCTGACTGGGCACTGGGTAACTATGGTGATAGATGGTGAAGGGTCTGCTGCACAAGTCTTGCCGTCCCCACGACTTGTGTGTCAATCCTCTGTCTGTCCAAGTTCCGCCACTGCTTCTGCATCCTCCACCTCATCTGGGTCCTCCACCTCCGCCCCAAGCCTGTCTGGTCAGGCCACCAGCGTTCTCACTGCGCAGAAGGAATCACGCACCCCTCATTACTATGCTGGCAGCAGAGCGCAACGGCATCAGGCGGTCTTTAGCTTGACATGTCTTGGTAATAAGAGTCACACAGCTGAGGAGTTGTGGTCAGCTCTGCGGTCCGAGTTTAATAAATGGTTGTCTCCACTCAACCTGCAGCCTGGTAAGGCCGTGTGCGACAATGCTGCAAACCTGGGTGCGGCCCTTCGCCTGGGCAAGGTGACACACGTACCTTGTATGGCTCACGTGTTGAACCTTGTCGTGCAGCAATTTTTAACACACTATCCCGGCCTAGATGGCCTTCTGAACAGGGCACGAAAACTGTCTGCTCACTTCCGCCGTTCAAGCGCCGCAGCTGAGCGACTTGCATCGCTCCAGAAGTCTTTCGGCCTGCCGGTTCATCGCCTGAAATGCGATGTGGCGACACGCTGGAATTCAACTCTCCACATGTTACAGCGACTGTGGCAGCACCGCAGAGCCCTGGTGCAATACGTCATGACGTATAGCCTGGGCCAACGAGATGCAGAGGTGGGGCAGATCACCCTGATGGAGTGGTCTCAGATCAAGGACCTATGCACCCTTCTGCACAGTTTCGACATGGCGACGAATATGTTTAGCTCTGACAATGCCATTATCAGCATGACGATTCCAGTCATTTACATGCTGGAGCACACGCTAAACACTATTCGGAGTCAGGGGGTGGGACAACATGAAGGGGAGGAACTACAGGAGGATTCATATGCGCAAGGGACAACAACATCACCAAGGTCCAGACGTTCATCATCACCAACGCAGCAGGCATGGGACCATGGGGGACAGGGATCGACAAGGGCGCATAGTAGCAGGCGAAATGTTGAGCAAGGTGCAGGAGAACATGAAGAAATGGAGGACGAACTGTCCATGGACATGGAAGACTCAGCGGATGAGGGAGACCTTGGTCAAATTTCAGTTGAAAGAGGTTGGGGGGAGATGTCAGAGGAAGAAAGAACGGGTAGCACCTCTATGCCACAAACACAGCGTGGACTTGGTCCGCATGGCTGCGCAAGACACATGAGTGCCTTTTTGTTGCACTACCTCCAACATGACAGTCGTATTGTCAAAATTAGAAGTGATGATTACTACTGGATTGCCACACTATTAGATCCCCGGTACAAGTCCAAATTTTGTGACATAATTCCAGCCATAGAAAGGGACGCACGTATGCAGGAGTATCAGCAGAAGCTGTTACTAGATCTTAGCTCGGCTTTTCCACCAAACAACCGTGCAGGTGCAGGGAGTGAATCTCCCAGTTGTAACTTGTCAAACATGGGACGGTCTCGTCATCTTCAACAGTCTACCCGTACCAGTAGGACCGTATCTGGTGCCGGTAACAGCAATTTTATGGAATCTTTTCATAATTTTTTTAGACCCTCTTTTGCAAGGCCACCAGAGACAACAAGTCTGACACATAGTCAACGGCTGGAGAGGATGATACAGGAGTATCTCCAAATGAACATCGATGCCATGACTGTGCAACTGGAGCCTTGCTCCTTTTGGGCTTCAAACCTAGAAAAATGGCCAGAGCTCGCAACTTACGCCTTGGAGATTTTGTCGTGTCCAGCTGCCAGCGTTGTCTCTGAACGTGTATTCAGTGCTGCTGGGTGTGTGCTGACAGATAAGCGCACGCGTCTGTCCTGTGACAATGTGGACAGACTGACGTTCATCAAAATGAACAAGTCATGGATCCAGAAGGAATTTACTACCCCTGTGTCATCCTGGGGAGAGTAAATGCTTGTTGATTTTGAATGTGCTTGATGCAAATCAAAACATCCTGTTTGCAACTAGGGCCCAAGTGCTGCCACTGATGGGGTGGGTGTCTGTGTGGCCCAATTTTTGGAAAAAAGGGAGACTCCGCTTGGAGTAACCCTTGCTTGCTGTGTTTTTAAAAGAAGCCAAGATGAACAGAGCTGGGATCAGGAAAGACTTTATCTACCTACCCCGGTGTCATCCTGGGGACGGATAAGAATGGCGTATTTTTGAATGTGCTTGATGCAAATCAAAACATCCTGTTTGCAACTAGGGCCCAAGTGCTGCCACTGATGGGGTGGGTGTGTGTGTGGCCCAATTTTTGGAAAAAAGGGAGACTCCGCTTGGAGTAACCCTTGCTTGCTGTGTTTTTAAAAGAAGCCAAGATGAACAGAGCTGGGATCAGGAAAGACTTTGCTACCTACCCCGGTGTCATCCTGGGGACGGATAAGAATGGCGTATTTTTGAATGTGCTTGATGCAAATGTAGCTGTGAAGTGTACAACTAGGGCACAAGTGCTGCCACTGAATGGGTGGGTGTGTGTGGGGCACAATTTTTGGAAAAAAAGGGAGACTCCGCTTGGAGTAACCCTTGCTTGCTGTGTTTTTAAAAGAAGCCAAGATGAACAAGTCATGGGTCAGCAAAGACTTTATCTACCTACCCCGGTGTCATCCTGGGGACGGATAAGAATGGCGTATTTTTGAATGTGCTTGATGCAAATCAAAACATCCTGTTTGCAACTAGGGCCCAAGTGCTGCCACTGATGGGGTGGGTGTCTGTGTGGCCCAATTTTTGGAAAAAAGGGAGACTCCGCTTGGAGTAACCCTTGCTTGCTGTGTTTTTAAAAGAAGCCAAGATGAACACAGCTGGGATCAGGAAAGACTTTGCTACCTACCCCGGTGTCATCCTGGGGACGGATAAGAATGGCGTATTTTGGAATGTGCTTGATGCAAATCTAGCTGTGAAGTGTACAACTGGGGCACAACTGCTGCCACTGAATGGGTGGGTGTGTGGGGCCCAATTTTTGGAAAAAAAGGGAGACTCCGCTTGGAGTAACCCTTGCTTGCTGTGTTTTTAAAAGAAGCCAAGATGAACAGAGCTGGGATCAGGAAAGACTTTATCTACCTACCCCGGTGTCATCCTGGGGACGGATAAGAATGGCGTATTTTTGAATGTGCTTGATGCAAATCAAAACATCCTGTTTGCAACTAGGGCCCAAGTGCTGCCACTGATGGGGTGGGTGTCTGTGTGGCCCAATTTTTGGAAAAAAGGGAGACTCCGCTTGGAGTAACCCTTGCTTGCTGTGTTTTTAAAAGAAGCCAAGATGAACAGAGCTGGGATCAGGAAAGACTTTGCTACCTACCCCGGTGTCATCCTGGGGACGGATAAGAATGGCGTATTTTGGAATGTGCTTGATGCAAATCTAGCTGTGAAGTGTACAACTGGGGCACAACTGCTGCCACTGAATGGGTGGGTGTGTGGGGCCCAATTTTTGGAAAAAAAGGGAGACTCCGCTTGGAGTAACCCTTGCTTGCTGTGTTTTTAAAAGAAGCCAAGATGAACAGAGCTGGGATCAGGAAAGACTTTATCTACCTACCCCGGTGTCATCCTGGGGACGGATAAGAATGGCGTATTTTTGAATGTGCTTGATGCAAATCAAAACATCCTGTTTGCAACTAGGGCCCAAGTGCTGCCACTGATGGGGTGGGTGTCTGTGTGGCCCAATTTTTGGAAAAAAGGGAGACTCCGCTTGGAGTAACCCTTGCTTGCTGTGTTTTTAAAAGAAGCCAAGATGAACAGAGCTGGGATCAGGAAAGACTTTGCTACCTACCCCGGTGTCATCCTGGGGACGGATAAGAATGGCGTATTTTGGAATGTGCTTGATGCAAATCTAGCTGTGAAGTGTACAACTGGGGCACAACTGCTGCCACTGAATGGGTGGGTGTGTGGGGCCCAATTTTTGGAAAAAAAGGGAGACTCCGCTTGGAGTAACCCTTGCTTGCTGTGTTTTTAAAAGAAGCCAAGATGAACAGAGCTGGGATCAGGAAAGACTTTATCTACCTACCCCGGTGTCATCCTGGGGACGGATAAGAATGGCGTATTTTTGAATGTGCTTGATGCAAATCAAAACATCCTGTTTGCAACTAGGGCCCAAGTGCTGCCACTGATGGGGTGGGTGTCTGTGTGGCCCAATTTTTGGAAAAAAGGGAGACTCCGCTTGGAGTAACCCTTGCTTGCTGTGTTTTTAAAAGAAGCCAAGATGAACAGAGCTGGGATCAGGAAAGACTTTGCTACCTACCCCGGTGTCATCCTGGGGACGGATAAGAATGGCGTATTTTGGAATGTGCTTGATGCAAATCTAGCTGTGAAGTGTACAACTGGGGCACAACTGCTGCCACTGAATGGGTGGGTGGGTGTGGGGCCCAATTTTTGGAAAAAAAGGGAGACTATGCTTGGAGTCACCTTGCGGTGTTTTACATGATTTTAGAATGGCGTGCCATGCCTATATCTGTGTGTCCTCCTCTTTTTCCTTGTCCAGCTGTTTTGTTTTCGCATGAGTATATGTCCTTGTCACTTTCCAATGTGTTTGAGTTGTTTGTCACCTTTAGGACACCTTTGAGGGTGTTTTCTAGGTGTTTTTCTGTGTTTGTGATTGCCTGCCATTGTTTCCTATGCAGTTCGAGTTCGGTTCGTCGAACGTTCGACGAACCGAACTCGAACGGGAGGCCCGTTCGGCGAACCAACCTCGAGCCGAACCGCGACCGGTTCGCTCATCTCTACAAAGGACCAATCATGTTGAAATCCAGTTGCTTGAGCCTTCTTTTCCTCACCTTCTGAGACAGGTTTGGCCGACTTATAATGCATATGTGCAACTTTACTTTGTATGGATTGTGAAGCTATTATTATATTTTCATATTCCAGAGCTTTGCAATAAGACAATAAAAAGTAATCTAATGTAATAAAGAGGTAAATGACAATGTTCATGGCATGATCTACATGCATCAATACCTGTTGGGACTGCAGCTACTTGTTCTACCAGAAAATATAAGGCTGATCTTCTCGGCATTTGTCTTTATATTATTCTGTCATTTTTATGTAATGTACTTATATCTATTATATAAATATCCATTAGGCCACTTTCATCAGTGGGTCAGTATTTTATATCAGTATATGTAACCCAAACCTAGGGGCAGTACAGAACACAGAAAGTATGTAAAACTCTCCTTAACATTTTTCTTTGGCTGTTTCACTTCTAATTTTGGCTAACAATACTAATGCAAAATATTAAAATAATAAGGATCGCTATACAATAACAAAAAAGTCTCATATAGATAGGCTCTTAACAATGCTGGTTTCAGTGGCAGTGCTAGGATTGTACGTGCTATCTAACAGCCCTGTTAGGCGGGTTTTACACGTTGCGACATCGCTAGCAATTGCTAGCGATGTCTAGTGCAATAGCACCCGCCCTCTTCACACATGCCATACGTGGTGATTGCTGCCGTAGCGAACATTATCGCTACGGCAGCTTCACACGCACATACCTGCTTGGCGACGTCGCTGTGATTGCCGAACAATCCCTCCTTCAAGGGGGAGGTGTGTTCGGTGTCACAGCAATGTCACCGTGACGTCACTAATCGGCCGGCCAATAGAAGTGGAGGGGCGGAGATGAGCGGGACATAACATCCCGCCCACCTTCTCCCTTCCGCATTGCCGTCGGGACGCAGGTAAGGAGATGTTTGTCGCTCCTGCGGGTTTATACACAGCGATGTGTGGAGCTGCAGGAACGACAAACAACATCGTACCTGCGATCGAACCGACATTATGGAAATGAACGACGCACACAGATTATACGCTTCTCGTTCATCGTCGCACTTAGGATTTACATGTTGCGATGTCGCTACCGGCGCCGGATGTGCGTCACTAACGACGTGACCCCGACGATATATCGGTAGCGATGTTGCAACGTGTAAAGCCCCCCTAAGTCAGACGGCTGTTGTTTATAGAGATCAAAATATTGTAGTCTGCTCAACTATTCTTCCCAGGAAAAAAAAATACAAGTGCCTTTTTTGAATCCCATGCAATCCAGTATGCTACTGTTTCTATTTCATATAAAATATTTTTCCTTGTAAATCTATGTGCATGGGTATTTGCAGGTTGGGTTAACTCAAATGGTAAGAGGAGCCATGTCTGCTGTGAAAGAAGTTGGATCTTCCAGTTTGATGTCTGAGGTGCGATGTACGGCATCCACTACCCCTCTATCCCACGTTCAGCTGGCATGTACTCACCAGTATTGTGCTTTCCCAATAAATGGAAATGATCTTTGCATCTGGAGCACAGATACACTTCAGGAACAGGTAGAAATACTTGTAGCAATAAATGTTCAGTCATTTGTGATCCCAAATATTCTGATGGCATGCCAATACTGTATTATTGTAGAATTGTAGCTCAACTGCATGCAACATGTGATTCAAATGTTTTTTTTTTATTGATTTTGCAAGTTAAAATGGGGAGGCATGAGTTGGGATAGCATGGGGTAACAGTAGGAAAAAGGGTCATTGTTATATAGGGACAACCGGGGGTAACAATGTAATTTATCTACAGAGTTCAGAGTTCTTTTTACACTTGGATAACAGTTCTGTGCATACCACATTGTGAGGATATGACAAACTGTGTGAAGGAGAAGCGCAATAGGGTCTTACCAAAATTAATGGGAAGGAGATTAAATGTGAACAACTCACCTATAGAGGTTGTGCCAGCCACAGCCCCTATAACAGCAAGGAATATCCAGGTGAACAGCTGCAGCCCCAGGTGTAGTAACAGGAGGTAGAGGAAGAATCGGGTAATCCAGCCGCGCTTATCACCACATCAGGAACGTGTTAATGAGTTATGTCTTTTTATTTCATGCACAGGTCAACACCTTTCAGGAGTCTCAGCTCTCTTCATCATGACAACAGGAGGAAAAACATAAAATCTGCTCATAACAAGGACACGTCCACATATATACATCTCCAGTGACTTCACTGGACCACCCACTTTACAAAAAAACTTGGCGGGATTTTGATTTCATTTTTGCACACCTTCACACTAATTTCAATTAATTTTACTAAAATTGAAATAAAATTAATTTTATTCAAATCTAAATGAAAAGAAATTGAAGGCTACAGTTTCATCACCACACTTTTTCCACTTCACTGATCCTTATTTCCTTTTAACACCAACGTTTCACCACTAAAGATCTCCGGGTGGAGCAATGGGTATATTGCTCATCAAGCACCCATCCACAAATATTCCTCCTACTATATGAATGTTCGAGACACCAACACCAAAATATATTTTTCAATTTTTATTTTTTTGTTTTTTGTTTCTTTTTCTTCCTGTAAATATCAAATTTCCTCATAACATTGTCCTCATTATGTATTTTAAATTTGTTTTCAGTAATTCCTCTTTCTTTGGAAAACTCCTTGTCAATTGAAGAATCCTGTTGTATTCGTTGTTTTTATTATAAAATCCCGCCAAGTTTTTTTGTAAAGTGGGTGGTCCAGTGACGTCACTGGAGATGTATATGTCGCGGGCGGAGGAGGGGACGCTGCGCTCTCCCACTGCTCGGGTCCGGCTGCTGCTGCGGCTGCTGCTGCTCGGTGGTGGGCCGGATCCCGGGGACTCGAGCGGCGTTCCTCGCCCGTGAGTAAAAAGGGGATTTTTGATTATGGGGGTTTGTGATTATTGTCCGTGACGCCACCCACGGTTGTGGTGATATTGGTGACACCACCGCTGCTCTGGACGGGGATCCCGGGAGCGGTGACAGGGAGCAGCTTTGTTGTTATTTTTCCCCTCCGTGGGTAGGGGGTTGGTTGTCCCGGGGTCCGGTGATGGGGTAGGGATGGATGGCAGGCGGGTTACAGGGCCTGGTGAGGTGCAGGGTCGCAGGGGCAGCGCTGTGCCGCACGGCACGGTGGTACTCAGCCAATGATGAAGACACAGTTCTCGGTAAAACACACGGCTGGATGGACGGGTCCCACTGACGGCTGCGGTGGTTTCTGCTCCCGGCAGGTTGATGGTGACTGCCTTTCCATGCATCTAGATACAGTAGATGGTTCCAATGGGTTCCCACCGGTAATCCGCTCCCCGGCTTGGATATAGGCCGGAGGAGCCCCTTTTGCCCGCAGGCGCTGGCCCTGAGAAACGGTTGCCTTGGCGGTGGCGGTGTCTCCCTCACTTGGTTGGACTGTTGCCTTCTGTCGGGACTTGGCTGTTGGGAAACCCAGGAGGTTCCCTTCACTAACGAATTTGGCAAATTCACGGCGACTCCTAGCCTTGCCGGGGTCCGTAAGCCCCTGCCAGATGGTGCTGACTTCTCTTTGTGTACCGGTCCGGTACCGCCGGGCCACCGCCCGTCCACGGTCCTTACGGTAGACTCCAATCGGTCACTCCTGCAGACGGTCACCACCGTCTGCCAACCTTGCTGCTCTGTCCGGGCCACACACCCGGACTCACTTCAGATTGCTCGACTGCTACTTTACTTCCTCACTCCTGTAACTCCTGAACTAATCTGTGCTCTGCACTCAAGCTCTGCCTGAGCTAAACTGACTACAGTTTCCTGCCTCCAGGACTGTGAATTCCTCGGTGGGCGGGGTGAACCGCCTGGCCCATCCCCTGGTGTGGACATCAGCCCCTGGAGGAAGGCAACAAGGGTTTTGTGTTTGACTTTGGTGTGCCTGCTGGGAGTGTGGGGTGTGTGGGTGTTGTTCTCTGTGGCCCCTGGCTTGTCCAGGGCACCACATTCCCCCTTAGTTAAATGCAGACCGTCCGCGGGCTGCCCGTCCATCACCGGTTTTATTTTCACCAACTGAAAAATATGAAAAACGGTAACACACATACAATTATAATAACTTCTTCCCACATAGGGAGGTACTCTTACTTAAACGTTACGGTTACGGCTTCCGCTCTCTCCCACCCAAGCAACCTGGCCCTGATGCTGCCCCTAAGCAAACAGGCAGCACCCCTTGACCCCAGTCCTGCACAAGTTGACCGAGCGGGTTCTGTCCTTTTCAGGGGACCCACGTCCATGGGGAACCCCTGAATCCCCCAGAGGATAGCCACCGGTTCCGGTGGTGGCTGGGCCCCAGCCTGCTCCACTGTGGGCCCTTCCTCCAATCTGCCTCTCCGGAGGCGGTAACGGTAGAAGCCACAACAAACATTATTTACATGCCACAAGGTTGTGGTTGCCCTGCAAGTTCTCGGGCTTGTTCATAAGGAGTCCCTTATGCAAAATGGTGAAGGGGGTCCCAACGGGGACCAGTTGCCGGCAACAACCGGTTTCAAGCAAGCTGACAATCAGATGAACAGCAGTGCTTCGTAGCCAACGGGCTACCACAAACAAAACTGTAGGATCCCAACGGAGACTTGCCGTAGGGTCCCGACGGGGACCGTCAGCTGGGTCCCAGGGGCCATCCACAACACCTGGCTCCGGTACAACTTCCTCCGCAGCTTTCCCACAGTCCACCACTGAACAGCACAAGCCCCCAACACCACCCACACACAGGGGTGACACTGTCCCACAGGACTCCATTTTCAGCTGCCGATGATGCGGGTATGACTGCCCCTCCAACCGGACTCCTTAGCCTTGAGGGCCGACTGGAACGTCAGCAGAGTCCCAATGGGGACCGACAGCAAGGTAACCGGGAACCGCTACCATGCTTGAACTTTTCTTACTTCAAGGCCAGCCATTTGCAGGGCACTGACCTGCAAAATGCCCCCACTGCCGACAGTACCTGCAGCGTGCCATCCATGTGTCTCCGAAGGCGCGGATGACGAGCGGGGCCTCATCTCCCGACAGGGACTCCGTATCTTCCCTTGAGCTACTTCCATCTGTCGTCTCCTGTCCCGAGCTGGCTCCACCTGGGTCTTCTGCGCCGCCCGCCATTCCGGTCACGGTCGGGCGGGTTGCCGGGTCAGACACCCTTCCTGCGGCAGGCGGGCCGCTGTCAGCTGCCGCGCGGGGAATTACTGCCGCATTCTCGGGGCCCGCGGCTCCTGCGACCGGAGCAGGGGCTGCAGCCATCTCACCATCCTTTGCCCCCGTGGGCGCCGCCGCTCCATCAGGCGGTTCGGGGCTAGCATCAGACCCGGGAGCCGACATCTTCCATCCCGTTCCCCCTTAGCCTCTTTCCGGCTCCTCCTCTACAGGGGCGGGGTTTTGGCCTTCGCGCCTCTACTACTCGAGGAGACGCTCGAGCAGAAATTCTTTGCGCCCAAGATGGCGGCTTCGCAAATTTTTCGGCCGGACACCTCCGGCGGTCACACAAGGCGCACTTCCACCTTTCGGTAGAACGGTAGGATCCTGTTCGTGACGCCAAGTTGTCGCGGGCGGAGGAGGGGACGCTGCGCTCTCCCACTGCTCGGGTCCGGCTGCCGCTGCTGCTGCGGCTGCTGCTGCTCGGTGGTGGCTCGAGCGGTGGGCCAGATCCCGGGGACTCGAGCGGCATTCCTCGCCCGTGAGTGAAAAGGGGATTTTTGATTGTGGGGGTTTGTGATTATTGTCCGTGACGCCACCCACGGTTGTGGTGATATTGGTGACACCACCGCTGCTCTGGACGGGGATCCCGGGAGCGGTGACAGGGAGCAGCTTTGTTGTTATTTCTCCCCTCCGTGGGTAGGGGGTTGGTTGTCCCGGGGCCCAGTGATGGGGTAGGGATGGATGGCAGGCGGGTTACATGGCCTGGTGAGGTGCAGGGTCGCAGGGGCAGCGCTGTGCCGCACAGCACGGTGGTACTCACTCAGCCAATGATGAAGACACAGTTCTCGGTAAAACACGGCTGGATGGACGGGTCCCACTGACAGCTGCGGTGGTTTCTGCTCCCGGCAGGTTGATGGTGACTGCCTTTCCCTGCACCTAGATACGGTAGATGGTTCCAATGGGTTCCCACTGGTAACCCGCTCCCCGGCTTGGATATAGGCCGGAGGAGCCCCTTTTGCCCGCAGGCGCTGGCCCTGAGAAATGGTTGCCTTGGCGGTGGCGGTGTCTCCCTCACTTGGTTGGACTGTTGCCTTCTGTCGGGACTTGGCTGTTGGGAAACCCAGGAGGTTCCCTTCACTAACGGATTTGGCAAATTCACGGCGACTCCTAGCCTTGCCGGGGTCCGTAAGCCCCTGCCAGATGGTGCTGACTTCTCTTTGTGTACCGGTCCGGTACCGCCGGGCCACCGCCCGTCCACGGTCCTTACGGTAGACTCCAATCGGTCACTCCTGCAGACGGTCACCACCGTCTGCCAACCTTGCTGCTCTGTCCGGGCCACACACCTGGACTCACTTCAGATTGCTCGACTGCTACTTTACTTCCTCACTCCTGTAACTCCTGAACTAATCTGTGCTCTGCACTCAAGCTCTGCCTGAGCTAAACTGACTACAGTTTCCTGCCTCCAGGACTGTGAACTCCTCGGTGGGCGGGGCCAACCGCCTGGCCCACCCCCTGGTGTGGACATCAGCCCCTGGAGGAAGGCAACAAGGGTTTTGTGTTTGACTTCGGTGTGCCTGCTGGGAGTGTGGGGTGTGTGGGTGTTGTTCTCTGTGGCCCCTGGCTTGTCCAGGGCGCCACATATATATGTGGACGTGTCCTTGTTATTAGCAGATTTTATGTTTTTCCTCCTGTTGTCCTGATGAAGGGAGCTGAAACTCCTGAAACGCGTTGACCTGTGCCTGAAATATAAAAAGACATACCATAAATCATTAATACTTTCCTGATGTGGTGATAAGTGCAGCTGGATTACCCGATTCTTTCTCTACCTCCTCATACTACATTGTGGTCAGATTTGACATACAGTATTTCTTTGTATCTGGCAGCGTTTTTATTTTTTAGCTTTTATTTTTATGCTGAAATATGTGCTGGTGCTGATCATCATTTCTTTCCTTTAAACACCACAGCAGCAAGGTTTTTTTTTTTAGCTCTGGAGTGGTACTGTTAATCCAAGGTCCCTATCCCAAGGCACAGTCTTGTGACCACAACTTTTAACTGGTCAAAAGTCAGAAGTTATGTCACAAGCTCTCAATGTAACTCTATGAGAGAGAGAGACAGATCAAGTCTCTCATAGACTTGCATTGAACAGTGACCTCCGGCACGTTCTATGTAAAGATGAACAAACCTGAGGTTCGATTTTCCAACCGAACACCAACTTAAAAAATCAAGGTTCGGTTTTGGGGTTCGTATGCTTTACATGTGAATTTTACTCAGGTACGCTTGGTGCTCAGCCCTGTGTAAGCCGCTTGAAGTGTTTGAACAGCTCTCACTGGGGGTAACATCAGCACAAGTACATTTGGTGTGCAACCCAAAAAATAGTTTGGAAAAGCCCGCCGACCCTCCCCTAGAAGTGATCTGTTTATGGCTGACTGTTTGAGGGTGGCGACTCAAACTGCTAATAAGTTACTTGCTGCGGGGTTCAGGTCATGCTCAAGCCTGTGGAGGTAGGCTTGTTTGCTGCCGGTGAACCGAACCTCCACGGAACTACTCATCTCTAGTTCAATGCAACACTGGATCACCTGAGTGGTCACAAACTAGCTGAGACCAGTGGGATTGGTGCCGATAAACGGGAACTTAGGTGAGAAGCACCATTCTAGCGGTACAATGAAAAAAGCTGGAGTGGTGCTTTAATAGCTGTGCAGGCTCAGAAGAATCTTATTTTTGGTTCCTTGAAATAACTTTTTTAGGCTATATGCTCACTAGAAAATAGACTTTTCTTAAGAAAAACCCGCACCCTCTGGCAGAATACCGCACCCGCGTAAGAAACCGCAGTAAAACCGCACCCGCATTTTTGCCACGGTTTGCCGCGTTTTTTTCCAGCGGTTTTGCCGCACGTTGGTCCCTGTGGTTTTTTACCATTATCTATGGCAAAAAAACGCAGGTACCTGCAGAAAAGAAGTGAAATGCACATTCTTTTTGCTGCAGAAATTCTGCAGCAAAATCTATAGGGGAAAAAAAACGCAGTGTGCGCACACCATTATTTTTTAACATAGGTTTTGCTGGGGAATGACTGCAGAAAGGTTATGAACATTTTCTGCAGCAATTCATGCAGCAAAACCGTGGCAAAAAACGCAGCGTGCGCATAGGGCCTTAAATGGTTTTCTGTTGGCCAGCTGTCCTTTTTTCTATGTGATGCATAGGTAGAAGGATAGCTGTGTACCTTCACCTTGGATAGCAGTTATAGATAGATAGATAGCTGAAAACTATCTGTCTCAGCTATCCAATACACTGGTATGCTCAGCCATGGCCGGCTTTACCCTATGTGTGAGTGGTGCGGTCTATCTATCTATCTGTCTGTCTGTCTGTCTGTCTGTCTGTCTATCTATCTATCTATCTATCTATCTATCTATCTATCTATCTATCTATCTATCTATCTATCTATCTATCTATCTATCTCTATTATATATCTATCTGTCTTATCTATCTATTTCTCAATTATATATCTGTCTATCCATCTATGTCTCTATTACGGTATATATCTGTGACTCGCCCACCCCAGGGCTATGGGACACCCGGTGCCGGGCCGGACTAGTCCGGTGGTAGTCAGTGGTGGCTGGGCCCGGTTCCGTGGCCCTGGTGGGTGTCAGTAGAATATGTGGCTTGCTGAATAAAGGTTGTGTTCGTGACACCACCTGTGGTATGCGGCTATTAGGCCGCCGCTGCTATGTGAGGCCTCCGGAATGATGTTATGGCAGCAATGGTGGTACTGCTCCCCACAGGTGGAGCAATGCCCGGGGCACAGTTGGTGCTTGTGAATGTCTATGCAGCTGAAATAACAGAGACCACTTCAAGGGTGCAGTTCAAGTTCTTTACTCACACTTCTTGTCACAGCTGTAGGGACCCTTGGACTGCTGGGACCACTGTCAGGGACCTCCGCCGTTTCTGGGTGATTCAGAGAGTAAAAGCCGGTGCCCTTCTCTTAGTGTCTCTTTCTTCTGCTGTCTTCCTTAGCCTTGCCTTTGTTAGGATGGACCTGGCTTGGCCTCCACTACAGCCTCCAGGCTGGGGGGTCACCTGTCGGCTGATTACCCCTTTTCTGGAAGTCTGCTATGGGTTCTGGCCCTGGGAGTCTACAACCTTCCCTGGGCCTCGGTTTTTACTGTTTGGAGATGATTTTGCACTCCTCCAGTCTCTAGGGACCGTCCCCTGTCGCAGCTTGATCCCTCCACCGATGTTACTGTGGAACAGGCCACCGTAGCCTACAACTACCCGTGGCGCCTCTAGGACCTCTCCGTGGTACCTCTAGGACTACCCGTGGCCCTGCGACTCCTTCTGTCTCCTACGTGGTGTCACCTGGACCTCTGGGTCCCAGGATCTTCACCAGGAAGCGTCTCCTTCGGCTTCTCTGCTCCTGTCTGACTTGGAGCTTTCTTTCTTTCTTTCTTTCTTTCTTTCTTTCTTTCTTTCTTTCTTTCTTTTCTCCTCCTTGCCTGCCTCCAGCAGGCCTCCTCCTCCCTCCTTCCTCTCGTTCTTCTCTTCCAACTACATGCTCACTCTCTCACTCCCTGAGGTAGACTGACTAAACTTGACCTTCCTCTCTGTGTCTGCTCTCAGATGGCTCCTCCCACCTCCCCAGTTGCTAAGCTACCACCCTATGGGAGCAGGGATGGGTCTTACGGCCCCTCTCAGCATGCAGCATGGGAGGGTTGCCTGCCACTTTCCCTGGTCCCAGTATGTACCTAACAATGGGTGTAGTGTGGATTTACCAGGGGACCGGAGTTCACTCTCTTCCTCTCCCAGAATGGGGCATCACACCGCTGGATGGGGTGCAATGACCTGTGGCGACGGAAGCCTCAGGGGTGCCACACTCCCCCACAGCAAATCCCAGCACGTCCTCGGGCTGAAAAACAACAAAAACATGTGGAAGAACTGCAAAACATTTTTGGTATGCAAAGCAATAAAACAATTAACATTTCTTCCCTTTATGGGAGGCACATTTACTTTAACGTTGCAAACTTCTTATAAAGAAACTATGTGTGCACTTTCAGTTCATTGCACAGTTTGGGCACTTCCCCCATAATTCTGGTAGGGGGCACAACGGGTGCAACTATATACATTTTCGGCTACAACAAGTCCAGTAGCCCGGCAGTTCGTTTCTTTCAATCAAACAACAATGGGACAAAATCAACCAGCCATTAAGTCCAATGGCCTGGTTACATAAGACACATACACATTCACCGGGGCCCACATTCCAGTTCAGTGGCCCGGTAACACATAAACATGGGGGGTGACGTCTTCAAAAAGCATGAGGGGCAGTACAGCAGGAAAGGGTGTCATCTTCGAAAAGAACATTGGGGCAGAACACAAGGGACTTCTTCAAAAAGAATGAGGGGCAGACAGGGGCTATATACAGTTCAGCTTCTTCTTTTCTTTGCTTCAATGGCTGGGATTCTTCTCCGGCTCCCCACCTGGCAGCAGGTAGACAGCGGTCAGCACAGTCTGCGTCTGCTGGTCTTTGCGGGCCGCGCCTGGCATGGCGGCGGCCTGTATTGGAGTCGCTGCTGTGACCGATTCTTGACGGGCCGCATCTGGCGTGGCTGCGGCCTGGGCTTGGCGGGCCGCATCTGCGGCATGGATTAACGTCGCCGCCGCGGCGGGATCTTGCTTGTCCGAGCGGGGCATCGCTGCTGGGGCCTGAGCTGGACGGGCCGGGCTTGGCGTCGCTGCTGCGGTGTGGATGGGCGTCGCTCCGGCGGCGAAATCTTGGCGGGCCGCCCCTGGCGTGGCTGCGGCCCGGATCGGCGTCGCCATGCCGGGCATCTCTCCAGGGACCGCGGGCATGGTAGCGGGGGTTGGGGCACTCGCGCCGGCAGGGGCATTAAATGACTCACCCCTCAGTAGCATCTCCGGTGTTTTGGCGGTCGCTGCTCCGCGTGTCGTTTGCCGGATCTGCTGCATCACCTCCGCCTGCAGCCTTTCACACCACTGGTCCATCTCCCAGCCCCACCAGTCAGCGGAGTCTAGCTCTGGATCGCTGCGTGTGGACGCCATTCTCTCTGCGTCTCCTTCTGCACGATCTCCCAGCAGCAGGCTCGTCGCTTCTTCTAGTAGCAGACTTTTGATGTTGCTCAGCAGCAGGCTGGTAACTTCCCGCTCCTTCATCCTGTCAGCCATCCTCCCGACCTCAGCCTTCAGTTCAGCGGCGGTCACAGGCCTGATCCAGGTGAGCTCTTCCTGGCCTCCGCTTACAGGAGGCATTTTCTCTCTCTGCTGGTCTGGCATTTTGACTTGTTCTGCCAGCCGGCCAGCTTTTCTAGGCGCCATTTCTTCTTCTTCCGCCTTCCATGGCGGGCACCGCTTCGCGCTCTTTTCTTGGACAAGGGGGCGGGGCTTCTCTTCGCGCCCTTTCTTCTTTCACGCCCTCCTTCTTCCCGCGCTCAGTGACTTCAATGGCGGCAGTTTCTCACAGTAAACACAGGCTATTTCACGATTCTTCAGGCGCACAGTACCCGGTGTGACCGGGCACGAAATCCTGTTCGTGACGCCAAAGTTGACTCGCCCACCCCAGGGCTATGGGACACCCGGTGCCGGGCCGGACTAGTCCGGTGGTAGTCAGTGGTGGCTGGGCCCGGCTCCGTGGCCCTGGTGGGTGTCAGTAGAATATGTGGCTTGCTGAATAAAGGTTGTGTTCGTGACGCCACCTGTGGTATGCGGCTATTAGGCCGCCGCTGCTATGTGAGGCCTCAGGAATGATGTTATGGCAGCAATGGTGGTACTGCTCCCCACAGGTGGAGCAATGCCCGGGGCACAGTTGGTGCTTGTGAATGTCTATGCAGCTGAAATAACAGAGACCACTTCAAGGGTGCAGTTCAAGTTCTTTACTCACACTTCTTGTCACAGCTGTAGGGACCCTTGGACTGCTGGGACCACTGTCAGGGACCTCCGCCGTTTCTGGGTGATTCAGAGAGTAAAAGCCGGTGCCCTTCTCTTAGTGTCTCTTTCTTCTGCTGTCTTCCTTAGCCTTGCCTTTGTTAGGATGGACCTGGCTTGGCCTCCACTACAGCCTCCAGGCTGGGGGGTCACCTGTCAGCTGATTACCCCTTTTCTGGAAGTCTGCTATGGGTTCTGGCCCTGGGAGTCTACAACCTTCCCTGGGCCTCGGTTTTTACTGTTTGGAGATGATTTTGCACTCCTCCAGTCTCTAGGGAACGTCCCCTGTCGCAGCTTGATCCCTCCACCGATGTTACTGTGGAACAGGCCACCGTAGCCTACAACTACCCGTGGCGCCTCTAGGACCTCTCTGTGGTACCTCTAGGACTACCCGTGGCCCTGCGACTCCTTCTGTCTCCTACGTGGTGTCACCTGGACCTCTGGGTCCCAGGATCTTCACCAGGAAGCGTCTCCTTCGGTTTCTCTGCTCCTGTCTGACTTGGAGCTTTCTTTCTTTCTTCTTTCTTTTCTCCTCCTTGCCTGCCTCCAGCAGGCCTCCTCCTCCCTCCTTCCTCTCGTTCTTCTCTTCCAACTACATGCTCACTCTCTCACTCCCTGAGGTAGACTGACTAAACTTGACCTTCCTCTCTGTGTCTGCTCTCAGATGGCTCCTCCCACCTCCCCAGTTGCTAAGCTACCACCCTATGGGAGCAGGGATGGGTCTTACGGCCCCTCTCAGCATGCAGCATGGGAGGGTTGCCTGCCACTTTCCCTGGTCCCAGTATGTACCTAACAATGGGTGTAGTGTGGATTTACCAGGGGACCGGAGTTCACTCTCTTCCTCTCCCAGAATGGGGCATCACACCGCTGGATGGGGTGCAATGACCTGTGGCGACGGAAGCCTCAGGGGCGCCACATCTGCCTTTCTATCTATCTATCTATCTATCTGAAAACTATCTGTCTCAGCTATCCAATACACTGGTATGCTCAGCCATGGCCGGCTTTACCCTATGTGTGAGTGGTGCGGTCTATCTATCTATCTATCTATCTATCTATCTATCTATCTATCTATCTATCTATCTATCTGTCTGTCTGTCTGTCTGTCTATCTATCTATCTATCTATCTCTCTATCTATCTCTCTATCTATCTCTCTATCTATCTATCTATCTATCTCTATTATATATCTATCTGTCTTATCTATCTATTTCTCAATTATATATCTGTCTATCCATCTATGTCTCTATTACGGTATATATCTGCCTTTCTATCTATCTATCTATCTATCTCTCTATCTATCTCTCTATTATATATGTATCTATCCTTCTGTCTGTCTATTATCTATGTAATCTATCATATATCTATCTATAGTGGACTTTACACGCTATGACATCGCTAAAGTGATCTCGTTGGGGTCACGGAATTTGTGACGCACATCTGGTCACTTTAGCGATGCCGTTGCGTTTGACATCGATGAGCGATTTTGCATTGTTGCAAAAACGTGCAAAATCGCTCATCGGTGACATGGGGGTCCATTCTCAAATATCGTTACTGCAGCAGTAACGAAGTTGTTCCTCGTTCCTGCGGCAGCACACATCGCTCTGTGTGACACCGCTGGAATGAGGAAGCTCTCCTTACCTGCCTTCCGGCCACAATGCGGAAGGAAGGAGGTGGGCGGGATGTTCGTCCCGCTCATCTCCGCCCCTCCGCTTCTATTGGGCGGCGGTTCAGTGACGCAGGTGTGACGTCGCTGTGACGCTGAACGAATCGCCCCCTTAGAAAGGAGGCGGTTCGCCGGTCACAGCGACGTCGCAGGGAAGTTAAGTAGTGTGACGGGTCCGGGCAATGTTGCCCGTGTTGCACTACCGATGGGGGCGGGTATGCACGCTGGCGATATCGGTACCGATATCGCAGTGTGTAAAGCGGCCTTTAATATCTATCATATATTATCTATCTATCTGTCTATCTATTATCTATCTAATCTATCAAACTATTATCTATCTATCTATCATATATTATTATTATTATTTTACTATTATTATTTATTATTATAGCGCTATTTATTCCATGGCGCTTTACAAGTGAGAGAGGGTATACGTACAACAATCATTAACAGTACAAGACAGACTGGTATAGGAGGAGAGAGGACCCTGCCCGCGAGGGCTCACAGTCTACAGGGAATGGGTGATGGTACAATAGGTGAGGACAGAGCTGGTTGCGCAGTGGTCTACTGGACTGAGGGCTATTGTAGGTTGTAGGCTTGTTGGAAGAGGTGGGTCTTGAGGTTCCTCTTGAAGCTTTCTACGGTAGTGGAGAGTCTGATGTGCTGAGGTAGAGCGTTCCAGAGTATGGGGGATGCATGGGAGAAATCTTCTACGCGATTGTGGGAAGAGGAGATAAGAGAGGAGCAGAGAAGGAGATCTTGTGAGGATCTGAGGTTGCGTGCAGGTAGGTACCGGGAGACTAGGTCACAGATGTAGGGAGGAGACAGGTTGTGCATGGCTTTGTATGTCATGGTTAATGTTTTGAACTGGAGTCGTTGGGCGATGGGAAGCCAGTGAAGGGATTGGCAGAGTGGCGAGGCTGGGGAGTAGCGAGGGGAGAGGTGGATTAAGCGGGCCGATGAGTTCAGGATAGATTGGAGGGGTGCAAGAGTGTTGGAAGGGAGGCCAGAGAGCAGGAGGTTGCAGTAGTCGAGGCGGGAGTTGATGAGGGCATGCACTAATGTTTTTGCAGATTCTTGGTTAAGGAAAGCACGGATCCGGGAGATATTTTTGAGTTGTAATCGGCATGAGTTGAAGAGGGCTTGGATGTGTGGCTTGAAGGATAGAGCAGAGTCGAGGGTTACTCCAAGGCAACGAGCTTGTGAGACTGGGGTGAGTGAGCAACCATCAAGTTTGATGGAAAGGCTTGTTGGAGGAGATGAGTGAGGAGGAGGAAAGACAATGAACTCTGTTTTATCCATGTTAAGTTTTAGGAATCGTGCAGAGGATGAAATAGCAGACAGACATTATGGAATTTTGGTTAGTAGAGAGGTAATGTCAGGTCCAGAGAGGTAGATCTGTGTGTCATCGACATAGAGATGATACTGGAAGCCGTGGGACTCTATGAGCTGTCCCAGGCCGAAGGTGTAGATGGAGAACAGCAGGGGTCCAAGAACTGAGCCTTGGGGGACACCGACAGATAGGGGGCGAGATGAGGAAGTGGTGTGAGAATGGGAGACGCTGAAAGTTCGGTCGGTTAGGTATGAGGAGATCCAAGATAGGGCCAAGTCTGTGATGCCCAGAGATGAGAGAATCTGTAGTAGGAGGGAATGGTCTACTGTGTCGAAGGCAGAGGACAGGTCCAGGAGGAGGAGGATAGAGTAGTGTCGCTTGGCTTTGGCGGTTAGTAGATCATTGGTGACTTTGGTTAGGGCAGTTTCGGTAGAATGATGTGGTCGGAAGCCAGATTGAAGCAGGTCAAAGAGGGAGCAGGAGGAGAGGTATGAGGACAATTCAAGATGGACATGCTGTTCCAGTAGTTTTGAGGCATAGGGGAGAAGGGATATGGGGCAATAGTTTGACACAGAGGATGGGTCAAGGGAGGGCTGTTTGAGGATGGGTGTAATAGAGGCATGTTTAAAGCATGAAGGGAATACACCAGTTGTTAGTGATAGGTTGCAGAGATGGGTTAGGGCTGGGATGAGGACTGCGGTGATGTTGGGAATGAGGTGCGATGGGAGCGGGTCCAGTGCACAGGTGGTTAGATGTGATCTTGAGAGTAGAGTGGAGAGATTGTTTTCTGTCATGGTGGAGAAGCTGGATTTGGAGGAAGAGGGCTGAGTAGCTATGATGACGGGCTGTGGCGATTGTGGGCCAAAGCTTGCTCTGATGTTGTCAATCTTCTGCTTGAAGAAAGAGGCAAAGTCTTCAGCTGAGATGAGAGGAGAGGGAGGTGGTGCCGGAGGACGGAGGAGAGAATTGAAAGTGTTGAATAGCTGTTTAGGGTTGTGAGAAAGAGAAGATATGAGGGATGAGAAGTAGGTTTGTTTTGCAGCAGTGAGTGTGGACTTGAAAGTGGCTAGGGACTCTTTATATGCAATGAAGTGCTCAGTGGAATGAGACCTCTTCCATCTGCGCTCAGCAATTCTGGAAGCCTGTCTTAGTTCTTTAGTCTGCCTTGTGTGCCAGGGTTGCCTGTTGATTGTGCGGGTTTTGGTGTGTGTGAGGGGGGCAGCTGATTCGAGAGCTGCAGAGATTGTAGTGTTGTATAAAGTTGCAGCGGCATCTGCATCATGTAGAAATGCAATGTCTGTGAGGGGGAGAAGGGACTGAGAAAGGGCGTGTAAATCAATGTGTTTGATATTTCTGCGAGGGTGTGGAAGTTTGTGGAGGGGGGGTTGCATACTTGGAGAAGAGAGGGAAGAGAATGTGAGTAGGTTGTGGTCAGACAGGGGGAGAGGCGAGTTAGAGAGGATAGATAGAGAACAGAGGCGAGTGAAGATGAGGTCCAGCGTGTGGCCATCTTTGTGAGTAGCTGCAGAAGACCATTGGGTGAGGCCGAAGGAGGAAGCGAGTGTTAGAAGTTTGGAGACAGATGAGTGGGAAGTGTCAATGGGGATGTTGAAATCACCCATGATGATGGTGGGGATGTCAGTGGAAAGGAAGTGTAATAGCCAGGTGGTGAAATGGTCAAAAAAGGCAGTGGCTGGCCCTGGAGGGCGGTAAATGACAGCCAGCTAAGGTTGGAGGGGGCGTAGATGCGTACGGAGTGCACCTCAAAAGATGGAAGCGTAACAGAGGGTGGTAGTGGAATTGGTGTAAAGGAGCATTGGTCGGACAGGAGCAAACCAACTCCTCCACCATGCTTGTTACTGGGGCGGGGTGTGTAAGAGAGTTGGAGACCGCCATAAGAAAGTGCAGCAAGAGAGGCAGTGTCAGAGGGGGTGAGCCAGGTTTCTGTGATGGCGAGGAAGGAGAGTTTATTAGTGATGAAAAGATCTATCTTTCTATCTTTCTATTATCTATCTATTGATCTGTCTGTCTGATATGTATTTATCTATCATCTATCCAGCATCGGTCTGGCACACTGAGACACTGGTGAATGCCCCAGTGGACTCTCCAACTGGATATAGAGGGGACCCACTGGCAGGGGTGCCAGTGGCATCAAAGCCCAGAACTTCTTGCCCAAAGCCTGGAATCTTCTGCAACCACTGTACTGAACTGTGTCGGCATTGCGTTGCCCCGATACAGTTCAATCCTCTGACAGAGCATGGAGCTAGAGCTCCATGCTCTATCACTGCCTGTTTCCTAAGCCTCAGATCACTGCAGGCCTGTGGGTTAGGAGACCGTATGCCCACGAGGGCAGTGCAGTGACATCATTGCATTGCGCTGCCTCTGGAGGCCACCATAGAGGAAGAGATGGAAGCTACGGTGCTGAGAATCAGGATTAGGTGAGTATAATTTTTTTAATGTCTATATAGGATCTGTGGAGGCTCCTGTTATATGTAAGAGGCTATGTGGGGGCCCCTGCTGTATATAGGGGATACTGTGGAGGCCACTGCCTTTTTTATGTCTATATGGGATCTGTGGGGGTTCCTGCTGTACATAAGAGGCTATATGGGGGCCCCTGCTGTCTATAGGAGGTATGTGGGGGGCCCTGCTGTATATAGGAGGCTATGTGGAGGTCACTGCTATGTATAGGAGCCTGTGTGAGGGCTCCTGCTGTGTATAGGAGGCTGTGTGGGGCTCCTGTTGTGCATAGAAGGCTGTGTGGGGGCTCGTGCTGTATATAGGAGGCTATGTGGAGGCCACTGCTATGTATAGGAGGCTGTGTGGGGTTGCCTGCTGTGTATAGGAGGCTGTGTGGGGGCTCCTGCTGTGCATAGGAGGCTGTGTGGGGGCTCCTTCTGTGCATAGGAGGCTGTGTGGGGGTTCCTTCTCTGTATAGAAGGCTGTGTGGGGGCTCCTTCTGTGCATAGGAGGCTGTATGGGGGTTCCTGCTGTGTATAGGAGGCTGTATGGCGGCTTCTGCTGTGTATAGGATGCTGTGTGGTTGCTCCTGCTGTGTGTAGAAGGCTGTATGGGGGCTTCGGCTGTGTGGGGGCTTCTGCTGTGTATAGGAGGCTGTGTGGGGGCTCCTGCTGTGTATATGAGGCTGTGTGGGGGCTCCTGCTGTGTATAGGAGGCTGTGTGGGGGCTCCTGCTGTGCATAGGAGGCTGTGTGGGGGCTCCTTCTGTGTATAGGAGGCTGTGTGGGGGCTCCTGCTGTGTATAAGAAGCTGTATGGGATTCCTGCTGTGCATAGGAGGCTGTGTGGGGGCTCCTGTTGTGCATAGAAGGCTGTGTGGGGGCTCGTGCTGTATATAGGAGGCTATGTGGAGGCCACTGCTATGTATAGGAGGCTGTGTGGGGTTGCCTGCTGTGTATAGGAGGCTGTGTGGGGGCTCCTGCTGTGCATAGGAGGCTGTGTGGGGGCTCCTTCTGTGCATAGGAGGCTGTGTGGGGGTTCCTTCTCTGTATAGAAGGCTGTGTGGGGGCTCCTTCTGTGCATAGGAGGCTGTATGGGGGTTCCTGCTGTGTATAGGAGGCTGTATGGCGGCTTCTGCTGTGTATAGGATGCTGTGTGGTTGCTCCTGCTGTGTGTAGAAGGCTGTATGGGGGCTTCGGCTGTGTGGGGGCTTCTGCTGTGTATAGGAGGCTGTGTGGGGGCTCCTGCTGTGTATATGAGGCTGTGTGGGGGCTCCTGCTGTGTATAGGAGGCTGTGTGGGGGCTCCTGCTGTGCATAGGAGGCTGTGTGGGGGCTCCTTCTGTGTATAGGAGGCTGTGTGGGGGCTCCTGCTGTGTATAAGAAGCTGTATGGGGTTCCTGCTGTGCATAGGAGGCTGTATGGGGGCTCCTGTTGTGCATAGAAGGCTGTGTGGGGGCTCGTGCTGTATATAGGAGGCTATGTGGAGGCCACTGCTATGTATAGGAGGCTGTGTGGGGTTGCCTGCTGTGTATAGGAGGCTGTGTGGGGGCTCCTGCTGTGCATAGGAGGCTGTGTGGGGGCTCCTTCTGTGCATAGGAGGCTGTGTGGGGGTTCCTTCTCTGTATAGAAGGCTGTGTGGGGGCTCCTTCTGTGCATAGGAGGCTGTATGGGGGTTCCTGCTGTGTATAGGAGGCTGTATGGCGGCTTCTGCTGTGTATAGGATGCTGTGTGGTTGCTCCTGCTGTGTGTAGAAGGCTGTATGGGGGCTTCGGCTGTGTGGGGGCTTCTGCTGTGTATAGGAGGCTGTGTGGGGGCTCCTGCTGTGTATATGAGGCTGTGTGGGGGCTCCTGCTGTGTATAGGAGGCTGTGTGGGGGCTCCTGCTGTGCATAGGAGGCTGTGTGGGGGCTCCTTCTGTGTATAGGAGGCTGTGTGGGGGCTCCTGCTGTGTATAAGAAGCTGTATGGGGTTCCTGCTGTGCATAGGAGGCTGTGTGGGGGCTCCTATGCATAGTTTGCTGTGTGGGGGCTCCTGCTGTCTATAGGATGCTGTGTGGGGCTTCCTGCTGTGTATAGAAGGCTTTGTGGGGGCTCCTGCTGTGTATAAGAAGCTGTATGGGGGCTCCTGCTGTGCATAGGAGGCTGTGTGGGGGCTCCTATACATAGGATGCTGTGTGGGGGCTCCTGCTGTCTATAGGATGCTGTGTGGGGGGTTCCTGCAGGTGTTTGAATATAGTTGTAGTGTGGCCTCTAGATTTATCTCCTGTGGACTCCAGACACCGCAGTCTGACCCTGCATCAATTTATCTTTTATATAGTATCTATGTGTGTGTCATGTATCTGGTGTAATTTATGCAGTGGCAATACGACTGGGCCTGTGGGTGATGGTGGCCATTGCTATTTCCTTGGATGCATGGTTGAACACCATTGAGGAGCAGATGGCCACTGGCTCTCTGTTTCGCCCTTGCTCTGCAGCTGTGGGTCCCAGATAGGTGTAGTGACATCAGGCAGAGCCTGTGACATGATGTCAGTGGGTCCTGCAGCTGCAGTCAGAGTGCATGCAGAGCATATGTAGGGGGGTAATAGATACATATATATTTATTATACACTCTACATATGCCCTGTACCTATCACGTATAGTGTGTAATGTAATGTAATTCTGAATGTTGACCTGCCATATCCTATAGGTGTGTAATATGCGCTCTGTTAGGATTTCACTTGCCGATTCGAGTAGTTGTCATCTGATCGCTCACCAGTGATTTGCAGACTCGGGGTCATCTGCCGAATGACGTCTCCTCCTGTTTCTCTCAAATTGAAAATGATAACAATGAGAGAAGCAGGAGACGTCATTCTGCAAATCACTGGTGAGCAATCACACGACCACTCAGATTGGCAAATGAAATTCTACCATCCATGATGTAAAATCCAGAGATACAGCATAAATGGTTGAAATCAGGAGACCCCTATAAGAACGAGGTCAGACGTGGTGACATTAATGTGGATTTGAGATGCAGATTCTCCAGCACAAATCTGGAGGAGTTTATTGTACATTTGAAGAGATCACGTTTCTTAGGATATAAAAAACAAATGGCCTCCTGTCCTCGTTTATTTCCTGGGAAACTGGGTAAAAAAATTAGTGGGGGGGCACCAAAGGGCAGTTTTGCACAGGGTGCCATTCAGGCTAAGGCCAGTCCTGTGCTCGGCTCAGCCAAGCTTTTTTTTTTAAAAGATAGAGGGGGGTGAGTCGCTGCCAGATATTTTACCTTAAGGCTATGTGCACACACTGAGTATTTTATGCAGACATTTTCTGCACTCAAAACTACTGCATCTTCTGGCAGAAAAATGCATTAAAAATGATGTGCCTTTTTGTTACGTTATGGTACGTTTTTGTGCCATGCTTTTTCCATAATGAAGTCAATAGGTGGAAAGGCTGAAAAACACAGGGAAAAACGCACCAAGAATTGACATGCTGTCGTTTTTTTTCCTGTACCAAATCTGCAAGGAAAAAAAACAAACAAACAACGTGCACACAGCACTTCAGATTTCTCATTGACTTTGCTGGCATAATGATAGACATATGTTTTTATGACAAGACTGCACCAAAAAAATGCATCAGAAATGCATAAAAATATGCAGCGTGCGCACACAGCCTTAATGAGGTTTTCTCACCTGGAGAACCTTTTCCTAGAATGATGGTACTCTAGCAATCAGCTGTTATCAGAGCCGGATTAAGGTTGGTGGGGGCCCCTGGGCAGAAAATCTGGTGGGGGCCCCATAAACGTTAACATTTTTAGCCATAACAGTAGAGCACGAACTGTAGCATTTAGATATAAATCCAATAAACATGTATCTTAAGGCCCCGTCACACTAAGCAACATCGCTAGCAACAACGCTGCTAACGAACAACTTTTGTGACGTTGCTAGCGATGTTGCTGTGTGGGACATCCAGCAACAACCTGGCCCCTGCTGTGAGGTCGTTGGTTGTTGCTGAATGTCCTGGGCCATTTTTTAGTTGTTGCTGTCCCGCTGTGAAGCACAGATCGCTGTGTGTGACAGCGAGACAGCAACAACTAAATGTGCAGGCAGCAGGAGCCGGCTTCTGCGGAGGCTGGTAACCAATGTAAACATCGGGTAACCAAGAAGCCCTGTCCTTGTTTACCCGATATTTACCTTTGATACCAGCCTCCGCTGCTCTCACTATCAGTGCCGGCTCCTGCTCTGTGCACATGTAGCTGCAGCACACATCGGGTTAATTAACCCGATGTGTGCTGTAACTAGGAGATCAAGGAGCCAGCGCTAAGCATTGTGCGCTGCTCCCTGCTCTGTGCACATTTAGCTGCAGCACACATCGGGTAATTAACCCGATGTGTGCTGTAACTAGGAGAGCAGGGATCCAGCGCTCAGTGTGCGCTGCTCCCTGCTCTCTGCACGTGTAGCTGCGTGCGCTGGTAACCAAGGTAAATATCGGGTTGGTTACCCGATATTTACCTTAGTTACCAAGCGCAGCATCTTCCACGCGGCGCTGGGGGCTTGTCACTGGTTGCTGGTGAGCTCACCAGCAACTTGTGTAGCGACACTCCAGCGATCCCTGTCAGGTCAGGTTGCTGGTAGGATCGCTGGAGCGTCGCAGTGTGACATCTCACCAGCAACCTCCTAGCAACTTACCAGCGATCCCTATCGTTGTTGGGATCGCTGGTAAGTTGCTTAGTGTGACTGGACCTTTACCCTGATCTGCCACATTCAGATTTACAGGACTACAATACAGATACAGTCCAGGATCACTCACAGCCGTCACTTATACAAAGAAAGTAGAGTAAAGGGGGCTTTACACGCTGCGACATCGCTAATGCGGAGTCGTTGGGGTCACGGAATTGGTGACGCACATTCGGCCGCATTAGCGATGCCGTTTCGTGTGACACCGATAAGCGATTTTGCATCGTTGCAAAAACGTGCAAAATCGCTAATCGGCGACATGGGGGTCCATTCTCTAATATCGTTGCTGCAGTAGTAACGAAGTTGTTCCTCGTTCCTGTGGCAGCACACATCGCTCCGTGTGACACCGCAGGAACGAGGAAGGTCCCCTTACCTGCCTCCCGGCCGCTATGCAGAAGGAAGGAGGTGGGCGGGATGTTACATCCCGCTCATCTCCACCCCTCCGCTGCTATTGGGCGGCGGTTAAGTGACGCTTCAGTGACGTCGCTGTGACGCCGCATGGACCGCCCCCTTAGAAAGGAGGCGGTTCGCCGGTCACAGCGACGTCGCCGGACAGGTAAGTATGTGTGACGGCTCTGGGCGATGTTGTGCGGCACGGGCAGCGATTTGCCCGTGTCGCGCAACAGATGGGGGCGGGTACGCACGCTAGCGATATCGGGACCGATATCGCAGCGTGTAAAGCGGCCTTTACTCACATATTTTTAATTGATCCCAATGTTAAGGCAGCCAGGGACGGCTCCAGGTTTTTGTGGTCCCCGGTTGAGTCTCAGTGGGCCCCATCCACACACAGACACACACATACACATACAGGCATACGTACATATACATATTTGAAGACAAATTCACAAAAATACATTTAAACAGACAAATATATGCACAGTCATATACACTGACATACATGCAGACACAGACGCATTACAGGTGTTAATATGGAGAAGTCACAAGCAGCCTCACTCACCTCCCCCGCTTGTTTTCAGCTCCTCCAGGACATATGGCTGTGTTGCATGATGGCCATCAATAACAGACATGACTGCACACCATGCACACTGACACAGCACTGATGTATATACATCACAGGAGGGGCTGGGGCCTACAATAAATACATTACAGGAATTACAGGAGGGGCAGGGGGCATAGACATTACTGGGGGGGGCATAGACGTTACTGGAGTGGCAAACCGCTCTGGTGGCGTACACATTACTGGGATGGGTGGCTTAGCGCTCTGGGGGACCCATATAGTTCTGGGGTGCCGCATAGACTGCTCTGATTCATATATACACACACACAGCTCTGCTTCACACACACAGCTCTGCTTCACACACACAGCTCTGCTTCACACCACACATCTTTCTTCAGCTCTGCTTCACACACACACACAGCTCTGCTTCACACACACACACAGCTCTGCTTCACACCACAAATCTTTCTTCAGCTCTGCTTCACACACAGCTCTGCTTCACACACACAGCTCTGCTTCACACCACACATCTTTCTTCAGCTCTGCTTCACACACACACACAGCTCTGCTTCACACACACACACAGCTCTGCTTCACACCACAAATCTTTCTTCAGCTCTGCTTCACACACAGCTCTGCTTCACACCACACATCTTTCTTCAGCTCTGCTTCACACACAGCTCTGCTTCACACCACACATCTTTCTTCAGCTCTGCTTCACACACAGCTCTGCTTCACACCACACATCTTTCTTCAGCTCTGCTTCACACACACACACACACAGCTCTGCTTCACACCACACATCTTTCTTCAGCTCTGCTTCTCTCACACACACACAGCTCTGCTTCACACCACACATCTTTCTTCAGCTCTGCTTCACACACACACACAGCTCTGCTTCACACCACACATCTTTCTTCAGCTCTGCTTCTCTCACACACACACAGCTCTGCTTCACACCACACATCTTTCTTCAGCTCTGCTTCACACACACACACAGCTCTGCTTCACACCACACATCTTTCTTCAGCTCTGCTTCACACACACACACACACACAGCTCTGCTTCACACCACACATCTTTCTTCAGCTCTGCTTCTCTCACACACACACAGCTCTGCTGCACACCCCACATCTTTCTTCAGCTCTGCTTCTCTCACACACACACACAGCTCTGCTTCACACACAGACACACACACAGCTCTGCTTCACACACACACACACACAGCTCTGCTTCACACCACACATTTCTTCAGCTCTGCTTCACACACACACAGCTCTCTTTCACACACACTCACACACAGCTCTGCTTCACACACAGACACACACACACACAGCTCTGCTTCACACCACACATATTTCTTCAGCTCTGCTTCACACACAGCTCTGCTTCACACACACACAGCTCTCTTTCACACACACACACAGCTCTGCTTCACACACAGACACACACACAGCTCTGCTTCACACCACACATTTCTTCAGCTCTGCTTCACACACACACATAGCTCTGCTTCACACACACACAGCTCTCTTTCACACACACTCTCACACAGCTCTGCTTCACACACAGACACACACACAGCTCTGCTTCACACCACACATTTCTTCAGCTCTGCTTCACACACAGCTCTGCTTCACACACAGACACACACACACACACACACAGCTCTGCTTCACACACAGACACACACACACACAGCTCTGCTTCACACCACACATTTCTTCAGCTCTGCTTCACACACAGCTCTGCTTCACACACACAGCTCTCTTTCACACACACACACAGCTCTGCTTCACACACAGACACACACACAGCTCTGCTTCACACCACACATTTCTTCAGCTCTGCTTCACACACACACATAGCTCTGCTTCACACACACACAGCTCTCTTTCACACACACTCTCACACAGCTCTGCTTCACACACAGACACACACACAGCTCTGCTTCACACCACACATTTCTTCAGCTCTGCTTCACACACAGCTCTGCTTCACACACAGACACACACAGCTCTGCTTCACACACAGACACACACACACACAGCTCTGCTTCACACCACACATATTTCTTCAGCTCTGCTTCACACACAGCTCTGCTTCACACACACACAGCTCTCTTTCACACACACACTCACACACACAGCTCTGCTTCACACACACAGCTCTGCATCACACACACAGCTCTGCATCACACCACACAGCTCTGCATCACACCACACATCTTTCTTCAGCTCTGTCCCTACCTGCTCTGATGCCATCCTCCTGCTGCTCCGGTATAGGCCGCCATCCTCCTGCTGCTGTTCCGGTGCCGCGGCCATTCTCCTGCTCCGGTTAGTCTCCTCTCCTGGCCGCAGCGTGGGTCTTCTCCGCGGCCGGCCGCGCGCATGGGTCCTCTCCTCCGTGGCCGGCCGGCCGCGCGCGTGGGTCCTCTCCTCCGCGGCGGCGTCCTGCTGTGACGTCCGCAGCATTGGACGCCGCAGCAGAGCAGGGAGCAGGCACACCTCTGACCCCAGAAGTACAGGCGATGGTACTTCCGAGGTCAATCAGCGTCCTGTGCCCGCAGCTTGTTTTTGCGTCTTAGAGACGCAGATACAAATAAATGTAGGTGCCCCCCCCCCCCGAAAACACAGCTGATTTAGACTGTCTTAACGGAGGGGGAGCGGGTGTGAAGAAAAGAAAAAAAAAATTGCTGACGGGTGGCAAGTATGGCCCTGGTGGTGGGGGCCCCCTTGGAAGCTCTTTTGGTGGGGGCCCCGGGGCTGAAGCCCCGCCTGCCCCGCCTATAATCCGGCCCTGGCTGTTATGCATAGCTCCACCATACAACCAACTCATACAACCCTACAAAGCCATCCACAAGCTGTCTCCTCCCTACATCTCTGACCTAGTCTCCCGTTGTTACCTACACATAACCTTCGATCCTCACAAGATCTCCTTCTCTACTCCCCTCTCATCTCCTCTTCCCACCATCGCATCCAAGATTTCTCCCGTGCCTCCCTCATACTCTGGAATGCTCTGCCTCAACACATCAGACTCTCGCCTACCTTGACAAGCTTCAAAAGGAACTTGAAGACCCACCTCTTCCGACAAGCCTACGACCTGCCGTAACCCTCAGTCTGATACAGCGCCGCACAATCAGCTCCACCCTAACCTACTGTATCCTCACCTATCCCTTGTAGACTGTGAGCCTTCGCGGGCAGGGACCTCTATCCTCATGTACCTGTCTCTATCTTGTATTGTTTATGATTATTGTACTTGTCCCTATTATGTATACCCCTTTCACATGTAAAGCGCCATGGAATTGATGGCGCTATAATAATAAACAATAATAATAATAAAATGGAGATGTCATCTCTTCTGACATACCTGTTTAATTAAACAATTGCATTTCTCATAAATTAACAATTCTGGAACAATCTCATATAGATCCCTGTATTGGGGTTTTCCTCCTTTATTCCTCTTGGAATTTTGTGGTTCAATTAACAACTGGGTGTGACTAATTGGATTTCACATAGTGTGACAGTTCAATTAGCTCTCTCAAATTTGATTATGATGAGACACACCTCCTTGTCAAAGCGAATGGCAACACCCAGTTGTTATTTTATTTATAAACACTCAGGAGGAATAACAGAATGTATCGCCACCTTCGCTAGTGCTCCAGTACTTAGCACTTGTCCTTGCACTCTCCTCTTCACTCACGGCCATCCTCGTGCTGTTCGGTCCTCTGCTTACTTGCATGGTCGCCAACATATCACATGGTCCTCTGCACTCTCGTACGCCCATCCTCGTGTTGCGTGGTCCTCGGGTTGCCCCTCTACAGTGGCCACCCACATGTCACGTGGTCCTCTGCATCCCTTCTTTGCCACCCACGTGTGGTGCAGTCCCCAGCTCGCCCCTCCCCGCGGATGCCCACGTGTGAGTTTTCCTCAAGCGCCTGCCTAGGTCCCAGGTCCCGTGCATGTGTAGCGCCCCTAAGACTCTCAAGGCACTATAGTGAACTGCATCTTCTTGGGGATGCAGGACCTACCCCCTGAGACCTGGAGTACCAGTGCCGATTCCACCAAAACACAATCTAAATCCTAGTTCTTCCCTCCACACTGGGCATAGAGGGTTAACCATGTAAGAGGGTGATCACCATGGGAACAAGTCTCTGGGTATAGCCAGCCAGGTGGGAGGGGTCAGCAGTCAGTCGATAGTCAGAGAGTCGGGAGCACACAGGAGAAGTGTGCGGACTTGCCTGAGCTGGGTTCGTGTAACGGTGACTCCGGGGGCACAGGAGAGAAGTCGCCAGGATAAGTACAGAGATACCGCTGGGACCGGAGCATGAATGGGGCACAGGGCCCTAGGTCAAGCGCAAGTTTTACACTGTTTGGTACATACCTGCCCGGTGAGGACACCTCCATGGACGTCACCGAACCAAATAATCCGGGGGCATCAGCAGCAAACTAGGATCGGGGTTCGGACACTTACCTCCCCGCAGGGTCTGCACTGCCCACCGTAAGGAGAAGGAGACTGTACCCCAAAAGGGACAGTCGGGGTCCCCAAATGCTCCACGTTACGGGGACTCAATCTACAGAGAGTGCCGGGGACAGAGCAACCTGGGTCACTACATTGGCACTGGTCCTCCAAGGGACCAGAACCAGCAACCTCTGGGTCCACAGTGAGTAGAGACTGTTAAAGACAACCTGGTGTAGTCTCCATTATTGCCCCACTACATCTCTCAGGTGCAGCCCTACCTGCGGAGGGCCTACCATTACAGCTGCTTCTACCATCAGCTCTGGGAGTACCCACATTCAGCAGCAGCGGTTCTCCATCCTTCACCGCAACCCACAGGTGGCGTCACATGACAAAAACTCTTATCTCTCCTGTAAATAACCCCCATTAACAAAAGGGGCCCATAGCATGGGACTGGGCAACGGCCAACAGAGTCACATTCCCATTTGTTACTGCCCGGGACCAAGTACCCCCTTCTCTGGGCGCTACAACCCCTTTTTCTGGTGTCACGAACAGGATACTGACAAGGCTCGTTAACACGGGTGACGTGTGCCTTAAGAACTGTATTTAATTGACTGATTGTGTAAAGACTGTCGCCATCTTGAATGCTGAAAGTGTGCTGCGCCATCACTGTGGCCAAAAGAGCGCGAAATGCCGACCCTGTTCCCTGGGAGTGGTAACATGCAATAGTCAAGCTCACTGCAAGAGGTCGGAAGGAGGCCGGCAGAATGCACCCTGGTATGTGGAAGCGACACCAGTCCTGCAACACTGAATCTGCTGACCAGCACAACACAAGATGTCTGTTCCTCCAGCCTGTGGAACCCTGCCCTGGCTCGAAGCGGAGCTGGATCTGCTGTGTCTTCAGATGCGGCTGCAAATGATCCAGCAGATCGAGGACTGGCGCAGAGAGATGAGGGGGATAGTGGAGGCGGTGCGGATCCAAGCAGAACGGGTCCTGCACGATGAGCGGCACCAGGAGCCGGTAAGCGAGGCATCATCCTCAGCCCCACTAGCCCCCATGGCCGCGGAACCAGCAACACCCGTGCCCACTGACCCACCGGTAATACCAAATCCTCCCACTGCGGCCAGCCCAGTGTGGGCCGCGGCGCCTCCGTCCACGGCCAGACCAGGCCGCAACGCCTCCATCCACGGCCAGACCAGAGCAGGCCGCAACGCCACCGTCCACGACCAGACCGGACCTAGTTAGTCTGAGGGACGCAGCCCTGGAAGACTCGACGACCTCAAGAGAAGGCGCCGGTGACCAGCCTGACCTGGAGCCCGTTAACGTTGATTCGGATGCGGGTTATCCGGGTTCGGGGAGCATCAGGTTCAATAACTAGTCCGGTATGGCTGCTGCGGCACAGAGGGCTGCCGTGAATGAGGAGGCCTGCCAAACCATTATCCAGCAGCTGAACCAGGAGCGACAGGCTCGGGCTGCCAAGAAAAGGCAAGTGGTCGCCCGTGATCTGCAGGAAAAGCAGAGCTTGCGCTGAGACACCTGGGGTGCCCATGGAGTCCGGTACCAGGGCACCGTTGATAAATTCGACCTGCACAAAGAGTGCGTATTCATCAAGGAGCCCGGGATGCATGCTGGCGTGTTTGTGTCCCGCAGGGATGTGCTGGATCATCTGGCACAAGGACATCCGGATCGTGACCTGCACCTGGGTGACGTGGTCATGTACACAAGGCATCACGGAGAGAGGGGCTGGTGTGCCCTTGATGTCCAGAGAATCCAGGACCTGTGCAAGCCAACTCCTCCTATTCCCCCACCATTTCCAAGGTCCTCCACGCTGTGGTAGCTGAACCAGGCTACCCTAGTAGTTGTTAATGTTGAAATGTTTGCTGTTTCTCTGTTAATAATCTAAGAATGTTTACTAACATTTGAAAATGTTTGAAAAATTAATTCACTTGGGACAGTCACCTGATTAACCTGTTCACCAAATTAAGTTAAAACTGAACCATGGCTGCAGGACCGGCAGCAGCCAACACGAACTTGTGTTTTGTAAATAGTTGCACCCAGTGTGCCTACCAGAGTAATCCCCATTTGCACCATCAGGACATTGATGCCACCACCAAGGAGAGGAAGGTTGTAGGAAAGGTCTGGGATAAAGAAGGCCCAGACCTGGTCACCAAAGGGACCGGTGACCTGCCTCCTCGAAAGGTTTTGGGGCACCAGGACCTTTTTGGGTGGTGGGTTGATGGGTGGGAGGTTACTCACTGCAACGTTCAAGAAATGGGCCTCCCCTGCGCGGGAAGATTGTTATGCATTAACCTTTTACCTTTATTTGCGGTTTAATAAAACTCTACTTCGCTTACAGCCCGAGGACGTGCTTTGTTTAACTAAGGGGAAATGTAGCACCCCTGAAACCCTCAGGGTACTACAGGGAACTACATCCTCTTGGGGATGCAGGACCTACCCCCTGGGACCTGGAGTACTAATGCCGATTCCACCAAAATACAATCTAAATCCTAGTTCTCCACTCTACACTGGGCATAGGGGTTAACCATGTAAGGGGATGTGTAACGCCTGCCTGGATCTACAGACTCAGATGGGCTGTAAAGGGGAGGCTGAGGGAAGCCACTCACCAAGTAGGACCCCCAGAACCCTGAAACCCTTTAACCCCTATACAGGGATTTGGAATTACACCGGGAACTGGAGATCACTACCCGTGGAAGGCTGCAGTCCGATGAGAGTAGTAGTCAGGCAGGGTTAAACCAAGAATTGCGGAACAGGGACAGAATCGGCAGGCAGTGACGTAGTCAGTAAACGTAGCAGAGGTCAGATCCGGGTCGGGCAGCAATGTACAAAAACAGTAGGCAGAAGGGTAGTCAAAACACGCAGAAGTCAACACACAGGAATCACCAAAAAGAATAGGACGTAACAGGAGCCAGGAAAATCAGAACTATCTCTGGCAGAGGCCAGCAGACAGGAGGGGGAATAAGAAGGGTGTGGTGTCTTCCCATTAGCTGTAGCTGAATGATGGTACTTCAGCTGGGAGACACCCGCCACCTACAGTCAGCCAGCGGTACTGCAGATCCCAAGATAACCCAGCCCAGTGGATGATCGGAGCCTGCGCCCACCGGTGCTGCTGGCATCGACTCCTCTCCCATCACCAGCACCATCCACGGCAGGAACACTGCATCGCCTGGCGATCGGAGCAGAAGTCGCTGGAGCAGACTCCGGCGGGGACGTAACAGGATGGTCGCGATGGGAACGAGTCACTGGGTATAGCCAGCTAGGTGGGAGGGGTCAGCAGTGAGTCGATAGTCAGAGAGTCGAGAGCACACAGGAGAGGTGTGTGGACGTGCCTGAGCTGGGTCCGTGTAACGGTGAACCCGGGGGCACAAGAGAAAGGTCGCCAGGACGGGTACCGAGATACCACTGGGACCGGAGTACGAATGGGGCACAGGGCCCTAGGTCAAGCGTACGTTTTTCACTGTTTGGCAAATACCTACCTGGTGAGGACACCTCCACGGACTTCACCAAACCAAATAATCCGGGGGCATCAGCAGTAAACTAGGATCGGAGTTTGGACACTTACCTCCCCACAGGGTCCGCACTGCCCGCCGTACGGAGAAAGAGACTGTACCCCAAAAGGGACAGTCGGGGTCCCCAAATGCTCCACGCTAAAGGGACTCAATCTACAGAGCGTGCCGGGGACAGAGCAACCTGGGTCACTACATTGGCACTGGTCATCCAAAGGACCTGAACCAGCAACCCCTGGGTCCACAGTGAGTAGAGACTGTTAAAGACAACCTGGTTTAAGGCCGCTTTACACGTATCAATTTATCGTGCGTTTGCATGTGCGATCGCACCCGCCCCCATCGTTTGTGCAATACGGGCAATTTGTTGCCCGTGTCGAACAAACTCGGTAACCCCCGTCACATGTTCTTACTCCCGAATGACCTCGCTGTGGGTGGCGAACATCCTTTTTCTGAAGGGGGAGGGACGTTCGGCGTCACAACGACGTTACACAGCGGCCGGCCAATAGAAGCGAAGGGGCGGAGATGAGCGGGTTGTAAACATCCCGCCCACCTCCTTCCTTGCGCATTGCCGGTGGCCGCAGGTAAGCTGCAGTTCATCGGTCCCGGGGTGTCACACGGAGCGACGTGTGCTGCCTCGGGAACGATGAACAACCGGAGCACAGAAGAACGTTTTATTTTTTTGAAAATGAGCGACGTGTCAACGAGCAACGATAAGGTGAGTATTTTGGCTCGTTCACAGTCGCTGTAACGCCTGCCTGGATCAACAGAACCCTGAAACCCTTTAACCCCTATACAGGGATTTGGAATTACACAGGGCACTGGAGATTTCTACCTGTGGAAGGCTTAAGTCCAATGAGAGTAGTCGTCAGGCAGGGTCAAACCATGAATAGCAGAACAGGGACAGAATCGGCAGGCAAAGACGTAAACAGAAAACGTAGCAGTGGTCAGATCCGGGTCGGGCAGCAAGGTACATAAACAGCAGGCAGAAGGGTAGTCAAAAAACATGCAGAAATCAGCACACAGGACTCAAAATACAAACAGCACATGAGCCAGGAGTACAGAACTATCTCTGGCAGTGGTCATGTGACATGAGGGGGAATAAGAAGGGTGTGGTGTCTTCCCATTGGCTGTAGCTGAACGCTGGCAACTTCAGCTGGAAGACACATGCCACCCACAGTCAGCCAGCTGTACTGCAGATCCCAAGATAACCCAGCCCAGTGGATGATCGGAGCCTGCGGCCACCGGTGCCGCTGGCATCGACTCCTCTCCCATCACCAGCACCATCCACGGCAGGAACACGGCGTCGCCTGGCGATCGGAGCAGAAGTCGCTGGAGCAGACTCCGGCGGGGACGTAACAGTCGCTCATTTGTGTTATACGCTACAATATGTCAAACGAGGCCGGATGTGGGTCACTAACGACGTGACCCCGACGACATATCGTTAGATATATCGTAGCATGTAAAGCGGCCTTAAGTCTCCATTATTGCCCCACTACATCTCCCAGGCACAGGGCCTACCATCACAGCTGCTACTACCATCAGCTCTGGGAGTACCCACATTCAGCAGTGGCGGTTCTCCATCCTTCACCGCAACCCGCAGGTGGCGTCACATGAGAAAAACTCTTATCTCCCCTGTAAATAACCCCCATTAACAAAATGGGCCCAGAGCATGGGACCAGGCAACAGCCACTAGAGTGGCATTCCTATTTGTTACTGCCCGGGAACGAGTACCCCCTTCTCTGGGCGCTACACATGCTGCGTAAGGATTCCTAGTCTCCAGCCTAGGGGGCTCATGTGCGTTCTTCCTCTGTCCCTTTAAGAGGAAGCATGTTTACCTTGCAAAGGTGTCCTAGGCCTGTTGCTGGGAGGCACCTGGTATTTAAGACTCATTCCCCTGATGGGAGGGGCCAGAGTAATTCATTAGTATTTGATCCTATCTGATTGTTGGTCCTGCCTGTCTGATCTGGTCTGTCAGCCAGCTGCTCCTGTCCTGTCTGCCTCAGCCGTCCTGTCTGCACCTGTGTACGATGTCCTGTGCCTGATGTCCCAAGCCTGGTGATCTGTGCCTTATGACCTGGACCCTGATGACCTGGACCCTAGTGACCTGGACCCTGATGACTGGAGTTCCTCCTGAGGTCCTGTCCCAGCTCCACCTGTGTTGGATGTCCAGTGCTTGATGTCCCATGCCTGGTGACCTGAACCTGATGACCCATGCTGGAAGTTCTTTACCTGTCTCTCCCCAAATTTCTGTTCCTCATCCAGATTGTAACTCTTGTTCTGCCCTGTTTGTCCCGCCAGTCCTGGGTCTGTTCTACCTGTCCTGCTGTTTCCCTGCTCCGCTAAGCTGCCGCAGTCCCGGTTAGTGCCCCGGGACTGGTATCTGGTGTTCTGCCTTGTGGTGGGCGCCTAGTTAAGCCCTTCCCACAAAAGGGTAAGCTTGGGTCCCCCTTGTGATCCAGTGGGTCCACTCCCACTCGCCACCTTCACTAGCGGTGAGTGTTACACAGAAGAATAGCCCAACACGGAACTATGAGAAAAGATGTGTAATGCTAACTTCAGCAATGAAAGGATGAATATTTCTGAATACAGCTGAAATAATATTTTATTGAACTTCGACCAAGAGAAGTTTCAACTATTAGGGTCTTTGTCAAGGTAATCTATAGGACATACTAAAAAGAATGAAGAAAAGGAATGAACAAAAAAATGAACATAATAACTTATTGGTTCCAAAGTATAGAGATGAATAATGGGTTTCTTAGACATCCTAGACATGGACTGAACATGGAATATACCATATATTCAAAAGTTTGGGCACCCTACACAGTTAGTACCTAGTAGCACGCCCTTTGGCAAGTATCATAGCTTATAAACGCTTTTTGTAGCCAACCAAGAGTGTTTGAATTCTTATTTAAGAGATTTTCATCCATTCTTACTTGGAAAAGTCTTCCAGTTCTGTCAGATTCCTGAGTCGTCTTGCATGCACTGCTCTTTTGAGGTTTAGCCACAGATTTTCAATGATGTTCAGATCAGGGGCCATTGTAAAACCTTCAGCTTGCACCTTTTGAGGTCGTCTATTATGGATTTTCACATGTGTTTAGGATAATATCCATTTGTGGAAGCCATCCTCTTTTTAACTTCAGCTTTTTTATATATATAGCGTTATGTTTGCATCAAGAATTAGTTGAAATTTCATTGAATCCATTCTTTTTTCTACCCGTTAAATGTTCTCCATGCCATTGGCTGCAGCAGAACCCCACCACATGATTGATCCACCCCATGGTTAATGGTTGATGAGATACTCTTTTCTTGAAATTCTGTGTCCTTTTTTCTCCACATCAATCATTGTGGCCAAAGAGTTCTTTTTTAACCTCATCGCTTCACAGGACTTGTGTCCAAAATACATCATCTTCTTTAGATGTTCTTTTGCATACTTCTGATGCTGAATTTTATGGTAAAAAAGCAGGAGAGGTTTTCTTCTGATGACTCTTCCATGAAGGCCATATTTGTGAAGATATCTCTGAACAGTAGAACAATGTACCATAACTCCAGAGTCTGCTAAATCTTCCTGAAGGTCTTTTGCAGTCAACAGGGTTTCTGATTTGCCTCTCTTGCAATCCTACGAGCAGCTCTCACAGAAATTTTGCTTGGATTTCCAGACCTTATCTTGACCTCTACTCTTCCTCGTAACTGACATTTCTTAATTACATTTCAAACTGAGGAAAGGGCAACTTGAAAACACTTTGCTATCTTCTTATAGCTTTCTCCTGCTTTGTGGGCCTCCACCATTTTCATTTTCAGAGTGCTAGGCAGCTGCTTAGAAGAAGCCATGGGTGCTGTTTTTTGGCATAAGGTTAAAGGAGGCTTGGTTTTTATAAAGCTATGAAATTTGCATCACCTGGCATTTCATAATGATGATAGTGAACAAGCTATAACCCTAACAGGCTAAATAAGGTATCAAATCTTGGTCAAAGTTATCTGAGCACACAAATCTCCGAGGGTGCCCAAACTTTTACATCGGCCCATTTTCCTTTTTGTAATTTTTAAAATGTAAAAGATGAAATTACATTTTTTTTTATGCTTAAAATGCAAAGGAAATGTGTGATCTTTAACTTTATGCCATTTAGAGATCATTTCATCTTCAACTTGCTTAACTGTTCACAATAACACTAATTTTGACCAGGGGTGTACAAACTTGTACATGCCACTGTATGTAGATAACAGGGAAATGTCCACAAATCCCAAAAAAGCAGGTGTATATTTTATTCCCTGAGCTTCTTAGGTGGGGAATGAACATGGAATATATGTAGATAATAGGGAAATGTGTACATATCCCATATAAACAGGCGTATATTTTATTCCCTGTGTTAGAAAAGGGGGGAATGAACATGGAATCTATGTAGGTAGTAGGGAAATGTCCACAAATCCCAGTAAAACAGGTGTATATTTTGTTCCCTGAGCTTCTTGGGTGGGGAATGAACTTGGAATATATGTAAATAATAGGGAAATGTCCACACATTCCATATAAACAGCTGTATATTTTATTCCCTGTGTTAGATAGGTGGGGAATGAACATGGAATATGCAGTGCCTTGCGAAAGTATTCAGCTCCCTTGAATTATTTCAACCTTTTCCCATATTTCAGGCTTCAAACATAAAGATAAAAATGTTAATGTTATGGTGAAGAATCAACAACAAGTGGGACACAATTGTGAAGTTGAATAAAATTTATTGCTTATTTTAAACTTTTTTAAAAAATAAATAACTGAAATTTGGGGCGTGCAATATTATTCGTCCCCTTTAAGTTAATACTTTGTAGCACCAACTTTTGCTGCGATTACAGCTGCAAGTCGCTTGGGGTATGTCTCTATCAGTTTTGCACATCGAGAGACTGAAATTCTTGCCCATTCTTCCTTTGCAAATAGCTCGAGCTGAGTGAGGTTGGATGGAGATCATTTGTGAACAGTAGTTTTCAGCTCTTTCCACAGATTCCCGATTGGTTTCAGGTCTGGACTTTGACTTGGCCATTGTAACACCTGGATACGTTTATTTGTGAACCATTCCATTGTAGATTTTGCTTTATGTGTGGGATCATTGTCTTGTTGGAAAGCAAATCTCCATCCCAATCTCAGGTCTTTTGCAGACGTCAACATGTTTTCTTCAAGAATGGTCCTGTATTTGGCTCCCTCCATCTTCCCATCAATTGTAACCATCTTTCCTGTCCCTGCAGAAGAAAAGAGGCCCCAAACAATGATGCTGCCTCCACCATGTTTGACAGTGGGGATTGTGTGTTCAGGGTGATGAACTGTGTTGCTTTTACGCCAAACATATCGTTTGGCATTGTGCCCAAATAGTTCGATTTTGGTTTCATCTGACCAGAGCACCTTCTTCCACATGTTTGGTGTGTCTCCCAGGTGGCTTGTGGAAAACTTTAAACAACACTTTTTATGGATAACTTTGAGAAATGGCTTTCTCATTGCCACTCTTCCATAAAGGCCAGATTTGTGCAGTGTACGACTGATTGTTGTTCTATGGACAGACTCTCCCACCTCAGCTGTAGGTCTCTGCAGTTTATCCAGAGTGATCATGGGCCTCTTGGCTGCATCTCTGATCAGTCTTCTCCTTGTTTGAGATGAAAATTTGGATGGACGGCCGGGTCTGGGTAGATTTGCAGTGGTATGATACTCCTTCCATTTCAATATGATCGCTTGCACAGTGCTCCTTGCTATGTTTAAAGTTTTGGAAATCTTTTTGTAACCAAATCCGGCTTTAAACTTCTCCACAATAGTATCACGGACCTGCCTGTTGTGTTCCTTGGTCTTCATGATGCTATCTGCACTTTAAACAGAACACTAAGACTATCACAGAGCAGGTGCATTTATACCGAGACTTGATTACACACAGGTGGCTCATATTTATCATCATCAGTCATTTAGGACAACATTGGATCATTCAGAAATACTCAATGAACTTCTGGAGTGAGTTTGCTGCACTGAAAGTAAAGGGGACGAATAATATTGTCCGCCCCACTTTTCAGTTATTTATTTTTTAAAAAAGTTTAAAATAAGCAATACATTTCGTTCAACTTCACAATTGTGTTCCACTTGTTGATTATTCACCATAACATTAACATTTTTATCTTTATGTTTGAAGCCTGAAATGTGGGAAAAGGTTGAAAAATTCAAGGGAGCTGAATATTTTCGCAAGGCACTGTATATCTAAACAATTTAGAATCTATTCAGCACTATTCAGGTAGGTAATGGAGCATATCCACCTGGAAAAGATGCTGTGTGCACATACCCTTAGTCTGATCTACTAGTAGAGGACGTGACACGTTAAAGTGCCTAGGGCATTATGAATGCCAAATATGGCCCTGCCTGTCTTCTGTAGCGCCTCACGGGGCAGGTGGTTAACCTACTCGCCGTTTCGGGTCAGGTCAGGCGATGTCATGGGTGGCCTTGCCCGGTTCCGTTGCCCCAAGGCGTAGAGTAAATGGTGGAGAAAGCGGGGTATTTGGGAGAATGTGTCTTGACGCCATCTGTGGTATGTGGCCAAGAGTAACTGCCACTGCAGGATTCCTCGCCAAGGCAAGTGTTAAGGCAGCCGGGATCGTATTCCTCCACACAGGCGGAGCGTGCCCCGGGTGGATGAAGAGGGAAGGTGATGGCGGTTGGCACCTAAGCGCCGGGCGGCGACGCCGGTAAGGACAAGCCAACACAGTCTCTGCGGGTTCAACGTGTAGTTTACTCACAGCTTCAGTCGCCAGCCCAGTAGCACTGTTCACTGCCGTGATGGGCTCAGGTCGGATCTGTGGGAGGTCAGAACTGGTGCGGTAGTCTGTGGGCCCTTCCTCACTGCGCTATGTAGTGCGGGTCCCTGTGGCTTGAAGCACTTAGAGTCCCTTCCGTACTATGTAGAGTACTGCTCCCTATGCTAGTAGCATGGATCCCCTCGCGTCTGACTGTGATCGAGACCCCAGAATCCTAGGTGCCACTTGGCTCTGGAAACTTGTGTGGTCGGAGGAGCATGGAACCTCTCTGTACGGCAGAATCTGGTGATGCAACGTGGAATTACAGCACCCTAGGGTGCTGCACCTTGATCAGTGCTGGTCCCAGGGAAGCTGACACGGTATCCACCACAGCGACCGTTAAACTCTTATGTCCCACAGGAGCTACCGGGAAAGACGTCTGCTCACTGTCACTCCTGCTGGAGAACTCTAAATTTACTGCGTGTGGGACTCCTAACTCCCCCTGATGGCCACTCCTCACCCTACCCAGGTCCTAAGCTAGTGGATTGGGGCCCCTGTTGTGATGGCAGCCTGTAAATGCCACAATGTTGGCAACCCCTTTGGTACCCGACTCTAGCCAAGTCCCTAGTGGAGAAGGGGCAACCTATGTTTGTATGTGGTTGTGTATGATGAAACAGGCACCGACCTCCCTTAGATCCAAGATCAGCACTACACCCCAAGTGGAGTGCAGTACCCTGTGGCGACCTGAGCCTCAGGGGCGCCACACTTCCCTGCCTAAATTGTCCTCAGAATCTGTCCCCTTTTATCATCTGTATCCAAATAGTACATGCACTCAATAGCACTTTGTATCTGGACTTATACAGATACAGGCTGATGATCAGTTCATGCAGCTTTAGGCTCGTTTCACACTTGCGTTCAGCGCATTCCGTCACTATGGAGAATAGCGCAGTCCGTTAACGCACTGCGCGATTCTCCATAGACTTGTATAGATGACGCACTGTAACGCAAGTGTCAGCGTTGCATCCGCCGGACGGCGCAGCGTCGTTATTTTGCGCCGAAGGAACACAGCATGTAACTTTTTTTGAGCAGCGGAATCCTTTGGATTTCACTGCGCATGCTCTCTCTGGCTCCCTCCATCCGTAACCAGGGTACACATCGGGTAACCAAGGAACCCTGGTTACGTGTGCCGGGAGCCAGACACTTCCCCGCTCGGCTCCGTCCCCTCCCCGCACTCCGTATGTATACACACACAATCGCACGCACACACACAATCGCACACACACACACGCACACACACACACTCTCACACTCACTCACCTGTCCTTCAGCGATGCAGTCCCAGCGGCACTGACGTCCTCAGCCATGGCCCTGATCGGCTCCACCCACCGCACTCCGCCCCCCGCTCCCGCCACCCGCACACATTGTCGGCGACCAAACGATCAGCTGATCACCCGGCGGCCGGCTACTGTGAGTGATCGGCTGATGACCCGGCGGCCGGCTACTGTGAGTGATCGGCTGATCACCCGGCGGCCGGCTACTGTGAGTGATCAGCTGATCACCCGGCGGCCGGCTACTGTGAGTGATCGGCTGATTACCCGGCGGCCGGCTACTGTTAGCGATCAGCTGATCGTTCAGAATAGTCTGCCGACGGTAAAACTGTAAAAAAAAATAAAACAAAGCGAATTGCGTTGTTTTTCAGCATCCGTTGTGCCACTATATGCAACACATCCGTTGCATCCGTTACACAACGCAATGCAACGGATGCCGTTCAACGCAAGTGTGAAACTAGCCTTATTTGAATATCCTTATCTAATATATAAAGCTCAGTATATGTGTGTGTGTATGTATGTATGTATGTACGTATGTATGTCCGCTAAAGTAATTTGCACCGTCGCATTTACAATCACGACATTTTGCACAGACGTCCCATGTGACCCAGGGAACGTCATAGACTATGTTTGAGCGGGAAAATGTAACCCCATGCTTTCCAGTTACTCTACAAAAATCCTGCAGCCATTAAACTGAATGGAGGTGGGAGCTACAGGCTATAAATAGCAACTGTCAGTGGTTGCTATAGGAACAAAATAAACTGTTAGTATAACAAGCTTATGTGTGAGGTAAAAAGATGTCGGTGGTGAGACGGATAAAGAGAGACAGAGACACAGACAGAGACAGCCGGGCAAAGAGACAGCCGGGCAATGAGACAGACCGAGAAAGAGTCAGACCGGGAAAGAGACAGACCAGGAAAGAGACAGCCGGGCAAAGAGACAGCCGGGCAAAGAGACAGCGAGCTAAAGAGACAGCCGTACAAAAAGACAGCCAGACAAAAAAACAGCCGGGCAAAGAGACAGCCGGGCAAAGAGACAGAGAGAGAGAGAGAGACACAGACAGATACAGAGATTAAGACAGATAGACTGATGCAAATACAGACAGAGAGATAGAATCAGACAGACAAGGAAAGAGACAGAGAGCGAGACAGACAGACAGCGATACACAGACAGAGACTGGGAGAGAGACAGAGAGACAGTTACTATCCCGGGCAACACCGGGTACTACAGCTTCTATTATAATTGTCACTTTTACCTTTTGTGTCTCCCGTATTTCCTCGTATATTGTAAGCTTACAAGGAAGGTCTTCACTCCTTTTGCTAATTGTTGACTGATGTGTTACTCTGTAATGTCGTACATTGTCGATATATATCCCCTCTAATTTGAAAAGAACTATGGAATAAGTTTGCTTTAGAGAAATAATATTGTAATAATAATAATAATAATAATAATAATGAATATCTTTTCTGACTTCACACATATAGGGACAGCCTTTAGTTGTATTTTCACTAGTAGACTGAACATAACATCTGTAGATGTCTTGGCTTGAAGTCAGACTTGTGAGGAAGATGCTTCAGGACATGTTGGATTCCTGGAGCATCTTTTATGACATCTTTAAAACTAGTGACCAGCTTCCAAGTGGAAGCCACCTGAAGAAAAGTCAGGTCTCCTCTTCTTTTAACACTTTGTGTTTTCGAAAACTTGAAAAGGTTAAAAGAAGCTCTTAAGACCAAAGAGATGAGCAGCAAGAAATTTTTACTTTTCACTACATATGTTCATTCTTTTTAGTATTTATGTAGAACTTTTTCAGGCAGATTACAGAAAAAGATGTTGTGTGCACATACCCTTAATTTGATTAGCTGACTGCCACAGATACAGTTTTTCTTACACAGACAGCCAAGAAATCTTGTTAGTTGCCGTCATATTGTGATTGCAACTGGTATAGCTGCTTTTTTCTAGACATTTTTTATATTCAAACTAGCTGATATTTGTTGTCACGCTACAAGATGGAGAGGAGAGAGCAATGTAGACCCACTGCTCTCAGAACCAGGCTTTCCCCAGACTAAGGGGCACTTTGCACACTGCGACATCGCAGGTGCGATGTCGGTGGGGTCAAATTGAAAATGACGCACTTCCGGCATCGCATGCGACATCGCAGTGTGTAAAGCCTAGATGATACGATTAACGAGCGCAAAAGCGTCGTAATCGTATCATCGGTGCAGCGTCGGCGTAATCCATGATTACGCTGACGCGACGGTCCGATGTTGTTCCTCGCTCCTGCGGCTGCACACATCGCTGTGTGTGAAGTCGCAGGAGCGAGGAACGTCTCCTACCGGCCTCACTGCGGCTTCCGTAGGATATGCGGAAGGAAGGAGGTGGGCAGGATGTTTACATCCTGCTCATCTCCGCCCCTCCGCTCTGATTGGCCGCCTGCCGTGTGACGTCGCAGTGACGCCGCACGACCCGCCCCCTTAACAAGGAGGCGGGTCGCCGGCCACAGGGACGTCGCACGGCAGGTGAGTGTGTGTGTGAAGCTGGCGTAGCGATAACTTTCGCTACGCCAGCTATCACCACATATCGCTGCTGCGACGGGGGCGGGCACTATCGCACTCGGCATCGCAGCATCGGGCTGCGATGTCGTAGTGTGCAAAGCCCGCCTAAGTCCATACCCAGTCTGCACCAGAGCTTCTGATGGTGAGGTTGTAGTTAGCTGACGAAAGGCACCACATACCACACCGAGGCATTTCCTGGTTGACACGCTCCACCAAGGAGCTGGTTAGTCGGAGATGTCATGGGAGGAATTGATATACTGTCACTAGGGAAGAATGGGGAGGAATAGGCCCTGACCTTTTGCATGAGCAACCCTGAGCTCCTTGACATCCCGAGACAGGTTCATAACGTTGCTATCCCTGTCTTTCTCTGAGCATAACCCTGATTAGTGAGCAGGGCAGCAGGAATACTACTCTCACTCTAGGCTGAAGACACAAAATGGGATAGACAGACAAAGGTAAAGAAACCGAAATCATACAATGCACACCTGTTACGGTTGCTGTGGCTCTGGAGACTATCTTCGGATTTCTTGCTACTGCACATGTGCAAGCGCTGGAGACTAAGTCCTATCTTGGAGCCATTGCACATGTGCGGGTGACATCATCGCTGACACGAGGTCACATGTCTCTGACACCTTCTAAGCTGATTGGCCGCTGGTCATGTGCTTGTGACACGTGGTCACATGTCTCTGACACCTTCTATGCCGATTGGTCGCTAGTCATGTGCTTGTGACGCTTTGCTCGGTGATAGGCCAGCGTGACGTCATTCCTGTCGTTTTGGCAGCGGATTGGCTCTGGTGTCCTCCATCTTGGATGAGGCACAAAGTCTATATAAGACCCTGATGCACGCCGCCCGGCGCTCAGTCCTCTTGGTTCATGCATGAGGGTAGACGCCCTGTGCACGACCCTCTAGGCATCTCTCTGTCTATGTTAGGTAAGCGCTACCGGCAGGATAGCGTTCTTATACCTTACAGCTTCGGCTGGAGTCCGTATCCTTACCTCTTAGTGGAGCGGACATAGGCAGGTGCCTGAGGCACATGGTCCGGCTGGGCCTTGCGATTCTACTCATAGGTGGACGTTGCCGCTAGGGTAACGTTCCTTATACTGCGTCTGGCAGTTGTTCGTATCCTCACACACTAGGGGAGCGAACAGAGGTAGGAGCTTTGTGCGGCTTATGCTGCTGTCCGTCTCTTTTGCAGCACTAGAAGAGTGGACCTAGGCAGGTGCCATATCTAGTGGTTCGTGTCCTCGCACACTAGTGGAGCGAACGCAGGTAGGAGCTTTGTGCGGCTTACGCTGCTGTCCATCTCCTGGCACCACTAGAGGAACGGACCTAGGTAGGTGCCATTTCACACTCACTGCTTTTGTCTCTGTGATCATTAACAGAGACCATTCCACACACCCTCCAAGTAAGGGAGGAATTGCCTTATTTAATAATTATATTCCTCTGTGAGTTTAACAGAGGTATTGCACGCTGCCATAGTCTGCAGCAGAGTCTTTGCACGGTGGACCCTGGCTGTCTGATATTCCTTTAGGTTTTATTATCAGACAGCCCCCCGTAACATTAGGACTGAGCCAAGGGTCTGGCAGTTATGGCAGAATATCAGCAGTTACACCGTTACATACAAGTACTGAGCTCTGATGTGGTTACTCTGAGACATCAAGACTTTCTTGATGCTCTTAAGGCAGTATTCATGGGTCCGCAGGTTACCCAGGTTACCCATGATGCGGCTCTGAGACTGTTAGATCTATCTCAGGGTTCGTTATCCACTAGTTCTTATGCCATTGCTTTTAGAACTCTGGTGGCAGAACTAGATTGGCCAGAGAAGGTGTTGATTCCTATCTTCTGGAGAGGGTTGGCAGGCTATGTCAAGGATGCTCTTGCTACTCGTGAGGTCCCTGCTTCTCTGGAGGACTTGATCACAGTAGCAACGAGGATCGACGTACGCCATAGGGAACGTAGACTCGAGGTCTCTTCCTCACGCCATAAGCATCGGGCTATTCCAGTTGTTGAGGCTCCACTACCATCTTCCTCAGCATCTGAAACATCTCCCACTCCTATGGAGTTAGGTCATACGTCCTCCAGACTACGCAAGTCTGGTCCTCCTATATGTTACACATGTCGTCAGGCTGGGCACTATGCCAACAAGTGTCCTAGCCGTCAGGGAAACTCCCAGGCCTAGTAACCATTAGAGGGGGGTTACTAGAGACGTCTTCTGCACCCTCTAAGTGTAGTATCCCAGGTCAGCTCTCATTCTCTGAGAATACATGGCCTATTATGGCTTTTGTGGATTCCGGAGCTGACGGGACTTTTGTGTCCTCAGGATTTGTAAAGAGACACAATATTCCCTCTATCATGTTAGAGGCGCCTATTCCTGTCCGTGTTGTTAATGGAACTATGTTGTCAGACTCCATTACATTGAGGACAGTTCCCTTGCGCCTTTCCCTGTCTCAGGGTCACATAGAGGAGATTTCTTTTCTTGTTTTGCCTGAGGGTATAGACGACGTCCTTCTGGGTCTCCCATGGCTTCGGACTCATGCTCCTCTAATTGACTGGGAGTCCGACAGCATTATTAGTTGGGGTTCGAAATGTCAGTCCCGATGTCTTCCCTTACCACCTAAGGTCGTTGCGGTTGCATCAACTGATCTCTCTCCCATACCTACACCCTATTTGGATTTCGCTGACGTGTTCTCCAAACAGGGTGCTGAGGTTCTTCCACCTCATAGGCCGTATGACTGTGCCATAGACCTTATCCCAGGTTCGGTTCCACCTAAGGGCAGGGTTTACCCCCTGTCAATACCTGAGTCAGAGGCCATGTTGACCTATATAAGAGAGAGTTTAGAGAAGGGGTTCATTCAGAAGTCTGTCTCTCCCACGGGAGCTGGGTTTTTCTTTGTTCGGAAGAAAGAGGGTGATTTGCGTCCCTGCATAGATTACAGGGGTCTCAACGCAATCACAATAAAGAACAAATACCCGTTACCTTTAATTTCGGAGCTCTTTGACAGACTGAGGGGAGCTCAGGTTTTTACGAAGTTGGATCTGCGGGGTGCGTATAACTTGGTACGAATTCAAGAGGGTGACGAATGGAAGACCGCTTTTAACACCCGAGACGGTCACTATGAATACCTCGTCATGCCTTTTGGTTTATGTAATGTACCCGCAGTATTTCAGGACTTCGTAAACGATGTGTTCAGGGATTTACTGTTATCCTCCGTCGTGGTGTATCTGGATGACATCCTGATTTTTTCTCCTGATCTGGAGACTCATCGTCAGGATGTCGTTCGTGTCCTTTCCCATTTAAGGGAGCACTCATTGTTTGCTAAACTCGAAAAATGTGTATTCGAGCAGTCATCCTTGCCTTTTTTGGGCTACATTATCTCACAAGAGGGTCTGGCTATGGATCCTGCGAAGCTCTCTGCTGTCCTGGGATGGTCCGAACCTCATTCCTTGAAGGCGGTGCAACGCTTCTTAGAATTCATAAATTATTACAGGCAGTTCATACCCCATTTCTCTACTTTGGTGGCCCCTTTGGTGGCCTTGACTAAGAAAGGTGCTAATCCAAAAGTCTGGTCTACTGAGACATCCCAGGCTTTTGAGGCAGTAAAAAGACACTTTTCAACTGCTCCCGTTCTTCAAAGACCCGATGAGAATAAACCCTTCCTCTTGGAGGTTGATGCCTCTTCAGTGGGTACTGGTGCGGTCTTGTATCAAAAGAACGGTGCAGGTAGAAAAAGGCCATGTTTCTTCTTTGCTAAAACCTTTTCACCAGCAGAGAGAAATTATACCATTGGGGATAGGGAACTGCTCGCCCTGAGATTAGCCTTGGAGGAGTGGTGTCACTTGCTGGAAGGAGCGAAACATCCTTTCCAGGTCTATACAGACCATAAGAATCTGACGTACTTACAAACCGCTCAGCGTCTGAATCCTCGCCAAGCCCGCTGGTCCTTGTTTTTCTCCCGCTTTCACTTCTCCATCAACTATCTGGGAGTAAGAATAACAAGGCAGACGCCCTGTCTTGCTCTATGGTTTCTACCCAGGAAGAGATTGACGAACCTCGTCTTATTCCTCCCTCCAGGGTTTTTCATACGCTCTCCCCTGTGACGTTAGACCAAATCCCACCGGGCAAGACCTTTTTTCCGCCGGATCGACGGAATGATATACTGTCGTGGGCCCACACCTCAAAGGTGGGTGGGCATTTTGGTATTACACGGACACGAGAGTTACTCGAGAGGTGGTATTGGTGGGCACACTTAGCCAGCCACGTCAAGAGATATGTCGGTTCCTGCTACTCGTGTGCTCGCAACCGTCCATTACGGCAGAGACCGGCTGGGCTCTTGCATCCTTTACCAGTGCCAGATAGACCATGGGAGGTGGTAGGCATGGACTTTGTGGGTGATCTTCCGTGTTCACAGGGACATAGATTTGTGTGGGTCATTACGGACCATTTCTCCCGGATGGTTCATCTCGTACCGTTATCGAGAATCCCATCTTCCAGGGTACTAGCCAAACTATTCCTCAAACATGTCTTTAGACATCACGGGATGCCAGATCGTATCATTTGTGATAGAGGCCCGCAATTTGCTTCCCGTTTCTGGCGAGATCTTTGTAGCCTTCTGCAAATTGAGTTGAATCTCTCTTCGGCATACCATCCGGAGACCAATGGTTTGGTTGAGCGTACCAATCAATCCATGATTATTTACCTTCGACACTTTGTTGCTGAGAACCACGATAACTGGTCCTCCCTCCTACCCTGGGCAGAATTTGCCCTTAACAATTTGCTGGCTGAGGCCACTGGGCAGACACCGTTCGTACTCAATAATGGGCAACACCCTAGGGTACCGGTACCGTTTCCCGCTGCTGCACCTCCTCCTCTTGTGGCCGACTGGGCAACTAATGCCAGAGAGGTTTGGGATCGGACTCAAGAGTCGATCCAAGCAGCTAAGGACCGTATGAAGACGGTGTCCGATCGGTTTCGTCGCCCAGCTCCTGTCTTTCTCCAGGGGACTTTGTGTGGCTCTCTGCAAAACACATGAAACTTAGAGGGAGCTCTGTCAAATTTGCTCCTCGCTTCCTGGGTCCTTATGAGGTTCTTCGACAGGTAAATCCTGTAGTCTACCAATTGAAGTTACCTGTCCATCTTAGGATCCATGACAAATTCCATGTTTCACTGCTAAAGCCGGCTATTTTACCTCACGCTCGTGAAGTGCACTCTCCTGCCTCTGATTCCTCTCGCTCTAGCTATGAGGTACGAGCCATAGTTGGTTCTAAGATGGTTAGAGGGCGCAGGTTCTTCTTGATAGATTGGGAGGGCTACGGCCCGGAACATCGCTCTTGGGGGCCTGAGGAGGCTGTCCATGCTCCTGACTTAGTTGCCGATTACCTGCATCGCCGGGAGGGGGGCCCTTGCGGGGGAGGTACTGTTATGGTTGCTGTGGCTCTGGAGACTATCTTCGGATTTCTTGCTACTGCACATGTGCAAGCGCTGGAGACTAAGTCCTATCTTGGAGCCATTGCACATGTGCGGGTGACATCATCGCTGACACGAGGTCACATGTCTCTGACACCTTCTAAGCTGATTGGCCGCTGGTCATGTGCTTGTGACACGTGGTCACATGTCTCTGACACCTTCTATGCCGATTGGTCGCTGGTCATGTGCTTGTGATGCTTTGCTTGGTGATAGGCCAGCGTGACATCATTCCTGTCGTTCTGGCAGCGGATTGGCTCTGGTGTCCTCCATCTTGGATGAGGCACAAAGTCTATATAAGACCCTGACGCACGCCGCCCGGCGCTCAGTCCTCTTGGTTCATGCATGAGGGTAGACGCCCTGTGCACGTCCCTCTAGGCATCTCTCTGTCTATGTTAGGTGAGCGCTACTGGCAGGGTAGCGTTCTTATACCTTACAGCTTCGGCTGGAGTCCGTATCCTTACCTCTTAGTGGAGCGGACATCGGCAGGTGCCTGAGGCACATGGTCCGGCTGGGCCTTGTGATTCTACTCATAGGTGGACGTTGCCGCTAGGGTAACGTTCCTTATACTGCGTCTGGCAGTTGTTAGTATCCTCACACACTAGGGGAGCGAACAGAGGTAGGAGCTTTGTGCGGCTTATGCTGCTGTTCGTCTCTTTTGCACCACTAGAAGAGCGGACCTAGGCAGGTGCCATATCTAGTGGTTCGTGTCCTCGCACACTAGTGGAGCGAACGCAGGTAGGAGCTTTGTGCGGCTTACGCTGCTGTCCGTCTCCTGGCACCACTAGAGGAACGGACCTAGGTAGGTGCCATTTCACACTCACTGCTTTTGTCTCTGTGATCATTAACAGAGACCATTCCACACACCCTCCAAGTAAGGGAGGAATTGCCTTATTTAATAATTATATTCCTCTGTGAGTTTAACAGAGGTATTGCACTCTGCCATAGTCTGCAGCAGAGTCTTTGCACGGTGGACCCTGACTGTCTGATATTCCTTTAGGTTTTATTATCAGACAACCCCCCGTAACAACACCAGACTACAGGCAGGAGTAAAGGGAAAGGATTAGTGAAGCTAACCAAAAAGGAAATAAAGGATGGGAATACAACAAACAAAGTTTGAAGCAGCAATCTCCAGATACGGCTCCTTAAACGACTTCTTTGTCCTGGGCTCAAACTTTCACACTTTCAAACTAGGACCAATATATGGTTTTGAGTGATTACACCATTTTTTATTCCTCATGGGAGCAGTACTAAAACCTAAAAGATATGTTTTATTTTCCTGTGGGCTGCAGTATCCTATGTTCAGGCATGTGAGGGTTAACACCTGGCTAGCCAGGGAAAGGAAGGAGCATTAGGGTCAGGAGGAGAGGAAGTTCCTGGTTTAGGGGTCAGTGTGTTTAGAGTACAGGTCTAAGGGGAAAACATTTCTCCTTGTGGAGACTGACAAACCAATCTGGCTGTCAGTGGTGAAGAGTCTTATAGCTGCAATGCTCCTCTGGGAAATATTTCTCCTCACCACTGACAGCCAGATTGGTTTGTCAGTCTCCGCAAGGAGAAAAGTTTTCCCCTTAAACCCCTCTTCAGCTTCTCATACAGCCAGATCAAATCTCATACCTTGCACTGATGAGGGACAATCATCCCAAAACACCATGTCTCCAAATTGAGGTTCTGATCTGGCATAAATCCTAAGTCATATGGAAAGGCTTGTTAAAGGGCCACTTTTGACTTTTTAGATTGCTACCTCCAATAGGTGGCATTAGAGATTGTCGCCTTCCTCCATGAAGAGACAACTAGAGTACAGGTGAAGCAAGGAGTTGTTCTAGTGAAGCTGGTGTGGTGTGAAACAAATAGCACAGAATCAGCAAGAAACTGTTAAAATTAACCTGTTGGAGCGACAGTGGTCCTATTGGCAGACGAGCTGGAAGAGACCAAAGAAATGTAAGAAACCAAGAATATACTGAATTCATTGTATACCAGTGGTGGGCACACTGGTGAAGTGAGGGTGCTGTCCAGCTGAGAAGCCAAGGAAGAGGGAAGCGGATCACTGCCTGTGGCTGTGGGTGCAGGATACTCAGACAAACATATTGATCCGTGGATTCCAGGGCCACAAAGATGAAGTGCCTATTTAACATGCCTGGCTAAAAGAATGTTTACAAGTAAAGTGCCACCATTGGAAACTGCAATGATTGTGTTTCTGTGTTATAAAGAAGATACCATGAAGTGTGCTGACTGCTGTATTTTGTGACCAAGTGTGAGGCCAAGCAAAGACTACTTTGTTGTTATGAATATGTTTGTCAACCTTATCTGGAAGTCCCACGGACCTGATGAAGATCGTAACAGCATCTGTTTGAAGGTATTCCAAGTAATACTATCAGCACACACAGACTCAGAACTCTCATTTAAAATCAGTGTGTCAGAGTGCTGAACTTTCCACGCTCACCCATGGCTACCGCCCTGGGCACCATTGCTTCAGCCATGCACTGCAATCTTCTGACACCTGAAAAAGAGATCACTCTCCATCATGGTATGCCCTAAAGTGGGCTTCACACGCAGCGACATCGCTAACGAGATGTCATTGGGGTCACGGAATTTGTGACGCACATCCGGCCTTGTTAGCGACGTCGTTGCGTGTGAAACGCAGGAACGACCGATAACGATCAAAATTACCTAATCATTCCTTTCGTTCCTTTCCCGATTATCGTTGCTGTTGCAGGATGCAGGTTGTTCGTTGTTCCTGCAGCAGCACACATCGCTATGTGTGACACCGCAGGAACGAGGAACATCACCTTACCTGCGGCTGCCCGCAATGAGGAAGGAAGGTTGTGGACAGGATGTTTGGCCCGGTCATCTCCGCCCCTCCGCTTCTATTGGGCGGCCGCTTAGTGACGCCGCTGTGACACCAAACTAACCGCCCCCTTAGAAATAAGGCGGTTTGCCGGCCACAGCGACGTCGCTAGGCAGGTAAGTATGTCTGACGAGTCTAAGCGATGTTGTGTGCCACGGGCAGCGATTTGCCCGTGACGCACAACTGACGGGGCGCCCTTAACATCTTTGCATTACAATCTATTATACCAATGTTCATAAACATGGATATTTATATTGTCATTGCGATTGTTGTCCTGGGACAAGAACTCTGTCCTCAAGTGGATGCATTATATACTACAGTCACTGTCCTGGAACAGGCTATCTTCGAGTATGAAATAAGTGTCTAAGTAATTTGGGTTGTATTCCACCTGTCTTGATTTTGGCAATTGGTGGCTGTTCACATTCAGTCATCAAGCCCTGTCCACAGGCTATTTACTTCATGCAGCATTTGCTTGGGCCTGTCCCGCCCACAGCCATGATTCAGTCATGGGTACGGGATTGAAAGACACCAAGTGCTGCTAAGAACAGTTCTACGTTTTCATATGTGAGGCCGTATGGCTCATTGTATATAAAAATATTTTAAAGTAGGACTGCCCCAAAGAGATTTGCCGTGACGTGACAGGGTAGTTCAAGAAATTGCAATTTTTTGCCAAAAATCTCAAATTTTAATAATAAGTACAGTTTGGAATTTTTAGTGCTGTAGTGCTCAAATTGTCTCTCCAGTAAAGGAGACAAACTCTAGCACAGCGCCACCTATTGGAAGTAGCGATCCTAAAAGTCACAAGTGGATTTTCAACAATCCTTTGCAATATGACTCAGGATATATAAGCCAGATCAGAATCCCAATTTGCAGACACGGTGTTTCGGGGTGCTTGCCCCTCGTCAGTGCAAAGTATGGGGGTGCTGTAGTGCACATTTAGTGCTGGTTTCTTTTTTTTTATATTATATATAGATTGTGTTCATGAAAATAGATATTTATATATATATTGCGATTGCTGTCCTGGGACAAGAACTCTGCCCTCAAGTGGATGCATTATATACTACAGGTAAAATATATCTTGGTACCGTGTTAGCCCGTAGAGATAAAAAATTGGTTACAAGAGCTGAAGTCCTCAGTGGTTGATACCTTTTAATGGCTAACTGAAAAGATGGTAATAATAGCAAGCTTTCGAGACTACCTAGGTCTCTTCATCAGGCTCAATATAACACAAAATCTGAAGAGTCACATATTTATACACAACAGGACATAGAATAGTGCAGTAGGAAAAAAAAAAAAAAAGCAAGTTATATGAAACAGAACTCTCACTATGGCAGGGGGGCAAACTGTTGTGGCCATAAATACTGCTGCAGTTCAGTGTGAAAGTTTTATTGTCCTCTGATCAGGGTCTGGTCCAGGGCTGTGATGCCCTCGGATGGTCAGAGGAGCACATCTCTTAACTGATGTAAAAAGACATGAATCCATGAGACACATTCATTCCTGCTCTGAATGTGTCAAAGGTCATCATAAGTTTGTACTCCCATAGTCTCCTATCTCTCTGGGACTTGAAATTCCCTTTCAATACCAGCAATTTCATGTCCATGATGCTGTGGTCGGGGTTACAAAAATGTTTGGCTACAGGTAGATCTATTCTTTTTTCCTTAATTGTGTGGCGGTGAGAATTCATCCTTGTCCTGAGCTGTTGTCCTGTCTCCCCTACATACAGACCCCCAGTTGGACATTTGGTACATGTAATTAAGTACACCACATTGGTTGTGGTGCAGCTGAAGGTACCTGGGATCTTGTAGTCCTGATGTGATCTGGGAATCTTTATCTTGTCCATTGTCAATATAAATGGACAGGTCTTACATTTTTTCTGGTTGCAGGGAAATGTTCCTGTTGTTGGAGAGGACAGGGAGCTTCTGACAATGATGCTTCTTCGATTTGGGGGCTGTCTAAAACACAGAAGTGGGGGGTCTGGAAAAATAGATTTTAATCGGGCATCTTTTTGCAGTAATGGTTGTAGTATCCGTGCAGCTCCTCTAAACACCTCCAGATGTGGATTGTAGGTGATTACAAGAGGGACCCGATTGTTTTCTTCTTTAGTTTTATAATGTAGGAGATGGTTTCTTGATATTCTGGTGGCTCTTGTAATCTGGTTTTCAATTGTTCTTGGGTGGTAGCCTTGATTCAAAAAGGTCTTTCTGAGGCCCTCAAGGTGATTGTCTCTATCTGTACTGTTGGAACATATCCGATTGTACCGGATTATATACTACAGTCACTGTACTGGAACGGTCTATCTACGAGTATGAAATCAATGTCTAAGTAATGGAAGTTCCCATATTTAGGACTACCACCAAACCAATCAGATAGAGAATAGGTGGCCACGCTTGTCCAATTTACTCTCTATTTGCAGCTATGGAAGGTACAGAAGAAGCTGAACTACTTGTACATACATGGCCACCTATCCATCAGACATAGTTACTACCCTTGTATTTCAGTTTGATGTATTGCAGCAGTCAGAAGTCCTAAAATTGATACAATGTATACAAATAACTAAGTGTTATATAATATAAAGAAATGAAGAGACAGATCATTCATTTTTTAACACTTTATTAAATACAGTCTCTACCTATAACTAAAGCCATTGATCTAGAAGAAGGCAAAAAACCTGGACACGTTCAGCCAATTTGTGCCACAGGGAAAAAATTCCTTCTTGACCCCGAGAAAAGGCGATCAGTTCAAGAACCCTAGACCAAGACTATACTACAACTAACTAACTGAAATATAGGACGGTTATATCATATCAGATTCCTTATGTAGCATTCATAAACTCTCAGCAGGAGAAATGGAATTAGGCCAGTGGCAGTATAAGACGCGTTTAGGCCTGTTGTTTGAAGACCAGAAATAGCTTTCGCTATTGCCCCAAACTAGGACAGATTTTATATGTCACCCCACCACAAGGACCACTCCTGTGTAATCCCTGAAGAATGAAATCATCCTAAGTGATGTAGTGAGTGACTACACACCCCCCTGTGGCTTTAGGGCATTGACTCTTCAATCTGTTGGGGTGCAGCTGTGGGACCCTATTTTCAGAGATGATGTCCTCCACCCAACCCTCAAAAAGCTGAAAGGGTCTTCAGGAGAGATGGGTAGTCGAGCTGGGCCATCAGACGGTCGCCTCTGTAGCTGTAGTGTCATTTTTCCTATTGTTCCAATGTGAAATTAAACAAAAAAAGTGCCCGTTTGTTATGATGTCCAAGATGGAGACCAGGATGTGATATAATAACAAAATAGCAAACATGATATTAGACATTTCTATAATACATTCATTCATTATCTATCTAATAGGATGACAACAGCTCTCCAGACCTGCATCCCACCAAATGTTAAGAGAAAATAGACACCATCAACTTGTATGTAAACCAAACTAAGTCTAGGTTCTATAGATGCAATGCCCAGATACCAAGATTCAACATACTGCAAAACAAGCAGATGGATAGGGATTATGTATACAGGTGGTGTCATCTCACATGCCAACTTTCCGTACAGGAATACAAAGAAATGGCTGCAGCAGAATGCCATAAAACAGAGTCCAGATTTTGTTCTGTATAATCAGTGTGTGATGACACATAAGGCACCAAATATAATATACCGATAGTCCTATAATCTAAGGCGGGCTTTGCACACTACGACATCGCAGGTGCGATGTCGGTGGGGTCAAATTGAAAGTGACGCACATCCGGCATCGCATGCGACATCGCAGTGTGTAAAGCCTAGATGATACGATTAACGAGCGCAAAAGCGTCATAATCATATCATCGGTGCAGCGTCGGCGTAATCCATAATTACGCTGACGCGACGGTCCGATGTTGTTCCTCGCTCCTGCGGCAGCACACATCGCTGTGTGTGAAGTCGCAGGAGCGAGGAACATCTCCTACCGGTGTCACCGCGGCTTCCGTAGGTTATGCGGAAGGAAGGAGGTGGGCGGGATGTTTACATCCTGCTCATCTCCGCCCCTCCGCTCCTATTGGTCGCCTGCCGTGTGACATCGCAGCGACGCCGCACGACCCGCCCTCCTTAATAAGGAGGCGGGTCGCCGGCCAGAGCGACAGTCGCAGGGCAGGTGAGTGAATGTGAAGCCGGCGTAGCGATAATTTTCGCTACGCCAGCTTTCACAAGATATTGTACCTGCGACGGGGGCGGGGACTATCGCGTGTGACATGGCAGCATCGGCTTGCGATGTCGCAACGTGCAAAGCCCGCCTAACACTAATCAATATCATGACCCTTTCTAAAGTCGTCAGTCTTGCTCTCTGGATCCAGATATACTCCCTAGAAAGAAAAAAAAAAAATAAGTGTCAGGGAAAGGCCTAGAAACCTGAAGACTAATGTAAAAATGGAAGATGGACTTCAATTGGTTGTGTTTATATGTGATCTGAGGTCCTTAAATTAGATTGTGACTAGATGCCCCATATGTGCACATATGTGAGAACAAATAATGTACAACAATCCCCCACCTACCAATTTTTCAGATTATAATGACATATTACAATGCATACGTTACAACATTCCAAAATGTAATGGTCTCAGTGATTAAAAATAATGTCATTTGCTCCACATTTTTCTGTATCACTCACTTCGGTATCTGCCAATCCATGTTTTTTCAATTTTGCACCTTAATGATAAATGTGGAGCAACTTCTGCCAGTGCAAGTTTTCAAGCATGGTAATACCCTTCCCAATGTTACATGAGATTAATGTGTCACATTTTTCAAGTCAAGAAAAAAAAATATTTTTTAGAAAACTGGTATTTTTTAATCTTGTTAAAAATGGTTGCAACTGAAACTTATTTGATGTATTTTGGGACAGTTCTTACCTGTCTACATTATGTGTTACCTTTATGTAGAAGTGCAGTATTAAAAATGTCATATTTCCTATCAGAAAAGTTACCCTTTTATTTTTAAGTTTTGGAATAGGTGTTTTAAAATTGTGTAATAAATGGCTTAAAGCTTTGAAAAATATCGCTTAAGTATTTACAACAATGAAATGTTGCAATTTGCAAACAAAATACATAGAATGAAGCAAATGGTCCTATATATAGTATGTTCCCGAATGTATAAATACAAAACCCTCTCCCATATGATGGAATAATGAGAATTTCTTCTCAAATAAAATCTGAAATTAAGTAACAGAATCACCAACAATCTGTGCCAACCACTGTTACCACTTGTAGTCACTGACTGAAGTCCCCACTATGGTGTCTCCCTCCCAGGCGCCATCTTTGTGCTTACATCTCCACGTGGCGTCTCCCTCCCAGGCGCCATCTTTGTGCTTACATCTCCATGTGGTGTCTCCCTCCCAGGCGCCATCTTTGCGCTTACATCTCCATGTGGATTCTCCATGTTTGCTGCATGGACCTCTGTGCCCAACATCCCGCCTTGTGACCTCACATAGACCCTTCATCCCCCAAGTCTACAGATTGTAACAGCAAAGACTGATACAATATAGTGCTTTACAGCCACAATCAGGAGAGTTGGAGGATAAGGCTATGTTCACACAGGTTGCTTTTGGTGTGGAGGTTTTTTTTGTATTTTTTTATTTTTTTATGCAAATTCATGCTAATAAAAAACTGCTTTTTACCATATTAGCAAAACCTATGAGATTCCAGAAAACTCATGCACATACAGACACTAACTTTTTTTTTCCTTACTGAACTGGCAAAATGCTGCGTTTTGTAAAGAATTCTATTCTTTCAGCATTTGTTTTTGCTGCTTTTTTTCCACTATTGAAAGCCATGAGAGTGAAAGAAATGCAGCAGTGCATTTTTTGGTGTGTATGTACTGTGAACAAATGACACACCAAAAACCCAATAAAAACTGTGGCAAAAACTCAGCACAAAAACATAGCTTATTTTACTGCCAAGAGATCAGATTTTGCTGCTAAAAAGTAGCAGCAAAAATGCCCAGTGTGAACAGAGCCTGAGCGTACATGTTGACACAAGCTTTACTGATTGAAAACCCAGTAAAGGTCCTCATTTACCTGTGTCCTTTTTTCCGGGATCCTCTTCCCTTCTTCACCGTCATCAATCTTGGATCCACCGCCCTCTTTGTCTTCTCCTCTTGATTGAACATCTGAGTCCACCAACTTCTATAGATTCCCAGTCATTGTGACATCATGCTGTGAGGTAACAATGGCCGCCTGTATCAGATGATGTCACATGTGACATCGCCTGTTATTAACATTGATAAGTAGTAATTATATGGGAGAACGTATTGGTTAGGATCAAGGCTGTGAGGACAAGGTGATTAAGACTTCACAAAAGGAAAATATGAAAAATATAAATGACTTATAATAATGGACGTCTGCGCCAGATTACGAGCATCTGCATTTTTATGCCTGAAGACACCAGTGTCCTCTCTTATACAACACTGTGAAATTATAGAAATAGAGGTCTTATTTATTATTAATAAAAATGTAGCTGTTGCCGATAGCAACCTGCCCAATTTCACCTTATGCTATTTTTTGTTAGTTGTTATTTTTTTTTTCAGCAAAAACACTGTAGCAATATGTTTGAGTTAAACAATGCATTTTCCTGCCATTTTTATACTTTTTGGGCGGTCCTGACAGATTTTTCCAAACTCAAATTTCTTTAGTTTTAGCTTTTTTTGTGCATATTAATTTTTCCAATTACATCTTTTTTAAACAGCGGCTGCTAATGGTATAAAATCCTGCAATAAGTAATAGTGGCCTTACCTATCCTCCTGTGCCAATGCTGCCCCAGCCCCTGGCAATGTTTCCACACTTCATGCTGCGTCCAAGTGTAGACATGTGGCTCCTGCCATCACACACTGACTGTAGTCATGTAGTGTAGCCATGTGCTCATGGTTATGGAAGACATTCTCATAATACTGGTAGTGGTTTTCAACATGGTGGCATGGGCATTGGTTGTTCCTTGGTTACTTGCTCATTTAGACAAGCGGATCCAGGCTGTTATACTGGCATGTTTGCCTATTACTCATACATAGCAGCAGACTCTGTTCTTCCTTTACTTGTACTAGTGATACTGGAGTGAGACTGATAACTCTACAGGATACAGAGGCATACATAGAAATCATGGGGCCCCATAGCAGAATCTCTAAATGCCCCCCCCCCAATAAGTAAATAATAATATTCAGCTGGGTCACAAAAGAGCATAGTTCACAAAGTTACAGCCCTTAGAAAGTAATTTTTCTCATATGGAAGCCCCTAGCTTCCGCTTTCATTGCAACCATAAAATATGATGGCAACAAAAGTGCCCCACAAACACTGAAAATTCCCCAGAATAAATTCTTCCATAGCACCCCCCACATGCACAGTTTGATGACCCTACTGTACTCCCCTTTAACTACTCTAGCAATGAATGGTGAACCCAACACAGTAAAATCCCGAACTGTGACCCCCTCACAGCCCTCCATGCAGTATAATGGTTCTACATAAAGTATAATGGCCCCCACACAGCCGTCCGCACAGTATGACAGACCCCACACAAACCTTCACACTGTATAATTGCTTACACGCAGTATAATGGCCCTCATATAACTCTAGATAAAGTATAAAGGCATCCTCATAGCGCTCCAAAAATAATAATGGCCCCACAAAGTACTCCATATAGTAATGGGCCCCACCAAGCCTTCCACATAGTAATGGGCCTCCCATAGTCCTCCATATAGTAATGGGCTTTCCATTAATACGCTTGGATATAGTACTCTGTTATCAGCCTTCTTCTTTAGTGAGACCTTTTGTGGCTTACCCTCCTTGTGGAGTGTGTCAATGATTGCTTTCTGGACATCTGTCACATCAGCAGTCTTCCCCATGATTGTGTAGCTTACTGGACCCGACTAATGGACCATTATAAATGCTTAGAAAGCCTTTGCAGGTGTTTTGTGGTAATTATTCTAATTTTCTGAGATAATAACTTTTCGTTTTTCATTGGCTGTAAGTCTAAATTCATCAACATTAACAGAAATAAACACTTGAAATAGATCACTCTGTTTGTAATGACGCTATATAATATATGTGTTTCCCTTTTTGTATTGAGTTACTGAAATAAATTTACTTTTTGCTGATATTCTAATTTATTGAGATGTACCTGTAGTAATGGGCCTCACACACATAGTCCTCCATATAATAATGGGCCTCACATAGTTCTCCATATAGTATAATGCTCCCACATGCTGTAGCTTTCCATACAGAATTGGGCTCCACATAGCCCTTCATACAGAATGGGTCCTACATAGTCCTCCATATTGTCTAATGCACCCCATAGTCCTCCATGTACTAAAATACACTACCCATATTCCACCATATAGCGTTATGCAGCCCCACATAGTGTTATGCAGCCCCCACATGGCGTTATGCTGCCCCCACATAGCGTTATGCTGCCCCCACATAGCGTTATGTACCCCACATAGCGTTATGCAACTCAGATTGCGGTTTGCACCCTTACATTGCGTTATGCACCCCCACATAGTGCTATGCACTCCCACATATCATTATGCACCCTCACAAAGCATTAAGCACCCCACATCGCATTATACACCCCCCACATAGCATTTTACACCCCACATAGCATTACACACCCTCACATATCATTATGGATTCCCACCGTGTACTGAATACATACTCTCCTCAGTCACCCACTGCTGCTCCTCATTTGCCCGCTGTCTGTGCTCTGCACATTTCAACACAGTGGTGACTGGCGCCCAGTAGTGACATCAGCGCTGTGCTGAGCTGTTAGAGCGCAGACTCAGGGGGACAATCATGAGAGGGAGCACTGCGCTCCTTATCATTGCTTTCAACTGTATCCTCATCTGCAATGTGATACATTTGAAAGTGCGATCCTGGGGAGGGGGCCACCTAAGCCACCGCCAGGCCACCCAGCTCATGGGCCCCATAGCAGTGGCATGGCTTGCCTCTATTGGTGGAATACCACTGTCAGGAGAATTGTCACCTGCAGAGGTGCTATGTCTGGGCAGCTAGATTCCAACTATAAAGGGGAGTGAACACAGCCTGGTTGTAGGGTGGAGTGCTCAATTAGAAAGAGATGCACTATAAATATATAAAAAGAGTGACCCGCACATGCAACAGGTGTGAACAGGTGCTAGCTGAAAACACATTATAACTACAAAACATACACAGCTGCACACTAAAATGCTAACAATGAATATGGGAACTGTGGTATTACATTACTGTATAGGAATATTTGAAAAAAGAGATATTTAGCATATGTATTGGCCAATGCATGTGAGCCCGGTCACCACGGCAAGGTAATCTCTGTATACCGGGAACCTAAGTTGAAATGCCACTATTTGGGTTGAAAACCTCCATGACTGTGCAGCTAGACCAAAATCCTAGCTTAAAATGCCACTATCTGGGTTAAATCCTCCATGTTTGGGCAGCTAGATTTCAGCTATAAAGGGGAGTGAACACAGCCTGGTTGTAGGGTGGAGTGCTCAATCAGAAAGAGATGCACTATAAATATATAAAAAGAGTGACCCGCACATCCAACAGGTGTGAACAGGTGCTAGCTGAAAACACATTATAACTACAAAACATACACAGCTGCACACTAAAATGCTAACAATGAATATGGGAACTGTGGTACTGCATTACTGCTATAGGAATATTTGAAAAAAGAGATGTTTAGCATATGTATTGGCCAATGCATGTGAGCCCGGTTACCACGGCAAGGTAATCTCTGCATACCGGGAACCTAAGTTGAAATGCCACTATTTGGGTTGAAAACCTCCATGACTGTGCAGCTAGACCAAAATCCTAGCTTAAAATGCCACTATCTGGGTTAAATCCTCCATGTCTGGGTAGCTAGATTCCAGCTATAAAGGGGAGTGAACACAGCCTGGTGAATTTTGCCACTTTGGATTTACAGACATAAGATGATATAAACACTGACCCTATGAGACTGCATCACATGTTATATATATATGAAGAGGGCAAGCCATATAATCTAATCTTTGGTGTCCTGAAGCCACGTCAGGTCTATCAGTGCAGTCACTACACTGTCCAGTCCTGTTTGCAGTCAATCTGAGACACCATGATTTTTATGGTACCTGCTTTGAAGTCTCATACAGATCAGGTGATGCATTGTACATCGAGCAGCGAACACGGACAGGCAGGATCCACGGACAGGCAGAATCTCCTAAAAATTAAACAGGTGGTCCTAAGGCAAAGTAATTTTAATTCTAAATCCCTACCTTTTTAGAGACATAATCTAATCTATTTTTTATTATACTTACATTAAAAATTCCCTATCATTTGTTAACTACACTATAATTGCTTTAGTATTTTTTTCCCTACTTCCGTATGATAACTTCTTGTTTGAGAATCCCAGTGCATCTTGGGATACGCTAATATAGCATCATCAGAGGGCAGAGGCTGCAGTCACTGCCGCAGCCTCTGCCCCTACATGAAATGAAGCATCATCAGTGAGGTGCGTTTAAGGGGTTTAGCTCCTGATGATGGATTTGTTAAATGCTCACGTACTGATTGTGGTTGAGATGATTTATTTATGTGCTGATAATTGTTCTGGTAATGTAGTTGTGTATTGATGGTGGTTCTGGTGATTTATCAATGTAGATGGTGTAATCTTTAATTTATTAGACATGATGCTTGATCATTATAGGTTCATTGTGCCGCACTGATAATACAGCCATCTGAATTAGGCAATATTTGTCAGCTGAACAAGTGATTAAATAATGCCCCCATACATATAGACAACTGTGCTCATTCGGCCGGCAGCTATCTCCACAGACTCTCCCATATACAGAACTGCTAACTTTGTCAAAAGTTTCTGTGTTCTCTTTAAGAGAGCCGGTGCCAAACATCTCTGGTGAGTTATCATTTTAGAAAATATAAGAATCTTCAGTCCTAAACCTGATATGTAAGATTCCTCATCTCCCCAGACATCATCCGTTAAAGGCACCCATATACATTAAACTGTTGGTTGAATCTATCAATATTGATGGATTCTTACAACTTTTGTCTGTTCATAGGAAGGCTTAACTATTACCTAAAGGGTATGTGCACAATGTCTCTTTTGTGCTATAGCTACAGTAAAGGAAATAATTATTTGATCCCTTGCTGATTTTGTAAGTTTGCCCACTGACAAAGACATGAACAGTCAATAATTTTAAGGGTATGTTAATTTTAACAGTGAGAGATAGAATATGTATTGTCCTCAGGATCTGTCCCCTTTTATCATCTATATCCAAACAGTACATGCAGGGTCGGACTGGGCCACCGGAGTGACGGGGAATCCCCCGGTAGATCCCGGGTCCTTAATGGGCCCCAATGCTTCACATAGGGCCCCAGGCTGGTAACTGCAGGCTGGGCTAGGGCAGGGGGCCCCAGGAGGCTCCACCAGTGGTAGTGCTGGGGCCTCAGGCGGCTCCACCAGCAGCAGTGCTGAGGCCGCGGGGGCCGCCTGTTTCTGTGTTGGCCGTGGCTACGCTGCGCTTTCAAATTGTTCTTGTGCCGTCCCGGAGACAAGCCAGGGGAAGCTAATAGCTCCCCTAATGTGTATATTTGTGTATATGTCTGTTTATATGACTTTTTTGTATAAAAAAGTATAATGTGTGTTTGCATGTGTATGAATGTCTGTTTGTACATTAGTGCATATGTCTGTTTGCAATCTTCTGCATGTCTATGCATGTATGTGCCTTTGTGTCTGTGTAATAGTGCTTGTCTATGAGTGGGCCTGACTGTGCTCTTGGTGCATGTATGATATGTATGTGCCTGTGTGTCTGTGTACTAGTGCTTGTCTGTGAGTGGGCCTGACTGTGCTCTGTGTGCATATATGACATGTTTGTGCCTGTGTGTCTATGTATTAGTGCTTGTCTATGAGTGGGCCAGACTGCGCTCTGTGTGCATATGTGACATGTTTGTGCGTCTGTGTCTGTGTACTAGTGCTTGTCTATGAGTGGGCCTGGCTGCGCTCTGTGTGCATATATGACAAAAAACAACACTTGATGAACAGCTGAAAATACCTAAGCCATATTAAAAGGCGTGCTTCATGCTGGTGAATGACCAAGTGGAGGGAAAGAAAAAGTACTAGCATATGTATATGTACAGTCATGGCCAAAAGTTTTGAGAATGCTACAAATATTAATTTTTACAAAGTCTACTTCTTAAGTTTTTCTAATGGCAATTTGCATATACTCCAGAATGTCATAAAGAGTGATCAGCTTAACAGCAATTACTTGCAAAGTCAATATTGGCTAAGAAAATGAACTTTAACCCCCAAAACACATTTCAACATCAATGCATTCCTGCCTTAAAAGGAGCAGCTAACATTGTTTTAGTGAATGTTCCATTAACACAGGTGTGGGTGTTGATGAGGACAGGGCTGGCAATCAGTCATGATTAAGTAAGAATGACACCACTGGACACTTTAAAAGGAGGCTGGTGCTTGGTATCATTGTTTCTCTTCAGTTAACCATGGTTATCTCTAAAGAAACATGTGCAGCCATCATTGCTCTGCACAAAAATGGCCTAACAGGGAAGAGTATCGCAGCTACAAAGATTGCACCTCAGTCAACAATCTATCGCATCATCAAGAACTTCAAGGAGAGAGCTTCCATTGTTGCCAAAAAGGCTCCTGGGCGCCCAAGAAGTACCAGCAAACGCCAGGACCGTATTTTAAAACTGTTTCAGCTGCGGGATCCGACTACCAGCAGTGCCAAGCTAGCTCAGCAATGGCAGCAGGCTGGTGTGAGTGCTTCTGCACGCACTGTGAGGCGGAGACTGCTTGAGCAAGGCCTGTTTTCAAGGAGGGCCGCAAAGAAGCCACTTCTCTCCAGAAAAAACATCAGGGACCGACTGATATTCTGCAAAAGGTACAGGGAGTGGACTGCTGAGGACTGGGGTAAAGTCATTTTCTCAGATGAATCCCCTTTTCGATTGTTTGGGACATCTGGAAAACAGCTTATTAGGAGAAGAAGAGGTGAGTGCTACCACCAGTCTTGTCTCATGCCAACTGTTAAGCATCCTGAAACGATTCATGTGTGGGGTTGCTTCTCAGCCAAGGGAATCGGCTCACTCATAGTCTTGCCTAAAAACACAGCCATGAATAAAGAATGGTACCAGAATGGTACCAGAATGGTACCAGAATGTCCTCCAAGAGCAACTTCTCCCAACTGTCCAAGAGCAGTTTGGCGCCCAACAATGCCTTTTCCAGCATGATGGAGCACCTTGCCATAAAGCAAAGGTGATCACTAAAAGGCTCATGGAACAAAACATAGAGATTTTGGGTCCATGGCCAGGAAACTCCCCAGATCTTAATCCCATTGAGAACTTGTGGGCAATCATCAAGAGATGGGTGGACAAACAAACACCAACAAATTCTGGCAAAATACAAGCATTGCTTATGCAAGAATGGACAGCTATCAGTCAGGATTTGGTCCAGAAGTTGATTGAGAGCATGCCAGGGAGAATTGCAGAGGTCCTGAAGAAGAAGGGTCAACACTGCAAATATTGACTTGCTGCATTAACTCATTCTAACTATCAATATAACCTTTTGGTACTCATAATATGATTGCAATTATATTTCTGTATGTGATGTAAACATCAGACAAACACAATTAAAAACCAGAGGGCAACAGATCATGTGAAAATATAATTTTGGTGTCATTCTCAAAACTTTTGTCCATGACTGTACAGCACACCACTAATAAATGACAATGAAAAAACTTTATTAAACACCACACGTTATATGTATACAAATAAAACCATTTAAAACCACGGGGTATGAAACCCCAATAAGACCATCAGTCACCTAGCCACCATACAAATAATGGGTAAAACTGGAACTTCAGAAGAGTCAATAATGCAGCACAATACACAATGCAAATATAAAGGCATCAATAGTGTGTAAGGCACGTACAATCAAATAATCATGACTACAAAATCAGGTCTGTTACACCCAAAATCCGCATGATATGGAATATTAACTAACATAACCAAGGGTCACATAGAGGATGAAATGCCCTATGATACCTCAAGGTGTTTATGGAGACCAGCAAAATGAGGAGGTCCACAGATAACAACAATGGCTGGGGGCTAACCCCACGTGTATTGTTTATTGTGCAGCATTATTGACTATTCTGGGGTTCCAGTTTTTCACATTGTTTGTATTGTGGCTGGGTGACTGATGGTCTTATTGAGGTTATATATATATACATACACAATGTATGTGTGTATATATATATATATATATATATATATATAGATATATATATATATATAATATAGTAGATGGTGGCCCGATTCTAACGCATCGGGTATTCTAGAATTTATTGTGTAGTTAATGTATGATTCTTGTTATATATATAGATATTGTTGTGTGTAGTTGCCAAGTGTTTGTGTAGGGCGCTGTAAATGTTCTGGGTGTTGTCTGCATGTGGGGGTGTGTGAGAGCGGTGTTGTTTGTGTGTTGCGTTGTTTGTGGAGCGCTGTGTGTCTGCAGCGTTGTGTGTGTGTGTGGTGCTGTGTATGTTGCGTAGTTTGTGGGTGTGTGTGGGGTGTGTGTGTTTTGGTGGAGGTATGTTTTGTGCAGTGTGTGTGTTGCGCGGTGTGTGCATATATTTGTGTGTGCCGCGCTGTTTGTGTGTGCGTGGTGTTTTAAATGTTGGGTGTTATGTGTGTGCGGCGTTGTCTGTGTGTGTGGGTGTCTGTGTAGGGCGGTATTTGTGGTTCCCAGTGTGTGTGTGGTGTGTTGTGCGGTGCGTGTGTGTTGGTGTGTGTGTGTGTGTGTGTGTGTATTTTGGGGGGAGGTGTACACCCCCATCGTGCTCCATCCCCTATGCTGCACACCCCCATCATGCTCCATCCCCCCTGCTGCGCACCCCCATCGTGCTCCATCCCCCATGCTGCACCCCCCCATCGTGCTCCATCCTCCATGCTGCACACTCCCATCATGCTCCATCCCCCATGCTGCACACCATTATCATGCTCCATCCCCCATGCTGCACACCATTATCATGCTTCATCCCCCCATGCTGCGCACCCCCCATGGTGCTTCATCCCCCCATGCTGCGCACCCCCCATCGTGCTTCATCCCCCCATGCTGCACATCCCCCATCGTGCTTCATCCCCCTTGCTGCTCACCCCTCAGAGAGGAGTATAATAGGAGGACTATAATAGGAGGAGTAGTCCTGGGGCAAGAGGAGTATAATAGGAGGAGTAGTCCTGGGGAGAGAGGAGTATAATAGGAGGAGTAGTCCTGGGGGGAGAGGCGTATAATAGGAGGAGTAGTCCTGGGGAAAGAGGAGTATAATAGGAGGAGTAGTCCTGTGGAGAGAGGAGTATAATGGGAGGAGTAGTCCTGGGGGGAGAGGAGTATAATAGGAGGAGTAATCCTGGGGAGAGAGGAGTATAATAGGAGGAGTAGTCCTTGTGGGAGAGGAGTATAATAGGAGGAGTAGTCCTGGGGAGAGAGGAGTATAATAGGAGGAGTAGTCCTGGAGGTGAGGAGTATAATAGGAAGAGTATTCCTGGAGGTGAGGAATATAATAGGAGGAGTAGTCCTGGGGAGAGAGGAGTATAATAGAAGGAGTAGTCCTGGGGAGAGAGGAGTATAATAGGAGGAGTAGTCCTGGGGGGAGAGGAGTATAATAGGAGGAGTAGTCCTGGGGGGAGAGGAGTATAATAGGAGGAGTAGTCCTGGGGGGTGAGGAGTATAATAGGAGGAGTAGTCCTGGGGAGAGAGGAGTATAATAGGAGGAGTAGTCCTGGGGGGAGAGGAGTATAATAGGAGGAGTAGTCCTGGGGGGTGAGGAATATAATAGGAGGAGTAGTCCTGGGGAGAGAGGAGTATAATAGGAGGAGTAGTCCTGGGGGGAGAGGAGTATAATAGGAGGAGTAGTCCTGGGGGGAGAGGAGTATAATAGGAGGAGTAGTCCTGGGGGGTGAGGAATATAATAGGAGGAGTAGTCCTGGGGGGAGAGGAGTATAATAGAAGGAGTAATCCTGGGGAGAGAGGAGTATAATAGGAGGAGTAGTCCTGGGGGGTGAGGAGTATAATAGGAGGAGTAGTCCTGGTGGAAGATGAGTATAATAGGAGGTGTAGCCCTTGGGAGAGAGGAGTATAATAGGAGGAGTAGTCCTGGGGGGAGAGGAGTATAATAGGAAAAGTAGTCCTGGGGAGAGAGGATTATCATAGGAGGAGTAGTCCTGGGGAGAGAGGAGTATAATAGGAGGAGTAGTCCGGGGGAGAGAGGAGTATAATAGGAGGAGTAGTCCTGGGGGGAGAGGCGTATAATAGGAGGAGTAGTTCTGGAGGTGAGGAGTATAATAGGAGGAGAATTCCTGGAGGTGAGGAGTATAATAGGAGGAGTAGTCCTGGGGAGAGAGGAGGATAATAGGGGGAGTAGTCCTGGGAGGAGAAGAGTATAATAGGGGGAGTAGTTCTGGGGGGAGAGGAGTATAATAGGGGGAGTAGTCCTGGGGGGAGAAGAGTATAATAGGAGGAGTAGTCCTGGGGGGAGAGGAGTAAAATAGGAAACGTAGTCCTGGGGAGAGAGGATTATCATAGGAGGAGTAGTCCTGGGGAGAGAGGAGTATAATAGGAGGAGTAGTCCTGGGGAGAGAGGAGTATAATAGGAGGAGTAGTCCTGGGGAGAGAGGAGTATAATAGGAGGAGTAGTCCTGGGGGGAGAGGCGTATAATAGGAGGAGTAGTTCTGGAGGTGAGGAGTATAATAGGAGGAGTAGTCCTGGGGAGAGAGGAGTATAATAGAAGGAGTAGTCCTGGGGAGAGAGGAGTATAATAGGAGGAGTACTCCTGGGGGGTGAGGAGGATAATAGGGGGAGTAGTCCTGGGGGGAGAAGTGTATAATAGGGGGAGTAGTTCTGGGGGGAGAGTAGTATAATAGGTTGAGTAGTCCTGGGGGGAGAGGAGTATAATAGGAGGAGTAGTCCTGGGGGGAGAGGAGTATAATAGGAGGAGTAGTCCTGGGAGGTGAGGAGTATAATAGGAGGAGTAGTCCTGGGGGAAGATGAGTATAATAGGAGGAGTAGTTTTGGAAAGATAGGAGTATAATAGGAGGAGTAGTCCTGGTGAGAGATGAGTATAATAGGAGGAGTAGTCCTGGGGGAGAGGAGTATAATAGGAGGAGTAGTCCTGGGGGGAGAGGAGTATAATAGGAGTAGTCCTGGGGGGAGAGGAGGATAATAGGAGGAGTAGTCCTGGGGGGAGAAGAGTATAATAGGGGGAGTAGTTCTGGGGGGAGAGGAGTATAATAGGGGGAGTAGTCCTGGGGGGAGAGGAGTATAATAGGAAAAGTAGTCCTGGGGAGAGAGGATTATCATAGCAGGAGTAGTCCTGGGGAGAGAGGAGTATAATAGGAGGAGTAGTCCTGGGGAGAGAGGAGTATAATAGGAGGAGTAGTCCTGGGGGGAGAGGCGTATAATAGGAGGAGTATATCTGGAGGTGAGGAGTATAATAGGAGGAGTATTCCTGGGGGGAGAGGAGTATAATAGGAGTAGTCCTGGGGGGAGAGGAGTATAATAGGGGGAGTAGTTCTGGGGGGAGAGGAGTATAATAGGGGGAGTAGTCCTGGGGGGAGTGGAGTATAATAGGAGGAGTAGTCCTGGGGGGAGAGGAGTATAATAGGAAAAGTAGTCCTGGGGAGAGAGGAGTATAATAGGAGGAGTAGTCCTGGGGAGAGAGGAGTATAATAGGAGGAGTAGTCCTGGGGGGTGAGAAGTATAATAGGAGGAGTAGTCCTGGGGAGAGAGGAGTATAATAGGAGGAGTAGTCCTGTGGGGCGAGGAATATAATAGGAGGAGTAGTCCTGGGGGGGTGAGGAGTATAATAGGAGTAGTAGTCCTGGGGGTGAGGAGTATAATAGGAGTAGTAGTCCTGGGGGGTGAGGATTATAATAGGAGGAGTAGTCCTGGGGGGTGAGAAGTATAATAGGAGGAGTAGTCCTGGGGAGAGAGGAGTATAATAGGAGGAGTAGTCCTGTGGGGTGAGGCATATAATAGGAGGAGTAGTCCTGGGGGGTGAGGAGTATAATAGGAGTAGTAGTCCTGGGGGGTGAGGAGTATAATAGGAGGAGTAGTCCTGGGGGGTGAGAAGTATAATAGGAGGAGTAGTCCTGGGGAGAGAGGAGTATAATAGGAGGAGTAGTCCTGGGGGGAGAGGAGTATAATAGGAGGAGTAGTCCTGGGGGGGAGGTGTCTAATAGGTGGAATACTCCTGGTAGGGAGGTGTATAGGTGCCCAATGTGTGCAGAGGGCTGAGCCGAGCGGCCAATTTGTGCGGGGGCGGAACTGAGTGGCCAATGTGTGCGTGGGGCAGGGCCGAGCGGCCAGTGTGTGCGGGGGGCGGGACCGAGCGGCCAATGTGTGTGGGGGCGGGGCCAAGAGGCCAATGTGTGCGGGGGGCGGGGCCGAGCGCCCAATGTGTGCAAGGGGCAGGGCCGAGCGGCCAATGTGTGCGGGGCGCAGGGCCGAGTGGCCAATGTGTGCGGGGTGCGGGGCCGAGCCGAGCGGCCAATGTGTGCAGGGTGCGGGCCCGAGCGACAGACAGACAGACAGACAGACAGACAGAATAAGGCAATTATATATATATGATATATATATGATATAGATAATGCTGAGTGTATGTATGTATATATGTATGTATGTACAGTATGTACAGTATGTTTGTATATCCGCTAAAAGAATTTGCACCGTCGCATGTACAATTACGATATTTTGCACAGACACTCCATTTGACTCAGGGAATGTCATAGACTATGTTGTGAGGCGAAATTTAAACCCCGCGCTTTGCAGTTATTCGACAAAAAACCTTCCTCTATTAAAGTCAATGGAGCTGGGAGTCACAGTACAGCCAGAAATTTAGAAGAATGCGCAGCCACGCCCTTTAATGGAATGTTGGCGTGTCACAATGCATCCAGGGAATGAGACAGACAGACAGGTAAATAGACAGACAGACATGCAAAGAGACAGACAGACAGGCAAAGAGACAGACAGACAGGCAAAGAGACAGACAGACAGACAAATAGACAGAGAGACAGACAGGCAAAGAGACAGACAGACAGGGAAAGAGACAGACAGACAGGGTAAGAGACAGAAAGACAGGGAAAGAGACAGACAGAGACAGACAGGGAAAAATAGAGAGACAGAGAGGGAAAGAGATATAGAGATACAGGTAAAGAGACAGAAGCAGACAGAGACAGACAGGGAAAGAGACAGACAGACAAAGAGATAGAGAGATACAGAGAGAGAAAGACAGACACAGACAGAGAGAGACAGACAGAGGGGGGAGACAGACAGAGACTGACAGAGAAACAGAGAGACAGTTACTATCCCAGGCAACGCCAGATGCTACAGCTAGTATATATACAGGGGTTGGACAAAATAATGGAAACACCTAACGTTTTGGCATCATAACCGCCACCATCGTCGCTCAAAGAACTGGAAGGTGTTTTAACTGCAGAATGGGCTAAAATTCCTTTGGAAACAATTCACACCTTGTATGAATCCATACCTCGGAGAATTGAGGCTGTAATCGCCGCAAAAGGTGGACCTACACCATATTAAACTAACATTTGTTGATGTTTCCAGATGTTTCCATTATTTTGTATATATATATATATATATATATATATATATATATATATATATATATATATCTCGTGTTTTTCCAAAAATAAGACCTCCCCCAAAAATAAGCCCTAGCAGGGATTTTCAGCATTTTCAGAGAAAGGCTTAAATATAAGCCCTCCCCCGAAAATAAGCCCTAGTCCCGGATCAATAATGAAGTGTCCGTGCAGCTAAAAAGGTTACAGATACTGCAGGACACTTCATTATAGACAGCGGCACCCGGCAATTACACTCACACGACACTGAGCGGCAAGATCTGCAGTGATCACACACCTGCACACATCACATCACACACACACACACACACACAAAATCAGATCTCACACACACACCAGATCTCACACACAAACATTGGATCGCACACACAGTCAGATCGCACACATAATCAGATCGCACACACAAACATCGGATCACACGCAAACATCAAATCACACACAAACATCGGATCGCACACACATCGGATCGCATACACACTCACCTCATCCAGCGACACCGATCTCTTCTCACCGGGAGAATCCTGAGAGGAAGTGCAGCGCGACGAACAGGACCTGTGGCCGGACACGTGACTTGCTCTCATTCCCTGCTGCCGTAAGTGCTGGATGTGATGTGAGTGTGTGTGTGTGTGTGATCTGCTGTGTGTGTCTGCGATCGGCTGTGTTTTTCTGCGATCGGCTGTGTGTGTCTGCGTTCGGATGTGTGTATCTGTGATCGGCTGTGTGTGCCTGCGATCGAATGTGTGTATCTGTGATCGGCTGTGTGTGCCTGTGATGTGATAAGATGTGTGTATCTGTGATCGGCTGTGTGTATCTGTGATCTGCTGTGTGTGCCTGTGATAGGATGTGTGTATCTGTGATCGGCTGTGTGTGCCTGTGATGTGATAAGATGTGTGTATCTGTGATCGGCTGTGTGTATCTGTGATCGGCTGTGTGTATCTGTGATCGGCTGTGTGTGCCTGTGATGTGATAAGATGTGTGTATCTGTGATCGGCTGTGTGTATATGTGATCGGCTGTGTGTATCTGTGATCGGCTGTGTGTGCCTGTGATAGGATGTGTGTGCCTGTGATAGGATGTGTGTATCTGATCGGCTGTGTGTGCCTGTGATAGGATGTGTGTATCTGATCGGCTGTGTGTGCCTGTGATAGGATGTGTGTATCTGTGATCAGCTGTGTGTATCTGTGATCGGCTGTGTGTGATCTGCTGTGTATATCTGCGATCTGCTGTGTGTGTGTGCCTGTGATCGGCTGTGTGTATCTGTGATCGGCTGTGTGTATCTGTGATGGGCTGTGTGTGCCTGCGATCGGCTGTGTGTGATCTGCTGTGTATATCTGTGATCTGCTGTGTGTGTGTGTGTGAGTGAGAGATCTGCTGTGTGTGTGATCTGCTGTGTGTGTCTGGGATCTTCTGTGTGTGTCAGCGTGTCAGCTAGCAGCAGGGTAGGACGGCGTGCAGCACCGACCGGAGATCACAGGAGGCCCTGGGAGCCACGCAGACGTCCTGGTCTGGTGAGTATGAGTCTCCTGGGAAGTGGGGGGGGTCTGTTTTTTTGGGGGATAAACTTACCCCAACCGTGTTTCTCCAAGAATAAGACCTCCTCCAAAAATAAGCCCTAGTGCTTTTTTGGGGGGGCAACAAAAATATAAGACAGTGTCTTATTTTTGGAAAAACACGGTATATCTCTATCTGCTGGTACTTTTTCCTTTCCCTCCACTGTGTGCATGTATGTGTCTATATGTTTGTGTGCATGCTTGTGCCTGTGTATATGTGTATGTATGTGTTCGTTTTTGGGCATGTGTTTGCCTGTCTGAATGTCTACATATGTGTGTGTCTCAAAGAGGGGGGAACCAGCACTGCCTTAGAATGGCATACAAAAACAATTTTTTTTAGTGTAGATTCACAATTATTCCAACTGTACTATAATGCAATTTGAGATTTTTAGCAAATGATTGATCAATAATTTGAGCCGCCCCTGCCAACGTCAAGGCAAATCTCTATAGGGGGGTCCTACTCTATATTTATATTTTCAATGTGCCATATGGCTTACTAATTAAATTAAAAGCAGAACCATATTAAAGCACACACATACCTGATACATGTCAGAACCGCTCCCAAGCTGCAAAGACAGGCTCAACTGCAAATAAAGGTAGTCCATGTCCCAGCACGTGCAGCTCTGTGCCGCACACACTGGGACAATGTCAGAACTAGCCCTCACAGTGCCCACCCAGCAGCCATGAATGAATGCGGAACAGGCCGAAGCATATGGTGCTTAAATAATGATGCCTGTGGAAAAGGGCATGCTTGTGTATCTATGTACAGTATGTATGTGTTCGTTTTTGGGCATGTTTGCCTGTCTGCATGTCTACATATGTGTGTGTCTGTATTCGTGCATGTGCCTGGCTGCGTTCTTGTGCATACCTGTATGTGTGCATGCATCTGTCTGTGTGGTTATGTATGTGTGCATGTCTGTACGTCTCTGCATGAATATGTGCATTTGTCTGTCTAGGTACACCTTTCTGCATGTGTGTATGTTTTTCTGTGTGTGTGCATGTCTATGTGTCTGCCTATGTGTACGCATGCCTGGGGCCTGGGATGGAGGAACATAGGGGTCTATGATGGGAGACATTATTAAATAAAGGGAGACAGGAAGGGAGACATTATTAAATAAAGGCGGCCAGTATGGGAGCATAATTACTATATAGGGCAAGATTGAGGAACATACATTATTGATTTATGGTGGCAAATGGTGGACATAATGACTGTAGGTGCAAATTAGGGGACATTATTACAGCTGTAATTTAATTTACTTTTGAGGATACTCCACTACCCAGTCTTTATTCTGTGCCCCTAACATTCTTCTCATCTCTTACCGTCTCCTCACTACCTCCTGTGTGTCCATATACATTTCCACCTCACTCCCCATCCTGCCCATTTGCTCCTCATACCATGTCAGTCTTTATTCTGTGTCCTCAAAATTTCTTTCCAGTTTGCTCCACATCCTCTCTGTCGTCATGCATCACCCCTCAGCCTCTCTGTCCCCATGCATCACCCCTCATCCTCTCTGTCCTCATGCATCACCCCTCATCCTCTCTGTCCCCATGCATTACCCCTCATCCTCTCTGTCCCCATGCATCACCCCTCATCCTCTCTGTCCCAATGCATCATTCCTCATCCTCTCTCTCCCCATGCATGAATCCTCATCCTCTCTCTCCCCATGCATGAAACCTCATCCTCTCTCTCCCCATACTGTGTCCAAATATACTTCCCCCTCCCCATCTTCTCTTCCCACCATACTCTGTCCACATAGTTCCCTCCCTCCAATACTGTGTATATAGATATTGCCCCCTCCCCACCCTCTGTCCCCCCAAAGTGTGTCCACAGATGGTTCCCATTCCCCACCCACTGTCCCCCCATTGTGTGTCCACAGATTGTTCCCTCCCCCACCCTCTCTCCCCCATACTGTTTCATAAATACTCCCCTCTCACCCCATAATGTTCCTCCTCCATGTCTTCAGCTCCACAGTGGAGCACTTATCAGCGTTTCTCTGCCGCCTCCGCACTGCAGCCCTGACTTCCGGGTCAGCAGTATGATCAGCTGACCTGATCACATGAAAGCCGTCACGCTGATCCAGAAGTCAGTGCCAGGGTTCACCGCTTCAATTGTCCTCGCGTCTGACAGATACAAGTACAATTGAGCAGTGGGAGCCACGCGCTGCACTTTCTATGAGTGCGGCTGTCAGCGTGACATATACTATCAAGAAGACAAATTTAAACAGAGTTTACATCAGGTATAAATAATCACAAATCATGTAATAACTAATATGTTCCAAAAAAGGAGAGATAATGTTAATAATGGTTATGTATGGGCCTTATAGGTTTCTGTATAGTTATTTGCTCAACCATGTGGGAAAATGCTGCCATCTACTGGTTATAATGCAAATTCTCATCTATATTGCTATCTATCTTTATTTCTATATCTATGAGCAAAATCCCAATACAAGGGAAGTATGTATCAGAAATAGTCCCTGCCCATTGCTCTGACATGAGCAGGAAACTATAATAACAAGATGATAATAAGGTATTTCATAAGCAGTAGACTGTAAGCCCTCGCGGGCAGGGTCCTCTCTCCTCCTGTACCAGTCTGTGCCTTGTATTGTTTATGATTATTGTACTTGTACCTATTATGTATACCCCTTTCACATGTAAAGCGCCATGGAATAAATGGCGCTATAATACTAATAAATAATAATAATAATAAGCATTTACCAAAGAATCATTGTGACGGGGTCCTTCTCCCATATCACACAATCAACAGAGCGAGAGATTGATGAACAATCCAAAACATATTTATTCCATGCAATACAGAATGTCTATCAAATAATCTACCATACAGAGGGTAAACTTGTCCAGTAAAGGCTTAAATGTCCCAGGGATCAGTCACAATCCTCCTGCAGTCCTTTTCCAGGCAAACAGGGGGTTTTCATAGTCTTTCTGGCATACTGACCGCAGCCTCAGCTTTTCCCTCCCAGAGGATCAATCTTCTTCCTTCTCTCTTCAAGTTCTCAAACAGACTGCCTCATCCCCCCAGGTAAACAAAGAGGTTACGTGGATTCCAGGCCCCCCACCCCCCAGACCTAAGGACAAACACTGCAGGGATGATTAGCCAGCAGACAATACAATGTACACTCAAGGAATACAAATAATGGACAGAGCACCAAGTGTAAAATACGAACCTACACAACATGATATACAACCCCCCATATTCCACCATCACAATCATGAATGCAAATCACAAAGTAATCATGAGAAGATGAAACTCAATAGAAAGATAGGTAATGAATCATTATACCCATATTGGAAGATGCCGAGGATCTGTGTGCTGCTGCCCCAACACGCGTTTCACGTTGGTCGCTTCGTCAGGGGGCGTGTCATAACATTAACTAACAGGACCTGATTGGTCAAATGGTAACAAGTAGAGATAGCTCCGGCACACTGATAAAAGGAATATGGGAACAAAATGCTTTAATGCTTCAAGATATTTATTTGTGCATAAGTCAAAAAAGGTTCTGGACCAATCCAGCGTTTCGACCGTACACTCGGTCTTTCTCGAGGAAAGGTTATCTATGGGGAAATTGTGGTAAATGACTGGTCGTCGTCAAATGGATATTAGAGTGGGCTAGCAAAATTGGAGAACCTTATGCACTGTTGGAGGAACTAATGGATATGGCGGTCCGCTTTTTTGGCTGAAATAATTGTATTAGTACTGTAACAACATGAGTTGATCTTGTGCGCTATATGGTCACAGTAGACACCGCTTTATGCAGCTGAGAAGGGGTACATATTTTTGTATATTGCACAGATACAAGTAATTCTGGATCAACTTACATCTTGTCCGTCATTATAATGGATTATGTGATCCATTTATATGACTCAAAGGGATATTTCATATCACAGGAGTGTTTCTATGCTGGACTGGTGAAACTATATGGAAGTTGAGTGCCAGTCAAAATTAGGTTGTATTTTTCAAGGTAAGTTTCTCATGCAAGCTCCACAAGGATCACCTATGAAGGCATATACTTCTAAGGTGCTATCTACTGGTAACGCTGGAGTGAGCAACAGGCTATGAAATCTTTCTTCAGTGGTGGTTCAGGGTGTGGGCTGTGAGAACGCCCTTGTTACCTTGTAACCTACAACCTAATTTTGACTGGCACTCAACTTTCATATAGTTTCACCAGTCCAGCATAGAAACACTCCTGTGATATGAAATATCCCTTTGAGTCATATAAACGGATCACATAATCCATTATAATGACGGACAAGATGTAAGTTGATCCAGAATTACTTGTATCTGTGCAATATACAAAAATATGTACCCCTTCTCAGCTGCATAAAGCGGTGTCTACTGTGACCATATAGCGCACAAGATCAACTCATGTTGTTACAGTACTAATACAATTATTTCAGCCACAAAAGCGGACCGCCATATCCATTAGTTCCTCCAACAGTGCATAAGGTTCTCCAATTTTGCTAGCCCACTCTAATATCCATTTGACGACGACCAGTCATTTACCACAATTTCCCCATAGATAACCTTTTCTCGAGAAAGACCGAGTGTACGGTCGAAACGTTGGATTGGTCCAGAACCTTTTTTTGACTTATGCACCAATAAATATCTTGAAGCATTAAAGAATTTTGTTCCCGTATTCCTTTTATCAGTGTGCCGGAGCTATCTCTATTTTGTATGGACCTTTTTTCTCCATGCACCTCAATATTTGTATTACAGTGAGCCAGGTATAACTCAAAAAATGGTAACAAGTGTCCAATCATGGCAGTTCAATGTGGGTATGACATTAGTGGCAGTGTGCGTATGGCTTTTGCTCTCCAAATCTAAATCTACGTCCAACTCTGCTGCTGTCAAATAGCGGCGCCTGCACTCTGGCGCCAAACACTGGTGTCTAGTTACCAGGTGCGGCTCTGAGTATTGTATTAATGGCCATAAATGCGCTGATGAAGTGCCATGATTGGGCACATGTTACCATGTAACTGTACCGCCCCTGCAGTAGTCGAACTGCTCGGATCCGGGGTTGCTGTGGCTCGAGGGTCTCCGGACCCGGGGGCTCGTGGCCACTTCAAATGTAAAGGGGGTATTTACAGGTGATAAATGTTTGTGACGCCAGCTGCGGGTTGCGGTAAAGGTGAATACCGCCGCTGCCGATGAGAGTGTCGCGGGTGGGGAAGACGACGACGTGCGCTCGCTAACGCTCGGGTCCGGCGCTGCTGCAGCTGCTGCTGCTCAGTGGCTCGAGCGGTGGGCCGGATCCGGGGACTCGAGCGGCGCTCCTCGCCCGTGAATGAAAGGGGTGGTTGGTTTGGGGGATTTAGTCCGTGACGCCACCCACGGGTTGAGGTGAAGATGGGCACCACCGCTGCTGGTGACGGGGATCCCGGGAGCGATGGTTGGGAGCAGCTGGGATGTTGTTTTCCCCCTCCGTGGGTAGGGGTCGGTGGTCCCGGGGCCTGGTGGTGTGACGGGGAGGCCGGGTTGGTGAGGTGCAGGGTTGCAGGGACAGCGCGGCGCGGTGCCAGATGGCACGGGTGTACTCACTCAGTAAGAGATGCACAAAGTCCTCGGTAAACCAAACGGCTGGATGGACGGGTCCCGCAGCCGGCTGCAGTGTCTCTCCCCGGACAGGTGATGGCGGCTGTCTTTCCCTGCACCTTTGTGTACTTGTTTGACTACGATGGATCCCCAACGGTAGTCCGCTCCCCGTTGTATGGATGCCGGAGGAGCCCGTTTGCCCGCAGGCGCTGGCCCTTGGGTCTCTAGCCTTAGGCGGTAGCTGTATACCCTCACGGTGTGGGCGGTTGCCTTCTATCGGGTCTTTGGCTGTTAGGAAACCCCTGGAGTTCCGTCACACTTGGATTTGACTATTGTCGGCGGCTCCAAGCCTGGTCGGGGTCCGATGGCCCTGCCTGTGTGTGCTGGCTTCACTTCGCTCCCCGGTCGGTACCGGCGGGCCAACGCCTGACCCCAGTCCTACGGTTCCGCGTTGCTTCACCACTCCTGCAGACGGCCACCACCGTCTGCCAACCCTGTTGTCAGTGCCTGGGCCACAAACCCAGACACACAAGTGTTTACTCCTCACACTTCAAACTCCAAACTCGTTCTCCCACTTTTCCCGCCTCCAGGCCTGTGAATTCCTTGGTGGGTGGGGCTAACCGCTTGGCTCCGCCCCACCTGGTGTGGACATCAGACCCTGGAGGACGGCAACAAGGGTTTTGTGTTTGACTAATGTTACTGTCTAATGGGGTGGGGGTGTTTGTGTGTTACCTGTGACGACCTGGCTAGTACAGGGCGCCACATTCCCCCTTGGTGAAATGCAGACCGTCCGCGGGCTGCCCGTCCTTCACCGTTTTTTTTTGTTTTTTTTCTTTTCAAAAACTGTAAAAACATAAATTAACATGTAAACATTTCAAACATAAGCATTTTTGTTAGGTCACTTAAACGTTGCACATATAAAAACATTTTTAATAATAACGGACGGACGGATGTCTTCCGCTCTCCCACCCAAGCAACCTAGCCCTGATGCTGCCCCTAAGAAGTGGGCAGCACTGCTTGACCCCAGTCCAGGTTCAGGCTGCCCTAGCGGGAACGGGTACGGCTACTCGCACCCGGCTGTCACTTCAGGGGACCCCACGTCCAGGGGGACCCCTGACCCCCGGAGGATGGCCACCGGTCCTGGTGGTGGCCGGGCCCCAGCCTGCTCTGCTGTGGGCCCTTCCTCCAATCTGCCTCTCCGGAGGCGGCAACGGTTTTCATCCCACAAAACTATTTACAAGCCCACCAGTTCGTGGGTGGCCTGCCAGTTCTCGGCCATGTTCATTAGTAGTTCCTCATGTGGGTGGTAAAAACACACAGAGTCCCTCCGGGGACAACTTGCCGGCATCGGCCAGGATAATCACTGTCGCTAATCAGATGATCTTTGGTTGATTTTTGTCATTCATTCTGCTGAGGGTCCCAATGGGAGACAACTTTATGCAATGGCGGACCGCTGCCACTACTTGAGGTCGTACTCATCCAGGACCTCTTCCAGCTCAACATCCGGACGGCTTGGTGGAGGAGGAGTGGGCTGGGGCCGCATCTGCTGACCGCGGCTCTTCCTTTGCTTAACGTCCAGGGCGAACCAGCCCCTCTCCCCGCAGTGGCGGGTGTAAGTTACCAGGTCTCCATGCAATAGATCGCGATCTGGGTGGCCCGTGGGAAGGTGTGAGTTGACATCGCGGCGGGCCACAAACACTTCGGCCTCCAGGCCCGGCTCGTAGATGAAACTGAACCCCCTCCGCGTGTCAAACTGCCGGACTTGGGCTTCATACACCGGGCCCCGCACCCGAAAGGTAGCATGGCGGAGTGCATCCTTTTCTTTAATTACTCGTGCCATTACTTCGGCCCTTTGCTGCTCCCTGGCGGCGATCTCTTGGCCCAACTGGTTGGTTCCCTGTCCCAATAAGGGGCGTTGGCAGACCCCTGCGCCCGGGTCGGGCCCCGCTGGACCGCTCCCACACCGGCCACTACCGGTACTCTCTCGTGGGGGTCCTGCGGTGACGTGGCCTGGACTGCTACTTTACAGTGGCGGCCCGGCGCAGCCTCAGCCGAGGCGGGGGATTCAGGGACAGTTGGCCTCACCGGTTGGGCCTTCGGGCCGGCAGCGGCCGGTTCTTCCACGGCCGGGCTGACTGCCGGAGCCGGGACGGTCTCGGGTGCGGCCACTTCCGGAGCCGACGGCTTCTCGTTACGGACAGCTACTTCCCACGGGGCCTTCCATGGCAGCGGGAGGGACACAGGCCATTCCCGAACAACGCCTCCAGGCCGGTCCTCATGGGCGGACGTGTTGGATTCCGCTACCGGTGTTGGGGGTAGCGGACCGAGCGGAGGGGCAACAGTAACCGGTACGGATGGCGGGGAGGCAGGAGGGTGAGCAGGTGCAGGCCAGGCCCCTCAGCCGCAGCGGCCGGTCCTTCTCGGACACAGGGGCGTGGGTCGCTTACCCGCTCCTCCAACTCTGCCTCCACCTCGTGTCTCCACACAGCCGCCGCCACTTCCTCCATCTCGGCCCCCCAGCGCTCCATCAAGAACCGGACCTGGGCGTGAAAGTGGCAGTACATTTCCACGCTCCGGGCTTCCACCCACGCCGCTGTTCCTGGCGTGGGCTCGGGGATTTCCGCGGTGCCGGACGGATGGGACATAATGCGCAGCAGTGTTCCAGGAACAAAATGTTTGCAGAGTCTTGGCGTCCCCGCTTTTATAGCCTCGTCTACATTAGGCAGACACACACCCGCCCCCCCTTGGTTCTCTTCAGCACTTTTGTTTCTTGGGGGCGGGGCTTCGCTTTCGCGCCTTCCCTGCTCGGAGAAGACGCTCGAGTGGGAGATTTTCGCGCCAAGATGGCGGCGCTTCAAAATTTTTGGCCGGACACCGCCGGCGGAGATCACAAGGCGCACTTCTACTGGTAAGTAGATGGGTCCAATCCTGTTTGTGATGCCAAATTGTCGCGGGCGGGGAGGACGCCGCTGCGCGCTCGCTAACGCTCGGGTCCGGCGCTGCTGCGTCTGCTGCTGCTCGGTGGCTCAAGCGGTGGGCCGGATCCGGGGACTCGAGCGGCGCTCCTCGCCCGTGAGTGAAAGGGGTGGTTGGTTTGGGGGATTTAGTCTGTGACTAGAGTTGAGCGCAGTTCGCGGTTCGAGGTTCTCCAGTTCGCGGCTCGAGTGATTTTGGGGGCTGTTCTAGATCGAACTAGAACTTGAGCTTTTTGCTAAAGCTCGATAGTTCTAGATACGTTCGAGAACGGTTCTAGCAGCAAAAAGACAAGCTAATTACTAGCTGGCTTTCCGCTGTAATAGTGTAAGTCATTCTGTGACTCACACTATTATGAAATTTCAGCATATAGTGTGCGGGAACAGCGCATTCAGATCACTGCTGTTTGGATAATGGTGATCGCCATTTTTTTTTTTTTCCTTGTCTTCCTTCCCTAAGCGCGCGCGTGTAGTGGGGCGGGCCAGCATGTCAGCCAATCCCAGACACACACAGCTAAGTGGACTTTTAGCCAGAGAAGCAACGGCATGTGTGATAGGATGTCCATGTCACATGTTCCTGCATTATAAAAACGGACATTTTCCTCCAGCATGCCATTATCTGCCTTCTGCGTCTTGGTGTCAGTCACCGCTGGCATAGCTCCTGTCTCCGATACTGCTGTGTACGCTCTATACACAGCGCTATACAGAATAGGGATAGAAGTTTCTTTCAGCCCTTGTAAGGGCTAATACCGGCAGGGTCAGAGCCATAGGTGACAGTCAGGTCCGTGAAAACAGATTTTAACAGCTACACAAGATGACAGCGTCTGTGTAGCTAAGGTCAGGGATTTCCTCGCTGCATTTCCCCATTAGGAGGGATAGAAAGGGAGGCTTCCTTTCCTCTACCCAGACCCACAACCCTGCCACTGTACCCTCCTGCCCTTTGCACACTCAAACTCATTGTTACTAAGCCATTATACTAGCAAACACTGAGGAAACTTAGTGGCATCCTAAAAGTGGCTGTTGGACTTCATTATTGTCCCACTGGTGCAAAGCTATTTGCAGTACCACTGCATTGAACACTCAAACTCATTGTTACTAAGCCATTATACTAGCAAACACTGAGGAAACTTAGTGGCATTCTAAAAGTGGCTGTTGGACTTCATTATTGTCCCACTGGTGCAAAGCTATTTGCAGCACCACTGCATTGCACACTCAAACTCATTGTTACTAAGCCATTATACTAGCAAACACTGAGGAAACTTAGTGGCATCCTAAAAGTGGCTGTTGGACTTCATTATTGTCCCACTGGTGCAAAGCTATTTGCAGCACCACTGCATTGCACACTCAAACTCATTGTTACTAAGCCATTATACTAGCAAACTATGCTGCCAGTTTAAGGGCCGTAGTTGCATTGTCAGGGATAATTATTGTTCTTTATTCTGCTGTTAATAAAGCTAGACCACCGCTGAAATCTACACCACCTCTCAATTTTTACTACCACATTTTAAGTGCACAATCTTGTCGCAATCAAAATGAGTGGCAAAATGACAGATGCTGGTGGAAAGGGGAAGAGGCGTGTTGGAAAAGGAAAAAAAGGGTTTGTCCGTGGGGAAGGTGGCAAAGCTCCATTAACATCTGCTGAAGATAGATCATCTTCCAGCAAAAGTAAGATGTCTACTACTTACCGTGAACAATCCGATGTGCTCCCTTTTTTACGGACATGAATAACTGAAACAAAGGTAGATGATGGCCAAAAAAGGAAAATGCTTGAATGGATCTCAAGTGGTCCAACAAGTGCCCTCTCCGCCACCTCAACTATCGCATCAAAAAAACACCAGTCCTCTGAGTTGTCAGCCCAATCACACTTGCTTTCTCCCAGCTCTGAAGGCTCCATCCGCCCTGCACAGTATGGTGGAACTGAGATGGCTGAGTCTGCAGAGCTGTTCAGTCATGCTATAGCCTGGGAATCAGAAGTCTGCTCCCAAGCTACAGTGAGTACAGACCAGGAAATGGTCTGCAGTGATGCCCAGAACCTTTGTGACTCAGATTCAGGCCGTGAGGACCAAGTTTCTGAGCATAATGTTGACCCTTTTTCACAAACTGTAACACCTGTTGTTATAGACAATGAGGAACATACTGATGACGATGAGACGCAGATACCAGATTGGGATGACAACTTAAATATTCATTCAGGGCAAGAAGAGGCTCGGTCTGAGGGTGAGGGGAGTGCAAACACAACAATTGATGATGAAGTTCTAGATCCCACCTACTGTCAACCCACAGTCAGGCACTCGAGGAGGTCAACAGAGATGGTGGAGGAGGATGCAACCGACGACGAAGTTACCTTGCGCCTTCCTGGACAGAGTCGGAGCACTGGTAGCACGTCTACAACTGTATCCTCAGCCATCACTCTGCCTCTGAGCACTAGTTGGGGTGGATCAGCAGGTCGCATGCCCTCTAAGCCTTGCCTAGCCTGGTCCTTTTTTGACATAGCAAAAGATCGCCCAAATTATGTGATCTGTAAAATTTGTCGTGATTCTGTTAGTAGAGAGCAAAACCTCAGCAGTTTGACAACTTCTTCCATGAATCGTCACATGAATAAATATCATATGTCCCAGTGGGAAGCTCACCGTGCTGCAATGCGGCCTAGCGGAGCGAACCATCCACCGCCAGCCCCTTCCAGTGCATCCGCGCGCTCTTCATCTTCTAGGACTGTGGGGACAGCTGTCACACCTGGTTTTCCACGCACAACTTCCACCACTGTAACCGCAACAGGCAGGTTGCTTGGTAGGTCGTCAGTTGGTTTGGAAGGGGAAACAAGTGCGTGTGTACAGCTCTCTCAGACATCGATAGCACCAACGTTGGATGAAGGCAACATCATGTCTCCGCCTGCACTTTCCTCACAAACCTGCATTTTTCCAGGGACACCCTACTCAACACCGTCTACACACAGCAGCCAGATCTCTGTCCCTCAGATGTGGACAAATAAAAGGCCATTTCCTGCGACCCATGACAAAGCTAAGAGGTTGACTTTATCCCTCTGTAAGCTCTTGGCTACCGAAATGCTGCCTTTCCGCCTGGCGGACACACAGGATTTTAGAGACCTTATGTCTGTCGCTGTGCCCCAGTACCAGATGCCCAGTCGCCACTACTTCTCTAAGAAAGGTGTGCCCGCGCTACACCAGCATGTCGCACACAACATCACCGCTTCCTTGAGAAACTCTGTGTATGAACGGGTGCATTTCACCACCGATACTTGGACCAGTAAGCATGGACATTGACGTTACATGTCGCTGACTGGGCACTGGGTAACTATGGTGATAGATGGTGAAGGGTCTGCTGCACAAGTCTTGCCGTCCCCACGACTTGTGTGTCAATCCTCTGTCTGTCCAAGTTCCGCCACTGCTTCTGCCTCCTCCACCTCATCTGGGTCCTCCACCTCTGCCCCTAGCCTGCCTGGTCAGGCCACCAGCGTTCTCACTGTGCAGTAAGAATCACGCACCCCTCATTACTATGCTGGCAGCAGAGCTCAACGGCATCAGGCGGTCTTTAGCTTGAAATGTCTTGGAAATAAGAGTCACACAGCGGCTGAGTTGTGGGCAGCTCTGGAGACTGAGTTTAATAAATGGTTGTCTCCACTCAACCTGCAGCCTGGTAACCTGTGCGACAATGCTGCAAACCTGGGTGCAGCCCTTCGCCTGGGCAAGGTGACACACGTGCCTTGTATGGCTCACGTGTTGAACCTTGTTGTCCAGCAATTTTTAACACACTATCCCGGCCTAGATGGCCTTCTGAACAGGGCACGAAAACTGTCTGCTCACTTCCGCCGTTCAACCACCGCTGCTGAGCGACTTACATCGCTTCAGAAGTCTTTCGGCCTGCCGGTTCATCGCCTGAAATGCGATGTGCCGACACGCTGGAATTCGACTCTCCACTTGTTACAGTGACTGTGGCAGCACCGCCGAGCCCTGGTACAATACGTCATGACTTATAGCCTGGGCCAACGAGATGCAGAGGTGGGGCAGATCACCCTGATGGAGTGGTCTCAAATCAAGGACCTATGCACCCTTCTGCACAGTTTCAACATGGCGACGAATATGTTTAGCACTGACAATGCCATTATCAGCATGACAATTCCAGTCATTTACATGCTGGAGCACACGCTAAACACTATTCGGAGTCAGGGGGTGGGACAACAGGAAGGGGAGGAACTACAGTAGGATTCATATGCGCAAGACACAACAACATCACCAAGGTCCAGACGTTCATCATCACCAACGCGGCAGGTATGGGACCATGGGGGACAGGGATCAACAAGGGCGCATGATAGCAGGCGAAATGTTGAGGAAGGTGCAGGAGAACATGAAGAAATGGAGGATGAACTGTCCATGGACATGGAAGACTCAGCGGATGAGGGAGACCTTGGCCAAATTTCAGTTGAAAGAGGTTGGGGGGAGATGTAGAACAGTTAGCACCTCTATGTCACAAACACAGCGTGGACTTGGTCCGCATGGCTGCGCAAGACACATGAGTGCCTTCTTGCTGCACTACCTCCAACATGACCCTCGTATTGTCAAAATTAGAAGTGATGATGACTACTGGCTTGCCACACTATTAGATCCCCGGTACAAGTCCAAATTTTGTGACATAATTCCTTCCACAGAAAGGGACGCACGTATGCAGGAGTATCAGCAGAAGCTGTTACTCGATCTTTGCTCGGCTTTTCCACCAAACAACCGTGCAGGTGCAGGGAGTGAATCTCCCAGTTGTAACTTGACAAACATGGGACGGTCTCGTCATCTTCAACAGTCTACCCGTACCAGTAGCACAGTAACTGGTGCTGGTAACAGCAATTTTATTGAATATTTTCATAATTTTTTTAGACCCTTCTTTGCAAGGCCACCAGAGACAACAAGTCTGACACATAGTCAACGGCTGGAGAGGATGATACAGGAGTATCTCCAAATGAACATCGATGCCATGACTTTGCAAATGGAGCCTTGCTCATTTTGGGCTTCAAATCTTGAAAAATGGCCAGAGCTCTCCACTTACGCCTTGGAGATTTTGTCGTGTCCAGTTGCCAGCGTTGTCTCTGAACGTGTCTTCAGTGCTGCTGGGTGTGTGCTGACAGATAAGCGCACGCGTCTGTCCAGTGACAATGTGGACAGCCTAACGTTCATCATAATGAACAAGTCATGGATCCACAAGGAATTTACTATCCCTGTGTCATCCTGGAGAGAGTAAATGCTTGTGGATTTGGAATGTGCTTTATGCAAATCAAAACATCCTGTTTGCAACTAGGGCACAAGTGCTGCCACTGAAGGGGTGAGTGTCTGTGTGGCCCAAGTTTTGGAAGAAAGGGAGACTCCACTTGGAGTAACCCTTGCTTGCTGTGTTTTTTAAAAGGAGCCAAGATGTACAAGTCATGGTTCAGCAAAGACTTTGCTACCTACCCCATGGTCATCCTGGGAACGGTTAAGTATGGCGTATTTTTGAATATGCTTGATGCAAATCTAGCTGTGGAGTGTACAACTGGGGCACAAGTGCTGTCACTGAATGAGTTGGTGTGTGTGGGGCCTAATTTTTTGAAAAAAAGGGAGACTCCGCTTGGAGTAACCCTTGCTTGCTGTGTTTTTAAAAGGAGCCAAGATGAACAAGTCATGGTTCAGCAAAGACTTTGTTACCTAACCCGGGGTCATCCTGGGAACGGTTAAGTATGGCGTATTTTTGATTGTGCTTGATGCAAATCTACCTGTGAAGTGTACAACTAGGGCACAATTGCAGCCACTGAAGGGGTGAGTGTCTGTGTGGCCCAATTTTTGGAAAAAAGGGAGACTCCGCTTGGAGTAACCCTTGCTTGCTGTGTTTTTTAAATGGAGCCAAGATGAACAGAGCTGGGATCAGGAAAGACTTAGCTACCTACCCCGGTGTCCTCCTGGGGACGGTTAAGTATGGTGTATTTTTGAATGTGCTTGATGCAAATCTACCTGTGAAGTGTACAACTGGGGCACAAGTGCTGCCACTGAATGGGTGGGTGTGTGTGGGGCCCAATTTTTGGAAAAAAAGGGAGACTCCGCTTGGAGTAACCCTTGCTTGCTGTGTTTTTTAAAAGGAGCCAAGATGAACAAGTCATGGTTTAGAAAAGACTTTGCTACCTACCCCAGGGTCATCCTGGGAACGGTTAAGTATGGCGTATTTTTGAATGTGCTTGATGCAAATCTACCTGTGAAGTGTACAACTGGGGCACAAGTGCTGCCACTGAAGGGGTGTCTGTGTGGCCCAATTTTTGTAAAAAAGGGAGACTCTGCTTGGAGTCACCCTTGCTTGAAATGTTTTTAAAAAGGAGCCAAGATGAACAAGTCATGGTTCAGCAAAGACTTTGCTACTTAACCCGGGGTCATCCTGGGAACGGTTAAGTATGGCGTATTTTTGATTGTGCTTGATGCAAATCTACCTGTGAAGTGTACAACTAGGGCACAAGTGCAGCCACTGAAGGGCTGAGTGTCTGTGTGGCCCAATTTTTGGAAAAAAGGGAGACTCCGCTTGGAGTAACCCTTGCTTGCTGTGTTTTTTAAAAGGAGCCAAGATGAACAGAGCTGGGATCAGGAAAGACTTAGCTACCTACCCCGGTGTCCTCCTGGGGACGGTTAAGTATGGCGTATTTTTGAATGTGCTTGATGCAAATCTACCTGTGAAGTGTACAACTGGGGCACAAGTGCTGCCACTGAATGGGTGTGTGTGTGTGGGGCCCAATTTTTTGAAAAAAAGGGAGACTCCGCTTGGAGTAACCGTTGCTTGCTGTGTTTTTTAAAAGGAGCCAAGATGAACAAGTCATGGTTCAGCAAAGACTTTGCTACCTACCCCAGGGTCATCCTGGGAACGGTTAAGTATGGCGTATTTTTGAATGTGCTTGATGCAAATCTAGCTGTGGAGTGTACAACTGGGGCACAAGTGCTGCCACTGAATGGGTTGGTGTGTGTGGGGCCTAATTTTTTGAAAAAAAAGGGAGACTCCGCTTGGAGTAACCCTTGCTTGAAGTGTTTTTAAAAAGGAGCCAAGATGAACAAGTCATGGTTCAGCAAAGACTTTGCTACCTACCCCGGTGCCATCCTGGGAACGGTTAAGTATGGCGTATTTTTGAATGTGCTTGATGCAAATCTAGCTGTGAAGTGTACAACTGGGGCACAAGTGCTGCCACTGAATGGGTGGGTGTGTGGGGCCCAATTTTTTGAAAAAAAGGGAGACTCCGCTTGGAGTAACCGTTGCTTGCTGTGTTTTTTAAAAGGAGCCAAGATGAGCAAGTCATGGTTCAGCAAAGACTTTGCTACCTACCCCAGGGTCATCCTGGGAACGGTTAAGTATGGTGTATTTTTGAATGTGCTTGATGCAAATCTAGCTGTGAAGTGTACAACTGGGGCACAAGTGCTGCCACTGAAGGGGTGGGTGTGTGTGTGGCCCAATTTTTGGAAAAAAGGGAGAACTCCGCTTGGAGTCACCTTGCGGTGTTTTACATAATTTTAGAAGGGCTTGCCATGCCTATATCTGTGTCTCCTCCTCTTTTTCCTTGTCTTGCTCTTTTGTTTTCGCATGAGTATATGTCCTTGTCACTTTCCCATGTGTTTGTGTTGTGTTGTGAGTTGTTTGTCACCTTTTGGACACCTTTGAGGGTGTTTTCTAGGTGTTTTTATGTGTTTGTGATTGCCTGCCATTGTCTCCTATGCGGTTCGAGTGGTTCGTCGAACGTTCACCGAACTCGAACGGGACCTCCGTTCGACAAACTGAACTCGAGCCGAACCACGGCCGGTTCGCTCTTCTCTATCCGTGACAGCACCCACGGGTTGTGGTGAAGATGGGCACCACCGCTGCTGGTGACGGGGATCCCGGGAGCGATGGTTGGGAGCAGTTGGGATGTTGTTTTCCCACTCCGTAGGTAGGGGTTGGTGGTCCCGGGGCCCGGTGGTGTGACGGGGAGGCCGGGTTGGTGAGGTGCAGGGTTGCAGGGATAGCGCGGCGCGGTGCCGTATGGCACGGGTGTACTCACTCAGTAAGAGATGCACAAAGTCCTCGGTAAACCAAACGGCTGGATGGACGGGTCCCGCAGCCGGCTGCAGTGTCTCTCCCCGGACAGGTGATGGCGGCTGTCTTTCCCTGCACCTTTGTGTACTTGTTTGACTACGATGGATCCCCAACGGTAGTCCGCTCCCCGTTGTATGGATGCCGGAGGAGCCCGTTTGCCCACAGGCGCTGGCCCTTGGGTCTCTAGTCTTAGGCGGTAGCTGTATACCCTCACGGTGTGGGCGGTTGCCCTCTATCGGGTCTTTGGCTGTTAGGAAACCCCTGGGGTTCCGGTCACACTCGGATTTGACTATTGTCGGCGGCTCCAAGCCTGGTCGGGGTCCAATGGCCCTGCCTGTGTGTGCTGGCTTCACTTCGCTCCCCGGTCGGTACCGGTAGGCCAACGCCCGACCCCGGTCCTACGATTCCGCGTTGCTTCACCACTCCTGCAGACGGCCACCACCGTCTGCCAACCTTGTTGTCAGTGCCTGGGCCACAAACCCAGACACACAAGTGTTTACTCCTCACACTTCAAACTCCAAACTCGTTCTCCCACTTTTCCCGCCTCCAGGCCTGTGAACTCCTCGGTGGGTGGGGCCAACCGCTTGGCTCCGCCCCACCTGGTGTTGACATTAGACCCTGGAGGGAGGCAACAAGGGTTTTATGTTTGGCTAATGTTACTGTCTAATGGGGGTGGGGGTGTTTGTGTGTTACCTGTGACGACCTGGCTAGTCCAGGGCGCCACAAGAGTACCAGGGCAGATGGTGTGAGGCAGCCATATGTTAGTCCCTCCGCAGGTAGGGAAGGCCCCAGATGGTGGGAATTGGTGTGCGGGTAGCTTGCTTGGCTTCGAGAAGCAGGGTGCAGGGGTTAGATTACTCACTGCGGTAGTCGTGGTGTTGGATCAGGTGGATTAAGCAGACACTCACACAGTCTGGAGCCCTGCCTTCGTGCACAAATTATTTGACAGTTGTGGCCCCATGGCGTGAAGCTTTCGAGGCCCCGCTACCCGTGTGTATGGCAGCTGTGCTCTTGGTGGCTGGCACTTGGGATTTTAGTGGGTTGTGTACTTTGGAGAACCCTATTCCCCGCGTTGTGCTGATGCCTCCAATCTCTGAGCTCTTGAGGAAAATTCATAAAGAGACTATGCTTGAAGCTACTCCCCGATCTAGGGTCTTGTACCCCTCCGTGCTCGGTACCGATAAGGTTGCTGGGCTTTCTAGTGCCAACAGTCCTCTTAGACTGTGTCTATTACACTTCTGTCCAGTGTTCCTAATACCGGTCCCCGACTCAAGTGGTCCCGGACCGCCGTTTGCGACCCAACCTGTCACCTCCCTGGGAGCTACAACTCCCCTGCTCTTCACTCTTTGATGGCTAACACTTCACTGCCTCTAAACCGACTTCCTCCCTCCCACCAGTCTGCCTGACCCCTAGGTTGGCGGCCGTGCTCCAACTTGACCAACCCACTGGTGTGTCTGTCCAGCCCTGGTGTGAGGTGTGATTGGGATTTGTAGTGCGGATGTCAGTGACACTTTTGATGGGAACCTGGAACCACGGGGGGTAGGCCCTGCACCCTGGTTGACAGGATGCAGTTTCCTGCAGCACCCTGACATAGGGGCGCTACATACCTATCGTCGGCAGAATGCAATTACGATATTTGTAACAGAAAATTACTTGCCATCAAATTAGCATTTGAGGAATAGCGACACCTTTTTTAGGGAGCTATCCATCTTGTAACAGTAATTACTGACTATAAAAATCTTCTGTACTTATAGTCTGCAAAGCGTCTTACACCAAAACAAGTTCTGTGGTCGTTCTTTTTCAGATTAATTTCTAAGTAACCTATCACCCTGATTCTAAAAACATTAATACCGATGCTTTGTCCAAGAGTTTTCCAGGGGGGAGACCCTATGAAGAACCTGTCCCCTTTAGAAGAGAGTGGTGGTGTTGGCTCTGACTACTGAGTTTCAATCTGAAATAGCAGAAGCTCAATGTGATGCACCGTGTGAGGTTCCCGTGAATAAGTCATTTGTCCATCCGAATCTTTGACTTGGGTCTTGGGGGAATATCATGATTCTGTTTTTGCTGGTCACCTTGTGGTTAATGGAACTCTTGATCCCAAATTGCGTCACTTTTGGTAGCCCGATATTCGGAGGGATGTGGTAGCCTATGTATCTGCTTATGCCACCTGTGCGTGCTATAAGGCATCTTACTCTCATCCTTCTGGATGTTTGCAGCCTTTGAGTGTTCTTAGTCAACCTTGGACAGAAAATTCTATGGATTTTAGAATGGATTTACCCTCCTCTGCTGGTAGTATGATCATTTTGGTGATGTTGATAAGTTTTCTAAAATGCAAAAAAAAGATAAAAACACAAGAGGGCGCTTCTGTGCAAAACCTTTTGCACTATGCGGATAATGAAGAGAGGGGGGATCAAACTCACCTAAACAGGTTGCTCTGCAGGCACAACACTGTTGAGCACATGGAGGATGCCAGGCAGAGAGACGTAGTTGTCGTCCTGTGCTGATGTCTGATATTGGAGGTTAGTGAATGGGGAGCGGTGTCTCCTCAGTGATGGTAACTCCCTCAGATGACAGACAGAAATGTGTGGTGGAAGTGGACTGCTGGGTAACCTGTGGTGGCAGGTGTCCCAGCGTTGTCTCCTCTGCGTTGTCAGCTACTCCTGGATTTCTACGTGGATCAAGCTGGAGGAGATTTGCTCACTGCCCTGTGTAGAAGGACATCACGGGTACTGTGCTGAGAGGGTACGCGGGATGGGAGTTGATGACACCACCAGATCATCTCCGTAGCGCACTGAAGGTTATCAGCAGGAGTTGATCTTTATCAGCCACCAACAGGGGAGATGGGATAGTGGAGAGAAGAGTTGGAAGATTTGCTTCAGCCCCAGCCTTCCACTCCCAAGGGAGGTGTAATGTAAGTAGCGATAAGAGAAAAAAGGCAGGATTAATGGTGCGCAACCAATCTAATACCGACACAGGAATAAAAGTTGAAGTAAAAATTGTGGTTTTAATGGTAATTAAATAAAATAACAATGAGGCTATAAGGACTGGTACCTTCCCTTCTGCCTTTAAACATGCAACAGTCACACCCATCCTAAAGAAACCTTTCCTTGACCCAACCTCTGCTGCCACCTATCTCCCCATATCGCTACTCCCATTTGCCTCAAAACTCCTGGAACAGCATGTCCATGCTGAACTTTCCTCCCACCTCTCCTCTAACTCTCTCTTTGACAACCTACAGTCTGGCTTCCGTCCACATCATTCCACTGAAACTGCCCTGACTAAAATCACAAATGACTTACTTACTGCCAAAGCTAACAACCACTTCTCTATACTCCTACTTCTAGACCTGTCCTCAGCCTTTGACACTGTCGACCACTCCCTGCTACTACAGATCCTCTCCTCCCTTGGTGTCAGAGACCTCGCCCTCTCTTGGATCTCTTCATACCTCTTCAACCACACTTTTAGTGTCTCCCACTCCCACACAACCTCTTCATCCCGCCATCTCTCTGTTGGCGTCCCTCAAGGCTCTGTCCTGGGACCCTTACTCTTTCCCATCTATACATTTGGCCTGGGACAACTCATAAAGTCCCACGGCTTCCAGTACCACCTATATGCCGATGACACTCAGATCTACCTCTCTGGTCCAGATGTTACTTCTCTGCTGTCCAGAATCCCAGAGTGTCCATCGGCTATATCTTCCTTCTTTTCCTCTGGCTTCCTAAAGCTCAACGTGGCCAAAACTGAACTGATCATCTTTCCTCTATCTCACCGACACCCTCTACCTGATCTATCTATTACAATAAATAACATCACGCTCTCCCCAGCACACAAAGTTCGGTGCCTCGGAGTGACCTTTGACTCTGCCTTGTCCTTTATACCACACATCCAATCCCTCACCACCTCCTGCCATCTTCAACTCAAAAATATTTCCAGAATCCGCCCTTTCCTCAATTCCCAATCTACAAAAATGCTAGTGCATGCCCTCATAATCTCCCGCCTCGACTACTGCAACATCCTCCTCTGTGGTCTCCCTGCTTACACACTCGCCCCTCTCCAGTCCATCCTTAATTCTGCTGCCCGAATGATCCACCTCTCTCCTCAATACCACCCCGCTTCTCCTCTCTGCAAATCCCTCCATTGGCTCCCAATCTTCCACCGTATCCAATTCAAATTACTAACACTGGCCTACAAAGCCATCCATAATATATCTCCTCCGTATATCTCTGAACTAATTTCTCACTACTCTCCAAAACGCAATCTCCGATCCTCCCAAGATCTCTTTCTCTCCTCCTCTCTCATTCGCTCCTCACGCAACTGACTCAAAGACTTCTCCTGAGCATCTCCAGTCTTCTGGAATTCGCTGCCTCAACATGTCAGACTATCTACTACACTTGCAAACTTCAAACAGAACTTGAAAACTCATCTGTTCAGAAATGCCTATAACCTTCAATGACCTCACTGCTTCACCACCACCACCACCACAGCTGCCGCCCCACCACCGTGCGGAGCTGCCGCCCCACCACCGTGCAGAGCTGCCTCCCCACCACCGTGCGGAGCTGCCGCCCCACCACCGTGCGGAGCTGCCTCCCCACCACCGTGCGGAGCTGCCTCCCCACCACCGTGCGGAGCTGCCTCCCCACCACCGTGCGGAGCTGCCGCCCCACCACCGTGCGGAGCTGCCACCCACCACCGTGCGGAGCTGCCACCCAACCTACACCCCACCTACTGTCTCCTCCCCAAAATCCTATAGAATGTAAGCCCGCAAGGGCAGGGCCCTCTTTCCTCTGTACTAGTCTGTCTACTGTAACTTGTGTATGTATTCTGTATGTAACCCCCTTCTCATGTACAGCACCATGGAATCAATGGTGCTCTATAAATAAATAATAATAATAATAAGGAAATTACGTGTTTCTGGGATGGTCTGTCCCCTTCCTCAGGTGTCTCCTCAAGTGGACCATATAAAACTACTGAGGTCATTAATCTTGTGGCTTTCCGTCTGGCACTACTGCATCAATTAAAATCAATAATGTGTTTTTTACAGGTCTGTTAAAAAATATGTGGGTTCTGCCTGGAACCTCCCTTCTTTTGACTCTGCTTCCAGACTTATGCGGGCGTCACACGATACGATCTATCGTGCGATCGCACAAGCGAGCGTACCCGCCCCCGTCGTTTGTGCGTCACGGGCAATTAGTTGCCCGTGGCGCACAAAGTCGTTAAACCCCCGTCACACGTACTTACCTGCTGAGCGACCTCGCTGTGGGCGGCGAACATCCACTTCCTGAAGGGGGTGGGATGTTCGGCATCACAGCGACGTCACACAGAGGCCGCATAATAGAAGCGGAGGGGCGGAGATGAGCAGGACGTAAACATCCCGCCCACCTCCTTCCTTCAGCATTGCCGGCGGGACGCAGGGAAGCTATTGTTCATCGTTCCCGGGGTGTCACACGGAGCGATGTGTGCTACCCCGGGAACGATGAACAACCGGCGCAAAGAAGAATAAACGACTTTTTAAAAATGAGCGACATGTCAACAATACACGATTTGTAACCGATTTGCGAACGTTCAGAGTCGCTCGTACGTGTCACACGAAATGACGTCAAAAACGATACCGGATGTGCGTCACGAAAACCGTGACCCCCAACGACATATCACACTATAGATCGTCTCGTGTGACGCCTGCATTAGTCAATGGGTCATAAAAGTTTCAGGTTTCAAAAGTTGTGGATTCCTGTATTGTGCACCATTTATTTCAGTATTTGGATCATTAGCAAGGTTATATCCTCAGGAAAGGACTTGACTTTCAGCCTCTGATATCCATGCTGAGCATCTTTTTAGGAGTTTACATCATTTTCATCCAGAAAAAACAGGTCCTGAGGGTCTAGAGGCCCCTCTTAGAGGAAGGGGTACTGTCACAAGAAGGTTTTTGTGGGCATCGCCAACTCTCATTGCGTTATCAGGATCTGCATAGACTACAGATTTTCACATTCAGCCTGCTAACGTCTTTGATGTCTGTGATCAGCACAGTTTCATAGGCAGGTTGGTTAGCAACACTTAATCACTGCTGGGCTGCTTCTTAATCTCCTTTGATCACATGCTGTGAGGGAGCCAGTCACTTTGGCTCCCCTCCTATATATGATGGCTGGTCAATTCAGTTAATGCCAGCTATATCTGATCTGTACTGGTCTGGAGAGAGGGCATGATCCAAATGTACTGGTGGTTTTAGTACTTTATTGCTGTGAGCGGTTGTGGTGTTAACTCTTGTTGTCCTTTTGTTTCTGCCTTTCTTCTCTTGCTTTTATCCTTAAGGGTGATTTACACGCTGTGACATCGCTAGCGATAGCGATGTCGTGCGCGATAGCACCCGCCCCCGTCGCTCCTGCGACATTTGGTGATCGCTGCCGTAGCGAACATTATCGCTACGGCACCGTCACACGCAGATAACTTGTTAGCGACGTCGCTGTGATCGCCGAACAATCCCTCCCTCAAGGTGGAGGTGCGTTCGGCGTCATAGTGACGTCATAGCGATGTCACTGCAGCGTCACTAAGCCGCCGGCCAATAGAAGCGGAGGGCCGGAGATGAGCGGGACGTAACATCCCGCCCACCTCCTTCCTTCCGCATTGCCGGTGGACGCAGGTAAGGAGATGTTCGTCGTTCCTGCGGTGTCACACATAACGATGTGTGGTGCCGCAGGAACGACAAACAACATCGTACCTGTGGCAGCAACGATATTGAGGAAAGGAGCGACGTGTCAACGATCACCGTTTTTGAACGATTTTGCGATCGTTGATTGTTGCTCCTTGGTGTCACACGCTGCGATGTCGCTACCGGATGTGCGTCACTAACGACGTGACCCCGGCGATATATCGGTAGCGATGTCGCAGCGTGAAAAGCACCCTTTAGTCTCTTACTATTTGTTCCTGTGAGTTTGCAGTGTGCCTGAGTATTTTGTTTTTCCCTGTCTGTCTTTATCTGTGTTGTCATCACACGCCTGCTCCTTCCTTCCCTGGAAAGGGGGGAGGGGGAACAGATTATTTCTAATCAGGAGAATAGCCAGGCACAGGACACAGGCATCTCCACCACTAGGGGTAACCCTGAGGTTACGGATAGCCTAGGGTCCCCTAATGAGAGGGACAACATAGGAGGTCCCTGTCCCTTACTATCCTGCAGTCACATCATGACAGTATCCTCTCCTGAGTTCAGGCATTTGCATGTATCCTGTGTGAGTCCAATGTCCTGCCTGAGTATCTTCCCTTTGTCCAGCGTATCCAAGTTCCGGCATATCCAAGTTCTAATATATCCAGGGTCCGGCGTATCCAATATCCGATGTCTCTTATGTCCTGTCAGTATACCCATTCCACTCCTGCCTCTGTTACTGAGACTACCCTGCCTGAGTCCTAGTAACCGTCCTGTATGTGGCTCCATTCCTGTCCTGCTGTCATCCAGCTCCGCTCAGCTTCCACAGTCCCGGACACTGCCTTGGGAGTGGCACGTGGCGTCTACAGGCAGCCAAGCCCAACCTCACCATTAGAGGCTCTGGTGAATACCTGATAGGTTCTTAGTTAAGCTCCTTCCATGTAAGGGTAAGCTCTGCTCCGCCTGTGGTCCAGTGGGTCCACGCTTACCCACACGCTCACGTGTGACGAACCGGCGCGGAGCATAACAAGATGTTTAGCTTTGATCACAATTATTATGTAGATTGTCCCTCTGATTTTAATTTTTGATCTACAATTATATCTGTATGTGGCATTGATATTTTTTCCTTTCATTTATTGATATACACATTTTGTTTGTGATACTTAGAGATTACCTTGACAAAGGCCCTAACTGCCGAAATGTTGGACTTGTCTTCTCTATATCGAAGTTCAATAAAATAAAATATTATTTTAGCAGCATTTCAGAAATATTAATGTTTTCTGTGCCAAAGTTACCATTACACTTGTTTGATGTACAGTATGTCATTTTTCTGGCATAAATCTTCACACAGCTAAGCAGACCTTCCACTTCACTATAAGAAAGATGAAACAGCATTGTTATTTCATCTGAAAAAAACATAATGAAAGTCAGGATTAATGACTGATCCTCTTTAATGACATAGCTTTAGACCTATTAAGTATTGAAAAATGCTACCCACCATGTGATTGTAGCAGATGATTGTTCAGAGTGATCCATAATAAATAGTCTATGTAGTGACATCAAACTTAATGTTTAGACAGAGACTTAAAATACTTTTATGAATTACGGTCAAATAAAACTTCACATCATTTTTTTTTATGGGTATCACAGCTACAAACATTTTAATTTTGTTTCTCTCACTGAGAGCAATCAATCATTTTTTTAATGTAACAGCAGTCTGTGCATTTTGTCGGATCTCACTGAGTAGTATCCATGTCTACTTCAGCCACCCTTCTCCTTGGCTGCAAGCAACAGCAGCCATGGTGCTTTCCTTTCTTCTCTTCTTTCTTAACAAGATGCATAGGCTGTGCAGCAGAAACCTATCAAGGGGTGTAATATGACAACTGGGAGGAGGGGCACCTAGACTGGCCGCCAGACTAGGGGACCCTAAGCTGATGGCGGCAAGGTCTGGACCGCCAGCGTAGCCCTGACTCCTGAAAAGCCCTGGTCTAACACCCCCACACCACCACCCAGGGGAGGGCTGAGCAAGAAGAAAAATATCTCACAAATAGTGACAAACGAGAAACCAAAGCTCAGGGAGAAATAAAGTACAGGGAGGAAATATACAAACTACAAGGGTATTTCCACCACACACCAAATAGCATACAACAAATCACCACAGCTGGATCACATGCACAGGACTGGTGTCGCTGGAGCTAAGCTAGAGCTATCATCGGCATGGGACCCCAGGTTCCACCATCTTTTAAAGGGTGGAGGCAGCTGGGATAGGTCTTCCATAGCCTTTGCTGAAGACACCAAGTCACCTGAGGAATTAAGAGCAGAACACCACATGAAAAAACCTTGGCATGCAGTTCTGAAAGCTGCCATACTCACTTATGTCAAGCTCTCTGTCTGTACCACCAGTGCCATCATCCGTGCTGATATTCGCCTCTGCTGGCTAACCCTGTGCTATGCTTTCAGCATTGAAATCAATGTGAGAGGGTGCAATGCACTAGCAATAGAACAAAGCATACAGCATTGGCTAGATAAGTAGAACACATTGAGCAGAGGATATCTCAAACGCCACATTATATCCCTAAATAATGCATAGCTCAGACAGAGATCTTCCTCACCCCTTGGGGAGACTAGTGCACCACCAGGGATAACAAAATGGCATGTGTAGGGTGACAGAAGGGGATGCATGGCTTCTACACAGTACTCCTATAATATACCTTAGGTCTCATGCAGAAGATCTTTTTCACATATGTGTTCTATTTTTGTTTTTCACAGATAGAACACATATCAATTATAGGTTATAGGGCTGTTCACGTCACCTTACTTGCAGTTATGGGGTACTGGTAGTGACTGGGCATGACCGCCAGGAGATAGTGGGCAGAGCGGAAACAGTGGGCGGAATCGGCTGGAGTTAGTGGGCATGAGTGGTGATAGTGGGTGTAAGTCCACGTCGACTCGGAGTTCTTTAAAATAGAAGCAGGGTCTGGAGGTAAGACCCCCAGACCTGGTAGTGCGGGGGACCGTCCCCCGCCTGGGGGTCTCACCCCCAGAACTGCGCTTCTATTATAAAGAATTTCATGACCACGTGGATTTAAATCTTAATGTTTATTCCACTGCACCGTAAAAGGAAACGCTGTGCCACCAAAGCTAGCCATGCCCACCCTATCTCCGCTTCTGCAATGTAACTGTGGTTGATCCCACCCACTGTCTCACTCCCTGTCACTTCCAATTCCCGATACTGCAAATATGCCCACATGTCTGTTTTTTTTATTTTTGTTTTGTACTGAGTGTTTGCAGAATAAGCCCAGAGACGTCCATTTTTGCTCATGGATGAATTTCACCCATTCAAATGAATGAGCCTTTTAAAAAAGACAAATAGCACACGGTTGCCATCTATGTGTCATCCAACTGCATTTGTAAATGGGAACGGGAAGTTTGGAATTTTTTTTTTTAAGAGAAAAACAGATACCACAGTGATGGTTGAAAGTAGACCAACCATGGTTGAAAATCAGACTCGGCACACTGGTGAACAACAGTCTGGTCTTCTTTATGTATGAGATAAAAACAGATGATTCAATGAAGTCTTATTCAGGGGTCAGTATTTTCATACCTCCCAACCGATATAGTGGGACTATACTGAATTGAGGGATCACTCCGCTCAGTCCTCCTTGTTACATCTCGTGGCTCTCCTGAGGCAAGGACTGAGGCAGTCTCCCATTCCTTGCCTGCCACGAGCACTCCTGCTCAGCAGTGCCGAAGGTCTGTCAGACTGCGCAGTGTGCAGGAGATACCTTCTCAGAGAGGCAGCAGAAGGGTGACACCTAGTGGTTCTCCTGTTACAAGGAGTGAAGCGGTCTCCCATTCCTGGCCTGCCGCAGACTCTACTGCTCAGCAGCCCCGAAGGTCTGCGAGGCTGCGCAATGTGCAGAGGTTTACTGCTCAGGGAAGCAGTGAGATTCCCGTTATCTCTGCACATTGTGAGACCGAGGATCCCGCCTCTATTTCCCAGAGGCAGGAGGGTGAGCATGTGCAATGCGTGGTGGGTCCTGATTCGCTCACTGACGTCACACGGCTTGATGACAAGGCTGGTGACGTGGTGAATCCTGACTGGCCAGGCTGGGACGTCGTGGACCCTGATTGGGTCAAGTCCGTCATCTCCGCCTCGCGCCCGCCCTCGGGTGGAGCTGCACCTCCTTAAAAGCTCCCCCTGCCATCATGGCGGCGCGCGACTGTCCTTCTATGTTTGGATGTCTGGCAGCGTGCTGCCACGCCACTGCTCAGGCATTACTGTCTCTTGTGGGCTTGGCCCTTGCTGCTCCGGCAGTACCTCGTTTGCAGGCCGTGTTCCTGCCTTGCTGCTCCGGCAGTACCCCCGTCAACAGGCCGTGTTCCTGTCCCAGGTGAGCTCCTCAAGTCTCCATTGGACTCACCTGGTTATTGAAAGCACACGTGCGTGGGCACCTCTGTGCTACCCTCGTGCCATATTCTCGTGACTTCCACTGGCACACGTGCGTGGGCACCTCTGTGCTTCCCCGTGCAACAGGTACACCGAGCCGTGAGATCTGTGCCATACAACCCTCACGGGTTAGGGCATATCGGTGTACATAGATCGTCTGTGACATTCCAGACGATCGCTAGCAGCAACCCGCTCACTCTTCGCCCACCATAGCGGCGGTCCCTTACACCGCACAGTGGACCTTGACCGGCGGAAGCAGTCCATTTCCCATCTTGGCACGCTTCCCCGGGTCCCCCTCGTAACACCTCCTGTTCACTGCTCTTGTCCAGGCTTCTCCTCTCAGTGCAGTGAATAAATTAACTCCATGCAATCTATACATTAAATTCTTGTCTGCTCTGGTTTCTTGGGACAGGACTAGAACTTGTACACTTAAGCGGGCTTTACACGCTACGAGATCGCTACAGCGATCTCGTTGGGGTCACGGATTTTGTGACGCACATCCGGCCGCTGTAGCGATCCCATTGTGTGTGACTCCTAGGAGCGATTTTGGATCGTTACAAAAACGTCCAAAATCGCTCCTCGTTGACATGGGGGTCACTTCTCAAATATCGCTGCTGCAGCGTGTACGATGTAGTTCGTCGCTCCTGCGGCAGCACACATCGCTCCGTGTGACGCCGCAGGAGCGAGGAACCTCACCTTACCTGCCGCCGCCCGCAATGCAGAGGGAATGAGGTGGGGGGGGATGTTACATCCCGCTCATTTCCGCCCCTCCGCTTTGATTGGGTGGCCGCTTAGTGACGTCGCTGTGACGCCGCACGGACCGCCCCCTTAGAAAGGAGGCGGATCGCCGGTCACAGCGACGTCGAAGAGCAGGAAAGTAGTGTGACGGGTCCGGGCGATGTTGTGCGCCACGGGCAGCAATTTGCCCGTGTCGCACAACCGATGGGAGCGGGTACCCACGCTAGCGATATCGGTACCGATATCGCAGCGTGTAAAGTGGCCTTTAGTGTATAGCTAACAGCTCTACCATTGAGCCACTGACTGTACTAAACGTGGTGTCACACACAGCGACAACGACGTCGCTGCTACGTCACCATTTTCTGTGACGTTGCAGCGACGTCCCGTCGCTGTTGCTGTGTGTGACATCCAGCAACGAGCTGGCCCCTGCTGTGAGGTCGCCGCTCGTTGCTGAATGTCCAGCTTCATTTTTTGGTCGTCGCTCTCCCGCTGTGACGCACAGATCGCTGTGTGTGACAGCGAGAGAGCGACGAAATGAAGCGAGCAGGGAGCAGGAGCTGGCATCTGGCAGCTGTGGTAAGCTGTAACCAAGGTAAACATCGGGTAACCAAGGTGATTACCCGATATTTACCTTCGTTACCAGCCTCCGCCGCTCTCACGCTGCCAGCGCCGGCTCCTGCTCTCTGCGCATGTAGCTGCAGTACACATCGTGTAATTAGTCACAAAAAAAGGGGAAAAACTGGACCTCATTATTTATTCATCGGGTCACTCCCCAATAACCACTGAAAACCTGAAACAGAAACCTCTGGGAGTTTTTCTGACCCATACATATACATAGAACAATTATCAAAAGTGCTCCAACCGTTTTATAAATAAATTTATTTTATTGTCACAATAGTACAAAAACAGTTTATAGCATTATAATTAATCCTGAACAAAAATTCAGCAAAACATATTAAAGGTAAAAATCCAAAAGAGAAACCAGGGCAAGAAGTGTGGACACGAATAAAAAAGCCCAGGAATGGGAGAGGACACGGGACGATAGAGCAATCACTGACCCAATCAAATAATGGGCAGGCAAATATCCACGTATAATATCGTTGCTGGAGTGCAAGCTAAGGTGACTATGTGCATATCAAGAGAAAATCAGAGCTATTCAGCGAGTGGACACTAGATGGCGCTCAAGCATAAATAACACGTTAATGTGTCCCGGCGCTGAATATTTAATTGCAGCAAAGTACTCCAGGCTTACCCATGTCAGTATGTTGTGAGGCTCACGTACCAGGTCCCCTCCCTCGCCCAACGTAACGTCCGTTTCGAGATGAATCTTCTTCGGGGGCCATAGTGTAATTAACCCGATGTGTAGTGTAGCTAGGAGAGCAAGGAGCCAGTGCTAAGCAGTGTGCGCGGCTCCCTGCTCTCAGCACATGTAGCTGCAGTACACATCGTGTAATTAACCCGATGTGTACTGTAGCTAGGAGAGCAGGGAGCCAGCGCTAAGCAGTGTGCGCGGCTCCCTGCTCTCTGCACATGTAGCTGCAGTACACATCGTGTAATTAACCCGATGTGTACTGTAGCTAGGAGAGCAAGGAGCCAGCGCTAAGCAGTGTGCGCGGCTCCCTGCTCTCTGCACATGTAGCTGCAGTACACATCGTGTAATTAACCCGATGTGTACTGTAGCTAGGAGAACAGGGAGCCAGCGCTCAGTGTGCGCGGCTGCCTGCTCTCTGCACATGTTGCAGCACAGCGACGCGTGTCATTATGATCGCTGCTTCGGCAGCTGTGTTTGACAGCTAAGCAGCGATCATAACAGCGACTTACAAGGTCGCTGCTACGTCACAGAAAATGGTGACGTAACAGCGACGTCATTGTCGCTGTCGTTTAGTGTGACCCCAGCTTAAGGGTCATAGGAGGATTTGGTTATCTTGACCTGTTTTACAGACAGAGAAGCCAGGAGCAGATTATTCAGTTACATAGACATATAGATAAATTTATACTGTATCTCTATGTAAGTGAAGGAAAAAAGTCAGATTCTTTGTTCTCATGTAAGTACTATAAAGAAATGTGAGAAAAATTACAAAAATATAATCTTTTTTTAACACCCCCTTGTAATCAAACCAGCAGCTTTCAAACATGTCACAATAGGCCTAGCTGTTGAGCCACAAGCTCTACTGAAATGAGAGTGCGGATTTGATATAGTTGAAGCTGCACTGCTGGCTCTGACTCCACAGCAGATTACACTGGACATAAAGATCCATTGTACAGAGTAGTGCATCTCTACGTCCTGTACTATAGAGAGGGAGTAAAATGTATATATATTTTTAAATTACCATAAATAAATAAAAAAATAGAATAATGTAATTTTTATTGCGCTTTTTTTATAATAAATATTACAAATCAGCAAATAACATGGAGATATTTGGTGTCACTGTAATTGTAACAACCCAAACAACACAGAGATCAGATTATTAATGGGGATCAGTAAATGGCGTAAAAACATAGCGCGTTATTTTTCTATTAAACCTATAAAAAATGTAATAAAAATGTATTGCTGAGGCCATGGTCGCACGTACCATAAATGCTGCCTTTATTTCTACAGGTGTCCGCACCACGCAACTCAATAACAATCATCTCTTATTATTGCGTGTTTGCTGCGTTTTTTATACGTTTTCCCTGACATTTGATACGTTTAGTGCAGATATGAATCCTGGTTTTTACTGCATTTTAATACTATTGAAAAGCTTTGATTCTGTGCTTGAAAATGCAAGGGCATTTTTTTTTGCTTGGGTTTTTTTTAGGCTCCACATAGAAGCCTATAGAGAAAAAAAAAGCACCAAAAGTGCACAGATCAGCAGCATCTTTAGATGCACCGAGGACGGAGATTTCATTATGTCATATCCACTTAGCTTGGACTTTTAGTCCATGTTCACATGTAGTGTAAAAAATGCTGTGCTTTTCTGCTGCTTTTTTTTGCACATAAATTCTGCTGTGTCCAATCAAAGTGGATGTAGTTTATGAAAACATGGCACTGAACTCTGGTGCTTTTTTTCTTTAGAGGCTTCTATGTGTAGTATGAAAACAATTAAAACCGCAGATTCACATCTGCACCTAAAATACTTGAAATAATGCGGAAAAGGCATAAAAAAAATGCAGCAGAAATGCAATAACCAGAGAAGATTGTTATTGTGTAGTTTGGTGCGAATCCTGTAGAAAACAAAAGACACAAGATTTATGAAACATGTCATATAGTGAAACTTATATAAATATGAGAAAGTTCAGGCTGATACGATAGTGAATGAATGAACAGTCCGGGGCATCTGCTGATTGTCCTTCATTGCCAAATGGGTGTCGCTTGGGGTATGGCTGGGCCGTGGTCAAAATTTGCTGCTGCGCGCTACGTACTTTGTCCCTCTTTCTATTCTTCAAAAGTTAGGAGGTATGGTATTTTGCATGAGTCTTTGTAAACCAAAATCAGGAGTGGAAACAATAAGAAAGAAATTATTATTCAAAAATTCACATCTATTCTGTGTTTTCAAGTCATTTAGGTTTTGGCTTAGAAATGCTGATTAAATACCACTGGAAAGTCATGAGGGGCAGTAATGTATCTTGGATACAGTTAGTTGCAGGGGCTTCTCTTAGGGTGAGAATTGGAAGTGAAGACTTTTAGGTGTGGGAGATCAGATGGAGTGAGTAGGTGACAATGGCTCTGGGTGGTGGGTTAATGGCACGTTGAAAAGTTATTTTACTGTAGCTGCTGCTTGTAGCATCTTCATGACCTTCTGGTAAAGTCACTGACAAACATAGCAACTAATCTATGTAGTCAGCTGAACTCTGATGAAAAATCTTTCAGAATAGCAGTTTCTTCAACTAACTGTAAGAAGATTTGGAAGAGTGTGAATAATTCTCCCACCCCTAACTTCTCTCCTTCCCTCAACTAATAATACTGTGCTCCCAGTTTCTATGTTTCCATACTTGCAGGAGACAGAAAAGGGATTCTGCACAATAATCACCCTCCAAAGCATGGAATTATCATGTTTCTGAAGTCAACCTGGGCAGCTCATCCCCTCTTGTCTCCAATGCTTCTACCACTGCTGCTGGGAGCTGGCAGACAGCAATGACAACAGCTATTTTCTTCTGTTTGAGGCCCCTTTCACATATCAGATTTTTGCCATCAGTCACAATCCGTTGGCTCGACGGATCGATGAATCCGTCACAGATTGTGGAAAAACTGATGCGACGGATCCGTCAAAAAAATGAATCCTTCACATCAGTTTTTCCAGCCCAACACCCCATTTGAGCATGCTCAGTTAAAAAACCCAGAATCCGTTAAGAGGATTCCGTCATTAGACGGATGATGACAGCTCCTGTGCCCATAGGCTTCCATTGTACCAAACGACGGATGACGACGGATCCGTCACTGTCCCTTTTTTTGATGTAGACAAAAAAGTTACTTTGCTCGTTGTCTCTGTCCAATGGACAAACAATTTTCGACGGATCCGCCGAACGACGGATGAAACGTGAGGCCATCCGTTGCAATCCATCACTAATACAAGTCTATGAGAAAAAAAACAGATCCAGCAGCATCAGTTGCAGGATCTGTTTTTTTAAAAAATTGTTGGATTGTGACTAATGGCAAAAAACTGATCTGTGAAAGGGGCCTTAGGCTTTATTATTATTATTAATATTATTATTATTATTTATTTATAGAGCACCATTAATTCCATGGCCATTCCATGGCTTTAGTGTTGTGTAGCCAATAAAAGACATGCAAGGAGTCAGTTGGCCTTAAACAATTACTATGCGACCATCCCCAGGGGCTCATGGCCCACGGGCCATCCTGCTCCTATACTGCCGCCACAGGAGCTAATAACAGGTGATCGGAGGCACTACCAGATGTCGGAACCCACCAATCTGATATTGATGACCTGCCCGAAGGGGCACTTTGCACACTATGATATCGCAAGCCGATGCTTGCAATGCCGAGTGCGATATTCCCCGCCCCCGTCGCAGCGGCGATATCTTGTGATTGCTGCAGTAGCGAACATTATCGCTACGGCAGCTTCACATGCACTTACCTGCCCTGCGACGTCGCACTGGCTGGCGAACCACCTCCTTATTAAGGGGGCGGGTCGTGCGGCCTCACTGAGACGTCAAACGGCAGGCGGCAAATAGCAGCGGAGGGTCGGAGCAGAGCGGGACTTAAACATTCCGCCCACCTCCGTCCTTTCGCATAGCCGGCATGAGCTGCGGGTAGCAGGTAAGGTGATGTTCCTCGCACCAACGGCTTCACACACAGCCATGTGTGCTGCCGCAGGAGCGAGGAACAACATCGTACCGTCGCAGCAGCGTAATTATGGAATTCCCAGACATTACATCAATGATACGATTATGACGATTTTGCACTCGTTAATCGTATCATCTAGGATTTACACACTACGATGTCGAGAGCGATGCCGGAAGTGCGTCACTTTCGACGTGACCTCACCAACATCGCACCTGCGATGTCGTAGTGTGCAAAGTGCCCCTAAGAGTAGGTTATCAATATTATATGCCCAGACAAATTCTTCAAGTGTTATGCAGAAAAAAGAATTATGATACAGTAAGTACCACTATAATTGTTTTTCTAAATCACCTCTGTTATCGATTTTGCTCACCATAGCAAAATGGGCAAGCAGGAGTTTGTGAGGTCTCCTTGCTATCCATCTTCATCATGGTGTAATGTAATAGGTTTCCATCTCTTGACTGGTGAAACTTAGACAGCAGGGGCAATGGCTGTTCATTCTGCTAGAGGATGCAAAATCTATAATGAAAGTGATTTGGAAAAATAATTTTAGAACTTCTGCAATATTACATTTTTTTGACCTATTTGGAGGTGCTTTCTAAATTGTTATACATGCTTATTTTTTAAAAAAATATCAGAGAAAATGGATCTTTGTATAATGAAGAAAGAATTTTCATCCCTGCCATCCCAATGCCTCAGCCAGCGCTAATGTAGACATGATATCATCTCACTAAGCGGGATGCTATCCAGCCCATCACTCCCCTCATTTTGCAGCCAGATACTGGCCTTATCTTATCTGTCAGTTGACTAAATACACAGTAACTTCTCTGGAATGGCAAAACTTCTTTTATGATTTAATTATAAACATGTCTTTCTCTGGCAGCTTTTGAAAATGTGGTGTAAAAAAAACATTTCATTCTCTTGATTGCTGTTATATTGATTATGCATGGTTTTAAACTTTCATATATTTAAGTTCTGCCTTCTAAAATGTAATTATTATGTGTCACAGCCGTTAATTTTAAAGGGACATCATCAACCTATCACTGCTGTTGCACTGAAGAATTCTGGGAGACATTGTTTAGCCTATTCTGCCTCACAAGACTATGTCATATTTTGGAATATACATGAATGTACCCAAGCTGCACATCAAGGTGAATAACATTTTTTTTCCTCTTAAAATAATAAAAAAAAGTGTATCAGTTATTCTCATCAGACATTTATGTTGATGCTTATGATTCGGACAGGTCAGTAATATTTTTTCTTAATGGGGAAACTGAGCAACAAATATCATGACATGACATAAATGCTTAAAATAAGAAACTGAAAGCACTTCCTAACAAACAAGTGTGAACAGGTGCATACTGAACATGAAATAAACGAACAAATAAGTATGCACCTGTTCACACTTGTCTCTTAGGAAGTGCCATCAATTTTCTTATTTTGGATTATTGGGCCATGCCTTCTGACCGAACACTCCTTCCCATCAGATTATGGCTATTTTTAATTTATTAGTAGCAGGTTCCTGCTCACCCATAAAATTGTAGCCCAGGTAGAGGCATCATCAGGTAGCGACCCAGCATACAAGATACGCCTTGATACTTCCTGCTCGGCTTACATAAATGTTTTTTATATGCTATGTGTCTCAACTTTTACATTTATTTCATTGCCAGTAATGCATGTCCAAGTTCCTATATTCAATGTCTGTATACCTTTGCGTCTCAGAGTAAAGCTGTTTATTTGTTAGTTTATGACATAAATGCCTTTCTATAGTTTTAGACTTCCATGAATTCTTTCCAACACCAGTTTCATTTGAAGGGGCTATGGCTTTTTATAAAACAGGGCTTCTCAAACTTTTTCTTCTCAGGCCTCATCAGCACACAGATACTACCATGTAATGCTTATATTAATTCTGTAACACCAGCTTATAAATACTAACATGCGGCACAGTCCTTTTGGGTTCCAGCTCCTGGCCCCAGACCGCCATGATTTTAATGCACTGTTTGCAATAAAGTCTGGATGTTATTTTATGGTGGGTTTGGCTTTTCTCCTTTCTTCACTGGCTCACCTTTGAATCTGCCTGTTCATATCAGCGAGTACTGCTGAAACCCCAGCAATAGTCAAGAGTTGCATTTGTTCCCCAGCCATCTGCAGCATCGGACCAGGTAATCAAGTGTTGCATGTCTGCATCTATTCTTTCATTATAACATGTGGCACAGTGCAGCACAAAGTGCACCACATACCACAGTCCAGCCTAAAATACCCCTAACCACAATGGATACTGCAATGAAGCTCTAAGTGCCAAATATAAGACTACATTGCTATAAAGGATGAGTGGTTTACACCCTTAGTAGATTTGAGCAGTTTTTATTATGCGTTTCTGGCTGAAACTGAGTCCTTTTTCAAATCACTACAAATAGGGATTGGTGCAGGGGAATTGGCAGGGGCAAAAAGGCACCCGCCCAGCAGAGAAACAGCTGGCTCCTCTCAGTGAGAGAGGAGCTGTACTGTTCCTTTACTTTTAATCAGTAGTGTAGCTACCGGGAAGGGGGGGGGCAGAGGGTGAGGTTGCCCTGGGCCCTGTGCTCAGGGGATGCCCACACCCAGAGCTACGCTGCTGTTAACTTTATCGGTGTGTGCAGCACACCAATACAGCTAACCTCTGCGGTAGTGTTGGGAGACACAATCTCCCTGCACTGAGATTGATGACAGCAATGAGCGCACATGCAGAAAATCAGAGTCCCAGCATGGTGATATTGCAAAGCGCCGGGTCTCTGATATCTTGTGCGCACAATGACAGCGCTGTGATCCACCAGCCCTCCTGCCATCAGGACCCTGGAGTAGGTGAGTATGATGGTTTTTTTGTTTTTTTTTTAATGCAATATGAGACGTGTACATATATACAGTGTGTCCACCCATATCCTGTCCACCGCCATTAACTTGAGAACGGCGGCAGCTATAGGCATAGAAGTGGTGTCTAGGTATAGTAAAGAAGCCATGTGCTAAGCAGTGAAACCACCTATTGCGCCACCTGGTGGAAAACAACGGAGTTAGCATTTTTATCTCAAAAACGGAACGAGATAGAGAAAAAAAGTGAATTACAAAGTTGTAGGGCATCATCAATTCAATACGAATCGACACCTTGCATACAGAAATGCTATGATATGAAACCGGGGTGGGGCCAGGCTGGGGGCCATATATACCAGCATAGAGGCAGACTGGGGGACATATATATACTAGCATAGGGCCTAGACTGGGGGACATATACAATGGGTATGGAAAGTATTCAGACCTCTTGAAATCTTAATGTTTCATTGCAGCCATTTGGTAAATTCAAAAAAGTTCTTTTTCTGCACCCCATCTTGACAGAAAAAACCCCCAGAAACATAGAAGTTTTTGCAAATTTGTTTAACAAGAAAAAATGAAATATCACATGGTTATAAGTATTCAGACCCTTTTCTCCATACTGAGTAGAAGCACCCTTTTGAGCTAGTACAGCCATGAGTCTTCTTGGGAATGATGCAACAAATTTTTCACACCTCTATTTGGGGATCCTCTGCCATTCTTCCTTGCAGATCGATCCTCTCCAGTTCTGTCAGGTTGGATGGTGAACGTTGGTGGACTGCCATTTTCAGGTATCTTCAGAGATGCTCAATTGGGTTTAGGTCAGGGCTCTGGGTGGGCCAATCAAGAAAGGTCACAGAGTTGTTATTTTAGCTGTGTACTTAGGGTCATTGTCTTCTTGGAAGGTGAACCTTCTGCCAAGTCTGAGGTCCAGAGCACTCTGGAAGAGGTTTTCTTCCAGGATATCTTTGTACTTGGCCGCATTAAGCTTTCCTTCAATTGCAACCAGTCGTCCTTTCCCCGCAGCTGAAAAACACCCCATAGAATGATGCTGCCACCACCATGTTCACTGTTAGGATTGTATTTGGCAGGTGATTATTATTATTATTATTATTTATTATTATAGCGCCATTTATTCCATGGCGCTTTACAAGTGAAAGAGGGTATACGTACAACAATCATTAACAGTACAAGACAGACTGGTATAGGAGGAGAGAGGACCCTGCCCGCGAGGGCTCACAGTCTACAGGGAATGGGTGATGGTACAATAGGTGAGGACAGAGCTGGTTACGCAGTGGTCTACTGGGCTGAGGGTTATTGTAGGTTGTAGGCTTGTTGGAAGAGGTGGGTCTTGAGGTTTCTCTTGAAGCTTTCCACGGTAGTGGAGAGTCTGATGTGCTGAGGTAGAGCGTTCTAGAGTATGGGGGATGCACGGGAGAAATCTTGTACACGATTGTGGGAAGAGGAGATAAGAGAGGAGCAGAGAAGGAGATCTTGTGAGGATCTAAGGTTGCGTGCAGGTAGGTACCGGGAGACTAGGTCACAGATGTAGGGAGGAGACAGGTTGTGCATGGCTTTGTATGTCATGGTTAATGTTTTGAACTGGAGTCGTTGGGCGATGGGAAGCCAGTGAAGGGATTGGCAGAGGGGCGAGGCTGGGGAGTAGCGAGGGGAGAGGTGGATTAAGCGGGCTGCAGAGTTTAGGATAGATTGGAGGGGTGCAAGAGTATTGGAAGGGAGGCCAGAGAGCAGGAGGTTGCAGTAGTCGAGGCGGGAGATGATGAGGGCATGCACTAATGTTTTTGCAGATTCTTGGTTAAGAAAAGCACGGATCCGGGAGATATTTTTGAGTTGTAATCGGCATGAGTTGAAGAGGGCTTGGATGTGTGGCTTGAAGGATAGAGCAGAGTCGAGGGTCACTCCAAGGCAACGAGCTTGTGAGACTGGGGTGAGTGAGCAACCATCAAGTTTGATGGAAAGGCTTGTTGGAGGAGATGAGTGAGGAGGAGGAAAGACAATAAACTCTGTTTTGTCCATGTTAAGTTTTAGGAATCGTGCAGAGAAGAAGGATGAAATAGCAGACAAACATTGTGGTATTTTGGTTAGTAGAGAGGTAATGTCAGGTCCAGAGAGGTAGATCTGTGTGTCATCGGCATAGAGATGATACTGGAAGCTGTGGGACTCTATGAGCTGTCCCAAGCCGAAGGTATAGATGGAGAACAGCAGGGGTCCAAGAACTGAGCCTTGAGGGACACGACAGATAGGGGGCGAGATGAGGAACTGGTGTGAGAATGGGAGATGCTGAAAGTTCGGTCGGTTAGGTATGAGGAGATCCAAGATAGGGCCAAGTCTGTGATGCCCAGAGATGAGAGAATCTGTAGTAGGAGGGAATGGTCTACTGTGTCGAAGGCAGAGGACAGGTCCAGGAGGAGGAGGATAGAGTAGTGTCGCTTGGCTTTGGCGGTTAGTAGATCATTGGTGACTTTGGTTAGGGCAGTTTCGGTAGAATGATGTGGTTGGAAGCCAGATTGAAGCCGGTCAAAGACAATTCAAGATGGACATGCTGTTCCAGTAGTTTTGAGGCGTAGGGGAGAAGGGATATGGGGCGATAGTTTGACACAGAGGATGGGTCAAGGGAGGGCTTTTTGAGGATGGGTGTAATAGAGGCATGTTTAAAGCATGAAGGGAATACACCACTTGCTAGTGATAGGTTGAAGAGATGGGTTAGGGCTGGGATGAGCAGTGCCTGGTTTTCTCCACACATACCTCTTAGAACTATTACCAAAAAGCTCTATCTTCGTGTCATCAGACCACACAATCTTATTTCTCATAGTCTGGGAGTCCTTCATGTGTTTTTTTTTGCAAACTTTATGTGGGCTTTCATACGTCTTGCACTGGGGAGAGGCTTCCGTCTGGCCACTCTGCGATAAAGGACCGACTGGTGGAGGGCTGCAGTGATAGTTGACTTTGTGTAACTTTCTCCCATCTCCCTACTGCATTTTTTTTTCAATTATTTAAATAAATAATTAAAAATATTGGCATGCATGGTGTTCCCAGCCATTGTTTTCAGCCTCTCCCTGACCATGGGGGAGGGGTCCTTCTAACCTCGATTTGGATCTTCCTCCAAATTATAGTAGAGTCGGTTAGTGCTTTGCTTGTGTCTTCCCTGATCCTGTCCCACTATCGCTCCCCTCTTCCAGCCCTCCTCCTCACTGCCTTCCTCTGCCCGTGTCTGCTTTCTCTGACCTCCCTGTGACCCCCTCCATCTCACCTCCTTGTCTCTGCCAGTCCCGGTGAATTGCCCAACTCCCTCCATAGACCCCCAGCTGTCTTACCCTCCTTCTCCTTTCTTTCCCATCTCTGTTGTCCGTTCTCTTCCCTACCCTCTGACTGACTTCCTCGGTTTTTTGATCTCAGCTTGTTCTGACACTGTCTCGGTTTTCCCCTTTTGACCTGATGTTACCCCTGTGTTTATTGACCTCGGCCTGTTTTGATTACTCTCCCCTGAGTTCTGCTCCTCCTAGGGTTTCTGCTAGTATATCCTGTTTGGTTGTACTTTAGCGACACCTGGTGGTTTAGTTACTAACTGCACCAGGTGTCTTTTCACACTTGGACAGCGATTTTATTATCTCTCTTAAGTGCACACATGGGCGCAGCGCCGAGTGATTGATTCGCCGGCGATTGCGGTTCAGTTCATGACAGCTGCAGACAGGCCGGGCTGATCTCTGGAGCTCAGGTGACAGCTCCGGAGTGCAGCCCGGCCTTTCTGCAGATGTCATGAACTGAACCGCAATCGCCGGGGAATCAATCACTTGGCGCTAGCCGTTCAGTCCAGGCTGCACTCCGGAGCTCAGGTGAGAGCTCCAGAGTTCAGTGCAGTTACCGCGGCCAGGCCTGGTATTAATGGAGATTCCTCCGGTAGCCAGTCCGACGCTGGGCGCAACTCAACATCCTTTTTTTTAACAAAGAAAAACCCTACAGCGACAGGAGAGGTGAACGACCATATATGCCCCTTGGCCAGACTCTTCTGAATATACTCTTTAAAGGCCTCTATCTCAGGAAGAGAGAGATTAAATAAATAATACTTAGGCATTTTTGCTCCTGGTTAGAATTCAATAGCACAAACATATGTCCTATGAGAGAACTTCACGCTCAGACTCAGAAACTATGTCACCAAAATCCTGAATAAAATCTAAAAGGTGAGATCTTACAGAAGCCAAGGGTCTGGATAAACAACTAAAAAAACCTCCTTAGGCTATGTGCGCACAGTGCGTTTTTCGCGGCGTTTTTGCGCGTTTTTCGGGTGCGTTTTTGGCCTCAAAACTGCAGGACTTTGCTTCCCCAGCAAAGTCTATGAGTTTTCATTTTTGCTGTCCGCACACATCTGTTTTTTTTACCTGCGTTTTTGAGTTAAAAAAAAAAAATGGACATGTCAGTTCTTTCCTGCGTTTTTCTGCGTTTTCTGCCCATGCAATGCATTGGAAAAACGCAGCAAAACACAGAGATCAAAAACGCAGCAAAACGCAGCCAAAAACGCACCAAATCGCGGCAAAAACGCATGCGTTTTTTGAAGCGTTTTTTCGACGCAGGTGCGTTTTTGTGCGTTTTTAGCGGCCAAAAACGCACAAACGCAGCGTCAAAAAGACGCAGTGTGCGCACATAGCCTTAGTCTCCCAATTGAAAGCAAGAATGTGCTTAAAGGGAACCTGTCATGTGCAATATGCACCCAGAACCACGGCTTCAGAGAGATCTAGTGTGCATGACCGGAAGTGCTGGGACTTGTGATCATGCACACTGCCTGGTGTCTGTTGCAGTGACAATGGACATAGGTACGCACGTCAACGCTGATGATGCTAGGCAATGGGCATTGAATAGCATGTTACCACACCCCTATGGGTGTACTGACATGCTAAGAGGGCGGAATGAGCGCAGGAACTAACGCCCTTGTGACTAGTCCCTGCACTCATTACCATATCATAAAACATCTTCAGAAATACTTTTTCTAAAGATATCTTTATCTATGCTACTTGATACAGGGACAGTTAGGCAGAGATTATCAATATGCACCCAGAACTGGTCATGGTTCTGGGTGCATGATGCACCTGACAGGTGCCCTTTAACTAAGGTAAACCCAACACCAATTTTGGAGGTAAAGAATGAAACACCATAAATGAAATTAATTCAGAGTGTAATACCACTACCTTCATAAATACATCCTCGACCTTTGAGGTCACGTGTCTTTGGGAAAGATGAGAGTTATAAATCGCTGAAACTTAAATGGGATGAACTAGAAAAGAGATATTATAACCACAGTTAATAGTCATGAATGATCAATAAGTTTCAGAGCACTGGGCGAAGTGTCAGAATCTGCAATCTGAACAGAGTCCAATGTCGCTATGACGGTGAAGTTTGTGCAAAACTCTGTGTGACAATACTGAACATAAATGGAATTATAACTTAATGGAAGCAGAAAAAACTTACTTCGGTCACAATTGAAGCAACATGTAACCATAAGAAAAGAATGCACCAAATGGGCTGGCTATAATTTTACGACTGAACCCTAACACTCTCACGGGGATGGACAAACCAGGAGTGATGTAAAACCAGAAAACCACAGGTCCCAAAACAGGCCAGTACTTACCGTAGACCTTACCCTGATTTGTCCCTGCCTGACAGCGGAGGTTGGCACCCTAACATCATGTAATGGCGCCCCCACTTGTTGACGGCTAACCCTGAGTGTCCTTAACTGCTCCCTAACACAAAAATAAACATAAATGAAGTGCACAAGGCAGAGGGTGAGACACAGGGTTAGGAGCATGCAAACACAGTCATACAGGAGTGCTGGAATACAAGAAACCAAAAAGAAAAATAGAATGATAACTGGGAATGGATTCACACAAACTAACTGCAGGGAATAGCAATAGCAATGCCTCAGTAAAGCCTGCTTTACACGGTACAATTACGCATACGATATCGTATGCGATCGTACCCGCCCCCATCATATGTGCGGCACGATCAATTTGTTGACTGTGAGGCACAAACGATTATTTCCCGTCACATGTACTTACCCTTCCATACGACCTCGATGTGGGCGGCGAACATCCACTTCCTGGAGTGGGAGGGACGTTCGGCGTCACAGCGACGTCACGCGGCAGCCGGCCAATAGAAGCGGAGGGGCGGAGATAAGTGGGACGTAAACATCCCGCCCACCTTCTTCCTTCCGCATAGCCGGCGGGAGCCGCGGGACGCAGGTAAGATCTGTTCATCATTCCCGGGGTGTCACACACTGTGATGTGTGCTGCCTCGGGAACATTGAACAACCCGACGTACAAATTTTAGCTTTTGAACGACGTGTATGCAATGAACGGTTTTTCGTTCAATCGCATTCGCACGTAGGTTTTACACGCTACAATATTACTTACGATACCAGATGTGCGTCACTTACGACGTGACCCCGCCGACACATCGTAAGATTTATTGTAGCGTGTAAAGCCCGCTTAAGAAATCCTTAACCCTAGAACGCGCAACCATAGAAATCTACACTTTTACATACCAGGGGCCTTTTAGGCCTGTGTGCAAATAACACGGAGTAACTCAAATAGAAATACTTTTCAAAGTTTATTTGAGATGTGAATATTTCAAAACATTATAATTATGTGCATAAAACAAAAAAAAGTAATTACACCAGCTTAAAACGCCCAATATATATTTTTCTCATGGCTCTGGATGTTTCTGAAAATGTATACCACATCGCTTCATAGCTTCCGTAATTTGCCTTGGCAAGCATTTCGTGTTGCTTCGCTCCATCATGGTAGGCAGCAAAAGTTCAAAGACAAAGTAAGACAAGATAAAGCAACAGTACAGACAAAAAGACTGAGGATCACATGTAAACCAAGTACAGGCCTAAAAGGCCCCAGGTATGTGAATATGGGGTAGTCCCAAAAAAGAGTTGTTTTACCGAAATGCCTATAACATAAAAATGTATGAACAACTGGAAATTACTAACAACTATATACCTGAGGAATACCTAGAGTTTCAAAATTCTAACTAAAGTAATCTTGCAGAAAATAGAAAACAAGTAACCTAGCAGGCCTGCGAGGCCTCAGGTATGCGTTCTAGTGTTAACTGAGGAGCTGGGGCAAGCATCCGGAAATCATCAATTTGAACCCCGAAGTGGAGCCATGACATAGTCCTTGCCTTCAAAGGATCCTCTGTAAAGTATTTAAAATGACTGTTTTATTTATATAAACTAAATTTGTGCAATTACTTTTGAGCCCCTGAGATGAGGAGGCTTTGTAAAAAAAATGGTTGCAATTCCTAAATGTTTCATAAGATATTTTTGTTCAACCCATTGACTTCATTAAGGCATTCAATAAAGTATCACAAAGCATCCTCATTGATAAAATGATCATGTACGGAATCGACAAATAATCTGTTGGATCAATTCAAAACTGGTGTAATGATCGGGCTCGAGTAATTCAATAATTATGGTTAATATGGAAGCTTTTCTTTGAAATTAGGTTTTATTATGTCAGGGCAGGGAGGACTGGTAGGCCCAGGAGGTGGATCCACTGGACCATGCACCCCACCGGAGGGCAGGGTACACGGCAGCCGGAGCACTGGCGAGGCAGGGACAGGTATAACCAGGTCACCAGGGTCACGGAGTTCTTTAAGACGGTACAGAATGCTGGTACAGGTAACAGGACACGGTACAAGGGGATCTGAGGATCTAGCTCAAAAGACAAGGCTTCAAGACACGTTGATCAGGCCCCGCCCACATGGAAAGGCAAGTCTTATATACCCAGCACAGCCCTAAGTCATTTCCTGCTTCAGGTGTGCTGGGCCTATAAGACCAGGAGAGTGGGCACGGCCTGGTCCTATACAGAGGCATTAGACAGAGTCAGATTCCTGAGACCAGGAACAGAACACAGGAGAGCACGAGCGGGGGCGGTAGCCGTGACCGGAGGACACGTAGACCGGATCAGTGGGTACGGAGCGGTGGTGCTATGCAGGTACAACTGGATCAGTGGGTACGGAGCGGTGGTGCGATGCAGGTACGACTGGATCAGTGTGTACGGAGCGGTGGTGCTATGCAGGAACCGGGTCAGTGGGTAAGGAGGGCTGCCGGGACACCGGGAGTGTGACAGTACCCCCTCCCTTGAAGCCCCCCTCCCCGCGGCCGGGACATGTAGGCGCGCCGAAGAGGGGCAGCAACGTACTTCCGGGACAACCAGGACCGGGCTTCAGGACCGCAATCCACCCAATCGACCAGGAAGGACTGCTTACCCCGGACCGTTTTCATGGCCACTATGTCCCGTATCGGAGAACCCAAGTCAGCGGCAACGGAGGCAACGGAAAGGGGAGGACAGTCAGAAGCTGGACTGGAGTCTTGGACGGCCGGATCGGGCGTCTCGGACTGGGTACAGGACATTGTCTTATCCTCAGTAGCCGGTGACATCGAAGTCTCAATAGCCAGGGACGGTGGAGCGACGCTAGACTGCGTCGTTTCTTCTTCAGGACCCGGTGGTACCAAGGACTCAGGCAACAGGAGTTGTGGTACGACGCTGGACTGCGTCGTCTCCTCTTCTTGGTCTGGTGGCACCACAGGTACAAGAGACAGGAGTTGTGGTACGACGCTGGACTGCGTCGTCACTACTTCCTCCTGTTGTGACATGACAGGCCCAGGTGACAGGGACCGAGGAACAGGCTGTAGACAGTTATCCTGGCACAACGGACTCCAACGAGTGATTGCGCCAGAGCGCCAACTGATGTCAGGGTCATGGAGTTGTAGCCAGGGCAGACCCAGCAGGAGCGCGGGAGTCATTCTCAGGATGACGTACAAAGCAATAGTCTCAGTGTGCAGGGCACCAACACAGAGTCTCACGGGTTCGGTGGTGTACCGGACGGGTTCTTATAGCGGTTTTCCGTCCACGGAGGCGAACCAAAGGGGTTTAGCAAGCGGGATGACCGGTATTCGATAACGGTCCACTGTAGCTTGTAGAATGAAATTACCCGCTGCTCCCGAATCAATGTGAGCCTCTGCCGTGAACTGGGTCTTCTCGGTCGTGACCTGGACAGTCTGTGTAACCGGGACTGAAGGGATTCTGGTACCAAGGGTGGCGGTTCCCACCATCCCTTGGACTTGGGGTCTACCTGGTCTCTCCGGGCAAGAACGAAGCAGATGTGTACTGCTTCCACAATAGAAACACAGGCCCCGGGCAAGTCACTCTGCTCGGCGTTGTTCAGCTTGTCTCAGTCGGTCGATTTGCATGGGTTCGGAAGCGGAATCGCAGGATGGCAATGGCGGGGGAACAGTAGACCTCTGCGGAAGGGAGATGTGACGGATTGGTCGTTTCTCCCGGGATACTTCCTTGGTTCGCTCTTGAAAACGGAGATCAATCCGGGTAGCTAGTGATACCAAAGCATCCAAGGTACGGGGAACATCACGACCGGCTAATTCGTCCTTGATGAGACCGGAGAGCCCCTCCCAGAAGGCGGCAGTCAATGCCTCGTTGTTCCAGCCTAGCTCAGAGGCAAGCGTGCGGAACTGAATGGCGTACTGGCCAACCGTTAGGGTCCCTTGGCGCAGCCGGAGGAGCAAAGAGGTAACCACGGTAGTACGTCCTGAGTCAGATTCCTGAGACCAGGAACAGAACACAGGAGAGCACGAGCGGGGGCGGTAGCCGTGACCGGAGGACACGTGGACCGGATCAGTGGGTACGGAGCGGTGGTGCGATGCAGGTACAACTGGATCAGTGGGTACGGAGCGGTGGTGCGATGCAGGTACGACTGGATCAGTGTGTATGGAGCGGTGGTGCGATGCAGGAACCGGGTCAGTGGGTAAGGAGGGCTGCCGGGACACCGGGAGCATGACATATTATTGAACTAGCTGTAGTACCTGGAATTGCTCAGGATAATAACAAAGTGTCTTTCTGTTTTTCTCCCACTTCGTCTCTCCTCTCTATCCGTCCCTCTCTATCCGTCTGCCTCTCTCTCTGTCCGTCTCTCTCTATCCATCTCTCTCTCTATCTGTCTTTTTCTCCCTGTCAATCTCTCTCCCTGTCCGTCTCTCTCCCTGTCCGCCTCTCTCCCTGTCTTTCTATCTCTCTGTCTCTATCTCTTTTTGTCTGTCTCTCTATCTCTCGCTGTCTTTCTATCTCTCTCTGTCTCTCTCTCTGCCTCTCTGTCTGGTTGTTGGTCTGTCTCTCTGTCTGTCTCTGTCTCTTTGTCTGTCTCTCTGTCTGTCTCTGTCTGTCTCTCTGTCTGTCTCTCTCTGTGTCTCTGTCGGTCTGTCTGTCTGTCTCTGTCTGTCTGTCTCTGTCTCTCTATGTCTTTCTGTCTATGACTGTCTGTATCTTGATGTCTCTCTGTCTGTCTCTTTATCTGTCTCTGTCTGCCGATCTGCCTCTCTCTCTGTCTTTCAATGTCTCTCTGTCTGTCTCTCTATATCCCTGTCTGTCTCTCTGTCTGTGTCTGTCTCTCTCTCTGTCTGTGTAGCGCTCCTGAACCACTCAGGGCACTACTAGGTACTGCATCCTCACCAGGATGCAGGGCCTACCCTCAGGGACCTGGAACACCAGTGCCAGTGACATCTGCACACACCACAATTCCAGTTCCCACTCCACACCAGGGGCAATTGCCTAGTCAGACACCAAAGGGATGGCCACCTAGATGGCGGAGCCAGTCCAGGGGACTAGACAGCCTGGTGGGAGGGGACTGAGAGAAGTCTAGAGTAGAGAGTGAAGCAGAGAGACGTGCCGAGATCTGGGTCGTGTAACGGTGACCTGGGGGCACACCCGAGTACCACTGGGAACAGAGCATCGACGGGGCACAGGGCCCTAGGTCAGGCGTCAGCTTCATGCGGCCTAGCAATTACCTGCACAGTGAGGGGACCTTCACGGACCTCACTAACCCACAGATCCGGGGGCATCAGCAATAAAGAGAGGATCAGGGTTCGGGACACGGACCGGCCCTACCGGGTCCACACTGCCCGGCGTACGGACAAGGAGACTGCCAAAAGGACAGTCGGGCCTCAAACCAGCTCGAATCTATGGGGACCCAACCACACTGAGGGTGCCGGGGAAAGAGCAACCGAGTCATCAAACTGGCACTGGAAATACAGGGACCTGAACCAGCCGTCCAAGGGCTCAACTGTGAGTAAAGACTGTTAACTTACCACCCACGGTGTGGCCTCCCTTCTTCAGCGAAAGTCTCCACCATACAACTCCTGGGGCTCAGCCCTACTTGCGGAGGGTCTACCACAGCTGCCATTACCACCAGCCACAGGGATAAACAACCTAGCAGCGGCGGTTCCATCATCTTAACTGCAACCCGAAGGTGGCATCACACCAATGACTTTATTCTCCCCTCTAAATACTCCCCATTAAAAAGCATCCCCAGGGTCATGGAACTGGGCAACGGCCAACATTCACCCGTAATACAGCATCCCCGTAAATATACGGCCCGGGACAAAGTACACCATAGCCTTGGGCGACACATCTGTCTCTCTATGTACTTCTGTCTGTCTGTCTCTGTCTATCTGTCTCTCTCTGTCTCTGTCTGTCTCTCTCTGTCTGTCTCTCTCGTCCATCTTTCCACTGAAATCATATTATCTCACACATAAGCTTCTTATACTAATAATGTCCTTCGTTGCCTATAGCAACCAATCAGAGCTCATATTAATTATCTGTAGCTCCAAGCTCCATTGACTTAAATGTAAGCAAATTTTTTGACCAATAACTATAAAGCACAGGGTTAAATTTTCCCCTCAAAACATAGTCTATGATGTTCCCTGAGTCAAATGAGGTGTCTGTGCAAAATTTTGTGATTGTAAATGCAACGGTGTTGATTCCTTTAGCGGACACACACACACACACACACACACACACGCGCACACACACACTCAGCTTTACAGTATCTATGTATTTAGCTGTGTGACAGCAGAAGGGGAGGTCCCTGGAGGGACCTTAGTTTAACCTTAGTCATGGCGGCAGGCTGACTCGGGTAATTTTATAACATGGACATGCTGGGAGGTGTAGTTCCTTCCTGTAGTTATATAACTTGGACATGCTAGGAGGTGTAGTTCCCTCCTGTAATTCTATAACATGGACATGCTGGGATTTGTTGTTCCCTCCTTTAATTCTATAACATGGACATGCTTGGAGGTTAGTTCCCGCCTGTAATTATAGAACATGGACATGCTGGAAGTTGTAGTTCCTGCTGTAATTCTATAAAATGGACATGCTGGGTGGTGTAGTTCTCTCCCGTAGTTATATAACATGGACATGCTGGGAGTTGTAGTTCCCTCCTGTAATTCTGTAACATGGACATGCTGGGAGGTGCAGTTCCCTCCTGCAGTTATATAACATGGACAGGCTGTGTGTATGTGTTGTCTGTTTATGTGTGTGTGTATATGGCTGTACGCTGTGTGTACATGTCATCTGTGTATATGTGTGTGTGTATTCTCTCTCTGTCTCTCTTTCCCCCCCTTCCCCCAGAGAAAACATGAGTCTTTTAAATAAACAGATTTTTGCACTATATCTGACCTGTTCTTTCTTTGCTTCAATATCTTCGTGACATCCTCCAGCATCTCACTGTGATCTTCCCCCCCCCCTGTTTTGCACCCCCCTTTTATGACCTTTGTTTATTTTGCCTATGTTAAGCTGTATCTTTTTTTTTTTTTATTGAGTGATCAAGGGGTTAGTCTTGCAACCCACCCCTTCACAGCTGAGTGCACTTGTATGTGTATATAGTGGGGCAACTAAAAGTCTGCACAAGACTTTTCGTCTGCACCATGTCAAGTATGTACCATATAAGTATGATGCATTGAATTAGGCCAGAATTGGGCCGGAAGTGACCGGAAGGTAACAGCATACATAGGCAATGTAAACAATGTTTATGTTTCTATTCACCTTCACCCCTATAATACTTCACTTTTTACTGCCCCCTCTGATCCCTAAAGCCAGTAATGAACTATTCATCTCTCCCTCCATCCTCCCCACCCATCTTACCTTCCCTTCAGATACTTTCCTCCACATTTCACCCAGTGTCTCCAGACACACACGTCCATCTCATGGCCTCTCCTGCTCCCACTTACTAACACTCTCATTGCTTCTCCTCACTGCTGGGGATATTGCTTCAAATCCTGGTCCTCCTCACCACATCCCTATTGTCACTTCAAACCCTCTTCAACAACCTAACACAAATTTCCGCAACCTCGCAAACCTCATACCCATTCACCCAGCCCCCGCTCCTCCAGTCCCACTAACAGGAGCTCTATGGAACGCTCGCTCTGTCTGCAACAAACTATCCTACATTCATGATCTGTTCATCACTAATAAACTCTCCTTCCTCGCCATCACAGAAACCTGGCTCACCCCCTCTGACACTGCCTCTCCTGCTGCACTTTCTTATGGCGGTCTCCAACTCTCTCACACTCCCCGCCCCACTAACAAGCATGGTGGAGGAGTTGGTTTTCTCCTGTCCGACCAATGCTCCTTTACACCAATTCCACTACCACCCTCTGTCACGCTCCCATCTTTTGAGGTGCACTCCGTATGCATCTACGCCCCCTCCAACCTTCAGCTGGCTGTCATTTACCGCCCTCCAGGGCCAGCCACTGCCTTTTTTGACCATTTCACCACCTGGCTACTACACTTCCTTTCCACCGACATCCCCACCATCATCATGGGTGATTTCAATATCCCCATTGACACTTCCCACTCATCTGTCTCCAAACTTCTAACACTCGCTTCCTCCTTCGGCCTCACCCAATGGTCTTCTGCAGCTACTCACAAAGATGGCCACACGCTGGACCTCATCTTCACTCGCCTCTGTTCCCTATCTAACCTCTCTAACTCACCTCTTCCCCTGTCTGATCACAACCTACTCACATTCTCTTCCCTCTCTTCTCCAAGTACACAACCCCCCCTCCACAAATTTTCACACCCTCGCAGAAATATCAAACACATTGATTTACACGCCCTTTCTCAGTCCCTTCTCCCCCTCACAGTCATTGCATTTCTACATGATGCAGATGCCGCTGCAACTTTATACAACACTACAATCTCTGCAGCTCTCGAATCAGCTGCCCCCCTCACACACACCAAAACCCGCACAATCAACAGGCAACCCTGGCACACAAGGCAGACTAAAGAACTAAGACGGGCTTCCAGAATTGCTGAGCGCAGATGGAAGAGGTCTCATTCCACTGAGCACTTCATTGCATATAAAGAGTCCCTCACCACTTTCAAGTCCACACTCACTGCTGCAAAACAAACCTACTTCTCATCCCTCATATCTTCTCTCTCTCACAACCCTAAACAGCTATTCAACACTTTCAATTCTCTCCTCTGTCCTCCGGCACCACCTCCCTCTCCTCTCCTCCCAGCTGAAGACTTTGCCTCTTTCTTCAAGCGGAAGATTGACAACATCAGAGCAAGCTTTGGCCCACAATCCCCACAGCCCCTCATCATAGCTACTCATCCCTCTTCCTCCAAATCCAGCTTCTCCACCATGGCAGAAAACAATCTCTACACTCTACTCTCAAGATCACATTTAACCACCTGTGCACTGGATCCGCTCCCATCGCACCTCATCCCCAACATCACCGCAGTCCTCATCCCAGCCCTAACCCATCTCTTCAACCTATCACTAGCAAGTGGTGTATTCCCTTCATGCTTTAAACATGCCTCTATTACACCCATCCTCAAAAAGCCCTCCCTTGACCCATCCTCTGTGTCAAACTATCGCCCCATATCCCTTCTCCCCTACGCCTCAAAACTACTGGAACAGCATGTTCATCTTGAATTGTCCTCATACCTCTCCTCCTGCTCCCTCTTTGACCGGCTTCAATCTGGCTTCCGACCACATCATTCTACCGAAACTGCCCTAACCAAAGTCACCAATGATCTACTAACCGCCAAAGCCAAGCGACACTACTCTATCCTCCTCCTCCTGGACCTGTCCTCTGCCTTCGACACAGTAGACCATTCCCTCCTACTACAGAGTCTCTCATCTCTGGGCATCACAGACTTGGCCCTATCTTGGATCTCCTCATACCTAACCGACCGAACTTTCAGCGTCTCCCATTCTCACACCACTTCCTCATCTCGCCCCCTATCTGTCGGTGTCCCTCAAGGCTCAGTTCTTGGACCCCTGCTGTTCTCCATCTATACCTTCGGCTTGGGACAGCTCATAGAGTCCCACAGCTTCCAGTATCATCTCTATGCCGATGACACACAGATCTACCTCTCTGGACCTGACATTACCTCTCTACTAACCAAAATACCACAATGTCTCTCTGCTATTTCATCCTTCTTCTCTGCACGATTCCTAAAACTTAACATGGACAAAACAGAGTTTATTGTCTTTCCTCCTCCTCACTCATCTCCTCCAAGAAGCCTTTCCATCAAACTTGATGGTTGCTCACTCACCCCAGTCTCACAAGCTCGTTGCCTTGGAGTGACCCTCGACTCTGCTCTATCCTTCAAGCCACACATCCAAGCCCTCTTCAACTCATGCCGATTACAACTCAAAAATATCTCCCTGATCCGTGCTTTCCTTAACCAAGAATCTGCAAAAACATTAGTGCATGCCCTCATCATCTCCCGCCTCGACTACTGCAACCTCCTACTCTCTGGCCTACCTTCCAACACTCTTGCACCCCTCCAATCTATCCTAAACTCTGCGGCCCGCTTAATCCACCTCTCCCCTCGCTACTCCCCAGCCTTGCCACTCTGCCAATCCCTTCACTGGCTTCCCATCGCCCAACGACTCCAGTTCAAAACATTAACCATGACATACAAAGCCATGCACAACCTGTCTCCTCCCTACATCTGTGACCTAGTCTCCCGGTACCTACCTGCACGCAACCTTAGATCCTCACAAGATCTCCTTCTCTGCTCCTCTCTTATCTCCTCTTCCCACAATCGTGTACAAGATTTCTCCCGTGCATCCCCCATACTCTGGAACGCTCTACCTCAGCACATCAGACTCTCCACTACCGTGGAAAGCTTCAAGAGGAACCTCAAGACCCACCTCTTCCAACAAGCCTACAACCTACAATAGCCCTCAGTCCAGTAGACCACTGCACAACCAGCTCTGTCCTCACCTATTGTACCATCACCAATTTCCTGTAGACTGTGAGCCCTCGCGGGCAGGGTCCTCTCTCCTCCTATACCAGTCTGTCTTGTACTGTTAATGATTGTTGTACGTATACCCTCTTTCACTTGTAAAGCGCCATGGAATAAATGGCGCTATAATAATGAATAATAATAATAATTTTCTATATTTACCTGTATCCAGCGATGCTGTCTCCGGCTCTGCTGTCACCCGCTCCTGACCGTCGCTCATTATACTCACTGACTATTCACTTTCTTGAGGAGCAGGAAGCAGGAGCAGCCCTGGAGACTTCAGTGCCGGGGACCGCATCACTGGGGACAGGTGAGTGTGTGTGTGTGTGTGTGTGTGTGTATGTGTGCGCTTCAGTTCATGTCACAACTGCGGACTGGACGGACTGAACTCCGGAGCTCAGGTGACAACTTTAGCGTTCACCCCGGCCTGTCCGCAGCTGCCATGTGGCATATATGTCTGCTGTGTGTGTGTGTGTGTGTGTGTGTGTGTGTTTGTGTGTAGTGAGGATCTGGAAGCCAGAGCTTTATGGGCACAGCATCGGGGACTCACCGGAAGCTGCGGTGACGTGCATCTCACTGCGCCTGCGCAACTGATAGTGGTGTGGTGCATGCTGAAATAGGGTTACAGAAACTGCCGATTATGTATGTAGATAGACCATGTCATGGTAATACATGTTTAGGAAAGGCTATGTCCCCATATAGCTTGAATGCTGCATTTTTTGTTGTGTTTTCTAGTTTACATATGGATATGTTTTTATGAAAAGTTATGCCAACTTTTTGCTTAATGGAGTTATCAAGAACCTTTTTTTCCCCTATGGGGCTAAGCACTTATCAACAGGTAGTTGATAACTCCCTGCATGTGCTGCCCTGTGACGATCTCTCCCAGCTCAAAGCAGTCATGGTCTCTTGCTTCCTGTGATGCAGAGCAGTTCCTTGTCTTCTGACTGCTTTTGACAGGGTTTCAGTACTGTGATCTTGTTGATTCACATCCAGCTCATCTTAAAGGGTTATTCCCATTTCCAAGAACCTATACCAATATGTAGTAGGCATAATAATATCAGCAAATACCTCTAATTAGAAATGTAGTATAGTCATACCTCCCAACATTTAAAGATGAGAAAGAGGGACAAAGTCCGCTGTAGCGCGCCGTGGAAGTTTTCGAACATGCCCCTAACAACACCCATTTTGCAATCTGTCACGCCCACATCCAATCCTTTTCAGCACTGCTGATCACATTGTTTAAGGCTTTGTGCCCATGATCAGTGTTTGCAGCATTTTGGATGTAGTGTGTTTTTGCTGTGTCCAAAATGCTGCGTTGTACAGTACAAGCACAGTGGATGGATTTCTAGAAATCCCGTGCCCACTGTGCTTGTTTTTTCTGCAGCAAACACTGACCTGCGGAGCATCTTTCCAGACTGCAGCATATCAATTGTTTGCTGCAGTTGCATGCGTCCTCCGTAGGGAGAACACAGCAGGAGACCGCAGCACACTGAACCCTGATCGTGGGTACAGGCAGCTGCATAATCCTGCAGAGGAGACTTGCAGGTCAGGACCCGCTGCCTCCAGGACACAGCGAGTCCTGATCATGGGCACAGGCAGCTGCTGTCTCCTGCGTTCTCCTGCGGAGGAGACGTGCAGCCCCGCAGGTCAGGACGCGCTGCCTCCAGGACACAGTGAGTCCTGATCGTGGGCACAGGCATACGCACATATACGGTACATATTTGAAGACAAATTCCCTAAAATACATATAAACAGACAAATCTATACACAGTCATCTACACTGATATACATAGATATATACATTATACATATACACACATTGGAGGTAATAATATGGGGAAACCGGCAGCAGCCGCACTCACCTACAACGCTTGTCTCTGTCCAGCTCCTCCTCGGCATGTGATCACTTGGCATCACTTTAACAGACCTAGCCACGCACAGTGCACACTGACACCGCTGTATATGTGTAGTGGGTGCTCATAACCCCTACTAAAGGACCGGAAATGTTGTTAATAAAAATGTTGTATTTCTTTTAATATTGTATTGTATTGCAATGTTAGGGCACCCCCTAGTGGCCGGGTGGGACGGCTGTTGCCACCGGGGAAGGAGGAGTCGGCTGGATGTCTAGGGAAGGTCTGTGTGTGTGTGCAGGAGTGGGATCCGGGACAGCAGTGTGTGAACACTGGTGGCAGTGTGCGTGAGCGGAACATCAGGGGACGCCGGAGCAACGGAGGGGAACGTAACCTCAAGGTCAGAAATCCGCTGGTGTGGGTCCGGTATGTGCTTGACCTAGGAGTGGGAGCCCGGAGAAGCGGAGTACCCAGGGCATATCCCCACCAGAGGGCGCGTTTGGGCAGGTTGTCCCCAGCTCCACAGAAAGTTGCCGGATTCTGCTGACCGGATTATTTTGTGCAAATAAATGTCATCTTTTATTATAACCAGCCTTTGCCTGAAGACTGTGCATCATCCGGCGAAGGCACCGTCACACACTGTCCCACCAAGCTAGTCCCCGACATTGAAGGAGTGATGAAGCCAGGGGGTTGCCTTGAATTCACTGCTGCCACGACTACACAGCCAGAGGCCTCCCTGGCTCATCACTTCATATGTATCACAAGGAAGGATGGGGGTTTTATATACATAATATGTACACACCATATATATACAGTATATATCACAGGAGGGGCTGGGGGCTACAGTATATATATCACAGGAGGGGCTGGGGGCTACAGTATATACAGCACAGGAGGGGCTGGGGGCTACAGTATATACAGCACAGGAGGGGCTGGGGGCTACAGTATATACAGCACAGGAGGGGCTGGGGGCTACAGTATATACAGCACAGTGGGGCTGGGGTTATAATATATACATCACAGGAGGGTCTTGGGGCATAGACAGTACTTGAGGGGGCATACATATTAGGCCTGTTTCAGATGTCAGTGATTCTGGTATGTATGTGCTAGTTTTTATACGTACCAGAATCACTGACCTATGCAGACCCATTATAATCAATAGGTCTGCACACACATCAGTGATTTTTCACTGATCGTGTCTCCGTGCGGTGTACATGCGTATCCGTGATTGCCGCACAGAAACATGTCCGTTTTTTTCTGGCATCACTGATGTCCCACGGACCACACTATGTTGTGATCCGTGAAACACGTACCAGAAAAACACGGACATTTAAAATAAAAAGCTTTTTCAACTCACCTTCTCCAGCGAAGCTGAGTTCGGCAGCTGCTCTCTGCTTCTTCCTGCCTGGTTCATTATGGCATGCATATTCATTTATGCAGCCAGAGCCGACCCGGAAGTAGCTGCAGAGGTGAGAGAGCGGTGGCTGGATGCTGAATCGCGGGACTTTTCAGCACCACGGAGAGCAGGAGCGGGGGCAGGTGAGTATATGTCCATGTGCAATCACGGAGTATGGATCACGTATCACGGATTGCACATGGACAACTACTGTGTGCCGTGAATCATGGAGTATGAAGGGACATATGCGTGTTTAACATGTCAGTGAAGAACGTCTGTGTTTTTCACTGAGGGCCATACACGTTACTAAGGGTTATACACATTACTAGGGGAAATGCACTTTACTGTGGGGTATACAAATTACTGGTAGCATAGATATTACTAAAGGGCATATAGCTCTGGTGTTGGGGCTTATACAGCTCTGGGGGCACATACAGCTCCGATGGGGGGACTGGGGGCATACAGATCTGGTGGGAGGGGGCTGGGGGCATACAGATCTGGTGGGAGGGGGCTGGGGGCATACAGATCTGGTGAGGGGGCTAGGGGGCATACAGAACCGGTGAGCGGGGGTGGCTGGAGGCATATAGCTCTGGTGTGGTGAGGAGAAGGCTGAGGTATACAAATCTGGTGAGGGGGGCTGGGGGATACAGATCTGGTGGGAGGGGCTAGGGTGCATAAAGATCTGGTGAGGGGGCTGGGAGGCATACAGATCTGGTGTGGGGGCTGGGGGCATACAGATCTGGTGTGGGGGCTGGGGGGCATACAAATCTGGTGTAGGGGCTGGGGGGCATACAAATCTGGTGTGGGGGCTGGGGGGCATACAGGTCTGGTGAGGGGAGGTGGCTGGCGGCATATAGATCTGGTGAGGAGAGGGCTGGGGCATACAGATCTGGTGAGGGGGCCATACAGATCTGTTGAGGGGGGTGACTGGAGGCATATAGATCTGGTGAGGAGGGGGCTGGGGCATACAGCTCTCGGTAGGTGGGGGTCACATACAGCGTTCCTTGGTGCTGCAGCTCCTTTCCCTCCAGTCTCTTCATCTGTGGACAGAGCTCAGCATGTCACGTGGTAGCTCCGCCCACAGATGCACTTCCGTACACAAGCAGCCCAGCTGAGAGCAGTGCACTGGGCTGCAGGTGGTGGATTTAAAGCTCCGGCAGCCAGGAAAGTGCTGCTGCCGCCGACCCATAATAGCGGCAGCACACAAAGCCAGAGCAGTGAAGTAGCGCTCGGCTCTGCTCATGTGGATAGGAGGGGAAGAAAGTCAGATGGGGAGAGAGCGGGTGGGCGGAGCCATGGGACACATGGCTCACGATCGTGACACCGGGACACCCGCTCAAATCCGGTACAGTCCCGCTGTATCCGGGACAGTTGGGAGGTATGAGTATAGTTCTCCTGTCTCTTACCTCATGTGTAAAGCATTGCAGCTCAGGTTTCCATGGTTATGACCACAAGCAACTAACTGTCACTATATGAGTGGATGTAATCAAGGATAACTAAGCTGCAATGCAATGCACATGAGGTAAGAGATATGGTTATATCAAATATTATATTTCTAGTTGTAGGTATTTTCTAATATTATTATTATTATTATTATTATTATTATTATTATTATTATTACACCTTCTACATATTGTGTTAGGATTTTAGAGATGGGAATAACCCTTTAACGTTACAGGGAGCTGGATGTGTTTCAACATAACATCTACAGTGATGGCCTGGAGCAGAGCAGAAGAGAAAGAACTGCTCTGTCGATGTGACTTCATAGCAAGCTGGAGAATCACTGCTTAAACTGGAAGAGATCATTACAGGGCAGCACAAGCAGGTAGTTAGCAACTACCTGTAACATAGGGGAAATTAGAAAATGTTTCCAATGAAAACCCCTTTAAACACACTGTTCAGTATCAGTTTTTCTGCATGTCATAATGCATAACAAAAGAACACTGCTTAAAGAGGTGGTTCACTACTCAGCATAGTGGCCACACTTTGATTTAAACCTCATAAAAAAGGCTTTTTTCAAATACTGTATGGTCAATTGTGCTCCTGAGTGGTGCTATTGCGGTCCACTCATCCCCATTAGTTGACCCCCGGGCTCCGTGACATCTGACATCCGGTGATGCCACGTCAACTTCCAGCTGACACAACATCAACGAGACGGGCTCCAGTCTTCCTGAGTGGCTGGGCTGTGGGCGGAGTTTCACCGCATATCACAGCTCAGCATCACTTCTGCTTGCGGTGCCCTGCTGTTAAAGAGAGCATGTGCGAGATGATGGGCTGTGACGAGCGGTGAAACTCCACCCACAGCCCAGTCACTCAGGGAGACTGGGGCAGGCCACGGTGATGTCAGGTCAACTATAAGTTGACGTAGCATCACCAGATCCCAGAGGTCACGGAGCCTGGGAATCACCTGATGGGGATGAGGGGACCAAAATAGCACCACTCAAAGGCATAATTGACCAAACAAGGTATTTGAAAAAAGCCTTCTGTATGAAGTTGAAATGGATGTGTGGCCACTATGCTGAGTAGTGAACCACCCCTCTAACATCTGCACCAAAAACAAATAAAAATGCAGCATAATCCCAAGAGTCAGAAAAGATTAGTATTGCGTATTTTGGTGCAGACAACTAAATTAGAAACGCAAACGAAAAAAAGCAGCATTTTTGTACGTGAGAACATGGCCTCACAGTTGTTATGAAGAATAGTTTCACTAGATGGCGACCTTAGACTTCGTAGTAGACATTGCAAGTTAAAGTAATGTTTCATGTGGAAATGTCTAACAGTTTTAAAGGAGAAAGTCCTGTTCCTTTGTGAAAACCTGTTTTTAATATTTTTCTTTTTTAATGAGATATGGTTCCTGGACATTACAGGCTCAAAGTTAAGCTATGTTTATTGCTCATTCCAGTTCCAGTTTCTGTAATGTCTGGTGACTTTGTATAAATATAAAGGGGTATTCTCGTGATATGAAATGTGTATATTAGTTATATAGCATGAAAATATGCATGTTTGCAATAGACTTGCTTTTTTCTATCTGCTGCTATTCTTCCGCTTTAAAAGCTTTTATCTTAAATAGTTTATAGCTTATTCAAAACCAAGTGCCAGCTCAAAAACTGGATGCCATGTCGTTGTTTTTTATAGCGGAGAGCTTGTTGTAAGGGAGACCAACCATCAGAGCCTAGCAGAGTATGGGCATTAGTTACATAGTAGGCTGAAGAGTTAATTCTGGAGACCCCAGCCAGCTCTCTCCAGTCCACTGATTTATATAGAGCATCATTCCTCTGCCATCATGTCAGCTCCTGACTTGTTATCAGTCCTGCAACATTAGAAGTCTCAGCCCTCAACTATTGCTGCTCTCACTATTTCAAGCCTTATGCTTCTTCAAAGGCCCTGTTACTGCATCTTTATATACAAATATAGTGATTACATTGTAGCCTTCAGAACCGGCTACTGATAGCTAAATGTGTTAAAGTAGAACATTAAAGCTCAGCACAAGTTCTGCCAATGTCAGGTACTGTTACTGACCAGAACTGTCTCTCAAGGATGAGTGCCCACCTCTCATCGACAACGTAGTAATGAAACTGGAAAGCCATGGGCTATTGTTACAGTGACAACTTGCATATCTTCACAGCACCGCCCCACTCTCCATGGTCACCATGCATGATGCGGCTACTCCCCGTATTAGGTCTCTGGGCTGAGTTGCCTTTTGCAGCAGTTCCCTCCACTGCTGCTTCTGCATGTGGCTTCTATTTGGTCTTAGGGGGTCAGGGCCAGTCTCTGACGGTATTTCCCTGCTGTGTCCTCCACAGATTATATTCTTTGACCTATCCTTGGTGAGCAGGGTCTATTTTATGCATCTCCTCACTCCACTCCTTGCCCGAACGTGGTTCCTAGTCTGCTAGCACCTAGTTTATGCATTCTGCATCAAATGTGGATGCTATATGATAAGTTTGACCTTGGCCTTATAATTAGAGTATATAAAAAACACATTACTTCATATATGTTTCTTTATAATGCAGTTTAAGATTTAGAGTACAGAGCAATCTTACACTAACTTATGCTCTGATTCAGGCAGCAGCGCAGAAACTGCTTCAGAGGTGGATATTTTATGGAGTGATCTTATGGAGGAATCCATAGTTGCAGAAGTTGCATGCACAAATGAAGAAATTAGCCTTTATGTAGTGCTGGTAAATATTTTGGAATCCAGCAGCATGTTTTTCTAATTTAAATTGACCATGTAACGCTCGTTCAAAGTCACCTGTGGCAAGTAACAGGTGTGGGCAATGAGAAAATCACACCTGAAACCAGATAAAAGGGGAGAAGTTGACTCAAAATGCGTCTTGTATGTCTGTGTGTGCCACACTAAGCATGGTGAACAGAAAGAGAAGAGAATTGAGGACTTCAAAACCAAAAGGTTACAGGTTAATTTCCAGAAATCTTGATGTTCCTTTGTACACGGTGCACAAGATAATTAAGAAGTTTGCAACCCATGGCACTGTAGCTAATCTCCCTGGATGTGGAAAGTAGAAAAAAAATTGATGAAAGGTTGCAGTGGAAGATAGTTCTAATGGTGGATTAGCAGCCTCAATCAAGTTCCAAAGAAGTTCAAGTTTTCCTGCAGGCTCAGAGTGCTTCAGTGTCAGAGCGAAGTATCCATCACATTTTAATGAAGTGAAACGTTATGACATGAGACCTAAAGGAGCCCATTGGTGACACAGAAACATAAAAAGCTGGACTGCAGTTTGCTAAAATGTACATGAATAAGCCAAAAGCATTTTGGGTAAGCGTCTAGTGGACATATGAGACCAAGATACAGCTTTTTGATGAAGCATATCATTCTACTGTTTATTGAACATTTGTGGAGAGATTTTAAAATTGCTGTTGGGAGAAGGCTCCTTTGAAATATGGGAGACATGAAGCAATTTGCAAAAGAAGAGTCCAAAATTCCAGTTGGGAGGTGTAAGAAGCTTGTTGATTGTTAAAGGAAGCAATTAATTGCAGTTATTTATTCTAAAGGGCGTGCAATAAATATTAACCTGAGGGTAAACCAAAAACATATAATAACCCTTAAAATCATCAATTTGCCTGAGGGTGCCAGCAATTTTGTCCAGACCATTTTTGAAGTTTTGTGTGAAATTATGTCCAATTTACCTTTTTTCTCAGATTTTTTTGTGGTGTTCCAATACACACAAAGGAAATAAGCATGTGTATGATAAAACGTGTAATTTACAATAATATTCTGGGAGAAAAACTTTATTTTCTAGAACAATTTCAAGGGTGTCAACACTTTCGTCCATGACTGTATATGCATATGGGTATTCATGTTATCAGAACAAATTCAGAAATAAATCTAAAAGCACATAAAAGTAAAATCTTTATTTCAACTTTTTTACACACAATTTAGGAAAACTGCATTTTTCAACATTTTTTTTACTTTTTTGTATAAATTATAACCAGGATCCGGTTTCTAAAATCCGGTTCTGGGATGGATTCCGGTCCCTATGTAAGTCTATGGGTAAAAGAATCTGGCGATTAAAAATGGTGCTGGAAGGGATAGGGGGATAGGAGCAGGTGCGCTGTACTTGCCGTAGCTCCGGCATGGCTGTGCGCTGCTCCCAGGCCTTGCATTCACTTCCTGGGCTGCTAATTTACGCTAATCTATATGTACTGCTTTCCCCACCCACCGGCGCCTGTTATTGGTGGCAGTCAGACTCGCTCCCACCCTGAGTGGCAGCATGTCAGGCGCCAGGACGGCCGGTGGCCGGGTGAAGCAGTGCAACTGTCTGCGGGTCAGTATTGTGGTATAAAAGTAAATAAATAAAACAATTGGCATAGAGTCCCCCTGTATTATGATACCCAGCACAGATAAAGCCCACATCTACAGGCTGCAGCCTCCAGCTATGCGCTCATCTTGGCTGTGTATCAAAATAAGAGGAACCGCATGTGTCTTTTTTTTAACTATTTAAATAAATACTTAAAAAAAACGGCATTCGGTTCCCCCCAATTTTGATACCCAGCTATGATAAAGCTCAACAGCTTGTGGCTGGTATTCTCAGCCTGGGGAGTCCCATGATTATTGAGCCAGGTAAATCGCTGGTCTTGTCACATCTAATGGATGAGACAATTCCGGGGCAGCTGTAGGCATGGAACTCCCCAGGCTGAGAATACCAGCCCCCAGCCATTGGGCTTTATCATGGCTTGGTATCAAAATTGTGGGGGACCACATACCGTTTTTTTAAATTATTTATTTAAATAATTAAAAAAAAAATGCCACATGGTGTTCCTCTTATTTTGATACACAGCCAAGATAGGCACATGGCTGGGGCCTGCAGCCTATAGCCGAAGGCTATATCCGTGCTGGGTATGATGATATGGGGGGGCCTTACTCCAATTGTTTTAGTTATTTATTTTTATACAACGATACTGATCCACAGGCAGTTGCACTGCTTTCCCCGCTCACCGGCAGTCCTGTGAATTGGATGCAGTCAGACACTGTCACACAGGCTGGGGGCGCATCTGACTGCAACCAATCACAGATTCCAGGAAAAGCTGTGCACATGGATAAGCAATGATGAGCGGCTCAGAAGGTGAAGGAGAGGCTGCGGAAGCAGTGTACAGCTGCAACGGAGCCTTGGTAAGTATTAAGAGCTCACTTCATTCTTATTTTCTTTATGTTTCCTTTATTTTTTTTTTAATTTCCTTAGTGCTGGATCCGGATCAATATCTGAAATTCCGGGCCCAGGCGCCTTGGAAGCCACACAGATCTGGACTTTTACAGTCCGGGTCCGCCCATCACTAATTATGATGACAAAACAACACAAAAAAATGTCCCCTATAATCTATTTCATCCTTTATCTCTTGACAAAAAACAATATCCAACTCAAGGTGATATATTACATTTCATTCAATTACATATATTTTCAAGTTGTAACTTGTTGCATAAAGGCATAGCAAAATTACTAAATTTGCTTTGGTGATCAAGGCTCAAAATGCAGGGGAAGGGGTTCAATAAAAAGTAATGTTTTATATGTTTACCTTTTAGTAACTTTTTTTCATATGTTTATTTGGATATAATAAAACTTCAATACTTTTCTTCTAAACAATAGATTACAAAATTAAATTTACCCCTGCATTAATAATGAAAAACACATACACAAAACTATGAGCCTGTTTCATCAAGACCGCCATTGTTTACAAACGATTCTGTCTGCACTTTGCCACTAATATTACTCTAGTTCCTGGTGGAGTAAGATTTGAGGCATAGCAAATGCCGCCAGTCATCATGAAGCTGACGAGCAGTGGTTATCACGCCCCTCTTCCACGCCAGCTTTGCCCACTTCTTGAGAGCTAGAAAATGTCTCAGCATTAGTTATGGGCGGTCTGTAAAAGTCCGGATCCGCGCGGTTTCAAAAGGACCTAAGTGCTGGACTCGGGCCCTGAGTTTTCAGTGAACTCCGGGTAATGATCCGGATCCGGCAACTTGGGAAATAGAAAAAAAAATAAAGGAAAAATAAAGAAAACAAGAATAAATCAAGCGTGTTATACTTACTGAGTCTTCGACGCAGATTTAACTGCTTCCGGGGCGGCTCATTATTGCTCATCCATATGCACTGCTTTCCCCACACACTGACAGTCACCGCATCTCTGATTGGTTGCAGTCAGACAGTGCCCCCACCCTGTGTAACAGGTTACTTGCGATCACAGTTGGAGTGCCGTAGGAACTTCCAACTGTGACCGTAAACAACCTGAGTGACGTCACCGCTTATTGTGTGGCTCAGCCTCTGCCTGAAGATCACAGCAGGTGGTCATGTTCTATAGCTGCTTGCTGTTAGTTCAGATGTAGCAGAGCCGACATTGTTGTGGGACCACATGTGGATTACGTTGGACTTGGTTGTTTTGGGGATAATAAAGGGGTGAAAGACTTTTTTTGTGTTTTAATTCAAATAAAACATTTTTTCAGTGTTTGTGTTTATTTCTTATTACTTACAGATTAGTAAATGGGGGGTCTCAGACGACTGCCATTAGTAAACTAGGGCGTAGTGTCAGCGGTGGGCTGTTATTAACTTCTTTTTACCCTGATTGCCACTGCACCAGGACAATCGGGATGAGTCAGGTAAAGTGCCGGGATTGTCACATCTAATGGATGCAAGAATCCTGGGCGGCTGCAAGCTGCTATTTTTAGGCTGGGAGACCAATAAGCATGGGTCTCCCCAGCATGACAATACCAGACCCTAGCTGTCGGATTTATCTAGGCTGAGTATCAAAGCCGTATGCTATATCTGTGCTGGGTATCATAACATGGGGGGATGCTACGCCAATTTTTTTTCATTTATTTTTACACCACGATAGTGACCAGCAGACAGGGTCTGTGATTGTTTGCCATCAGACATGCTGTCACTCAGGCTGGGGGCACATCTGACTGCAACCAATCACAGACTGCAGGACTAAAAGCAGTTACAGCGATGCTGGAGACTCTGTAAGTATAGCTTGCCTGCTCTAATCCCCCTATCCCTTCTATCACCATTTTTAAGCACCAGATTCTGGTCCTCAAATCCGGGATCAACTACGGCCCGGACCTGTTTTTTTTTTTTTTAATCCGATGAGACCCACCAATCCCAGATAACTGTGAGTAAGCCCCTCACTATTCAGTATGTCCAAAGTTGTAAAATTTTGCCCAACCTTGAGTTCTGTCAATATTATGTACTTTTAAGCTGTTTACTCCAGAATGCTAAAAAATATTTTATGAACAGTATATCAGAAAAGTGAGTACACCCCTCACAGTTTTGTAAATATTTTATTATATCTTTTCATTGGACAGTACTGAAGATATGACACTTTGATACAAAGTAGTCAGTGTACAGCTTGTATAACAGTGTCAATTTGGTGTGCCCTATAACCAACTCAACACACAACTATTAATGTCAAAACCACTGACAACAAAAGTGAGTACACTCCTAAGTTAAAATGGCCAAATTGTGCCCAAAGTGTCAATATTTTGTGTGGCCATCATTCTTTTCAAGCTTTGCCTTAACTCTCTTTGGCATAGATTTTACTAGCTTGCCATTGAAGTCTTCTTCCACTCCTCCATGATTATTATTATTTATTATTATAGCGCCATCAATTCCATGGCGCTTTACATGTGAAAGGGGTATACATAATAGGGGCAAGCACAATAATCATAAACAATACAAGGCACAGACTGGTACAGGAAGATAGAGGTCCCTGCCCGCGAGGGCTCACAGTCTACAAGGGATAGGTGAGGATACAGTAGGTGAGGGTAGAGCTGATTGTGCGGCGTTGTATCAGAATGAGGGTTATGATGACATCAGAGAGCTTGTGGATGTTAGAGGCCTTGCACTTCTCCACCTTTGAGATGCCCCACAGATGCTCAAAAAGGTTTAAGTTTGGAGACATGCTTTTCCAATCCAGCACCTTTAGCCTCAGTTTCTTTAGCAAGGCAGTGGTCATCTTGGATGTTTGTTTGGGGTCGTTACCATGTTGGAATACTGCCCTGTAGCCTAGTTTCCAAGAAGAGGGGATCAGTCTCTGATTCTATATGTCACAGTTTATGTTGCCATTCATGATTCCCTCAATGAACTGTAGTTCCCCACAGCTGGCAACACTCATGGAGCTTGACTGTTGGCAAGAAACACTTGTGTTTGTACTCTTCACCTACCGGTAGTTGCCACCACACACATTTATCAGCATCTGAACCAAATAGGTTTATCTTGGCCTCATCAGACCACAGGAAATGGCTCCAGTAATCTGTCACGCTCCCCGGGTCCTCTGCGCCGCTCCCCGGCTCACCTGCCACGCTCCCCGCTCTCCAGACTCCATTGCCCGCGCTTCCCAGGCCTCCTGGTCCCCGCTCCCGGCGCCCGTCGGCTTCCCAGCCCCTGCCCGGCTCTGCTGCGTCCTCCTCTCAGCTTCCTGCCCTGGCTTCTGGCACCCGGGCCGCGCGCATGCGCATTAGGGCGCGCGCGCGGTCACTGACCCTTTCTTAAAGGGCCAGTGTCCACTAACAGGAAATGATGCACTAAGGTACAGGGTATAAAGGGGTTTAATGTCCAAAGGGGCGGGGCCTGTTCTTCGTGTTTCCCAAGCTAGGAGTCAGGTCTCCTTGTGTTCCTGTGAGATACTTACCTCTCTCTCTTCTAGAGCCGATCCTGCATTGCCATCCGGTCCTGCTGTATCTCGAACCCCGAACGCTGCCTATCTGCCATCCTGACAGTCCGTACCATCTCTGTTCCCTGCGGTGACCCGTCATCTCGCTCCAACGGTTCCGGACCCCGCCTGACATCATCCCGGCTTCCGAACCTGAGCTCCGTCACCCAGACCACCATCAGTGACCCCGTGGTCCCAGGGACTTCTCCATTGTGCTCTAGTGCATGGACTGTCCTGCTACCTAAAGTGCTCCGGCTACCGGACTCCTTTCCCTCATCGGGGAGTTCGGCCCAGTGGATCCACCTCCCGGGTCTGCCCATCCATCTGGCCCTAACAGTAAGAACAGGCCATGGATCCCGCCGAAGCACTAGCGGCCTTGCATGAGGAACTCCAACGCCAGCGTGAAGTCCAGACCCGCATGCTGAACTTTATGACTTCCGTGGACGCCCGCTTGAACACGCTACATCCTCGGTCACATCTTCAGCGCCCCGGGTCTCCACTAGTCAATCCACGGCTCCCGCTCCCGTGGCAGCCTCCTCGGATGCTTCCAGACTTCGTTTGGCCTCACCACCCCGGTACGCCGGAGATCCCAAGACCTGCAGGGGGTTTTTAAACCAATGCTCCCTCCATTTCACGCAGCTGCCGCATTTGTTTGCCTCCGACCAAGCCAAGGTCGCCTTCATAATGTCTCATCTGGAGGGCGAGGCACTGGCGTGGATGAACCCCTTGTGGGAGAAGGAGGACCCTATGACCAAGAACCTCCAGGAGTTTCTGCAGGCCTTTCGCGGCACCTTTGACGAGCCTGGACGCGCCTCCGCGTCTGCTTCATCTCTTCTCCGGTTACGTCAGGGAACTCTGACGGTGGGTCAATACGCCATCCGTTTCCGCACCTTGGCTTCGGAACTCGGGTGGAATAACGAGGCCCTAACCGCCGCCTTCTGGGAAGGACTCTCGGGTCGAATCAAAGATGAGCTGGCTGGTCGTGACGTACCGTCCACCCTGGACGCCCTGATTACCCTAGCGACTCGAGTGGACATTCGCTTTCAGGAGCGGTCCAAAGAGATGTCCCGTGAGAGACGTCCAGTACGGCATTCCTCTCCTCCACAGAAGCCCGCCGTACTCCAGTCAACGGCCTCTGGTGTCTCCGTCCATGAGCCCATGCAGATCGACCGTGTGCGGCAGTCTGAACAACGTCGAGCAGAGCGGCTCGCCAAGGGCCTCTGCTTCTACTGCGGAGAGGGCACACACCTGCTACGCTCCTGTCCAGAGAGGCCGGGAAACTCCAAAGCCTAGGGTTGGTAGGAGAGGCCACCCTAGGTGCTGAGACTCTCTCAGACCCGGTTACATGGACTGTGCAAGTGACAACGGGAGAGGCGCGGTTCACGGCTGAGGCGTACCTCGATTCTGGAGCAGCAGGCAATTTCATCCAGCAGGCCACGGTGGACAAGTACCAGGTGCCTGTTACTCCACTCGCCAAACCTCTTGTGATTGCCTCTGTGGATGGGAGACCCCTCTCTGACACCATCTCCTGGATCACCAAGCCGCTTGAACTGCGTATCGGTGCTCTGCACACCGAGAACATCGCTCTCTACGTCCTCCCACACATGTCACATCAAATCCTGCTGGGCCTTCCATGGTTGCGGACACACAAACCCTCAGTCAGCTGGGGCACTGGTGATATCACTCGATGGGGGTCTTCTTGCCATGAGAACTGTCTGAAGACCATACAACCCATCCGGCGACCTCCGGTTCCAGAGTCCCTACCGGGACTGCCCTCAGCCTATTGGTCCTTCGCGGACGTCTTTGATAAGAAGGAGTCAGAGGTACTTCCGCCACATCGTCCTTACGATTGTGCCATTGACCTGCTCCCGGGAACTACACCACCTCGAGGACGGATATATCCACTGTCTCCAGCCGAAACAAGGGCCATGTCTACGTACATCACAGAGAGCCTGGCTAGGGGATTCATTCGGAGATCCTCCTCTCCTGCTGGAGCAGGCTTCTTCTTCGTAAAGAAGAAAGAGGGCGACCTACGCCCATGCATAGACTACCGGGGATTGAACCAAATCACCGTAAAAAACAAGTACCCCCTGCCGCTCATCCCCGAATTGTTTGATCGGCTCAGAGGAGCTCGTGTGTTCACCAAGTTGGATCTTCGGGGTGCCTACAACCTGGTCCGTATCCGCTCGGGGGACGAATGGAAGACCGCGTTTAACACTCGCGATGGGCACTATGAATATTGCGTGATGCCCTTCGGCCTGTGTAACGCACCAGCAGTCTTCCAAGAATTAGTGAACGACGTGTTCCGGGACCTTCTCTACGTCTGTGTGGTGGTATATCTGGATGACATCCTTGTCTTCTCTCCGGACCTCCAGACCCACCGAGAGAACGTGCAACTGGTTCTACATAGACTGAGGGAGAATCGTCTGTACGCCAAGTACGAGAAGTGTGTCTTCGAACAGTCTTCTCTCCCCTTCCTGGGTTACCTCATCACCGATACCGGACTGCAGATGGATCCAAAGAAGGTCTCTTCCATTCTCAACTGGCCTCCTCCTTCTGGACTGAAGGCAATCCAACGCTTTCTGGGATTCGCCAACTATTACCGCCAGTTCATTCCTCACTTCTCTGCTCTGACTGCTCCTCTCTCCGCCTTGACCAAGAAGGGGGCTAATCCAAAGGACTGGTCACCTGCGGCCGACGCCGCGTTTGGCTCTCTAAAGCGAGCCTTTGCCTCCTCTCCTGTACTCCACCGTCCAGAGTTAAACCGCCAGTTCACCTTGGAGGTGGATGCCTCCTCCTCGGGAGCCGGAGCAGTGCTCATGCAGAAGTCCTCCTCCGGGAAGATGGTGACTTGCGGTTTCTTCTCCAAGAGCTTCTCCGCGCCTGAACGCAATTACACCATCGGTGACCGAGAGCTATTGGCAGTCAAACTGGCTCTGGAGGAATGGCGCTATCTTCTGGAGGGAGCAGTGTACCCCGTCATTATTTACACGGACCACAAAAACCTGGAATACCTGCGGTCTGCTCAGCGACTGAACCCACGGCAAGCCAGGTGGTCCTTATTCTTTGCCAGGTTCGACTTCCAGCTCCATTTCCGACCTGCGGACAAGAATGTACGCGCTGATGCCTTGTCTAGGTCTTTCATGCCCATGGAGCAAGAGGAGGAGACATCCCAACCCATCATCTGTCCAAGTAAGATTATTCCGGTGGCTCCTGTCACCCTGGCCCAGATACCGCCCGGGAAGACCTATGTCTCTGAGACTGACAGGCAAAAAGTGTTACACTGGGGCCATGCCTCGAAAACAGCCGGTCATGCTGGTCAGAAGAGAACATGGAGTGCAATTGTACGTCATTACTGGTGGCCATCCCTTCGCACGGACGTCGCCTCTTTTGTCTCTGCCTGCTCCTCTTGTGCCAGGAACAAGACGCCCAAACACCTGCCATATGGCCGTCTTCTGCCTCTGCCTATACCCTCAGTTCCCTGGCAACACATTGCGATGGACTTTATTACGGACTTGCCATTGTCCTCCGGACACACAGTCATATGGGTCGTGGTGGATTGGTTCTCTAAAATGGCCCATTTCGTCCCTATGGCTGGACTGCCCTCTGCCCAGGAACTCGCTGACGCCTATATACATCACATCTTCCGCTTGCATGGCTTTCCATCACACATTGTGTCCGACAGAGGAACTCAGTTCACCTCCCGCTTCTGGAGGGCTCTCTGTAAACATCTGGGAGTAACTCTGGACTTTTCTTCTGCCTACCATCCTCAGTCGAACGGCCAAGTGGAACGGGTCAATCAGATATTGACCTCTTTCTTACGTCACTACGTCAATGCCCATCATGACGATTGGTCCACGATTCTTCCTTGGGCTGAATTCTCCCATAATCACCACGTCAGTGAGTCCTCCTCCAGTTCTCCCTTTCATGTCGTCTACGGACTTCAGCCGTCTGTCCCATTACCTGTATCCTCTTCCTCGGATATCCCTGCTGCTGATGCAGTACTCCGTGACTTTACAACCATTTGGGACTCAGTCAAGGCGTCCCTTGCACGTGCATCTCTGCGGATGAAGAGACACGCGGACAAGAGACGTCTGGATCCTCCATGTTTCTCTCCAGGAGATCTCGTCTGGCTTGCTTCTAAGTACGTCCGATTGAAGTTACCATCCTACAAGCTGGGACCTCGCTACATCGGACCGTTTAAAATCCTCGGCAAGATCAATGAGGTCTCCTACAAACTGCAGCTCCCGGCCACGATGAGGATACCCAACTCCTTCCACGTCTCTCTGCTCAAGCCGGTTGTCCTTGGTCCCTTCTCCGCTGCTGCCAGTCCGGCTCCTCCTCCTATTGCTGAGGACGACATCTATGCGGTAAGAGATATCGTGGCAATGAAGACCGTACGAGGTCGACAGTTCTTCCTGGTGGACTGGGCAGGGTATGGTCCTGAGGATAGGTCCTGGGAGCCCAGGGAGAATGTGGGCACTCCTCTGATCCGTGCCTTCCTGTCCCGGTTGCGGGGACGGGGAGGGGGGCGGGGGGGGGGGTACTGTCACGCTCCCCGGGTCCTCTGCTCCGCTCCCCGGCTCACCTGCCACGCTCCCCGCTCTCCAGCCTCCATTGCCCGCGCTTCCCAGGCCCCCTGGTCCCCGCTCCCGGCGCTCGTCGGCTTCCCAGCCCCTGCCCGGCTCTGCTGCGTCCTCCTCTCAGCTTCCTGCCCTGGCTTCTGGCACCCGGGCCGCGCGCATGCGCATTAGGGCGCGCGCGCGGTCACTGACCCTTTCTTAAAGGGCCAGTGTCCACTAACAGGAAATGATGCACTAAGGTACAGGGCATAAAGGGGTTTAATGTCCAAGGGGGCGGGGCCTGTTCTTCGTGTTTCCCAAGCTAGGAGTCAGGTCTCCTTGTGTTCCTGTGAGATACTTACCTCTCTCTCTTCTAGAGCCGATCCTGCATTGCCATCCGGTCCTGCTGTATCTCGAACCCCGAACGCTGCCTATCTGCCATCCTGACAGTCCATACCATCTCTGTTCCCTGCGGTGACCCGTCATCTCGCTCCAACGGTTCCGGACCCCGCCTGACATCATCCCGGCTTCCGAACCTGAGCTCCGTCACCCGGACCACCATCAGTGACCCCGTGGTCCCAGGGACTTCTCCATTGTGCTCTAGTGCACGGACTGTCCTGCTACCTAAAGTGCTCCGGCTACCGGACTCCTTTCCCTCATCGGGGAGTTCGGCCCAGTGGATCCACCTCCCGGGTCTGCCCATCCATCTGGCCCTAACATAATCCATGTCCCTAATTAGTCTGTTTGTTTTCAGCAAACTGCGTTTTTTGTTGTGCCCTATTTTTAGAAAAAGCTTCCAGTTTTGGACGAGAGCCATGCAGAAGAATTTGATGCAGTGTACAGCGTATCGTCTGAGCACTTACAGACTGACCCACCACCCCTTTAACCTCTGCAGCAATGCTGGCAGCACTCACACATCTATTTTGAAAAGACAACCTCTGGATATGACGCTGATCACTCAACTTCTTTGGTCGTCTATGATAAGGCCTGTTGTGAGTGGAACTTGTCTTGTTAGACCTCTGTATTGTTTTGGTCACTGTGCTGCAGCTCAATTTCACGGTGTTGTAATCTTCTTACAGCCTAGGCCGTGTTTATGTAGAGCAATAATTCTCTTTTCATATCCAGATAATTCTTTGCCATGAGGGGCTATGTTGAACCTTCAGTGACCAGTATGAGAGTGTGTGTGAACAACAACACCAAATTTAACAGCCCCGAGACTTTGTAACACTAATGAGTCACATGGCACTGGTAAGGGAAATTAATAGGCTATGTGCGCACATTGCGTTCTGCCATGACAAATATTCTGCAGCATTTTGTCACTGCATCTGCGTTTCAAAACGCAGCCGAAAAGCTGCGTTTTGGAATGTATTTTGAATGCAGAATGGATGCAGAATTCATGTGTTCTGGATGCTTGCTCTGCCATAGACAGAGTGGGAAAAACATCCAAAACGCACAAAAGAAGTGACATGTTGCTTTATAGAACGCATCAATTTTGTAAAAAATTTGGCATGCAAAACGCTGCGTTTTAAAACGCAACGTGCTCATGGAATTTGCTAAATTCTCATAGACTTTGCGGGGGATGCAGAACGCATGTGTTTACGCTGCAGATCAAAACGCTGTGTAAACGCATGAAAAGACACAACGTGTGCACATAGCCTAAAGCCTGCTTTACACGTTACAATTGTGCGATCGCATTTGCGATCGCACCCGCCCCCATCGTTTGAGCGGCACGGGCAATTTGTTGCCCATGTCGCACAAACCTGTAACCCCTCGTCACACGTACTTACCTTCCAAACGACCTCGCTGTGGGCGGCGAACATCCACTCCCTGAAGGGGGAGGGACGTTCTGTGTCACAACGACGTCACACAGCGGCCGGCCAATAGATGCAGAGGGGTGGAGATGAGTGGGACGTAAACATCCCGCCCACCTCCTTCCTTCCGCATTGCTGGCGGGACGCAGGTAAGCTATGTTTATCGTTCCCGGGGTGTCACACGGAGCGATCTGTGCTGCCTCGGGAACATTGAACAACCGGACGCTCGATTTTTAGAAAATGGGCGACGTGTCAACGATGAACGAGAAGGTGAGTATTTCTGCTCGTTCATAGCTGTCACACGCTACGATATCACTAACGATGCCGGATGTGCGTCGCTTACAACGTGACCCCGCCGACATCTCGATAGATATATTGTAGCGTGTAAAGCCCGCTTTAGGGCACAATTTGGCCATTTTCACTTAGGGGTGTCATCAGTTTTCTTGCCAGTGGTTTAGACATTAATGACTGTTGAGTTATTTAGAGAGCACGCCAGATTTACACTAGTATACAAGCTGTACACCGGCTACTTTACATTGTATCAAAGTGTCATATCTTCAGTGTGGTCCCATGAAAAGATACAATAAAGTGTTTACTAAAATGTAAGAGCTGTTCTCACTTTGTGATATACTGTATATCTTAATATTGCGATCTATTTAAGAATGTGCTTAATTCAGAAATAAAAGCCTTTACTTTTCTAATTGACTTTTCTCATTTTTAGGACTACTTCCTCGTGGCCATGTCATTGGAACGCTGTTAGGTACTGTTCAACATTTAGGTGTACATCCCTATAAACAATTTGTGGCAACATGTGCAAGTACCAGAGTCTTTATTCTTAATGCTCAGGTGAGTGGCTTTAAGATATAGTCAGAATGTAGATGTCTATTCTTTTAAAATAATTTCACAGTTTACATTGAGATTATGGCCGCCATACACATTGGATGAGTGTCCGGCACTAATTTCTGTTGGTTCTCCAATACAAAGGTGCACTTGGTTCAACAGAGCACTCCTGCTTTTTTGCCAATGCCAACCATTTCTGGCAGCTTATCTCCGGGAGCCAATACGATTTGCAATCTGAAAGCGGACATGTCAGATCGATATAGGACTCCCATACACATTAGACTGTTTGCCAACTTTAGTCTTATGTGTATGTTTGGCTTTATGCTGCATAACAAGTAACTTTGTGAATGTATAAAAGTGGTTCTTCCAGTTAAATTGGCTTCAATTTTCAATTTGTCTACAATTCAATCGTCTTTAGATTGAAGGCAAACCATTCACTTTTTATAGCTATTGATCAAATGCTCATTAGAACTGCTGTATATTGTCCTCCATGTTGTTGCTTCTCTCTGTGTGCTAAGGTCTGAAGAACATGAATCCCTCATGTCTGAGGGTGTTATGTACAGGCACTTATAGCATTCTTAATCCTATAAAGACGTGTTGCCCCTCTCCCTTTATTATGTAGTATTGTCCCCCATCCTGTACTAATGTCCCCTATCCTGGACCCATTCCTGGTAAATCTGTTCCCCATTCTGGTATAGATGTCCCCCATCCTGGTAAATATGTCTCTCATCCTGGTCTACATGTCCAGCATCCTGAGCTCATCCTGGTATATATGTTCCCCATTCTGAGCCCATTCTGATAAATATGTCCCCCATCCTGATATAATTGTCCCCCATCATACGCCCATCCTGGTATATATGCCTACAATCCTGATATAAATGTCCTCCATCCTTAGCCTATCCTGGTATATATGTCCCAGAACCTCAAAAATTTGTCACCCCATCCTGGTATATATGTCCCTCATCCTGGCATACATGTCCACCTTATTGGTAAATGTGTTCCCATCCTGGTCCCCTTCCTGGTATATATTTTCCCTGTTATACCTCTAAAGCATAAAAAACAAACACAAAGCATTCTTCACACCTTCCTCCACTTCCATGTCATGCCATGTCCTTAGAGGCTGGCAGCTGACAGCAGCATGCTTAGTATGGCGACACATGTTGTAATTGCCATGCGACACCAATCACTGGTGTGCCAACGTCTCTTTGGCAGCATGTATTGCAGTCCAGGGACCCGATGGTCTCTGTGCCGTAATGCATTTCAGCTGGATTTTCTTCTTCTGATGCGCATCCAGCTGAAGTAGGCACTTGGGTCGGTGGGCACCCTCCATTTCAAGGTAGTCATGACTACTGCGACCGCGATCACAAGTAGTTCTCAGGATTTCAGCAGGTAGTAGAAAGGTCCAGTGGCCTAGTCCAGCAATGGAGTAGCAACAAGGCTGCTACAATATGGTCCTGTGAATTGTTTTGTTCAACTTTATTATCTACTTGTATTACTTTTTATTCTTTATTTTCAACATTTCAAGCTTTAATGTTTTAAATGATAATAATCATTGAAGAAACAAATAATTTTTAATTTGAGAGACCACTTGTACATTACTTTTCTAGTAGTTTTCTTTAATTAGCATGTGTATACTTACCTTACACTATAACTCTCCACTTTTACTTTAAAACAGGAAGAAAAAATGCCTACGGAATTAAAAGTGCATTCGAGTCCCGTGACTGCAGCTGAATTTTGGCGTGATAACTTTCTTGTATGCATTTCTGAAGATAGAACATTTTCGGTAATATACATACATAAATACACTGAGTAATTGGGAATGTACTGTGTACTATGTAAAAATATGTATGGAGAAAATATGGAGGATTCAATGCTTTATGATAAAAGAACTTCTGAATGTATGTTTCTGATGATCTGTCTGTCACACTGGGTTAGTGATTTTCTTTTTGTATTTGAATGCTTTTAATCATGTCCATCATTATTCTATTGAGAAAGTCTTTCCACTAAAAATTATTCTTCTTTTTGCAGATATGGAATTATTATTTACAACATCTCATTTACCAATCTGGAATAATATCAGGTACTGAAATTGCTTATTATGTACTTGAAGTTTTATCTCACACTGCCATTGATGTCAGGAACTAAGGGGCACTATTTGAGTACTTAAAGGGGTTGTATGATACCTACAGTCATATGAAAAAGTTTGTGCACCCCTATTAATGTTAACCTTTTTTCTTTACAACAATTTGGGTTTTTGCAACAGCTATTTCAGTTTCATATAGCCAATAACTGATGGACTCAGTAATATTTCTGGATTGAAATGAGGTTTATTGTACTAACAGAAAATGTGCAATCCGCATTTAAACAAAATTTGAGCGGTGCAAAAGTATGGGCACCTCAACATAAAAGTGACATTAATATTTTGTAGATCCTCCTTCTGCAAAAATAACAGCCTCTAGTCACTTCCTGTAGCTTTTAATGAGTTCCTGGATCCTTTTTGAAGGTATATTTGACCATTCCTGTTTACAAAACAATTTCAGTTCAGTTACATTTGATGGTTGCCGAGCATGGACAGCACGCTTCAAATCATCCCACAGATTTTCAATGATATTCAGGTCTGGGGACTGGGATGGCCATTCCAGAACATTGTAATTGTTCCTCTGCATGAATGTCTGAGTAGATTTGGAGCGGTGTTTTGGATTATTGTCTTGCTGAAATATCCATCCCCTGCATAACTTCAACTTCGTCACTGATTCTTGCACATTATTGTCAAGAATCTGCTGATACTGAGTTGAATCCATGCGACCCTCAACTTTAACAAGATTCCCAGTGTCGACATTGGCCACACAGCCCCAAAGCATGACAATCTTTGTTTCATCAGTCCACAGGCCTTCTTCAAAAATGTAACTGGCTTGTCCAAATGTGCTTTTGCATACCTCAGGCGACTCTGTTTGTGGCGTGCTTGAAGAAGCGGCTTCTTTCGCATCACTCTCCCATACAGCTTCTCCTTGTGCAAAGTGCACTGTATTGTTGACCGATGCACATTGACACCATCTGCAGCAAGATGATGCTGCAGGTCTTTGGAGGTGGTCTGTGGATTGTCCTTGACTGTTCTCACCATTCTTCTGTGCCTTTCTGATATTTTTCTTGGCCTGCCACTTCTGGGCTTAACAAGAACTATACCTGTCTTCTTCCATTTCCTTACTATATTCCTCACAGTGGAAACTGACAGTTTAAATCTCTGAGACAACTTTTTGTATCCTTCCCGTGAACAACTATGTTGAATAATCTTTGTTTTCAGATCATTTGAGAGTTGTTTTGAGGAGCCCATGATCCACTCTTCATAGGAGATTCAAATAGGAGAACAACTTGCAAGTGGCCACCTTAAATACCTTTTCTTATGATTGGATACACCTGCCTATGAAGTTCAAAGCTCAATGAGGTTACAAAACCAATTTAGTGCTTTAGTGAGTCAGTAAAAAGTAGTTAAGAGTGTTCAAATCAAGAAATTGATAAGGGTGCCCATACTTTTGCACCGGTCAAATTTTGTTTAAATGCGCATTGCACATTTTCTGTTAGTACAATAAACCTCATTTCAATCTAGAAATATTACTGAGTCTATCAGTTATTAGATATATGAAACTTAAATAGCTGTTGCAAAAACACAAATTGTTGTAAAGAAAAAAGGTTAACATTAATTGGGGTGCCCAAACTTTATCATATGACTGTATAATACCCTTTATAAATATCTATCTTGAAGCCCTAGCTATTTTTGTAATTTGCTTTATTATAAAATACCGTTCTGTTCTTCTATCCTGCTAATCCCTATACCTCTTTTCTTTACTTAACTTTTTGTGACATTGACGGGAGTCTCAAATGGGAAGTCACAGGAGGATGGCCCTGCAGTCACTTCTCTGCAGCTTCTATCACTGCCCTGAAACAGGACATTATCAGGGGCAGCTCTGAAGCCACTTACCATAGCTTTGTCACTGCTGTCCCCTAATGAAGGTCCTGTTTCAGGATAAGTGACCGCAGCTTTAGTGGCTGCTGCCACATTTTATCTGTTCCTACCAACTTCATCTTCAGTGGCCGCCGTCAATGTTTTTGCTTCTATCACTGCCATTTTTTCCCTAAAATAATACTTCATGAGTGAGCAGTGATAGAAGTAGTGTGAGTGACAGCAGCGCTGCGTTACAGATTTTATCACCAAACAAACAAATGAAACAAATTGTCATAAGGGCGTAGTGATAGAAGCAAGGAGAGTGAATACAGCACCACCCCACAACTAATATCACCACCCTCAAATGAATCATTATCAAAGAGCAGTGATAGAAACAGTGTGATTGACACCAGCAGTACCTTTTAATGACAATTCGTTTGAGGGTGGTGATAGACTCTGTGGGGCAGCGCTGCTGTCATTTACACTGCTTCTGTCACCGCCCCCTGATGACATCTCATTTCAGGGAAAGAGTTGACGGTGATAGAAGCAGGGACTGTGGTAGCGGCTAGAGATGAGCAAACCCCCTGCGGCCAAGTCAAGCAAGGGGTGTGCTTGCAAACATTTCTTAAACCGAACCTGATCCTTTATCCGAGCGTTTATACCTTTAACTTGTATGACCTCCTGACGACACTAGGTGTTGCGGGGCTGTCATCAGGAGATCATCCAAGTTCATTAGATACTCTGATGACCTCCTGACATCACTGCACACATACTGCTAGATACTCACCTGTCTCCGGCGATGCTTTCCCCGGCGATGCTGTTGCTTCCAGGTCCGCGACTACTACATCTGCTATGGTAACATCTAAATCCCAGTAGCTAGAAGGACCTTTACTGATGTCATGCCCATGTGACTAGAAGGGGCGAGGTATCTGTCAACATAGCTGATACTGGGAAGCAACAATATTTTTCTAAGTCCACGTGGGCATGGAGTTGATTATAATAGAAGTGGGGATCTGGGGGGGGGGCGAAGCATGATTATAGTAGACAGGAGAAAACATCACCACGCCAACCAATGAAGCAGGTGACGCCCAAGGTCCCTCTAGCCATTGGGTTTTACCACAACCCATCTGCTACATCTGACAATCACAGCGAGCAGGCATAGAGTATAACTGCCCGCTGTGAGGTTCAGGCTGTAATTGAAGTGAGCCGCGTGATCAGCGGTGATGTCACTCAGGTTAGCCGCTGCCACAGCTAGAGTTCTCCACCTGTGACCGCAAATTACCTGAGTGACATTACTGCTGATCGTGTGGCTTACTTCAGTCGCGGCCTGAACCACACAGCGGGCAGTCATACTCTATAGCCGCTCACTGTGATTGTCAGATGTGCAGTGCTGGAAGCATCGTGGGACATCGTGTGGATTATGTCGGACCTGGAGGAGTTCTTTTTGGGGTTATTAAAGTGGTGAAAGAGGGGGCTTTTTGTGTTTTATTTCAAATAAAGGATTTTTGGATGTTTGTATTTATTTCTTTTCACTTACAGATTAGTGATGGGGGTGTCTCATATATGCCTGCCATTACTACTCTGGGGCTTAGTGTCAGCTGGGTGCTTACATTAACTCCTTATTGCCCACCATTATTGCCACCACACCAGGGCAATCGGGTAGAGCTGGGTAAAGTGCCAGGACTGTCGCATCTAATGGATGCAGCAACTCTGGGTGACTGCTGGCTGTTATTTTTAGGCTGGGGCGACTGAATAACTATAGGCCTCCCCAGTCTGAGAATACCAGCCCCGTGCCATGAGGCTTTATCATAGCTGGGTATCAAAGTTGGGGGGACCGCACGCCGGCTTTTAAAAATTATTTATTGATTTTATTATATGATATAGACCCGCTCACCGTCATCTGTGATTGGTTGCAGTCATAAAGTTGTCAGTCAGCGTGGGGATGCGTCTGACGGCAACCAATCACAGATGCCGGTGAGCGGGGGAAGCAGTGAATATGTATGAGCCTAATAAGCATCCCTCAAAGAGTGATAGGCCGCGGGATCAGTGTGACAGCCGCCCGGGTGATTCAGTAAGTATGAAGAGCTTGCCTCTTTGCGCCGGATTCCAAATGTATTTTTGGAAACGCGGTCTTCATGGGATAACCGAACACCAGCTTTTAAGTGTAATGCTTGTGTTTGCCGAGCCCGAACGAACAAGCTCAGGCTCGTACTGAACCTGAGTTTGGAGAGCCTTTATCAAATAGGTTTGGTCATCTCTAGTAGTGGCCATTGAATATGTGGACAGTGGTTGCCAATGAAGCGACGGGCATAGATGAAGTGTGTATATGACTGCTGCGCTAATAAAGGAAACACAGTGAGAAGGGAATTGGATAAAATATGTATGAATATATAGATATTAAAAATATTTTGGATACCTGCAGTTTTGGAGGTTAATTGAGTGATCTTTAAGGAGGTAATGTAGATCCAAAGTAGTATGCAGAGTTTCACTAGTATGGCAAAAACAAAAAGATTTAAAATTAGTACGAAACAAAAAAGGGGGGGGAGGGGAGAGGGGGAGGGGGTAATGGATTACAGTGGGGTAATAGATATGAACTTGCCTTTTTGGGTTCCCGGATGGAGATAGGGTTTGTAGTTCCCTAGATAGTGGACTCTGATAGGGAAACAAGGGTGTATGGCTGACTGAATGTTGCCTAAGGTAGGGTTCCCCAACTCCAGTCCTCAAGGCCCACCAACAGTGCATGTTTTCAGGATTTCCTTAGCATTGCACTGCTGTTGGAACCAGCACCTGGGCAGGTAATTACATTAACACCTGTGCAATACTAAGGAAATCCCAAAAACCTGCACTGTTGGTGGGCCTTGAGGACTGGAGTTGGGGACCTATAGCCTAAGGGAATAAAATCAGTGAATGGGGGAGGTTAACATTAGGTAATACTGTTACAAGATAGGATAGTTCAGTGATGCTAATACCTGGCATATGGGGGCTGTCTGATCGGGGTGTCCAAATATGTAATGCCCAGATTGGATTAGATGTGGTGTCCAAGGGAGGATTAACAGGCTGTAAATATACAAATATACAAAGATAGTCTGACTAGTTCCAGACTTAACAAAATGACTAAAGATCTGCCTCGTGCAGGAGAAGCAGGTATAGTCACTTGCCTTGCAGTGGTAGTCAGCTGTGTAAGCACTGGATACACAGGAACAGATTTTCCTTAGAAGTGTGCTTAGAGACAACGTGGATCTGATGGGAGCAGTGGGCACAGATGTGAGCTGTGAAACGCGGTACACGTGGAGGAGAGTTCCGGCTGGAAAACTACTTCCTCCAGTGACCACATGCAAGGGAGAGCTGGGTGACGTCACAATGTGAACCTAGCCTTATTTTGAGCTGCTGCCGGAGTAATTTCAGCTGATCATAAAAGTGTTAGACCCTCACCAGTGTTACATTGAAATGAGTCATCAATTGTTAGGTCCTGGCAAACCTTTTTAACAAGCTGTGTGTTCCCGCAATATCAATAGAAACTCAAGCAGTGCACTATGCATTGCCCACTAACATGACATATTTCCAATTTTTTCTCTACAACATCCATTGCGATCTAATATATGGAAAATGACTGTGAGGTCAAAATAGTCACTAAACCCCTACATGATTTCTCTGAGTATATTTTCAAAATGGGATGAGTTTTTGGGGGATTTCTGCTGTTTTGGAAGCTTAAAGGCTTTACAAATGGTGGCCACAAAGTACTCCAGGAAACTGTGCTCCCTAAAAGCCAAATAGCACTCCGTCTCTTGTGAGTTCTGCCGTATGCCCAAACAGAAGTGTATAACCGCATATAGGGTATTGCCGTACTTGGCAAATATAGCATAATAACTTACGGGGTACATTTTACTTTATAACCATGGTAAAGATGAAAGATTTTGACCTATATCAACTTATTATTGTAACACATGTCATTTTTTATTTTCTCTCATCCCAATGTAAAGAAATTGGTAGTACACTTATTGGATAAAATTATTCATTACACCCCAATATGAAGTCCTTTCAAGGGTGTAGTTTCCAAAATGGGGTTAGTTGTGATTTTGTTTTCCTTTTCTAGCACCTGAGGGTGTCTGCAAGTGGGGCCCACATACAATTACTGCCAAATTTGTGCTCCAAAACTACATAGCAATTCTTCCCTTCCAAACCCTGCCGTGTGCACAAATAATAGTTTCCAACCACATATTGGGTATTGCTGCTTATGGAATTAATTTCTTTATAAATATTTGGGTCCATTTCCTTCTTTTATTTTGTGAAAATTAAAAATATGGGGCTATAACAACAGTTTAATAGAAAAAAAATCATTCAGTTAAATAGAGTTCTTTCTTTTTTGAGCCCTGCCATGTGACAAAAGAGTAATTTGCCCCCACTTATGGAGCATTGGCGTAGTGAGGAAAATTGCTAATCAAATTAAATGGTCCATTTTCTCTTGTCACCCTTGTGAAAATTAAAAATTTGGCACTACAGCAAGATTATTGTGGAACAGATGTAATTTATTATTTTCACGCTCCATTGACCTAAAATGCCATAAAACCACTTGTGGATTAACCCCATAACAACGGCCTAACGTCTCAAGATGTCGGAAAAACAGGGTACTTGTTCTGTACCGATGCTTTGAGACGTCATGCCAAAAAAAGCCTGTAGCGCCCCCCAGCGACAGAAAATCTCCAGGTTTTCAGCTACCGGGGGTAGCTGAGACCCTGGAGATCATGATTCAGGCCATTTTTTCCGGTCCCCGCTCACGTGATTACCGGTATACACCGTATACCGATGATCACGTTACAGTAAATGACAGCGCCGGTAAAAAATGATTTATCTCCCATCTGGCATGAACAAACATGTCAGATGGGAGATAAATGTCTTCCCCGGTCCCCCGGTGTCACCAAAGTGGCCCCCCGGACCCCAACCCCCTCCCGGAAATCTAAGATGGCGGCATGCACAGCAGCGCACCGCCCGCATTCACCATACTCTTCTGATTTCTGTCGCATGTGCCATTACACATGCAACAGAAAACTGCTCCCCAGGCCTTGCCAGGTCACCCCCTATAACCACCTGGTGTCCTCTGGTAACCCCCGTACCTGTCACAGCGCTGATCCCCCGCGGCCCCCTCCTCCTTCACAGTGCACGCTGGTCACATGCGAAGAGCAGCTCACAGCTCAGCTTCCTGCTTTGCTTTCAGAAATGCTGGCTGCTGCTCGGCACTCTGCTGCTGTGACCCGGGGAGAGTGGGTGCAATGATACTGCACCCACTCTCCTCAAATTGAGGGTCTGCACTCCTAGGAAATGGGGGATACGTTCCCTGAGCATGCCCCCCCATATTCTAGAAGGTCCAGAATCGTCGTGGGACTTCCAAAATGGATTACAGGGGACCCGATTATTTTTTTTTTCTTTTCAATAAATTGGTGAAAGAGGGAATGTTTTGGGGAGTGTTTTTTCAAATAAATATTTTTTTGTTGTCATTTTTTTATTACTGTCAATTAGTTATGTCTGGTATCTGATAAACGCCATGACATCACTTACTGCTGGGCTTGATGCCAAGTGACATTATACATATAGCATCAACCCCATTTATTACCCCGTTTGCCACTGCACCAGGGCAACGGGATGAGTTGGGGCGAAGCGCCAGGATTGGCACATCTAATAGATGCACCACTTCTGGGGCGGCTGCGGCCTGCTATTTTTAGGCTGGGAAGAGTCCAATAACCATGGCTCTTCCCACTCTGAGAATACCAAACCCCAGCTGTCCGCTTCACCTTGGCTGGTGATCTAATATGGGGGGAACTCCAAGTTTTTTTTTTTTAATTATTTATCAATAATTTAAAAAAAATCAGCCTGGGGAGCTCTCAAATTGATCACCAGCCAAGGTGAAGCTGTCAGCTGTGGTTTGCATGCTACAGCTGTCTGCTTTACCCTAGCTGGCTATCAAAAATAGGGGGGACCCCACGTCGTTTATTTTAATTTATTATTTTTTGGGGGGGCTAAATACAAGGCTAGGCACCCTTTAGTGCCACATGAAAGTCACTAAAGGGCGCCAGCTTAGAATATGCAGGGAGGTGGGACATAATATTTATGTTTGACATCTATCCATTCATCCATTGTAGCATTTTGGGTATGTGCGCACGTTGCTTTTTACCTGCTTTTTACCTGCTTTTTTGCTGCTTTCTCTTCTGCGCTGTTTAATGCCAAAATGGATGTGTTCTTCTATTCAAGCAAAGTCTATGGGAATTTGGGTTTCTTGTTCACACTATGTTGTTCAAAATGCTGCCTTTTTGTGGCAGAACTTTGGTCAAAAACTCAGCTTTGCAGTGCAAAACCCAAATGGCAAAAACAATTGACATGTTGCTTCTTTGAAAAGCTGAGTTTTTGACCAAAGTTCTGCCACAAAAAGGCAGCATTTTGAACAACATAGTGTGAACAAGAAACCCAAATTCCCATAGACTTTGCTTGAATAGAAGAACACATCCATTTTGGCATTAAACAGCGCAGAAGAAAAAGCAGCAAAAAAGCAGGTAAAAAGCAGGTAAAAAGCAACGTGCGCACATACCCTTTAGGCTATTGTCCCACAATCAGGGTTTGCAGCGTTTTGGGCACAGAGTGTTTTCCCTGCATCCATAATGCTGCGTTGTGCAGTAGAAGCACAGTGGAAGGATTTCTAGAAATCCTGTGCTTACTGTGCTTCTTTTCTCCGCAGCATAAACTGACCTGTGGTGCAGCTTCCCGAGCCTCAGCATGTCAATTTATGCTGTGAAAACGAGAGTGCTCTCTGCAGGTAGAATAGAGCTAAAGTCCACAGCCGCCTGAACCCAAATTGTGGGCATGGGCAGCTGCGTTCTCCCGTGGGCAACACTCACATCTCTACAGGAAGGCTGACACTGTGTACTAGACGCCGTATCGCTGGATCATGACCACATAGCCTAAAAGTGATTGTGGATTGAAAATGCTTACTATACTCCTGAATAAAATCCTTGAGTGGTCCAGTTTCCAAAATGGGGTCACTTGTGCGGAGTTTCTGCTGTATAGGTACCCAAGGGGCCCTGCAAATGTGACATGGTGCCCACAATTTATTTCAACTTTTCCAATCTTCAAATGGTGCTCCTTCCATTCCAAACCTCCCATTTATCCAAACAGAGGTTTTTAACCACATGTGGGGAATCCCTGCGCTCATAAGAAATTGGACAACAACCTGTGTGGTCCACTTTTGGTTGTTACCTCTTGAAAAAGTGAGAAATTTGATGATAAAACATTTTTGTGGAAAACAATGAAAATGTTCAATATGGCGACCTAAGCTTATCAAATTCTATGAAGTATTCATGGATTCAAAATGCTCACTATACACCAAGATAAAAGCCTTGAGGTGTCTTGTTTCCAGAATAGGGTCACTTGTGGGGGACCTCCATTGTTTAGGCACCTTAGGGGCTTTCCAAATACGACATAGCGTCCGCTAATGATTCCAGCCAATTGTGCAGTCAAACGGCGCTCTTTCCCTTCCGAGCCCTGCCATGCACCCAAACAGTTGATTTCCACCACATATTAGGTATCGCCAAACTCAGGAGAAATTGCACAATAAATTTGATGCTGAATTTTTTCCTGTTACCCTTGTGAAAAAAAAGCTACCTGGTTGAAGTAACAATTTTGTAGTAACATTTTATCTTTTTATTTTCATGGCTCAACGTTATACAATTCTGTGAAGCACCTGGGGGTTCAGGGTACTCACCAAACATCTGGATAAATTCCTTGAGGGGCCTAGTTTCCAAAATGGGGTCACTTGTGGGGGGTTTCTGCTGTTTACTTACCTTCGGGGCCCTCCAAATACGACATGGTGCCCGCAATCTTTTTCAGCCAAATTTCCTTTCCAAAATTCAAATTTTGCTTCTTCCGTTACAACCCCTCTCATTTGTCCAAACAAAAGTTTCACACCACATGTGAGGTATCACCATGCTCATAAGAAAGTGGGTAACAAACGTTGGCATCAAATTTTTGGAATTACCACTTGAAAAAGTGAGAAAATTGATGCTAAAGCAACCTTTTTTAGAAAAAAATAAATATTTTCAATATGACAACGTAATGTTATCAATATCTGTGAAGTACCTGTGGGTCCAAAATGCTCTTTATACACCTAGATAGAAGCCTTGAGAGGTCTAGTTTCCAAAATGGTGTCACTTGTGAAGGGTTTCTGCTGTTTAGGTACCTTAGCGGACCTGTAAATCCAACATAGTGCCCGCAATCTATTTCAGCCAAATTTGCTTTCCAAAATTCAAATATTGCTCCTTCTGTTCCGAGCCCTCCCATTTGTCCAAAAAGAGGTTTCTGACCACATGTGGGGTATCGGCGCATTCATATGAAAGTGGGTAACAAGTTTTGGGGTCAATTTTGAGGAAACATTTTTTGTAAAATTTTATTATTTGCTTTTTTTCATTCCACATTGCATTAGTTCCTGTGAAGCACCTGAAGGGTTAATAAACTTCTTGAATGTGGTTTTGAGTACTTTGGGGGTGCAGTTTTTAGAATGGTGTCACTTTTGGGTATTTTTTGTCACTTCGGCCTCTCAAAGTCACTTCAAATGTGATGTGGTCCCTAAAAAAATGGTTTTGTAAATTTTGATGTAAAAATGAGAAATTGCTGATAAACTTTGAACTCTTCTAACTTCCTAACAAAGAAAAATTTTGTTTCCAAAATTGTTCTTATGTAAAGTAGACATCTGGGAAATGTTATTTATTAACTATTTTGTGTCACAGAACTCTCTGGTTTAACGGTATAAAAATTCAAAAGTTGAAAATTGCTAAATTTTCAAAATTTTTGCCAAAATTACATTTTTTTCATAAATAAACGGAAAAAATTGTCATGATTGACTCCTGGCTCAGCTGGAGCTGAGCCTTTTTTTTAATTTTCACTTCTGATGCAGGTCACGTTAGGGGTTAATCCTTCCTGCCTCGTTCTGGAGGTCAGGCTGCTTTATTAGGGCACTGTTTCTCTTGGACTTCGCCAGTGATATTTCTGGCTCTGCTGTGTTCTGCTCGTCAGTGACCTGTTGTCTGCCCTGCCCCCGCCTGACCTCCATGTTCACCTGACCTGTTAACCTCCTCTGTTCTCTGTTTCCATCAGTGTCTCTCCCGCTGTCTCCCTGTTCGTTCCTTATCTGTTTACCTTAATTCTGTCTTGTCTTCCCATTCCCCCTCGCTTCTAGGTTCTGATTTCCCGGCTACTGACTATTTGCTTCCCTCTGACTATGTTTAGACTTTGCCCTTGTGTATTTGCAAGACCTCATGTTGTGACACAGCTTTCTGACGATTCTACTGCCATCTGGTGGGCTTAACTAGTATTACCTCTGCTAGGGAATTCAATGCTCATACGTTTCCTCCACTTTTACTCCCCCTAGTGGTTTACCAGCTAACTACCTTCTCAGGTAGTTTCAGAAATCCTCTCAGTCCCACATTACTGCGCTGTACTACTATTGTACATCTTAGAGTACAGCGTGACAAAAATATTGTCCAAAATTTGGTACCAACATGAAGTCCAATATGTAACGAAAAAACAGTCTCAGAATCATTGGGATCTGTTGAAGCATTCCAGAGTTATAACCTCATAAAGTGACACTGGTCAGAATTGCAAAATTTGGTCTGGTCATTAAGGTGAAAATTAGCTGCGTTCTCCCGTGCGCAACACTCACATCTCTGCAGGAAGGCTGACACTGTGTACTAGATGCCGTATCGCTGGATCATGGCCACATAGCCTAAAAGTGATTGTAGATTGAAAATGCTTACTATACTCCTGAATAAAATCCTTGAGTGGTCCAGTTTCCAAAATGGGGTCACTTGTGGGGGGTTTCTGCTGTATAGGTACCCAAGGGGCCCTGCAAATGTGACATGGTGCCCGCAATTTATTTCAACTTTTCCAATCTTCAAATGGTGCTCCTTCCATTCCAAACCTCTCATTTATCCAAACAGAGGTTTTCTTTGGCGCTCCATTGGGAGACCCAGATGATTGGGTGTATAGCACTGCCTCCGGAGGCCACACAAAGCATTACACTAAAAAGTGTAAGGCCCCTCCCCTTCTGGCTATACACCCCCCGTGGGATCACGGGCTGCTCAGTTTTCAATCTTTGTGCGAAGGAGGTCAGACATCCACGCATAGCTCCACTGTTTAGTCAGCAGTAGCTGCTGACTATATCGGATGGAAGAAAAGAGGGCCCATACTAGGGCCCCCAGCATGCTCCCTTCTCACCCCATTCCTATTGGCGGTGTTTGTTAAGGTTGAGGTACCCATTGTGGGTACGGAGGCTGGAGCCCACATGCTGCTTTCCTTCCCCATCCCCCTGAGGGGCTCTGAGGAAGTGGGATCTTACCGGCCCCCAAGCCCTGAGGCCGGGCTCCATCCACAGACCCGTAGAACCTGCTGGATACGGAGCTGGGTACCGTTCAGGGACAAGGCCCTGCAACATTCAGGTACTCTGTGTCCCCGTATGGACAGGCCGCGCACACTCCAGCCTTGCTGGGTGTGCTAGTGCGCCGGGGACAGCGCTGCGCGCTGGGGTTACAGTCACTGCAGTTTCTCTGAGGGACTTTATGTGTTGGGAACTGCCGCGCCGGCCGCCCCTGGAGCGGCGGCGCGGCTGAGACTTGTGGTGCGCCGGGGACTTAGCGCCGACCGTGCTTTTACGACGGCGGCGCTTATAAATCTAGTCCCCGGCTTTTGCGGCCTAGCTCCGCTTCGTTCCCGCCCCCACCCTGTCAATCAGGGCAAGGGAGAGACGCTGTACGATAGTCAGCGCCGAGGGCTGGAGTCTTATTTACATACTCCAGCCCTCTCACTGAGCACAGTGGGACGCAGGTTTCCCGCACTTTGTCTGCACACGCCCAGGGCCCGCCCCTCTCCACAGGACACCGGCAGCCATTCCTACATGCAGTCTGGCTGGAGAACGGACACAGGCTCTGGGAGACCCAGACAAGGGATTTCTGGCGACCACACACCCGCGTTAAGCGGGCGGTAAGCAGCACATTAGTGCTGGCCCCACTAGTGCCACAGTGTTATATTTGGGTATTTTTTTCTCTATACCATATATATATATATATTGCACTGTACGGTCGCTTCTTGGCTGTATACCCTATATTGCTCTGAGGAGACGACAACATGTCATCCGCAAAACGCAAGGGTGCCAAGACACAGGCTGTATACGCTGCTTGTGCCGCTTGTGGGGCTGATCTACCGGCAGGTTCCAAGGACCCCCATTGTGTGCAATGTTCGGTCCCTGTGCCACTTCGTCAGCCGGAGCCTATGGTGGTAGTGGCCCAGGCAGAGTCACCGGTGAACCCTGTCCCGGTGACGGGGACAGAGTTTGCAGTTTTTGCTGACAAGATGTCTGTCACTATGACAAAAATCCTAGAGACCTTGCAGTCCAGGCCGGTCACTCAGACCATGGACACTGCTGCGTCAATGTTCCCCGGTCCCCCTCAGTTGGAGTTAATCCGTGCTTCAAGGGGGTCACAGGCATCTCAGGCTGAAGGCTCTGACTCAGATGACAGTCCCAGGCAGCCTAAGCGAGCTCGCTGGGAGAGACCCTCCACGTCATCACGCGGATCAGGGTCTCAGCGAGAAGAGTCTCTGCATGATGAGACAGAGGAAGGTGATCAGGAGTCTAATCCTGAGACCGCTCTCAATCTGGATACTCCTGATGGTGACGCCATGGTAAATGACCTTATAGCGGCCATCAATAGACTGTTGGATATTTCTCCCCCAGCCCCTTCAGCAGAAGAGGCAGCTGCACAGCAGGAGAAGTTCCATTTCAGGTATCCCAAGAGACAAGCGTTTCTCCAAATGTCTTAAGGATACACGTTATCCCTTCCCTCCTGACGTGGTCAAACGCTGGACCCAGTGTCCAAAGGTGGATCCCCCAATATCCAGGCTTGCGGCTAGATCCATAGTTGCAGTGGAGGATGGGGCTTCACTTAAAGATGCCAATGACAGACAGATGGACCTTTGGTTGAAATCTGTCTATGAAGCTATCGGCGCGTCGTTTGCTCCAGCATTCGCGGCCGTGTGGGCACTCCAAGCTATTTCAGCTGGTCTGGCACAGGTGGACTCTATCATACGTCCAGCAGTGCCGCAAGTGGAGTCCTTAATTTCGCAAATGTCTGCGTTTGCGACCTATGCTATCAACGCTGTCCTGGACTCTACGAGCCGTACCTCAATGGCGTCTGCCAACTCGGTGGTTTTGCGCAGAGCCTTGTGGTTAAAAGAATGGAAAGCGGATTCTGCTTCCAAAAAATGTTTAACCAGCTTGCCACTATCTGTAGACAGACTGTTTGGTGAGCAATTGGCTGAAATCATTAAACAGTCCAAGGGTAAAGACTCCTCCTTACCCCAGCCCAGATCAAGCAAACCTCAACAAAGGAGGTGGCAGTCGAGGTTTCGGTCCTTTCGAGGCTCCGGCAAGGCCCAATTCTCCTCGTCCAAAGGGACTCAGAAGGAGCAAAGGGGCTCAGATTCCTGGCGGGCTCACTCACGCCCCAAGAAAGCAACCGGAGGAACCGCTTCCAAGGCGGCTGCCTCATGACTTTCGGCCTCCTCCCTCCGCATCCTCGGTCGGTGGCAGGCTCTCCCGCTTTTGCGACATTTGGCTGCCACAGGTCAAGGACCGGTGGGTAACAGACATTTTGTCTCACGGGTACAGGATAGAGTTCAGTTCTCGTCCTCCGCCTCGGTTCTTCAGAACTTCCCCACATCCCGACCGAGCAGATGCTCTTCTGCAGGCGGTGGGCTCACTAAGAGCAGAAGGAGTGGTGATCCCTGTTCCTCTTCAGGAACAAGGGCAAGGTTTTTACTCCAATCTCTTCGTGGTTCCAAAAAAGGACGGCTCGTTCCGTCCTGTTCTGGACCTAAAGCTGCTCAACAAGCATGTGAACGCCAGGCGGTTCCGGATGGAATCCCTCCGCTCCGTCATTGCCTCAATGTCTCAAGGAGATTTCCTTGCATCAATAGACATCAAAGATGCGTATCTCCACGTGCCGATTGCTACAGAGCACCAACGTTTTCTACGTTTTGTGATAAGAGACGAACATCTCCAGTTCGTAGCTCTGCCATTTGGTCTGGCGACAGCCCCACGGGTTTTCACCAAGGTCATGGCGGCAGTGGTAGCAGTCTTGCACTCCCAGGGACACTCGGTGATCCCTTACTTGGACGATCTACTTGTCAAAGCACCCTCTCAAGAGGCATGCCAACACAGCCTGAATGTTGCGCTGGAGACTCTCCAGACTTTCGGGTGGATCATCAACTTTTCAAAGTCAAATCTGTCACCGACTCAATCACTAACGTACCTTGGCATGGAGTTTCATACTCTCTCAGCGGTAGTGAAACTTCCGCTGGACAAGCAGCGGTCACTACAGACAGGGGTACAGTCTCTCCTTCATGGTCAGTCGCACTCCTTAAGGCGCCTCATGCACTTCCTAGGGAAGATGGTGGCAGCAATGGAGGCAGTCCCGTTTGCACAGTTTCATCTGCGCCCACTTCAATGGGACATTCTCCGCCAATGGGACGGGAAGTCAACTTCCCTGGACAGGAAAGTCTCCCTTTCCCAGACGGCCAAAGACTCTCTGCAATGGTGGCTTCTTCCCACCTCATTATCGCAGGGAAGATCATTCCTACCCCCATCCTGGGCAGTGGTCACGACAGACGCGAGTCTGTCAGGGTGGGGAGCAGTTTTTCTCCACCACAGGGCTCAAGGGACGTGGACTCAGCAGGAGTCCACCCTTCAGATCAATGTTCTGGAAATCAGGGCAGTGTATCTTGCCTTACTAGCCTTCCAGCAGTGGCTGGAAGGAAAGCAGATCCGAATTCAGTCGGACAACTCCACAGCGGTGGCATACATCAACCACCAAGGAGGGACACGCAGTCGGCAAGCCTTCCAGGAAGTCCGGCGGATTCTGTTGTGGGTGGAGGACAGAGCATCCACCATATCAGCGGTTCACATCCCGGGCGTAGAAAACTGGGAAGCAGACTTCCTCAGTCGCCAGGGCATGGACGCAGGGGAATGGTCCCTTCACCCGGACGTGTTTCAGGAGATCTGTCGCCGCTGGGGAATGCCGGACGTAGACCTAATGGCGTCTCGGCACAACAACAAGGTCCCAACCTTCATGGCGCGGTCTCGCGATCAAAGAGCTCTAGCGGCAGACGCCTTAGTGCAAGATTGGTCGCAGTTCCAGCTACCCTATGTGTTTCCCCCTCTGGCACTCTTGCCCAGAGTGCTACGCAAGATCAGATCCGATTGCCGCCGCGCCATCCTCGTCGCCCCAGACTGGCCGAGGAGGTCGTGGTACCCGGACCTGTGGCATCTCACGGTCGGCGAACCGTGGGCGCTACCAGACCGGCCAGACTTACTGTCACAAGGGCCGTTTTTCCACCTGAATTCTGCGGCCCTGAACCTGACTGTGTGGCCATTGAGTCCTGGATCCTAGCGTCTTCAGGATTGTCTCAAGGGGTCGTTGCCACCATGAGACAAGCTAGGAAACCCACGTCTGCTAAGATCTATCACAGGACGTGGAAGATTTTCTTATCCTGGTGCTCTGCACAAGGAGTATCCCCCTGGCCATTCGCGTTACCTACTTTTCTTTCCTTCCTGCAATCTGGGTTGGAAAAGGGCTTGTCGCTCGGCTCCCTTAAAGGGCAAGTCTCGGCACTATCCGTGTTTTTTCAGAAGCGTCTAGCACGACTTTCTCAGGTGCGCACGTTCCTGCAGGGGGTTTGTCATATCGTCCCTCCGTACAGGCGGCCGTTAGATCCATGGGATCTAAACAGGGTACTAGTTGCTCTCCAGAAGCCGCCCTTCGAGCCTCTGAGGGATGTTTCACTTTCTCGTCTCTCACAGAAAGTGGCCTTTCTAGTGGCGGTCACGTCTCTTCGGAGAGTGTCTGAGCTAGCAGCGCTGTCATCCAAGGCTCCCTTCCTGGTGTTCCACCAGGACAAGGTAGTGCTGCGCCCCATTCAGGAGTTTCTCCCTAAGGTGGTATCCTCTTTTCATCTTAATCAGGATATCTCCTTGCCTTCCTTTTGTCCTCATCCAGTTCTTCGGTATGAAAAGGATTTACATTTGTTAGATCTGGTGAGAGCACTCAGAATCTACATTTCCCGCACGGCGCCCCTGCGCCGCTCGGATGCACTCTTTGTCCTTGTCGCTGGTAAGCGCAAAGGGTCACAGGCTTCCAAAGCCACCCTGGCTTGATGGATCAAAGAACCAATTCTTGAAGCCTACCGTTCTGCTGGGCTTCCGGTTCCATCAGGGCTGAAGGCCCACTCTACCAGAGCCGTGGGTGCGTCCTGGGCATTACGACACCAGGCTACGGCTCAACAGGTGTGCCAGGCAGCTACCTGGTCCAGTCTGCACACTTTCACCAAACATTATCAGGTGCATACCTATGCTTCGGCGGACGCCAGCCTAGGTAGAAGAGTCCTGCAGGCGGCAGTTACCTCCCCGTAGGGGAAGGCTGTCTTTGCAGCTCTAACATGAGGTATTTCTTTACCCACCCAGGGACTGCTTTTGGACGTCCCAATCGTCTGGGTCTCCCAATGGAGCGCCGAAGAAGAAGGGAATTTTGTTACTTACCGTAAATTCCTTTTCTTCTAGCTCCTATTGGGAGACCCAGCACCCGCCCTGTTGTCCTTCGGGATTGTTGGTTTTTTTCGGGTACACATGTTGTTCATGTTGAACGGTTTTCAGTTCTCCGATGTTACTTCGGAGTGAATTTGTTTAAACCAGTTATTGGCTTTCCTCCTTCTTGCTTTAGCACTAAAACTGAGCAGCCCGTGATCCCACGGGGGGTGTATAGCCAGAAGGGGAGGGGCCTTACACTTTTTAGTGTAATGCTTTGTGTGGCCTCCGGAGGCAGTGCTATACACCCAATCGTCTGGGTCTCCCAATAGGAGCTAGAAGAAAAGGAATTTACGGTAAGTAACAAAATTCCCTTCTTTAACCACATGTGGGGTATCCCTGCGCTCATAAGAAATTGGACAACAACCTGTGGGGTCCACTTTTGGTTGTTACCTCTTGAAAAAGTGAGACATTTGATGATAAAACATTTTTGTGGAAAAAAATGAAACTTTTCAATATGGCGACCTAAGCTTATCAAATTCTATAAAGTATTCGTGGATTCAAAATGCTCACTATACACCAAGATAAAAGCCTTGAGGTGTCTTGTATCCAGAATGGGGTCACTGGTGGAGGACCTCCATTGTTTAGGCACCTTAGGGGCTTTCCAAATACGACATAGCGTCCGCTAATGATTCCAGCCAATTGTGCAGTCAAACGGCGCTCTTTCCCTTCCGAGCCCTGCCGTGCACCCAAACAGTTGATTTCCACCACATATTAGGTATCGCCAAACTCAGGAGAAATTGCACAATAAATTTGATGCTGAATTTTTTCCTGTTACCCTTGTGAAAAAAAGCTACCTGGTTGAAATAACAATTTTGTGGTAAAATTTTATTTTTTTATTTTCATGGCTCAACGTTATAAAATTCTGTGGAGCACCTGGGGATTCAGGGTACTCACCAAACATCTGGATAAATTTCTTGAGGGGCCTAGTTTCCAAAATGGGGTCACTTGTGGGCGGTTTCTGCTGTTTACTTACCTTAGGGGCCCTCCAAATGCGACATGGTGCCCGCAATCTTTTTCAGCCAAATTTCCTTTCCAAAATTCAAATATTGCTTCTTTTGTTACAAGCCCTCCCATTTGTCCAAACAAAGGTTTCACACCACATGTGAGGTATCACCATGCTCATAAGAAAGTGGGTAACAAACATTGGCATCAAATGTTTGGAATTACCACTTGAAAAAGTGAGAAAATTGATGCTAAAGCAACATTTTTGAGAAAAAAATAAAAACTTTCAATATGACAACGTAATGTTATCAAAATCTGTGAAGTGCCTGTGGGTCCAAAATGCTCGCTATACACCTAGATAGAAGCCTTGAGAGGTCTAGTTTCCAAAATGGTGTCACTTGTGAAGGGTTTCTGCTGTTTAGGTACCTTAGCGGACCTGTAAATGCAACATAGTGCCCGCAACCTATTTCAGCCAAATTTGCTTTCCAAAATTCAAATATTGCTCCTTCTGTTCCGAGTCCTCCCATTTGTCCAAAAAGAGGTTTCTGACCACATGTGGGGTATTGGCGCATTCATAAGAAAGTGGGTAACACGTTTTGGGGTCAATTTTGAGGAAACATTTTTGGTAAAATTTTATTTGCTTTTTTTCATTCTACATTGCTTTTGTTCCTGTGAAGCACCTGAAGGGTTAATAAACTTCTTGAATGTGGTTTTGAGTACTTTGGGGGGGGTGCAGTTTTTAGAATGGTGTCACTTTTGGGTATTTTCTGTCACTTCGGCCTCTCAAAGTCACTTCAAATATGATGTGGTCCCTAAAAAAATGGTTTTGTAAATTTTGATGTAAAAATGAGAAATTGCTGATAAACTTTGAACTCTTCTAACTTCCTAACAAAAAAAAAAAATTGTTTCCAAAATTGTGCTTATGTAAAGTAGACATCTGGGAAATGTTATTTATTAACTATTTTGTGTCACAAAACTCTCTGGTTTAACGGTATAAAAATCCAAAAGTTGAAAATTGCTAAATTTTCGAAATTTTTGCCAAAATTCATTTTTTTTCCATAAATAAACGTAAAAAATATTGTCCAAAATTTGGTACTAACATGAAGTCCAATATGTAACGAAAAAACAGTCTCAGAATCATTGGGATCTGTTGAAGCGTTCCAGAGTTATAACCTCATAAAGTGACACTGGTCAGAATTGCAAAATTTGGTCTGGTCATTAAGGTGAAAATTAGCTCCGTCACTAAGGGGTTAAAGATGCCCAACAAACACGAGGATAAATTCCATTAAGACCCGCAACACACATCGGTTTTTTGTACGTGTGCGGTACGTATTTGCACGTACCGGAGACACGGAGACCTATATTATTCAATGGTAGATAGCACACACACGTAAAATCACACGGATTGTGTGTCCGTGTGGTAAGTACGTGTGTGCGCTTTTCTACACGGACGACATGTCCGTTTTTGGCCGGCAGCACGCAGGCACGGACCCGCTTTAGTCTATGGGTCCGTGCCTGCACGGACCGCACACAGAGTATGTCCGTGTTCAGCACGTATCGTCCGTGTCCGTTTTTAATCACAAAATCTGAAACACTTGTTACCAATCTATCAGGTCAATTGATGGCAAACAAAAATACCAGGATCTCATGATGAATGATTAACAACGTTAATTGGGTAAGAATGCGGGCCTTTAAAAACGGATGGCACACGGACAGCACACGTACGTATTTTATGTCAATACGGACATTCCACACGCACACACGGCTCGCATATGCCATCACACGGATGCCATACGTACCGGAGAAACTCCCCTAAAAAACGGAAGAAGGACCCGAAAAACGGACCGTGAGACACATACGTTTTTTTTGCGGAAGTGTGTTTTAGACCTAAGGGTGTAATTTCCAAAACTGGGTCACTTAGGCTGGTTTCACATCAGCGTTTTTCTGTCGGTCGTAAAAAAAACGCAAAACGTATGTTACCGGATCCATTGTCTGGTCAATGTAATTTCAATGGACTTGCGGCAACATACGTTTACATGCGTTTACATGCGGCAGTGTCAGGGTTCGGTGAGTTGTGGTTTTTTACCTTTTATCAAAAACGCAGAATGTTGCGTTTTTAACCTCCGTTCAAAAACTGCATGTCACCGGATCCTGTACATTGCGACAGTAGCTGCAATGTATTTCAATGGGCGCCGGATCAGGTTCTCGCTCTCTCTCTCGCTCTCTCTCAATGCGTTTTGCGTTCTTTTGTTGACCGCCAGAAAAACGCTGATGTGAAACCAGCCTTATATGGGGTTTCTGCTGTTTTAGCACCTTGTGGGCTTGTTAAATGCAGCATGGCATCCACAGTCTATTCCTGCCAAATCTGCGCTCGATAATCGAAATAGTACTGTTTCCCTTCCGAGGTTTCTGTGTGTCCAAAGAGTAGCTTTACCCCACTTATGGGGCATTTGCAGACTCAGGAGAAATTGCTCAACAAATTGAGTGTTCAATGTTCTACTGTTACCATTGTGAAAATAAAAAAATTGAAGAAAAGCAACATTTTTTTGAAAAATATGTTATTTTTCATTGTTTCCTTACACTTTGCTATTATTGTGATGCATCTGAATCATTACCATATTTCCTGAATTCGGTTTTGAAAACTAAGAGGGTGACGTTTTTACAATAGGGTCTTCTTTGGGGATTTTCTGACACATAGACCACTCAAAATTAATTCTAAAGTGAAGTGTTCGCTAAAAAAAGAGGATTGTTTAAATTTTGTGGGAAAAATGAAAAATACTTTTAACCCTTCTAAATTCCTAAGAAAAAATAATGACATAAAGTAGACATTTAGTAAATGTTAAAACAATATATCCATATATAGTATGTTGAGGCAAAAAAACTCTGAGTCAATTTTACCGCGAATGATTGATACCACAAACACTCAACACAAGTTTGTAGCCTATAAAAAAATTATTTTATTGAATTTAATTAAACAAGTCGTTTACATAATATATAATGGATTAATTTGAAATTAATTTACACCAATTTTTAATGACAGTAGAAGGAGGTAGAAGAAAACAACTCATAGGACATGGAATATCCATGAAGCCATAGACAGAGGTAGCTAGCTTAATTAGTCTGGAATAAAATGCAGGTGCAAAAGGGACCGCACCAACAGGGAGGGATATGCTAAGCAATATTGTAGTGCGAGACACTTAGGAAAAACAAAGCGTGTGAGGAAGAAAATACAGAAAAAGGAGTGGCATATTAGAGCGAAGTGCAATAGTGGGAATCATAAAAGAGAAAAAAGAAGTATGTTGGCAAACAGAAAACAGGAAAGAAGATTTGTAAACATCTATAATTTATATATAATTCTCCATTTTTGCACATACACTTTTATATTTCATTTATTTATATTTTTTTATCATTCATTTCATTTTACTGTAAAATTCATTCATGCTGTTTACTTCACCACAATAATTTAAACGAGAACCTTTTTTCAGTGTGTACATAATTAGTCACTATTGAATTTAATTTATATATCAGTATTTTATTTTTCTTATTTTATTTTCCAAAGCACTAAGTGTATTGCTTATGTATCAATGCCACATTCTTTTCCATTTCCCCTTTGTCCCTCCTTTCCATAAGTGTCCCGCAATAAAATATTGCTCAGTGTATCACTCCCTGTTGGTGCACATGCCCAGCCTGCAGTCCCTGGATCTCCGATGGGTGGCTCAATGGGCGATCTGCGCTTGCGCCATCTCTTTGATGTTGGTGTGTACTTGCGTTCTAGCAGTCCAATCCACGGATTTCCTGTATAAGGTTATGTTCCCACGATCAGTGTTAGAAGCATTTTGATTGCAGCATTTAATTGCAGAGTAATCATCCACATTAACAGAAATAAACACTTGAAATATATCACTCTGTAATGACTCTTTATAGTTTCACTTTTTGTATTGAATTACTGAAATAAATTAATGTTTTGATGATATTCTAATTTATTGAGATGCACCTGTAGGTGTTTTCTTGTATACAATAAACAGGTAGTCTTGTTGCACTGCACTTTAAATAGCGCTACCTCCTTCTACTGCAATTATGGTTTTGTGTAAATAAATTTCAAATTAGGAAATTGAATAAGCTAAGCTATCATATATCTGATTATAATTGCAATCTCCCTGTCCACAGCATTTCAATAAAATAGACTTGTGTTGTCTATTTGTGATATCACTCATACGTGGTAAAATTTTGAATTTTTTTTTTGTCAAAATTAAGATATTTTCATAATAAAACACAAATCATATCGACCTAAGTTTACTACTATCATGAAGTACAATGTGTCACAAAAAACAATCTCAGAATCAGTGGGATATATTGAATATATATTCCAGAGTTATAACCATGTAAAAAGTTACACTGGTCAGAATTGAAAAATTTTGCTTGGTCAGGAAGGGGAAAAAAATGGCTAGTTTTAGTTCAGATCAGACTCCCTATGATCATAGCTATCCTGCTAATGTTTTTTATAGGATAACAATTTAATCCCCAAGAACTTTAACTCAATTGGACCAATAAATACTTAAAAATCATTCAGATACCATATCAGATGCTAAAATTAAATTGGGTCCTAGACCAGATCTCTAAAGCTTATTCTACCCTCATAGCGAACCCCTAAAATAATTTAGGCTCCAGATCAGACCGAAAAAATCAGAGCGGATCAGATCAGACCCCAGAATAGCTCCTAAAGGTAATTTTGACTTCAGATCATACCTGTACAATTAATCAGATCTAAGAACAAACTCTTTAAATTAATGCAGTAGCCTAGCTGCTAAAATGAATTCTATACAGAAAAAGTATACCCTGATAGCTACCGGGTCCTCTTTACTTGCAAGTGGTGATGTACACAACCTTCTTTGTTTCCTTATTGTTATTGGGATTCAGCCCAGGACATGTGCCCCACAAAATATTGGCTAGCCTCCTTCATAGTAGCACTGTAGTATCTGGACAACTGGCAATCCTGGTCCAAATGTGGACTACAGTTTGCCAGTTGACGATCCCCTACCTATAGCATACAGATACCTAGGCATTTTCACATTGAAAGCGTTTCCAAACAGAATTGATGCCTCATTCATAATGTAAGGAGAGCCACAGCTACACAGCAGTTAACTTTATAATGTACAAGAAAAATATGAACTGAATAAAAAATGTTTACCTGTCCAAAATAATGTAAGATTGCAGATTTTATGTTGTGTTTGACTGTATGTCTGATGTAAAGTATAATATCTCTCATTCACAGCATTTCCTCTTCTGACGATCTACATTGATGCAGAAAACGAGCAGCTTATTACTGGTTGTGCAGATGGGATGGTAAATGCATTTTGACTACTTTTGTGTATTTGTTTATAAAATGAAAGTGATTGCATTCTAGATTTAGCCAAAAGCATAATTCCTCAAAGGTTAATCTGTCATTAGATTTATGCTGCGATTGCAGCTAGATATGCTTTTCTCTGAAACCCTCAGGAGTTTAAAACAAAACATTTTTTGAAGAGCCCTTCAGAGACTATAAAGCGAAACCTGACTAGTCCAATGCGGTCCCCTGACTAGCTTCTCACTGCACAGTTCCATTTGATTGGCAGGTCTCTCCCATTTTCCATCACAGGCTGAGACCTATCAATCAGCTGGAGCCAGTGGGGAGAAGCTGGCAGGGGAACCGCACTCTACTAGTCAGCCCTCTTCCTTATAGGCCCCGGCTATAAAATATAACTGGATACAATTGTGCAGCCAAGCTCTGATTCATGCTGCCCATGGTTTGGACAGCTTAAATCTACTGATATAGTAGGGAAACAGAGGAGTCAATGGCATTAGCCACAATCAAATTAAGGTAAACACTCCATTAAAGGTACAGGTAGCGATCCTTACGTGTGGTTGTGTTATAAGCTCTCAGTAGCTCTCAGTGAAACAATGCAGAATCCTAGAATAATCCAGTTTCAGAGAATATAATACACGACAAATAGTAAATGTCTGTTTAGCTTCCTTTACTCATGATTATCAGATATACATAAGAATAGTATCCCAAAGTGACCGACATTTTGTGTGTACGTATGCTTTCTCACAGCCTTGAGGCCTGAGCAACTAGTGTGCTTTTATTACATGGAAAGTTTTGTGTGCTTACAGCTGAGTCCAAGCAGAAGAGTCTAAAAAATAACTACTACAAAGGTACACAGTATAAGTTTTCTTGGGAAGCACATATGTCATAAAATCAATACATGATGGATGTGTGTCGCCCAGGGAAGGGGGCCGGTCTCGGGCGGTTGCAAATGGGAATGTCACTCTGGTGGCTGTTGCCCGGTCCCTTGCTCTGGGGCTTCTCTTGTAAAAGGGGAATTATTTTTAAGTAGGGATGAAAGTTAAGGGGGCTTTACACGGTACGACCGATTGTGCAATTTCACAATCGATCGTACCCGCCCCAGTCCTTTTTGCGTTACGGGCAAATCGCTGCCCGTGTCGCACAAAGTCAGTAACCCCTGTCACACGTACTTACCTCTCGTGCGACCGCGCTGTGGGCGGCGAACGTCCACTTCCTGGAGAGGGAGGGACGTTCGGCGTCACAGCGACGTCACACGGCCGCCGGCCAATAGAAGCGGAGGGGCGGAGATGAGCAGGATGTAAACATCCCGCCCACCTCCTTCCTTCCACATAGAGCCGGCGGCGGCCGCGGGAGGCAGGTGAGCTGCTCATCGTTCCCGTGGTGTCACACGGAGCAGCGTGTGCTACCACGGAAACGATGATCAACTAAATTAAACGATATTATGGAACCTAGCAAGCAGTACACGACTCACGATTTGTGAGCGATACTGCGTCGCTAGGAGGTGTCACACAGGCCGGCATCGCCAGCGATGCCGAATGTGCGTCACAAAAACCGTGACCCCGACGATCTATCGCACGATAGATTGTCTGGTGTAAAGCAGCCTTTAGTGTACGTGACGCCACCTGCGGGTTGCGCTTAAGGGTAGAGAACCGCCGCTGCTGAATGTGGGTACTCCCAGGGCTGGTGGTGGTTGCAGCAATGATGTTGGGTCCTCCGCAGGTAGAGCCGTGCCTGGGAGTTGTGAAGGGCAATAACGGAGACCACACAAGGTTGTAACCAACAGTCTCTACTTACTCCGACTTGCGGATGACTGGTTCAGGTCCCATGGAGTATCAGTGCCAATGTAGTGACCCAGGTTGCTCTGTCCCTGGCACTCTCTGTTGATTGGGTCCCTGTAGCATTGAGCGTTTGGGGCCCGACTGTCCCTTTTGGGGTATCAGTCTCCTTCTCCATATGGCGGGCAGTGCGGACCCTGTGGGGAGGTAAGTGTCCGCACCCTGATTCTAGTTTACTGCTGATGCCCCCAGATTGTTTGGTTCGGTGAAGTCCATGAAGGTTTCCACACCATGCAGGTGTTTATCAAACCGTTTAGAACTGGCACCTGATCTAGGGCCCTGTGCCCCGTGCATGCTCCGGTCCCAGTGGTACTTGTCCGTACCCGCCCTAGCGACCTCTCTCCTGTGCCCTCCGAGTCACAATTGCACGGACCCAGCTCGAGCACATCAGCACACCTCTCTGTGTGCCACAGTTTTCTCTGTCTCTTCATGTGTGTCCCCTCCCACCAGGCTGGCTAATCCCAGGACTCATTCCTAACTCTAAGCGATCATCCCCTTACTTGATTAACCCTTTAGTCCAGGTGTGGAGTGGAGAACTAGGATGTTGGTTGTTCTTTGGTGGTATCGGCACTAGTACTCCAGGTCCCAGGGGGTAGGTCCTGCATCCCCAAGAGGATGCAGTTCCTTGTAGTGCCCTGAGTGGCTCAGGGGCACTACAGATGCACATCAAGAGTATTGGTTGTTGTAGAGGTTCAAAGAAAGAATTGGAATCCTGTAGCTCACAATGCTGTTTAAAAGCAAATGAAAAGGGACAAGAGAAGCTTTCAAAGTGAATGTATTACCTATTTATTTTACTAATTAAAACCAGAGTGAAACATATTCCCTTTTCTAATCTTTTTTATTTTCTGATGGTAGATGTAGATTTTTTATGGTAGATTTTTATTCTGACCTGATTTTGAGAGCAGCCATTTTCCTTGTACTGCTGTTAATGACATTTAGAGATAACATTTTCTGAAACCATATGAGCCATTGGAAACAATACATTGAAAATGACTTGATAGCTCCTATTGGAGAGCTTTCTAGGCATTCTCTGTGGACGAATTGAGATATGACCACCCTGTATCTCCAATAGTGTAATCCTGTGTTACCTACAGTACAAAATTATTAGATAAGTGATTATTTTGACCATATCATCATTTGTATGCAAATTTTCCAACTCCAAGCTGTATAAACTTAAATGCTTAAAGGATGAAGCAAAACAGGTTCTGTAAATTTGTGTAATAAGGAAGATGTGGCCTAAGATAACAACACCCTTTATCAAGGAATTTATCGCCTTAACGATCAATGTAGATGTACATCCTTGGTCATGTCCCTGAGTTTGATGCAAGCTCACACATTGAGCTCGCATCTTTCCCTCCACATGTCGGCCGATCTGATCAGCCAACATGTGCAGCCAACAGGCATGGGTGGATCTCTGATCCACCCATGCCTTTAGACGTTAGATCACGCTGTCAAACTCTGACAGTGTGATCTAACATATGCCGGTGAGCAGCATGCCATTCCCCGCCCTCATTGGCGGAGTGCTGTTGAATTATCATGACAGTCGGGGGTTAGCTGATAATCCCTGTCACTGTAATTTTTGGAATGCCCCCCCCCCACCCCGGGGGACTCAGCCTAGGAAAAGGTTAAAATATGTAAAAATAAAAAAAACACAAAAGTTCAAATAACCCTCCTTTTCCCTCATTGAAAAGTATAAACCTACATACATATGGTGGCAATCCATAGGGGCCAGACGAGAACAGTAGATAAAAATGAACCGAGTGGTCAAAAAACAGCCAAATATAATACCCAAAAATATGACAACATCTCGGTAAATAGAGTCTTTATTCAGACATAAAAAAAGATATAAAAATTTCACATCAACAATAAAAAAGGGAAGGGATGAAGACAAAAAGACTGAATGCACTAAAGAGTATATTATATAACATGATCAACATAGCAATCGTTAAATTGTGAATAGAAAAAACAAAATTCTCTTTATTTTTCTTTCCTAAAATGTAACCATAAGCAAATTTGACCACTACACATTAAATATAAACGTGTGACATAATACGGTGTGAATAGTTAAATAAGTGTACAATATACACTGAAGTGCAAACAACAGTAACTTGAAACCCTCATATGAGATTGAATAATAATGGCGTTCATAGTGTAAAGGAGATAACATAATCCTATTAGTCAAAAAGATAATGTAAATAGGAAAAAAGGATTAAAGAACCCCTAATAAAATGTAATGCTATGACATTATATATTACCTTATCAAACACCCGACATATGTTTCGCCTTAGCTTCTTCCAAGGGCTCTTGGACAGCATTTATTGAAGATCATGATTTCTGCTATATAGAGAATTGCTGAATTCTGATGACTGAATTCTCTTCAAGGGTATTTTTGCTTTATTAGCCTATCCTATACTCAGAGTATGACATTGTGATAAACAACATGTCCGCTGCTGATTTCTGTCAGAAGCAATGCTATCATGAAATCATAGAAACTTTGGATTCAAATCTGCAAGTTACCGTATATATTTCTGTATGTATCCTCCTTGATATCACCAACTCTCATAGAAATAAAAAATGGTCACATTTTTATCGGACCTCTTGGATCCTCTGAGGAACTCACCTGAAAAAGCACTTAAAACATGGTACATATAATGAGCATATTCACAGCATTGGAAAAAGAACTTGCTGTGCATATATTCAATCATTTTGACCTCCTTTTAACCGTTTAATAGAGATGAGCGAACCTCCCGTGGTTCGGTTTGCTGAACCTTTATCGAACCAAAGATCGAACCATTATCGAATCTTTCCAAACCCTATTGGATTCAATGGAAGGCCAAACGTAAGGCGTATAAAACACCTTTAGGGGGGTTGAAAAGCATCCAAAACAGCAGAAATACATTTTAGAGTGCAACACCGCTGTTTTGACATAACCATTAGATATCTAGGCTATTGACAGAAGAAATATAGAGGTGGATGAGAGACAGGCGTAGGGTTGGTGCTCACATTTCCCTGCCAGTACAGACAAGAGACAACTTTGAGACCTTTCTATTAGTGCCGACATTCAAAATCTTTTCAGATAGGCAACAGTAGAGTAGCATCAATTGCCCCCTCTCCCCATAGGGCATCAAAACAGCTGGGAGGTATGGTCCATGCAACACACAGGCTGTGGGCCAGCATTTTAATTTGAAAAAGGGAGCACACAGTGACCGTGCCTGCAGCACATCTAGGACATAATAGTGCCATAGCAATTGCTGTACAAACAGGTTGATCCATGCAGTGCATATGTGATGTCGCCCAGACGTAGTGTCGCCTAGCCCTAGTGCCGCCAGTAGTTTTGTACCCTAATTGCACATGGTCTTCCCTAGCTCCAAATTCAGTGGAGACAGCCATTTATCAAACTCAGGCTGAATAGTGTTCCAAAACTCTGCAGCTGTGTCACTGCATTCCCTGATGCATATTAATGTAGGCACTGCCTAATTGCATTGACTTACACACAGGATGTTGCCTGGCATTTAAATTTTAAAACTCAACAGAAATGTTTAAAAACCTTTCAGGCAGACAGCAGTACAGTAACATCAATTTGCCCCCCCTACCCATAGGTCTTTAAAAGAGCAGGGAGGTACGGTCCATGCAACATACAGGCTGTGGGCCGGCATTACATTTTGCAAAATGAATACATCCTATAGTAACCGGTGTAGACCTCTTGATGCCAGACGACTGACACTAGCCACAAGACAAAACTCTGACACCTATCTTGTAGTTTAGACATTTAAAAACCTTTCAGGCAGACAGCAGTACAGTACCATCAATTGCCCCACTCCACATAGGGCTTTAAAACAGCAGGGAGGTACGGTCCATGCAACACACAGGCTGTGGGTCGGCATTACAATTTGCAAAATGAAGACATGCTACAGTAACCAGTGTAGGCCTCTTGCTCCCAGAAACCTTGCACTACAGAGAAAAGACAATTTAGAGACCCTACTTGGAGTCTCCGCATTTTGAACAATTAAGGTCAGGCAACAGGAAAAGTGTAAATAATTGGCACTCACTACAAATAGCCCAGCAAAGCAATATGGCTGTGTGGGACCGGCCCTGGAACAAGGCCTGAACCACCATTTCTACCTTCACCAGAGACAGCAAGATGGCAGACAGGCATAGGCTTCTTGCTCCCAGACCACTGAAACCAGTGAAAATATAACTTTGAAAACCGACTTGGAGTGTTCAGATGTAAAAATATTTCAGGCACACAGCAGGACATCAATTGCCCCCCCCCCCCAGTACACCACAGTGTCTTTACACAGCAGGGAGGTATGGTCCATGCCACCCACAGAATGTGGCTTGACATTTAAATGTTAAAAATCAAGAGATGCCTGATAGACAGGCGTAGGCGTCTTGCTCACAGAATCCTGGCAGTACACGATCGCCTAGTCTGCACATTCTGGGACTGGTGTGGCAAAGTAACTGGACATCCATGACTTGTTCATCTTAATGAACGTTAGTTAGGCAGTCTATGCTTTCAAGGGATCATCACAATCTAAAACTTGAAAATGTGCTGATATCATCCTCTAATGAAAAATGTTGTGTAAAGATCACAAATTTTGGGCAGTCCAAAATTCTTGGTGAAACCTCATTAAGGTTGACTTTGTGTGGGACACCCAACTACTTGGCTCATGAGGTGTTGGTCACAAGATGAGGAAGAAGCAACAGACGAATTTGATTTGGTGGCCAGTGCTTGGGTTGTCCGCATTTTAGCGTAGTGAGATTCTCACAGTAATGCATGTTGGTTGCGAATGTGCCTGTTCATGCATGTAGTAGTCAAATTATTAGAATTTTTGCCTTTACTGAGTCGTTGTTCATAACGTTGGCAGATAACGAAAGTTGGATCATTTTCTGTCTCAAAAAAGGCCCAAGCTAGGCAACTCTTCCTATGTGTTTGTGCGGAAATCACCAACGTAACATCCTCATCTTCCTCCTCATCTGATGTGCTACACAGCTGCGTGCCTCTGGGTTCACACTAAGTGGGATCTACAACTTTATCATCAGGCTCTATGTTGTCCCACTCCTCCTCTTCTTGATCTGAAATCACAGGACAGTACGCGTGAGCCTCAGGTATCTGAGTCTCATCGTCATCACCTAATGTCAGTTGCTGAGGGTCAGGATCCTGCTGGGAATCTACTTCGTCCGAGCCAGGATCCAACTCACAAAGATTTTGTGCATCAGTGCAGATGCTTTTCTCCTCTTGAGTCTGGGAATCTTTGTAGCGTACCTGTGATGCCCATGGGATAGAATGTGTGAACAGCTGTTGAGACTCACCCATGTGTGGTTCCCCACAGTCAGGTTACCTGTTGGCGATTTGTGATGCGGGTGCAAACAAGTGTAATTGGGGTGGCACCTCTGAAGAATGAACTGTATGTGATGTTGAGGTGCAGAAAGAGGAAGAGAGGCCACTTGATGCAATGCTTGCCATCTTCTCCAGAACCTGCAGTTTATCAGCCTCATTTCAAACTGAAGCGATGAGCAGCTGCCAAAGAAATCTAGTGGGGTAGGTTGTCCAGTAATGGAAGTTGTTCTCATTTCTATGGGGATAGGATGAGCCAGCGTTACTCACTATTCCTTTGACTAACAACTTCCCACATGTAGACCTCCAACATCCCGCCTATGATATACTCGTCATGATTTACCACTCATGGTTAATGTACCCTTCCCCTTTCAAAAAAATGTTTCCCAAACCTACGCCCACACCTGTAAGCCACTTAACCCAACAGATAAGTTATTTCTTTCCTGCCTGAGTTGGCAATATTGTGAAGGCAATAAAAAGTACCACTACCTACAAATGCAGTTCACTGCATAATTTGGAGCAGACACGGTAAAGTGCCAAGAAGACCTTTTTGGCTTGATTAATAGCACATTTTCAGTAGGCACCACTAACAATACCTACATGTGTTTCACTGCGGAGTTTTGAGCAGGCAACTAAACACGCAAAGAAACACCTTATAGATACTTCCTTAGCACCTTTTTAGGCCAGGCACTAACAAATGACAAACCTATAACTGTGTTTGCAGATTTTTGTCCAGGCAATTAAAATTGCCAAGAAAGACTTTTTTGATACTTCCCTAACTACTTTTTTTAGGCCAGGCACCAGAAGTAGAGATGAGCGAACCTGAGGTTCGATTTTCGAATTGAGCACCAACTTCACTCACGGGAGCAATGTTGTGCTCAGGTACGCTTGGTGCTCAGCCCTGTGTGAGCCGCTTGCAGTGTTTGAACGGTGCACACTGGGGGTAACATCAGTACAATTTCATGTAGTGTGCAGCCCAAAAAAGTGTTTGAAAAAACACAACCACCCTTCCCCGGAATTCATCTGCTTATGGCTGGCTGTTTGTTGGCGGAGACTCAAACTGCCAATCAGTTATTTGCTTTGAGGTTCGGGTCAAGCTCAAGCCTGTGGAGGCTCAGCTCCTTGGCTGCCAGCGTACCGAACCTCCATGAAACCACTCACCTCTACTAACAAGTAAGAATACCTATAACTCTGCAGAATTTTGAGCAGGCAGTAATACATAGCAATACTTATTTACATGCTTTACTGGCAAATCTTTAGTAGGCACTACAAGTACCAATACCTATTTTGAGCATGAAATGTGCCAATTTGTGTCACCCACACCTTTCCCTACACTGCACGTCCCTATTGTAAACAGTCACTCGCCTATGTATCTCAGCTACCTAGCGTTAAACTCCTAACTAAGCTCAAATGCAAAGCGATTTATGTGCACACGGACATGTAGCTTAGGCAGCCAATGACAGAAGCTCTTCTGTCTCAACCTTGTGGATGTTTGCTGCTCCATGATTGGCTGCAGCAACATACACAAATAAAGTAAAGAAAAAAAAAAAAGCGCCACACACCAAAAGCAAGTGCCGGGTCCCTTTACCGCCAAGGGAGCCCACTCGCAGACAGCTGAGTGGCGTACCATCAATGGCGGCATGCCACGCTGCTGCTTTGGAGCCCATGAGTCAGAGAGGAGATGCCCAATGCCAACGCTGCACCGGCCTCCCTCACCTCCCGAGGGCCCCCCTCCCCCCGCTGAGGATCGCACTTTCAATTGTATCGGCATCCCAGATGCCAATACACTTGAAAGCAATGGTGATAGATGGAGCGGTGCGCTTCCTCTGTCATCATTCTCCTGCAGCGTCTGTCTGCGTTCTGCCTCTGATAGCTCAGTACAAAGGAGCGAGATGACGTCATTACTGTGCGCGCCTGTGTCCTGAGCATTCAGAGCGGCAGAACAGTGGAGGCGCTGAGGAGACCGGAGCATCGGGGAACAAGGAGGAAGTGAGTATGTATTGATCACAGTGGCCAGACGACTTTGGGGCTTCATAATGCTGCTACATGGGGCTGCATAGTGCTGCTACATGAGGCTGCATGGTGCTGCTACATGGGGGCTACTACATGGGGGCTGCTACATGGGGACTGCTGCATGGGGGATGCTACATGGGGCTGCTGCATAGTGCTGCTACATGGGGGCTGCTGCATGGTACTGCTACATGGGGGCTGCTGCATGGTGCTGCTAAAAGGGGGCTGCTGCATGGTGCTGCTGCATGGGGGCTGCTGCATGGTGCTGCTGCATGGGTGCTGCTACATGAGTGCTGCTGCATGGTGCTGCTGCATGGGGGCTGCTGCATGGGGCTGCTGCATGGGGGCTGCATTATATTATGTGGAGCAATCTGGGGTGCATTATTTTTTATGGATCAATATTTGGTGCATTATTCTATATGGATCAATATTTGGTGCATTATTCTGTATGGAGGACTATGGGGGCTGCATAACACTGTGGAGGAATATGTGGGTGCATTATATGGAGTAATATGAGGCTGCATTAAATTATGTGGAGCTATATGGATGCATTATGTTATATTAGGAATGTGGGGGCTGCATATCTCTATACCACCCATAGCTGTATGTCCCCTTCACCCCAGTGCTGTATACTCCCCAGAGCTCTATGTCCCTTCCATCCCAGTGCTGTATATCCTCCAGAGATCTATGTCCCTTCCACCCCAGTGCTGTATACCCCCAGAGCTCTATGTACCTTCCACCCCAGTGCTGTATACCCCCCAAGAGCTGTATGTCCCCCTCTACTCCAGTGCTGTATACCCCTCAGAGCTTTATCCCCCTCTGTAGCTGTATGCCCCCCATTGCTGTATGCCCCCCTCCTCAGTAATGTGTATGCCCCCAGTAATGTATATGTCCCCAGCCTCTCCTGTGATGTATATACAGCAGTGTCTGTGTGCGGCCATGTCTGTTAGTGATGGCCACCAATCGGTGCAGCACAGCCACATGCCCTGGAGTAGCTGGACAGAAGACAAGTGGTGGAGGTGAGTGAGGCTGCTGCCGGCTTCCCCATATTAATAATACCGCTAATGTGTCTGTGTGTCTGATGTGTGTCTATGTGTGTCAGTGTATATGACTGTGTATAGATTTATGTCTGTTTATATGTGTTTTCTTGATTGCTCTTTAAATATGTACTGTGTATGTACAGTACATATGCCTGTATGTGTATGTATCTGTATGTGCGTGTCTGCGTGTGGATGCAGCCCACTGAGACTCTTTTGCCTGGGGCCCACAAAAACCTGGAATCGGCCCTGGCTGAGATAATCTTATATATGTGTCCCTGCTACTGTATGTGCTATGTAATGGCCATGTCTGAACATACAAGGACATGGTCTGATGAGACCAACAGCTCCTGACTAGTGATAGGCGATCCCGAACTGTAAAGATCGTGGATCGTACCGATCACATAGTGATCATGTACATGATCCCGATCACAAGCTTTCCTGGGAAGCTCATGTTACAGATCGGGTCCAGGGGCTGTAAAAAACCCGCACCTTATTAAAAAAACATTATGATCATACTTACAGGTCCCGTGACGCATCCTGCAGACTCTGTTTCCTTGCTGCTTCTGCTCCGTGCCCGATCATTGCTGTGCCCCCCGGTAAGGACCTTGCATGACGTCATAGCCATGTGACCAGTCTGGTGTGAATGTTGTACAGACATTGGCTTACAAACTGGTCACTTGACTATGACGTCATCGAAGCACCTGTTAACTGAACTTTGACTGTCACTGTGCGAGTGTTGCATTGCATCACGTTGCACAATCTCCCGACAGGAGCAAGTCAGCTGCATGTATTTCCATGAAGCTGAGGCACTCCTATCCTGAGAGCGTCAGTCCGTGCGGGGTGATGCAATGCAAGACGCAACAAGTGCAATCATCCCCTCACTGTCAGCCTGCTTCTCGCTCTGTACAGAGCAATGTAGCAGAGCTGACAATGCTCTCTGTTTCTGTCTCTGTAGAGACGCTTGTCTTTACAGCGTGATGAAGCAGGGTTGACATGGCTCTCCCTGTGGATTCCATCGGACTAAGTAGTTTTTTTTATAATAAAGATTCAGTTAACAGGAACTTCAATGACGTCATAGCCATGTGACCAGTCTGTAAGCCCCAATGTCTGTACAACATTCACACCAGACTGGTCACATGGCTATGATTTCACGGAAGGTCCTTGTAACTCGGGGGTACAGCAATGATCGGACTCGGCAGCAGAAGCGGCTGGGAGACAGAGTCTGCAGGACGCATTGCGGGACCTGTAAGTATAATGACAGTGTTTATTTTGAACTATATTCTTTCTTTATTTTACTGCCCCCCCCACCCATCCCATAATTGTAAAGCCAAAAGTTTGGTGATTGGACACAAGTTTCAGTTATCTCGATCTCGATCTTTCCAAATCGATCGGGCGAGGCTCCCGATCCTGACCATGAGAGGAATCGCCAATCAATACAAAACAAAGCATGAAATTGATGATGCTGTTTTTTGTGACGTAAAACATTCCTCTGCCATTTTAACAACGTTTTGTCTCACAGAAAGAATCAGCTGCAATCCCATGCTGTCCTGCTGTCTACCGTTTTGCATCCTTCCCTGCCAAGTTGCTGTAGTATGTTCAGACCATATCCCTGTGTGGTCTGACACAGCCATTCCACAGTACATAGCAGGGGCACATTTATAAGCTTATGTCAGCACAGCAATATTTTATTTAAACACTTTCCAATAGTGGAACCTATTTTTATTCAATATAGCATCATAAAATAACCTTTATTAGTATAAGTATTAAAATGAAGAGAGGAAATCCTTCCTCTCTTGGACTGACAATAACCCAATAAGCTGTCAGGGCTGCTAACCAGTTTCTTTTACAAAAGTATAACAAATATGTCCTACAGATCACTCATGACACCATGTTGTCCCATAACTGGGGGCCTCTGTAGCAGCTTATTGGGTTATTGTCAGTCCAAGAGAGGAAGGATTTCCTCTCTTCATTTTAATACTTATACTAATAAAGGTTATTTTATGATGCTATATTGAATATATTCAGCGGCGGACTGGAGTACCTGGGGCCCACCAGGAAAAAAAATCAATCTTGGGGCCCCCCAGCACCATGCAGTTACCGTACTGTATATAGGAATATCATTCGTCCACAAACTCTTTCAAAATGAATCAACTTTATTAACCAATAAATAACCAATAAAATAAGTCAAAACCTCCTGGTAAAACCATCGGAGTAAAAGTACAATAGAAACACAGGCACCACTTCTGTATTTATCACTCACTCCTGGTTTTGGCTATAAATACTGAGGTAAAAAAATTCACCAAATATGCAACACGTGAACGTGGCCAAAGAAGCACTAAATGAACCAAGCCTAGTACACAGATTTGGCACCAAAACCAAGCTTAGGCTATATTCATACTCAGCGTGTTCTTTTTCTCTGCAGCCAAAACCTTCTTTCTTGGCAGTAAGAATGTCCATTTTCTGGTATTTGCGTGGCATTTTTTGGGTGTGGATTACGTGTGGTCTTTTTCTACAGTACATGTGTGACAAAGGTAGTTTTATTCACCAAAACACTTCAAAAACACTGTGGAAAAAAAGCTATTGCAGTTTTTTTTACTTTTTTTGTTGTTTTCTATGAGTGTAAAAATGTTGTAGGAAGTGATGTGCTGCAGATTTAAAAAAAATGCTGCAATTCACAAATTCAGTGAGGAAATAAAAAAATACCTAAGCATGTGCATGAGATTTCTGAAATCTCACAGCTTTTGCTTTTACTGTTAAAAGCATCATGGAATTTGTATTAAAAAAACACTGCAAAAAATGCTGCATGTGAACAAAGCCTTAGGCTAAGATCACATTTCCGCTATTTTCCCAGTGTCACAAAGACGGATTGTGACGCTGGGAAGGTTAATTCTGTACAAACACATGTAGCGTTGAACGGGTACCGTTTTGGTTTTTTTTCCTGAAAGGTTTATTTTAACCTTTCAGGAGGAGGGGAGAGAGAGAGCGAGAGACAGAAACAGAGAGACAGAGAGAGAGACGCAGTGTGTTGTTTTTGACGCACCGAAAAACGTTGCATGCAGCGTTCCTCCCCGTCGGCAGTCAGTCGATCTGCCGAGCGGCGGATACAGTGCTAGGCCATCCGTCACAATCCGCCGCTCATACAAGTCTATGGGAAGCAACGGAAGCTGCCAAAGCATTTTTGGCGGTTCCCGTTGTTTCTCAAAGCGGCGGACTCTGACGCCCGGGAAATAGCGGAAATGTGAACTTACCCTTAGGGTATGTGTACATAACATCTTTTTCAGGTGGATTCTGCCTGGAATCCAACTGAAAATGAGCGGTAAAAGAAGTTAGAAGTGATACACTCAGTTGTTGCTGAAGCTACTCTCCATTAGGACAGTCACACTTGCGTATGACTCACCCAATTGCAGGGAGAAAATCTGGCATTGCACTCGGCCCCATGTAAGACAATGCTGCAGCTCTGACCTGTGAGTTTTCCCTCAGCCCGAAACTGACTGAGGAAAAAATGGCAGCATGCTGCAATTGTCTGCGAGAGCCGTGTCACTCGCACCCATACAAGCGAAAAAACATCGGACTGCACTCGGATGTTATCCAAGTACAGTACAATATATGCACAGGCTGACAATGGAGGAGAAGGGGAGATTAACCCCTCACTGTCTTCCGCAGCGCCCGACCTCTCCTCCGCAGCTGTGATCTGATCTCAGGAACAGATCACAGTCACATGACACTCGGCTTACACTCGCAGCAGATCCTGAGCTGAGGGTCATTAGCAGATCATATCAAATGCTCTCGCATCACATGCCATACGCAAGTGTGACTCTGCCCTTATAAGAGTAAAATGAGTAAAGATGCTGGCGGATCCCCAGCAGAAAATGATGGCAAAGCCACCAGTGAGGACAATGCAGGAAAAAGACCTGGTGTAAAGGTCGTCACACAAATGCTACACAGTTACTGGACCTCAGAATATCTTTATGTTTTGTTATTTTTCAAACATACTCACGCAACCATGTCACCAAAGTATATAAACTCCACACCAATGGAAAAATTCAATAGTATGAATCAGCTCACCGTGGAAAAAGCTCAGTCTTGATTTCGTCCTGGAGCATGGACAGGCACTGCCACAGCCCAAAATAATGCAAAAGATGAGGATGTCCAGCTCTTCAGGCAAAAAAATCACGTCTTTATTTTATCATGCAGACACAAAGAATGACATGACCATCACAACGCGTTTCAGGTGAAGGGTGAGTGCCTTCACCTGAAACGCGTTGTGCTGGTCATGTCATTCTTTGTGTCTGCATGATAAAATAAAGACGTGATTTTTTTGCCTGAAGAGCTGGACATCCTCATCCAATGGAAAAAGGTCATAGTAAAGGATATACCAGTCACATATTACCCTGTATATGTCATAAGATGTCTGTACATAGTACAGTGGTACTTCGCATAACGAGTAACCCTCTTAACGAGAATTTCGCTTAACAAGCAAAGCTTTCTCTAAATTTGTAACCCTCTTTACGAGAAAGCTTTGCTGTACGAGCGAAATTCTCACCGCACACACTTCCGGTTCCATCCATACACCACACTCTGACCCGCACTTGCAGTCCACACAAACACACACATGTACGCTTAACACACACACACACAAACACTCACGCACACACATACAGTATTATGCTCACCTTACCTTCCGTTCCACCGCCGGTCTCATGGTTCTTGTAGTTCCTGGGTACATCGCGATGTCCTCACGGCGAACTACAAGACCCAGGAGGCATGCGATGGAATGGAAGGTAAGGTGAGCATATAATATAACATAATATGTTTACCTTTCGTTTCATCGCCGCCCTCCTGGGTGCTGTAGTGCGCCGCTCTGCTCCAGTCCACGCTGTGTATCTCCAGCCATAGCGACGAGGGAGGAACTTCCTGTCATCGCTAATGAAAGGCAGAGCACTGGCCAATCAGAGGCAAGCGGCTCTGCCTTTGACGTCAGCGCTCTGGCCGGGAACTTCCTGCCTTGTCGTTATGGTAATGCGTTACACAGCCCGGCCCCATACCAGAGAACAGCAAGTCCCAGCAGACCGGTGATGGAACGGAAGGTAAGGTGAGCATATAATATGTGCGTGTGCGTGCCTGCATGTGTGTTTGTGTGTGTGTGTTTGTGCATGTGTGGAATGACAGAATAGGGGACCAGGATGGGACATTTTAGAAGTTGTGGAACGGATCGTCAGCATTGCAATGATTTCCTATGGGAAATCTTGCTCTGCTGAACGAGTACCTTGATTAACAAGCACAGTCCCAGAACGGATTGTTCTCGTTAAGCAAGGTACCACTGTATATCACAACCAGAATACAGGACAATATGTGACGAGATATGATCTGCTGTGACTATGTGAAGGCCTGGCCAGTCAGGTAGTCACAGATAGGGCCCCGCACAACACCAGTCCCTCATAGGTAACATCAGCCAAACACTAAAACCCTAGTCACCACCCCCAGGGCCTGATGGACACACCAGGGGGCGGAACCAGGCGGTTAGAAGACGCCCACCGAGGAGTTCAGAGAGCCTGGGGCGGGAAAAGTCAGTTCAGTTTGGAGTTGCAGTGACAGTTGAGTGGAGAGTGGAAGCAGGCCTGTGTGACAGGTCTGCAGCAAACTGACAGGTGCCAGGGTTGGAGCCCTGGTACCTTTGGCTAGGAGGCATACGGAGGCCTCTGCCTGCAGGAGCCGGGAAGACGGCTCGATGGAGCCGTGGTGGACCGGGACAGGGTAGTGGCTTACCGGTACCGACCCGGGGAACCGACTCGGAAACCGGAGCACAAGGAGGGTACTCAGACCCTGAAACGAAGTCCAGAAGCTACTGGACTGAGTTAATCAACTGATTGCGCCCAGGACTAGAGGTCCTTTCCCACCCAAAGTCCCTAATAGAAGGCAACAGCCCAACGAGGGGGATAAGTAGCCACCGCCAAGGCTCAGAGATCCCACGGGCCAGCGTCTGCGGGCAAAAGGGCTCCTTTGGCCACATCCAGCCGGGAAGCGGACTCCTGAAGTTGCAAGCGTAGATAGTCCAACATCACACACAGGTCCAGGAGAAAGACAGAGACCACCAGCCGGGTGGGGGCCACAATCCCTACCCACGGAGGGGTTGCATACCATAACATCCCGTGGGTGGCGTCACGAACTTAACACGGCTCCGGCCGTACCACTTCGTCCCCAAACCACAAACCCCCTTTTGGATTGGAGTTACCACAGGACCCCCGGGCCCAGAGACCCTCGAGCCACCCACTGAAGGTCCGGATCCGAGCGGCTCGGCTGCCGCCGAGCACGGGGCGGTACAACTACAGATACCAGATGTCATATATAGGATAATATGTGATGGTGTATGATGAGTACAGACATCAGATATATCAGCCGCATGTTATCTGTACATAACATCAGATGTCTGAGCACATAGTATATCAGTATATACGGGGATATATGACTGGTAAAAGTGAATTAATTTGCAGGATCCTGTTTAGGGTACCAGGTCACTATTCTGTGGCCCCAGGCTCTCTCATGCTAACCTCATCCTACCTGCAGGCATACTTGGCTTTTCTTTTAATTTGTAACTTGGTCCAATGTCATGTATGTGTTACCTGCAAAAGGGCACACAGTGTGTTTTTAAAAAGTTTTTTTCATGTGTTTTTGAGTACAGTTTTGTCAGAAAACTGCAGGCAAATCCTTTGCCGGCAAAGTCAATGAGAATCCTGAAGTTTGTGCACATGTTGCTTTTTTTTATTTGCAGCAGAAAAACTGAAGCATGTCAATTCTTTCAGTGTTTTTGTGACGCCCTGGACTAGCCAGGTAGTCACAGACACAACACCACACACACCCCTTCCCCGGATAGGTGACAACAGTCACACAAAAATCCTTGTTGCCACCCTCCAGGTTTGATGTCCACACCAGGTGGGGTGGAGCCAGGCGGTTGACTCCGCCCATCGAGGAGTTCACACGCCTGGAGGCAGGAAAAACAGAGTAGTTGAGTTTTGGTTCTGACAGAGAAGGAGTGAGGAGGGAAGTCAAGGGGAGACCTGGGACCAGGCCTGCCACAGACTGTTTAGGTGTCTGGGTCGGAGCCCAGTCACCTCCAGCAAGGTTGGCAGACGGTGGTGGCCATCTGCAAAAGTTGGTGTACGGTCAGTGGAACCGTAGGACCGGGGTCGGGTGGTGGCCCGCCGGTACCGAACCAGGGAGCCGATTGGAAGCCAAGCACCAGGCAGGGTACTCAGACCCCGACTAGGCTAGAAGCCGCCCTGACAGTCAAATTTACTGATTGCGGTCTGGACCTCAAGGGTTCATTCCCACCCAAGTCCCGATTGAAGGCAACAGCCCAACCATCCCGGATAACTTCCATCGCCAAAGGCTAGAGATCCAAAGTGCCAGTGCCTGCGAGCAAACGGGCTCCTACGACACTTACACGCCGGGGAGCGGACTACCAGTGTCCAGGCACAGGAGTCATTCACAACACAACATCGGTGCAAGGGGAACGACAGCCGCCACCAACCCGTCCATGGAGAACACCGCAGCCGGCTGTGGGCCCCGTCCATTCTACCGTTTGGTTTACCAGAGACTCCGGTATATTGTGTCAGAGTGAGTACACAGGGTGCCTTCGGGCTGTGTGCCCAGCAGGCCCACGCTCCCCCTCGCCAAAAGCACCCCTTCCACGGGCCCCCGGGACCATCATCCCTGCCCACGGAGGGGTTAACACCGAGCTGCATAACACCGTTCCCGGGAGGCCTAGTCAACGGCAGCGGTGGTGTCCACCATACAATCACCACAACCCGTGGGTGGCGTCACAAACTTTGCTAATTCCCCCAAACAACCACCCAAACCCCTGCGTGTACCGCCACTACTCCTTTCAGAGCGACGTGACCCACGGGTCCGTGAGAGGCTCGAGCCACCACCCGCAGTACACGAGCACGGATCCGAGCGACTCGGCGGCCGCAGCCGAGGCCGAGGGGCGGTACATTTTTGCCAGTGTTTTTCCACCCCAAATGCATGAAAAACACAAGGGAAACACGCATGTGTGATGCCCTGGAAAAACCAGGTAGTCACAGATGACTGTACCCCCCACCATGGGTACAGGAATCGCCTCCTCCTTGGGATTTAACATCACATCAAAGACACAGGAACACCAGCCACAAAGCCTAGTCACCCCCCCATGACACACAGGTCACAACAGTGGGCAGGACCAGGTGGATGGGAACGCGGTCTTGGGGTGACAGGGGGAGGAAACACAGTAGAGTAGTTGGAGTTGGAGGGAGTTGGTGGCTGGGAGCCAGTCAGTGCAGTCTGACAGTGAGTGGAGCTGAGTGGTCAGGGGTCGGAGCCCTTGGACCATGGGAGAACGGACTAGGTGGCAGACGGCAGGGTCGGGCCACAGGCGACGGAGATCCGGTCGCGGGAGACCCGAAGTGGACCAGGGTAGGGTTGTAGCCCGCCGGTACCGACAGCGGGAATCCGGTCCGGAGGCCGTGCACAGGCGGGGTACCTGGACCCTAGGATGAGGCAAGCTTCAAGCCCCTTGTTAATTGACCAGTGGGACAAGGTACCAGGTCTTGTTTCCAGAGAGAAGCCCGGAGAGCAAAACAGCAGCCCAACGCGGGGGATGTGGGTGTCAGCCAGAACAAACTAAAATCCCAAGGGTCAGATTTTGCGGGCAACGGCTCCCTCTGTATACAAAACCACAGGGGAGCGCATTTCTCCCGTTCCAAGCGGGTTAAATCAACATACAGCAAGACACAAGTGCAGGAGGAAGGGTCCCTAGCTTGTTAACCCGTGTGCGGGACCAGCACACCTCTCCAACGACAACCGGCATCCGGCCTTGGTTTACAGTACAGACTGTGTGGATTATTCCTAATCGTGAGTACACCGGTGTCACCCGGTCCAACCTGCCGGCGGCGTCCCAGCACTGCTCCCCACCTAAACCTGGGCCCCGGGACTACACCTCCCCTACCCGTGGAGGGGATACCACCTTGCTGCCCAACACCATCTGTCCCGGGCACTGTCACCGGAGGCAGCGGCGGTGCCACCATCTCATCACCGCAACCCACGGGTGGCGTCACAGACAAAAACTATCTCCCCTGTAAATACCCCCCTTTCACTGTTGCAAGGACGGGCGGTTGCACGAGCCCCGGGTCCGGTCACCACCCGAGCCCCAAACACGATCCTGGATCCGAGCGCCCTGAGCAGCCCCTCTGCCGTGGAGCGGCACCCGTCCGCGACACATGCAAAAAACACGTAAAAATATACTGAAAACAAGGCAAAAATGCACAGAAAAAAACAGTTTTTCCTGCCAAGAGATGCAGATTTGGTGCAGAAATTTTTGCAACCAAATACTCAGCAACCGCTCATATCCAAAATGTTGTTACAGCTGACGTTCGCATGCCTATTGCATACTGTGCATCATGCCACTGTTATGTGCTGCTCACCACTCCACTCAGAGGAGACAGAAGAAGCTGCTCATTGCGGGATCGAGGAAAGGTGAGAGGAATTGTTTATTTATAGCGTTCAAATGTATTTGAGGAAAGCTCCTGGACGGTGACATTATTATATGAAGGGCCCAGGACAGGGACATTATAACATCCAGGGCTAGGACGTGGACATTATTACATGCAGGGCTAGGACGGGGAACATTATTACATATAGTTCCCAGGACAGGGAACACTATTATGTACAGGGCCATGACTGTGACATTATTACAAACATGGCTAGTACAGCTAGGATGGGGACATTATTAAAGTCAGAGACCAGGACAGGGACATAATTACATACAGGGCCAGGAGGGGGGCATCATAACATCATAAACGGACGGGGGAATTAATACAGAACGAGGGCATTAAAGGGAACCTCTCAGGTCCAATATGCACCCAGACCCACGAGCAGTTCTGGGTGCATATTGCTAGTCCCTGCCTAACTGTCCCTGTATACACTAGCATAAAAAAAGAGATCTTTAGAAAAAGTATTTCTAAAGATCTTATATTGTATGCTAATGAGCGCAGGGACTAGTCCAATGGGCGTTTCTTCCCTTGCTAGTCGGCTCCAATAGCATGTTAGTACTAACATGCTAATGAATGTGCAGCTTCAGAGGATGATGTCACTCACCTCTCCGCCGCCATCGCCACCTGATGCTGGATTTTGGCTCAGTGCACATGACCCCGGAGTTTCGGTCATGTGCACTAATTCAGTGTGAAGCCAGGGGCACAGCGCCTCCGCTGTGTAGTGCCCTTTCTCAGTACTGGCTAAAAATATTTTTTGGAATTGGGTTTCATAAAAATGTGTTGCACTATTTGGATTTTACAGGTTCTTTATTGCCTGCATATTGCTCAATCAGTTAACTGAGAATCTATCAGTGAGCTCTGACGTTTAGTTTGTAACTCTTCTTTTGTATTTTTCTGAACTCCTCTGTGCTGATTTATCATCTCAACGTTCAGCTCAACTTTGATGTAGCCATAGTCATGAGGCCATGGCCACCAGGACTCGTAGCCCATTGTAGGTGAATAGTGATATATTTTGACCCCTAGGGTACCGCAAAAAATCTGAACCAGTTTAATTTTTTGCAACTTTTATGTTGCGGTAGTCTAGGAGTCATTTTTTTTGCAACCTTCATGTTACGGGGGGTGTAGTCTTAGAAGTCGGAATGTGACCACATTCGCCTGCATTACACTGCAATTTTGCATTTCCTCAGAGCGATCTAAGGCAGTGTGAACTGTGTCGTGACCAGCTCCAATCAAGGGAGATTACGAAAAACACAGATAAGAGAGTTAGAATCTCTCCTGCAGGATGAGCTCACTGATGGATCCTCAGTTAACTCATTCTGCAGCCAAACAATAGGCACAGAAAAAGAGTCTGCAAAAACCCAAACAATGAGAATTTCTTTCATGAAACCCAAGTGCAAAAATTACTTTTAGCCCAAAAGATACATTTATGGAATAAAAAATGTCCACAAAGCATTTCCTATTCTTTAACAACCAGCAGAATGTAACATACAGATCACGGGGCCCACTCATGGGCGTGCATACAGATCATCATGGGGCCCACTCAGGGGTGTACATACAGATCATCAGGGGGCCCACTCAGGGGTGTACATACAGATCATGGGGCCCACTCGGGCGTGCATAGAGATCACGGGGCCCACTCAGGGGCTTGCATAGAGATCATCAGGGGGCCCACTCAGGTGTGTACATACAGATCATGGGGCCCACTCAGGGGCGTGCATAGAGATCATCATGGGGCCCACTCAGGTGTGTACATACATATCATAGGGCCCACTCAGGGGCGTGCATAGAGATCATCAGGGGGCCCACTCAGGTGTGTACATACAGATCATGGGGCCCACTCAGGGGCGTGCATAGAGATCATCAGGGGGCCCACTCAGGGGTGTACATACAGATCATAGGGCCCACTCAGGGGCGTGCATAGAGATCATCAGGGGGCCCACTCAGGTGTGTACATACAGATCATGGGGCCCACTCAGGGGCGTGCATAGAGATCATCAGGGGGCCCACTCAGGTGTGTACATACAGATCATGGGGCCCACTCAGGGGCGTGCATAGAGATCATCAGGGGGCCCACTCAGGGGTGTACATACAGATCATCATGGGGCCCACTCAGGGGTGTACATACAGATCATCAGGGGGCCCACTCAGGGGTGTACATACAGATCATGGGGCCCACTCGGGCGTGCATAGAGATCACGGGGCCCACTCAGGGGCTTGCATAGAGATCATCAGGGGGCCCACTCAGGTGTGTACATACAGATCATGGGGCCCACTCAGGGACGTGCATAGAGATCATCAGGGGGCCCACTCAGGGGTGTACATACAGATCATAGGGCCCACTCAGGGGCGTGCATAGAGATCATCAGGGGGCCCACTCAGGTGTGTACATACAGATCATGGGGCCCACTCAGGGGCGTGCATAGAGATCATCAGGGGGCCCACTCAGGTGGGTACATACAGATCATGGGGCCCACTCAGGGGCGTGCATAGAGATCATCAGGGGGCCCACTCAGGGGTGTACATACAGATCATAGGGCCCACTCAGGGGCGTGCATAGAGATCATCAGGGGGCCCACTCAGGTGTGTACATACAGATCATGGGGCCCACTCAGGGGCGTGCATAGAGATCATCAGGGGGCCCACTCAGGGGTGTACATACAGATCATCAGGGGGCCCACTCAGGGGTGTACATACAGATCATGGGGCCCACTCGGGCGTGCATAGAGATCACGGGGCCCACTCAGGGGCGTGCATAGAGATCATCAGGGGGCCCACTCAGGTGTGTACATACAGATCATGGGGCCCACTCAGGGGCGTGCATAGAGATCATCAGGGGGCCCACTCAGGGGTGTACATACAGATCATCAGGGGGCCCACTCAGGGGTGTACATACAGATCATGGGGCCCACTCGGGCGTGCATAGAGATCACGGGGCCCACTCAGGGGCGTGCATAGAGATCATCAGGGGGCCCACTCAGGTGTGTACATACAGATCATGGGGCCCACTCAGGGGCGTGCATAGAGATCATCAGGGGGCCCACTCAGGGGTGTACATACAGATCATAGGGCCCACTCAGGGGCGTGCATAGAGATCATCAGGGGGCCCACTCAGGGGTGTACATACAGATCATAGGGCCAACTCAGGGGCGTTCATAGAGATCATCAGGGGGCCCACTCAGGGGTGTACATACAGCTCATAGGGCCCACTCAGGGGCGTTCATAGAGATCATCAGGGGGCCCACTCAGGGGTGTACATACAGATCATAGGGCCCACTCGGGCGTGCACAGAGATCATCAGGGGGCCCACTCAGGGGTGTACATACAGATCATGGGGCCCACTCGGGCGTGCACAGAGATCATCAGGGGACCCACTCAGGTGTGTACATACAGATCATGGGGCCCACTCAGGGGCTTGCATAGAGATCATCAGGGGGCCCACTCAGGGGCTTGCATAGAGATCATCAGGGGGCCCACTCAGGGACATACATAGAGATCACGGGGGCCGGGGCCCACTCAGGCCTGTGATCCCCTGTGGCCTGGGAGCTGCCTGAGGGCATTATACTGGGGGGCAGCTGCACTACAGGCCCCCAGCAGCAGGACAGATGGGATGGTGGAGGCGGCTGGAGCACTGTCTGAGGACCCCTGGCCTAGGGCTGGCCCCAGGCAGGTGACTGGTGAGGTAAAAAGCCCCCCCCCAGACCCCCACGCCCTCCCCTGGGACCCCTGCTCGTTCCCCTGGGCCCCTGCCTTCTATACTCACGTGCTGCTGCTCCTGCAGCCTGGCCTGGGTCTTCCTCTGCAGCGCGATGCTGCCAGCACCTGCACAGGAAGTAAGCAGTCATCGCTCTGAGACTGCCTCCTCCTGCAGTGTCGCTGTGCACAGGAGTCAGAGCAGCACTGACAGTGACAGCAGGCAGAGCAGGCAGATCGCTCTCCCTGCTTGCCGCTGCAGAGGGAATGGGATTGTGACTAATCATATCGGCAATGTGCCGAGATGATTAGTTAAATTACCGGCCGGGGGGCCTCTCACACACATATCCAAAGGGGCCCGGGGGGTGGGGGGGCTAGGGGGCGGGGGCTAGGGGGCGTGGCCAACAATAGCAGGGGCCCTCCTGGTGGGCCAGTCCGCCCCTGAATATATTTATCTGATTTGGTATTGCTCTTACTACATAAACCTATTTTTATTCCAAGATTTATTGATTTAAATGTCCTTTCTTCATGGGAAAATCCCTTTAAGCATTTAACTTCAAGAAATCAAAGAAGATATAAAAACACACATTTTTATATATTACAGTATTATTACCTGCTAAAGCCTTTTTAATTTTCCTCATGTATCCATGCTTTGGAAAAAAGACAGGAATATGCCATCAGTAAATATTGTAAAAAAAAATCCTTCAAACTCTTTCAACTTTTTTCTTTTACAGCTGCGAGTTTTTAGTTTGGCAGAAAAACATAATTTTCGATACATTTGCAACATAAACCTTCAAAGAGAGAAACATAAATTCTGCAATATAATCCAAAAAATGGCACCGAATGTTAAACCAGGTAAGGTTTAGAAACTGCTTTAGGTCTCATTGAGATGTTCGTGTTGCAGATTTATGTTCTGTATTTTTATTTCACTCATGCAACACATACCCATTAGCTATGATACTGTTCACATATCCATGTTTTCATTTACCATCTGTAAAAAAACACGGAGACATGTCAATTTTTTTCCTGCAGCTGAGAGGAAAAGTGTCCTAATAAATCTATGGGTCTGTGAGAAATACGTACAGAACACTGATGGCATCCCTATGCCATTCATGTGCAGTCCGTGTTTAAAGGGAACCTGTCACCAATTTGGCGACTATAAGCTGCGGGCAAGAATTTGTTTTTAGTGGATGTGTTACTTCAATTTTTCTAAGTTTTGACACTGAGCTCTTATATACAGCATTCCAGAATACTGTATATACAGTCAGGGCCAGAAATATTTGGACAGTGACACAAGTTTTGTTATTTTAGCTGTTTACAAAAACATGTTCAGAAATACAATTATATATATAATATGGGCTGAAAGTGCACACTCCCAGCTGCAATATGAGAGTTTTCACATCGAAATCGGAGAAAGGGTTTAGGAATCATAGCTCTGTAGTGCATAGCCTCCTCTTTTTCAAGGGACCAAAAGTAATTGGACAAGGGACTCTAAGGGCTGCAATTAACTTTGAAGGCGTCTCCCTCGTTAACCTGTAATCAATGAAGTAGTTAAAAGGTCTGGGGTTGATTACAGGTGTGTGGTTTTGCATTTGGAAGCTGTTGCTGTGACCAGACAACATGCGGTCTAAGGAACTCTCAATTGAGGTGAAGCAGAACATCCTGAGGCTGAAAAAAAAGAAAAAATCCATCAGAGAGATAGCAGACATGCTTGGAGTAGCAAAATCAACAGTCGGGTACATTTCTGAGAAAAAAGGAATTGACTGGTGAGCTTGGGAACTCAAAAAGGCCTGGGCGTCCACGGATGACAACAGTGGTGGATGATCGCCCCATACTTTCTTTGGTGAAGAAGAACCCGTTCACAACATCAACTGAAGTCCAGAACACTCTCAGTGAAGTAGGTGTATCTGTCTCTAAGTCAACAGTAAAGAGAAGACTCCATGAAAGTAAATACAAAGGGTTCACATCTAGATGCAAACCATTCATCAATTCCAAAAATAGACAGGCCAGAGTTAAATTTGCTGAAAAACACCTCATGAAGCCAGCTCAGTTCTGGAAAAGTATTCTATGGACAGATGAGACAAAGATCAACCTGTACCAGAATGATGGGAAGAAAAAAGTTTGGAGAAGAAAGGGAACGGCACATGATCCAAGGCACACCACATCCTCTGTAAAACATGGTGGAGGCAACGTGATGGCATGGGCATGCATGGCTTTCAATGGCACTGGGTCACTTGTGTTTATTGATGACATAACAGCAGACAAGAGTAGCCGGATGAATTCTGAAGTGTACCGGGATATACTTTCAGCCCAGATTCAGCCAAATGCCGCAAAGTTGATCGGACGGCGCTTTATAGTACAGATGGACAAAGACCCCAAGCACACAGCCAAAGCTACCCAGGAGTTCATGAGTGCAAAAAAGTGGAACATTCTGCAATGGCCAAGTCAATCACCAGATCTTAACCCAATTGAGCATGCATTTCACTTGCTCAAATCCAGACTTAAGACGGAAATACCCACAAACAAGCAAGACCTGAAGGCTGCGGCTGTAAAGGCCTGGCAAAGCATTAAGAAGGAGGAAACCCAGCGTTTGGTGATGTCCATGGGTTCCAAACTTAAGGCAGTGATTGCCTCCAAAGGATTCGCAACAAAATATTGAAAATAAAAATATTTTGTTTGGGTTTGGTTTATTTGTCCAATTACTTTTGACCTCCTAAAATGTGGAGTGTTTGTAAAGAAATGTGTACAATTCCTACAATTTCTATCAGATATTTTTGTTCAAACCTTCAAATTAAACGTTACAATCTGCACTTGAATTCTGTTGTAGAGGTTTCATTTCAAATCCAATGTGGTGGCATGCAGAGCCCAACTCGCGAAAATTGTGTCACTGTCCAAATATTTCTGGACCTAACTGTAAGAGCCCAGGCCGCTCTGTATAACATAAAAAACACCTTTATAATACTCACCTAGGGGGATGTCCGGTCAAATGGGCATCAATTGGCTCCGGTCCGGCACCTCCTCTCTGCTGCGATCTCCATCCTCCTTCTATCCAGCCCAGTGTAGTTGACGCATTCTATGTCATCCACACAGGCGGCGTTCCAGTCCTGCACAGGCACACTTTGATTCTGCCCTGATGAGGGCAGATCAAAGTACTGTAATGTGCAGGTGTGAGGAAAGGTTAAAGACCACCTGCACATGCGCACTACAACACTTTGATCTGCCCTCAGCAGGGCAGATCAAAGTTTACCTGTGCAGGACCACAATGCCGGCCTGTGTGGATGATGCATCATCCACACAGGCCTGTGAATAAGGAGGATGCAGCAGAGAAGAGGCGCCGGACTGGCGAGCAACGATGCCCATCAGATCGGATCGCCCCTTTTAGGTAAGAATAATAAAAGTGTTTATGTTATATAGAGTGGCCTGGGCTCTTATTTACAGTATTCTAGAATACTGTATATAAGCGGTTACTGGTAGTGGCTACAGCTTATAGTCGCCAAATCTGGTGACAGGTTCCCTTTAACAATGCAAAGGATGGGAGAAGCTTTGCAATTTATTTGGAATTTTGAGGGTCTTATTTATGTCAGAAAACCTATAAATAAGACCCTATTGTAAAAACGCACCCCTCTTGGTATTCAAAACCGCATTTAGTAAAAGGTGCTTTACACGCTGCGACATCGCTAACATTGTATCGTCGGGGTCACGTCGTTAGTGACGCACATCCGGCGTCGTTAACAACATCGCAGCGTGTGACACCTAGGAGCGACGATCAACGATCGCAAAAATGTCAAAAATCGTTGATCGTTGACACGTCGCTCCTTTTCATAATATCATTGCTGCTGCAGGTACAATGTTGTTCGTTGTTCATGTGGCATCATACATCGCTACATGTGACACCGCAGGAACGACGAACATCTCCTTACCTGTGTCCACCGGAAAAGAATGAAGGAAGGAGGTGGGCTGGATCTTCTGCCCACTCATTTCCGCCCCTCCGCTTCTATTGGATGGCTGCCATGTGACGTTGCTGTGACACCGCACAAACCGCCCCCTTAGAAAGGAGGCGGTTCGCCGGTCACAGCGACGTCGCAGGGAAGGTAAGTCCGTGTGACGGGTGTAAGCGATGTTGTGCGCCACGGGCAGCGATTTGTCCGTGTCGTACAACTGACGGGGGCGGGTACGCTTGCTAGCGATATCGCTAGCGAGATCGCAGAGTATAAAGTGCCCTTAAGTTTGTTAAATCTTCAGATGCTTCACATCATTACTAAAATGTTGATTTAGCTCCAAATGTTTTATTTTCACAAAAATAACAGAACAAAATAGACCGCCCAATTTATTGTGCAATTGCTCCTGAGTACGGTACACAAATGTGCCATATATGGGGTAAAACTACTGTTTGGGCACACGACATGGCTTGGAAGGGAAGGAGTGCTATTTAACTTTTCAAGCGCAGATTTGGTTGGAATAGACTGCAAGCGCCATGTTGCATGAAGAGCTGCAGAGGTGCCAAAACAGTAGAAAGTGCCCAAAAAAGACCCCATTTTGTAAACTACACCACTCAAGGAATTTATTTAGGGGTGTGGTGAGCATCTTGAAACCACAGGTCCTTCATGAAATTTTAAAACATTGGACTGAAAAAATGAAAAATTTAATTTTTACAGCAAAAATATTTCTTTATCCCCAAATATTTCATTTCAACAATTGTAAGAAGAAAAAAAATGGACCACCCAATTTGTTGTGCAATGACTCCAGAGAAAGCAGATACCCCATATGTGGTGGAAAACTACTGTTTTGGCACATGGCAGGGCTTAGAAGCGAAGGAATGCTATTTGACATTTCGAGCACAAATTTGGCCGGAATAACTGTAGGCGTCATATTGCATTTGAAGAGCCATTATTGCTTTTATGACTATTATTATTATAATTATTATTATGATTTAGCGCACCATTGAATACATGGTGCTGTACATGAGAAGGGGTTACATACAAAATACAAATATAAATTATAGTGAACAAACTAACAATGATAGAATATTACAGAGAGATGAGGGCCCTGCCCTTTCAGGCTTACATTCTAGAGGATAATGGGGAAGGAGTCAGTAGGTTGGGGGATTGCAGCAGCTCCAGTGACAGTGATATGGCATCTCTGGTAGTGATAAGATGGGTTATTTCAAGTTGTAAGCTTTCTTGAAGAGATACGTTTTCAGGTTCCGTCTGGAAGTTCCGAATGTGGTGGATAATTGGACGTGTTGGGGCACAGAATTCCATTAGATGGGGTATAATCCGGAGAAGTTTTGGAGGCAATTTGTTGAGGCAAGTACAAGTTTGGTGGAGGAAAGTGGGTCATTGGAGAAAAGAGATTAGTGTTGGAGTATATCGGAGATTAGTTCAGAGATATACAGAGGAGACAGATTATGGACGGCTTTGTAGGTCAATGCTAGTAGTTTGAAATGGATGTGTTGGGTTATTAGAAGCCATTTAAGCGATTTGTAGATGGGAGAAGCGGAGGGGTAGTGAGGAGAGAGGTGGATTAGTCGGATAGCAAAGGTAAGGATGGACTGTAAAGAGGGTTAGTAGCGAGGCCACAGAGGAGGATATTGCAGTAGTCAAGGCGGGAGATGATGAGGGCGTGCAATAGCAATTTGGTGATGAAGAAATAAGAATTTTGTTTATTACTAAAAACTGTTGTAGCCTTCAAGAGCTTTTCTCAAGGGTAAATAAATAATAAAAAGTTACATAATTTGTTACAAAATTTCAAGTGACCCCTTATTGGAATTTACACCACTCTGGGAAATCCATGGGTGATTTCCAGATACAAGCACTCAATGGAAGTTAAAGAGCGAAAAATGAAGATATTCCATTCTAGTGCCCAATATCTTGTGTGCAGCTTGTGATTATGAAGCAACATACCTGTAAATTAAGCAGACTCTCATTACAAAAGCAATACCAATCATGTGGGTGCTAACTAGATACACTGTGGGACTCTGAAGAGAAGGGGGTATTTGTATTTGGAAGGGTAAGGATTACTGGATTTCTTTGGTGAGAGCCATTGTGCTTTTCCATAGCGTGTTACCATTAATGTGGATACCCCCTATATTTCCATTAACAGAAGACAGACCTGAGTGGGGACTTGCTTTTTGTGGGTTGGGTTGAAGCTTTTATTGGTAGCATTTTGGATCGGTTTACAATTATTCTCTGCTCTATACTGAGCACTTACATCAAGGTTTCCATTAAATCTCGGGAATACATGATTCACACAAAATCCCCAAAGGAACATCCCTATAATAAGGCAGATAAAGACATTTTAGTGGAAGAAAAATACATGGATGTGCGGTCCACGTCTCTTTTTCTACAGCTAAGATAAAGACATTTTGAACTCCATCTGGTCTATAATCTGGTGGTATCCATCTTTTTAGTAGTCTATTAAGGCGTGCACAAAAGCGCGGTCTGCCACATTTTTGTGCACCACAGAAAAGAAGGTTAGCTCTTTACATAGTGTCAAGTGTCTTATATTCAATGTTGTGTCATGAAAAAATATAATAAAATATTTACAAAAATGTGAGGGGTGTTCTCACTTTTGTGATATGCTGCATATTGCCATATCTTGGTAAGTGTAATAGTGCCACTTATTGCATTTCAAGACTAAAGCTGGCCATACACGTGAGATAACTGTTAGTCGACCATTCAGTTTTGCTGACAGCTACCTTTTCTGAATCTGCAGTACACAAGGATGCTTGACATAGCCATGTGTTATCAATGGGAAAACAGGAGAAAGTTGCTGTCAGTATCATCATCTGGTAGCAGTTTGTGCTATACAAAAATAATAGTATTGTCCTTTGAAATTCCAACAGGCTGATACTTCTCTTCCCCAACAATATTTGTCAGAGGAGAGTCAAAAGGCCCGTATACATAAGTGTATGTAATCTGTGCCAGCAAAATGGGAGCGTTCGGGCAACTTTCATCTAATGTCTACGGGGGCCTTAAAGATTACAGGAGACTGGGCTCTTTTATACCTTACATATTGGGGATTACGACTTTTATATATTTCCCTCACATTTATAGATAAAAAATCCTTCTCCAAAGACAAGATTCCTGAGGATATAGTGGATTCTGGGCTTCCAGTATTACATATACAGAAATGTGCACAGCTTAACCAAGACTATGACATGTAAGTTAACATTCTGTCATTTTTTTATAGCATGTTCTGCTATTTAAAGGTAGAATTTCTCAGTCTGTTACTAAGTTCCTTCTGATAGCAAATCTGTTTTTTGGAAGTTATAATTTTTTAGAGCTATATTATTATTATTCTTTTTTTTTAGGCCACTCTGTGGAAGCTCTGTACGTCTGTGGGTGGGGAGTTCCAATGCTTTGCTTTTAGTTAATATATCAAATTCTGAAGTTGAAGGAGTTTTACATTTTCAGGGTAAGAATCATTTGTAGGCTTTGCTATATAAAGTATTCCCAGAAAGTGAGTAACTTAAAAAGTCCTTGTTTCATACTTGTTTTGTTTGTTGCTGTTGTACAGTTATCTCTGAGAAACCCCATATGGCATTTAAAGCTTCTCTCCTTTTATCACAATATCAACATGAATCGTCATAAAATAAAGATAAATAAATGTTACTTGACACTTGTTACTTACCTGTTGCTTCATTTGTCCTCATGGGACAGGGTTGAGCATGTTATTTCTTTCATAAACTACCTGACTGCTGCATCCAATGATTGGCTGCGGTAGTCATGTGTGTATGCATAGCATGTGAATACTGAGACCACTGATTGAGACATCATCACATCCGCTATTGCAGGAAGCATTGGAGTGGGAGCAGAAGGACAACTGAGTGCTTTATAATGCTCATTTCTAAATTTTATAACAATCCTCAATCTCTGGCAAATTTTTGAAGGTCCTAGAAAATAGAGATGAGCGTACCTGTTCGATAAAGGTTAGTCAATTTCAAATCCGGTACAAGCCTTAGCCTGTTTGGCTTGAGCTCAGTAACACGAGCACATTCCCCAAAAGTCGGCAATGTTCGGTTTTGTTTAATAACTGATTGCATTTTCCAAAAATGCTTTTCTAATACCATGTTAAGCTGTTGGATAGGATTGCTGCTGTATGATGAACGGGGGGATTGTGGGGACTCGGGAAAAACCTGAGGTGTGTTTTTTTCCCTAAACTTTATTTGCGCATGTTTCTGCAGCCAATTATGGCACAGCAAACATCCACAAGGTTCTGACACAAGGGCTTTTTTCATTGGCTGCCTAAGTCTCATATCCCTCGTCATATAAAATGAGGACGTGCGGCGTCGGTGCAATTTTGTGTACGTAAAACTTTAGGGAAGGTGCTGCCACCGGTGCTGCACCCAGTGCTGCTAGACAGTTAGATTAGCTAGGGGTTTAATGATAGGTAGTTGAGATAGATAGGAATGTGATAGTGTAGAATAGCGATGTGCAGTGTAGGGAAAGGTTTGTGCCACAAATCGGCATTTCATCATAGAAATAGGGATTGCTACTTGTGAGTGCCTGCTAAAGAGTTGCCAGTGAATGATCTAAATAGGTATTGCTGCTTATTACTACCTGGTCCAAATTAGCCAGTGAAACATATTTCTTAGTATTGTTAGTTAGTGGTGCCTGCTGTAAATTTGCTAGTGAACTAGCTAAATAGGTCTTGGCACTTTTGCGTGCCTGGTCCAAATTATACATTGAACCACATTTCTAGGTATAATTAGTTAGTAGTACCTGCTGGAAATTTGCTAGTAAACTATACCATGTTCCAAATTATTATGCAAATTAGATTTAAGTGTCATAGCGATTAATTGTTTTTTTTTTTTCAATGAAACTCATTGATGGTATTGTGTCTCAGGGTTCTTTGGATCACTGAAATCAATCTCAGATACCTGTGATAATTAGTGTGCCAGGTGAACTCAATAAAAGAAAAACCTCTATGTTCAACAATATTCAGCAGGCCACAGTTTTCAAGTAACATGGGAAAGAAAAAGTATCTCTCTCCTGTTGAAAAGCAACAAATAGTGCAATACCTTGGACAAATGATGAAAACATTAGATATTTCACGGAAACTTAAGCGTGATGATCGTACTGTGAAGAGATTTGTGGCTGATTCAGAGCACATACAGTTAGGTCCAGAAATATTTGGACAGTGACACAAGTTTTGTTATTTTAGCTGTTTACAAAAACATGTTCAGAAATACAATTATATATATAATATGGGCTGAAAGTGCACACTCCCAGTTGCAATATGAGAGTTTTCACATCCAAATCGGAGAAAGGGTTTAGGAATCGTAGCTCTGTAATGCATAGCCTCCTCTTTTTCAAGGGACCAAAAGTAATTGGACAAGGGACTCTAAGGGCTGCAATTAACTCTGAAGGCGTCTCCCTCGTTAACCTGTAATCAATGAAGTAGTTAAAAGGTCTGGGGTTGATTACAGGTGTGTGGTTTTGCATTTGGAAGTTGTTGCTGTGACCAGACAACATGCGGTCTAAGGAACTCTCAATTGAGGTGAAGCAGAACATCCTGAGGCTGAAAAAAAAGAAAAAATCCATCAGAGAGATAGCAGACATGCTTGGAGTAGCAAAATCAACAGTCGGGTACATTCTGAGAAAAAAGGAATTGACTGGTGAGCTTGGGAACTCAAAAAGGCCTGGGCGTCCACGGATGACAACAGTGGTGGATGATCGCCGCATACTTTCTTTGGTGAAGAAGAACCCGTTCACAACATCAACTGAAGTCCAGAACACTCTCAGTGAAGTAGGTGTATCTGTCTCTAAGTCAACAGTAAAGAGAAGACTCCATGAAAGTAAATACAAAGGGTTCACATCTAGATGCAAACCATTCATCAATTCCAAAAATAGACAGGCCAGAGTTAAATTTGCTGAAAAACACCTCATGAAGCCAGCTCAGTTCTGGAAAAGTATTCTATGGACAGATGAGACCAAGATCAACCTGTACCAGAATGATGGGAAGAAAAAAGTTTGGAGAAGAAAGGGAACGGCACATGATCCAAGGCACACCACATCCTCTGTAAAACATGGTGGAGGCAACGTGATGGCATGGGCATGCATGGCTTTCAATGGCACTGGGTCACTTGTGTTTATTGATGACAACAGCAGACAAGAGTAGCCGGATGAATTCTGAAGTGTACCGGCATATACTTTCAGCCCAGATTCAGCCAAATGCCGCAAAGTTGATCGGACGGCGCTTCATAGTACAGATGGACAATGACCCCAAGCATACAGCCAAAGCTACCCAGGAGTTCATGAGTGCAAAAAAGTGGAACATTCTGCAATGGCCAAGTCAATCACCAGATCTTAACCCAATTGAGCATGCATTTCACTTGCTCAAATCCAGACTTAAGACGGAAAGACCCACAAACAAGCAAGACCTGAAGGCTGTGGCTGTAAAGGCCTGGCAAAGCATTAAGAAGGAGGAAACCCAGCGTTTGGTGATGTCCATGGGTTCCAGACTTAAGGCAGTGATTGCCTCCAAAGGATTCGCAACAAAATATTGAAAATAAAAATATTTTGTTTGGGTTTGGTTTATTTGTCCAATTACTTTTGACCTCCTAAAATGTGGAGTGTTTGTAAAGAAATGTGTACAATTCCTACAATTTCTATCAGATATTTTTGTTCAAACCTTCAAATTAAACGTTACAATCTGCACTTGAATTCTGTTGTAGAGGTTTCATTTCAAATCCAATGTGGTGGCATGCAGAGCCCAACTCGCAAAAATTGTGTCACTGTCCAAATATTTCTGGACCTAACTGTATGTGTTCATGCTGATAAAGGCACAATGAGGAAGGTTTCTGCCAGGCAAGTCCATCAGATTAAAGCCCCCGTCACACATAGCGATATCGATAGTGATATTGCTGAAACGTCACACGTTTTGTGACGTATCAGCGACCTTGCCAGCGATGTTGCTGTGTGTGACAAGCAGCAGCGACTGGGCCCCTGCTGCAAGGTCGCTGATAGTTACAAAACGATCAGGACCTTTTTTTGCTCATTGGTCTCCCGCTGTGCAGCACGCATCGCTGTGTTTGACGGCGGGAGACCAACGAGCACCGACTCTGTGTAAGCAGCATACTCTAGTAACCAGGGTAACTATCGGGTAACTAAGCAAAGTGGTTACCCGATATTTACCCTGGTTACCAGCATACGCCGCTTACAGACTGCCAGCGCTGGCTCCCTGCACACAAAGCCAGGGGAAATATCAGGTAACTAAGCAAAGCGCTTTGCTTAGTAACCCGATGTGTACCCTAGCTACGTATACAGGGAGCCAGCGCTGGCAGCCTGTAAGCGGTGTACGCTGGTAACCAGAGTAAATATCGGGTAAAAAAGCATTGCGCTCTGCTTAGTTACCTGATATTTACCCTGGTTGCCAAGCGCAGCATCGTTACACGAGTCGCTGGTGGCTGGTGGCTGGTCGCTGGTGAGATCTGCCTGATTGACAGCTCACCAGCGACCATATAGCGACGCACCAGCGATCCCTGCCAGGTTGGATCGCTGGTGGGATCGTTGGTGCGTTGCTACATGTGATGGGACCCTAAGAGAGCATTTACTGAAAAGCCATTAAAAATCAGCAAACAGATATTTGAAGCTGCTGGTACCTCTGGAGTCCCTCAAACCTCAAGGTATAGAATCCGAAAAAACCTTGCTGTGGTGCATAAACCTACTATTCGGCCACCTTAACCAAACAGTTGCAGTGGGCCCAGACATAAATGAAGACTAATTTTCAAACAGTCTTGTTTACTGATGAGTGTCGAGCAACCCTGGATGGTTCAGATGGATGGAGTAGTGGATGGTTGGTAGATGGCCACCATGTCCGAACAAGGCTGCGACGTCAGCGAGGTGGAGGAGTCATGTTTTGGGCCGGAATCATAGGGAGACATCTGGTAGGCCCCTTTAGGGTTCCTGAAGGTGTGAAAATGACCTCTGCAAAGTATATAGAGTTTCTGCCTGACAACTTTCTTCCATGGTACTAAAAGCAGAAACGTGCCTTCAGAAACAAAATCATCTTCATGCATGACAATGCACCTCATGCTGCAAATAATGCCTCTGTGTCATTGGCTGCTTTTGTCATAAAAGGAGATAAACTCATGGTGTGGCCACCATCTTCCCCTGACCTCAACCCTATAGAGAACCTTTGGAGTATCATGAAGCAAAAGATCTATGAGGGTGGGAGACAGTTCACATCAAAACAACAGCTCTTGAAGGCTATTCTGACATCATACAAAAAAATTCAAGTAGAAACTCTCCAAAAACTCACAAGTTCAACGGATGCAAGAATTGTGAAGGTGATATCAAAGAAGTGTTCTTATATTAACAGGTAACTTGGCTTGTTGGGATGTTTTTTACTTAAATAGATTTTTATTTCAGTGAATATGACCTCCTAATGCTGCAAATTCCACAAATGAGCATTTTCAGGTCTTTAAAACATAAAAAATGAGAAACTCTACTGTGCCTAATAATTTGGAGCAGTGCATTTTGAGGTTTTTTTTTAATTTTGAAGATTATACTGTTATCATTGGAAGGTTTCTTCAATAAAATTCGATGTATACTCTAACGGGTGATGACTTTTATTAGACTGACTGTCATTTGCACCGACCATTTAGGAAAATCAGAGAAAAATATAATTTGCATAATAATGTGGAACATGGTGTAGCTATATAGGTCTTGGCATTTTACAATGCATGTTCCAAATTACGCAGTGAACCAAACTTCTAGGTATTACTACATATTACTGCCTGCTCCAAATTATATACGAGGGGCTACTGATAAGTCTTTGGCTTTGTGATCTTTTTTTGTTTCTATGGTAACGAATGTTACATCACATGAAAGCCTTATGTGTCTAATATAGGTTTTCAAAATTTTGTGTTTGTTGCTTATAGCAACAGTGTTTTATGCACACGGCAAAACAAAATGGCGGAGTCTAATGCGATATTCACAGCAACTGAGAGCAGAGGGGTGATAAAATTCTTGTTTTTGCAAGGAACGTCCGTCCACAAAGGATATTCATGGTGATATGTCGCATACATTGGGGGATCAATGCGCTTCATATTCCACAGTGAAGAACTAGGTTGCCAAATTTAAAACGGGCCACTTCAGCACCAATTATGAGGAACGTCCTGGACGACTGAGAGTGATTGTTATTCCGGAGATTATTGATGCTGTGCACAGCTTCATAATGGAGAATCAACAAATTTCAGCAAAAACAATAGCAGACATCATGGGGATTTCCCATGGACATTTGGACATGAGGAAGTTATCTGCAAAGTGGGTCACCAAATGTTTGACAACAGATCAGAAAACCATGTGACGCCCTGGACTAGCCAGGTAGTCACAGATAGGCCCCGCACAACACCTGTCCCCTAAAAAGGTAATAGCAGCCAATCACATTAAAAACCTAGTCACCTCCCTTAGAGCTTAATGGTCACACCAGGGGGCGGAGCCAGGCAGTTGGCCACGCCCACCGAGGAGTCCAGAGAGCCTGAGGCAGGAGAAACAGCAGTTGTTAGTTGTCAGTTGCTAATTGACAGTAGTTAGTGAGTTGGAGTTGAGAGGATAGGAGTAGAGTGCAGCAGGCCTGTGGTGACAGGTCTGCAGCGGAAACTGACAGGTGTGAGGGTCGAAGCCTGCACACCTTGGCTAGGAGGCAGGCGGTGGCCTTAGCCTGCAGGAGCCGGGAAGACGGCCAGATGGAACTGTTAGGAACCGGGATAGGGTAGTGGCCCACCGGTACCGAACCGGGGAACCGACTGGAAACCGGAGCACCAGGGGGGTACTCAGACCCGGAACGAGGCCCAGAAGCCACTGGACCACGTCAAATTTACTGATTGAGGCCTGGACTTTAGGTCCATTCCCATCCCAAGTCCCGACTGAAGACAACAGCCCACCGAGGGGGATAGAAAGCCACCGCACAGGCAGAGAGATCCCACGGGCCAGCGTCTACGGGCAAATGGACTCCACCGAGACATACATAGCCGGGGAGCGGACTCCCGTTGCTGAAGCCAGGCAGTCTACACAAACACAACATGGTGCAGGAGAAAGGCCAAGACCACCAACCCGGGTGGGGGACCAGACGCAGCCGGCTGCGGGCACCGACCACCATCAACTTTGTTTACCAGAGACTTGTGTGTGTCAATAATCGTGAGTACAACAGTGCCATCCGGCCGCGCGCTGCCCTGCACCGCCAAGCCACTACTCTCCCCAAACGGGTCCCGGGGCCACCATCCCTGCCCACGGAGGGGTTAACATCTTGCTGCACGACCATCACCCCCGGGTGCCCCCGTAACTGCAGCGGTGGTGTCTACACTTTCACCAAGTCCCATGGGTGGCGTCACAAACTCAAACACGGCTCCGGCCGTACACTTACCTAACCACCCCCCCATCGAAATCGCCAGCAACCCCCTTGCAGAGCAATGTGACCCCCGGGTCCAGAGGCACTCGAGCCACCCACCAAACGAGCCCGGATCCGAGCGACTCGGTTGCAGCTGAGCGCGGGGTGGTACACATCGACTCTTCTGGCATCACGAACAGGATTGAATCCATTCACTTACCTACTGAAGTGCGTCTTGAAGTTGAAGTCAGCGGTGATCCGTTGCGAAATTTGGAGAATCCGCCATCTTGCCGCCATCTTTTGGCGCGAAGATTCCCGCCAGAGTCTTCTTCCCCACAGAAAGGGCACGAAAGCGGAAGCCCCGCCCCCCAAAAAACAAAAAAACCCTGCGGCCTTGCAGAAAAAGTGAGCGCTCGCAAAGCGAAGCTGTACGGCTGGAAAAGGGAAGGCCGCGAAAAGACCAAGGGGGGGCGGGTGAAGCTGCCGCGCCATATGACCGAGTTGATAAAGGGCAGGGACTCCAGGACCCTGACACACCTCTGGTTCCTGGACCCCGAGCAAACAGCATGGCTGACCCGTCCCGCAAGCCCAGCAAACAGTATGGCTGACCCGTCCCACAAGCCCGCAGCACCGGAGCCCGCGCCTGGAACAGCGGCGTGAGTGGAAGTCCGGACGGCGCTAATGTGTCATCGGCTGCAGACCCAGGTGCGGTTCCTGATGGACCAGTAGGCGGCCGAGATGGAGGAGATTGCTGCGGCCGTGCGGGTACATGAAGTGGAGGCAATTTTGGAGGAGCAGGAGAGCGACCCACGCCCCTATGTCCCCCAGGGACTGGCCGACGCGGCTGAGGGACCCGGTCTGCCCCTGCCCTCCATGTTGCTTCCCTCACCGCCCGTAGCGGCTGCTGCAGCTTCCCCGCTCGGCCCGCTGCCCCCAACACTGGCAGCGGAGCCTGTTCAATGCACCCGTGAGGAACCGCTAGTGGAAGTAGCCCGCGGATGGCCATTCACCAGGCCAAAGCCTATCCCGCTCCCGTGGAAGGTGCCCGCTCCCATGGAAGGTGCCCGTTCCCGGTGTTGACCCGCCGGCCCCAGAAATGACCGCGCCCCAAGAAATCCAGGCCCAGGCAGTCCGCCCGGCCAAATTGGAGGTGGCCGTTGTCCGGAAGCCCGCCCAGCAGGTAAAGCTGGCCGCTCCTAGTTTCCAAGCCTCGGCTGAGGTGGCGGAGGGTTGTCGCTGCAAGGCAACACAGCAGGCCATGACACAGCGGGGTTCCCCAGTGCAGAAGGTGCCGGTCGTAGTCGGCACGGGGGAGCTCTGGCTGGGGTCGACCCCCGCGCAAAGGGAGCAGGCAGACACTCCATATTGAGAGCGGCAACAGAACCAGCTGGGCCAGGAAATAGCGGCCCGAGAGAAACAGAAGGCCGAGGAACTGGCCCGTACCATCTGGAAGAAGGAGAACCTCCGGAGTGCCACCTATTGGGTACAGGGCCCGACCTACGAAGGCCAGGTCCGTCAGTTTGACCCCCGCCGTCGATGGGGGTTCATCTTTGAACCAGGCCTGGAGGCCGAAATCTTTGTCTCCCGGCGGGATGTTAACCCTCACCTCCCAATGGGTCACCCGGATCGGGACCTGGAGCCCAGCGAGCTCAACACATACACCCGGAATTGCGGGGAGAGGGGCTGGTTCACCCTCAATGTGAAGAGGAGGGTGAGCCGCAGTGCCCGGAGGCACACCCAGTCCCCTCCCCCGCCATACAGTTCCGATATGGTGCTGGAGGAAGAGCATCAGTATTAAGGGTAGCAGAGCCTGGCTGCCATGTTGAAGTCCCCGTTGGGACCATACTGCCCGTCCCCGTTGTAACCTTGTTGATTTCCCCGCTTTAAAACCATGAACAAGGCCGAGAACTTGCAGGCCACCAAATAACTTTTGGGCTTGTAAATAGTCCCGGACCACCTTTCCCGTCCTACAGCCTCCAGAGAGGCAAGTTGGAGGAAGGGCCTGCGGGAATGTGATGGCCGAGGCCCTGTCACCAATGCAACCGGTGACAATCCTCCGGGTCAGGGGTCCCCTGGACGTGGGGTCTCTGGAGAGACTGCCGGGTGGAGAGACTGCCCGTTTGGGCAATACTTGGACCCGTTCCTGTTTCCTGGACTGGGGAAAAGGGGTGCTGCCTGTTACTTAGAGGCAGCAACAAGGGGCAGGTTTGTTTGGGTGGGTGACTGAAAGGACCCGGTCCCATCCTGTTCCCGGTTATTACAAATGTTTTATTGTTGCAACAGTTAAAGTGACATGCCTCCCGCAAGGGAAGAAAACCAAAAATATGCTTGAATTGTTTAAATGTTAGTATACCTGTAAATATGTTTTTTATCTTTTTCAGTTCAGAAAAATAAACGGTGGTGGTCGGACAGCCCGCGGATGGTCTGTAGTTAACCAAGGGGGAGTGTGATGCCCTGGACTAGCCAGGTAGTCACAGATATGCCCCGCACAACACCTGTCCCCTAAAAAGGTAACAGCAGCCAACCACATTAAAAACCTAGTCACCTCCCTCAGAGCTTAATGGTCACACCAGGGGGTGGAGCCAGACGGTTGGCCACGCCCACCGAGGAGTCCAGAGGGCCTGAGGCAGGAGAAACAGCAGTTGTTAGTTGTCAGTTGCTAGTTGACAGTAGTTAGTGAGTTGGAGTTGAGAGGAGAGGAGTAGAGTGCAGCAGGCCTGTGGTGACAGGTCTGCAGCAGAAATTGACAGGTGTAAGGGTCGAAGCGCGCACACATTGGCTAGGAGGCAGGCGGTGGCCTTAGCCTGCAGGAGCCGGAAAGACGGCCAGGTGGCACCGTAAGGAACTGGGACAGGGTAGTGGCCCGCCGGTACCAAACCGGGGAACCGACTGGAAACCGGAGCACCAGGGGGGTACTCAGACCCGGAACGAGGCCCAGAAGCCACTGGACCACGTCGAATTTACTGATTGAGGCCTAGACTTTAGGTCCATTCCCATCCCAAGTCCCGACTAAAGACAACAGCCCACCGAGGGGGATAGAAAGCCACCGCACAGGCAGAGAGATCCCACGGCCAGCATCTACGGGCAAACTGACTCCACCGACACATACATAGCTGGGGAGCAGACTCCCGTTGCTGAAGCACAGGCAGTCTACACAAACACAACACGGTGCAGGAGAAAGGCCAAGACCACCAACCCGGGTGGGGGACCAGACGCAGCCGGCTGCGAACACCGACCACCATCGACTTTGTTTACCAGAGACTTGTGTGTGTCAATAATCGTGAAACAGTGCCCTCTGGCCGCGCGTTGCCCTGCACCGCCCAGCCACTGCTCTCCCCAAACGGGTCCCTGGGCCACGATCCTAGCCCACGGAGGGGTTAACATCTTACTGCACGACCATCTCCCCCGGGTGCCCCCGTAACTGCAGCGGTGGTGTCTACATTTTCACCAAGTCCCATAGGTGGCGTCACAAACTCAAACACGGCTCCGGCCGTACACCTACCTAACCACCCCCCCATCGAGATCGCCAGCAACCCCCTTGCAGATCGACGTGACCCCCGGGTCCGGAGGCACTCAAGCCACCCACCAAACGAGCCCGGATCCGAGTGGCTCGGCTGCAGCCGGGCGCGGGGCGGTACACATACAAGTGAAAACTTCACGTTCAATTTGTCAGCGTTTCCGGACTGATAAGAACTTCCTGGATCGACTGGTCACTATGGATGAGATCTGGATTTATTTGTATGATCCTAAAAACAAGGAACAGTCAAAAGAGTGGCAGTACAGTGGTTCTCCTGGTCCAAAGAATTTCAGGGGGCAAAAATCAGCCACTAAGGTGATGTTGTCTGTGTTCTGGGATAAGGAGGGCGTGCTGCTAGTAGACTATTTTCAAAATGGTTCCACCAGCAATACAAGGTATTACATTGAACTTTTGGACCAATTAAAGGGAGCTCTGAAGGCCAAAAGGCATGACAAGCTGTCCAAAGGAATCTTGTTCCTGCAAGACAATACCTCCGCTCACACTGCACAAAAAAATATGGCAAAACTGGCAGAGCTGGGCTTCCAGCTGGTTGACCACCCACCGTATTCACCAGATCTAGCTCCCTCCAACTATCATCTGTTTCCAAACCTGAAGAAACACCTCAAGTGTACCAAATGTCACACCATTTCTGATACCATGGCTGCTATGGATGCCTGGTTTGAGGCACAATTGAAATCCTTTTTGCTAGGCTTACAGAACTTGGAATACCAATGTAAAAAGTGTGTCGACATCAATGGAGAGTATGTGGAATAAATGTAAAATGTCATCATCCTATTTCATTTCTTTCTGGGTAAAGCAAAGACTTATCATCATCCCCTCATATTAAACCACATTTCTATATATTGTTAATTAGTAGTGCCTGCTGTAAATTTTGTTAGTGAAATAGCTAAATAGGTCTTGGCATTTTTGAGTGCCTGCTCCAAATTATGCAGTGAACCAAATTTCTAGGTATTGCTACTTACTACTGCCTGCTCCAAATTACACATTAAACCAGATTTCTAGGTATTCTTAGTTAGCAGTGCCTGCTGTAAATTTGCTAGTGAACTAGCTAAATAGGTCATGGCATTTTTCAGTGTCTGATCCAAATTACCCAGTGAACCACATTTCTAGTTCTTGGTACTTTTTAGTGCATTCACAGTATTGCTATCTCAGGAAATAAATAAATAATTTATCTATTGTGTCAGGTGTCTTACAGGTGTGGGTGTAGGGTTTCGAAACATCTGTTTGAAAGGGGAAGGGTACATCAACCATGAGTGGTAAATTACAACGATGTTGTGGTGGAAGGGTGAATAGGCGGGTGTACGTGTGGGACATTCTAATGTTAGTTAAAGTTCTTTTAGTCAAAGGAATAGTGAGCAAACACCAACTCTTCCAATCCCAAGAGAAATGAGAACAACTTCCATTATGTAACGTCCTGGTGGTGGATTCACTGGACTGTGCACCGGACTCCCCCAGTGAGGCAACCCAGAGCTAACCCCTATACAGGGACTGTCCGATCACCCCACCAGAGGGCCTAGATGCACGGTAGCCGGAACACTAGGGGTACGGAATAAGAGTCCTTTAGGGATCTGCACAGGAATGTCTCTGAGTCCAACGAGCACCGTAGGCAGGACGGATGACTGGAACCGGGTTCAGGTGCCAGATAGGAACAACAGACGGGGTCTGGGTCCAGCGAGACGTGCAGGCTGATGTTACCAGGTGAAGTCGGGGATCGGTGACGGGTACAGACTGATGGAAGGTGGCGGGATCCTCAGCAGACAGTCACCGGGAGACTTCCTGGGGAATCAGCAGTCAGGACCAGGTTGAGGCGACAGACGGACTCTGCGGAAGAGACAGTGTTAAACAGGAGATAAGATACAGAGGGACCTGAACACCTAGCTATGGAAACACGTTGATCAGGCACCGCCCATAAGTAACAGGAAGTCTTTTATACCCTGCACCTGCAATCAGCCACATCCTGTTGCAGGGATGCTGGCCCTATAAGACCAGGTGAGTGAGCGTGGCCCCGCCCTAATACACATGCATGAAGCCCAGGAGCCAGAGGCAAATACAGGAGGCCAGAGGGACCGCCGAGTAGGGAGCACGAGGGACGCAGGGGAGCCAGAGCGGTAGCAGCGGCCGCGATCGGTGAGCACAGGGACCGGATCAGTGGGTATGGAGCGGTGTCGTGACACGGAGACCGGATCAGTGGGTAGGGAGCGGTGTCGTGACACTGAGACCGGATCAATGCGTATGGAGCAGTGTTGTGACACCGAGACCGGATCAGTGGGTACGGAGCGTTGCCGTGACACCGAGACCGGATCAGTGGATAAGGAGTGTTGACGGGACCCCGGGAGCGTGACAGTACCCCCTTCCTCAGGCCCTCCTCCCCGTAGCCAGGCCGGGAACCCACGCAGCAGATGAGCAGCAAGATCCTTGTCTTGACGTCACTCCGCATGTTGGAGACATACGCGGAGAGTGCACCAGCAGCAGGGACACCAGAACCAGCGGGCAGCCGTCGGGGTTTCTTGTCGCCGTTTTCGACGAATGGCCCCAAAGAAGTACTCTCCGTCTGTCATTTGCTGCCACGAAGGTTCTTCCTGGAGGAAGTTGGGACACAGTGACTGGAGACACCGAGATCACCTCATGAGAACAGGCGGTAGACTGGTCCTTCTCTTCCACTTGCTCTGCAGGTACAAAGGGCCGAGACAAAGCATCCGGTGACGGAGGCGGAGGGAATGGACGGACTGGCTGCAGACAGGTCTCGTGAGAAGACGAGCCCCAACGAGTAATCTTTCCAGAGTGCCAACTGACGATACGTTCATGTACTCGTAACCAGGGTAGGCCCAGCAGGAATGAGTGGGCCAGTTTCGGGAGGACAGATAGAGCAATTTTTTTCGGTATGCAGAGCACCAATACGGAGTTCCACGGGTTTGGTAATAAACAACACAGATTCGGATAGGGGTTTTCCATCCACAGAAGCAATCACAAGGGGTTTTGAAAGCGTTATGACAGGTATCCGGTACTTGTCCACCGTAGCCTGTTGGATGAAATTGCCTGCAGAACCGGAATCCAAACATGCCTCTGCAGTGAACAGTACTTTTCCACTGTCACTTGGATGGTCATCGTGACCGGGGACGAAAGGGACCTAGCGCTTAGGGTGGCCGTTCCCACCAACCCTAGGCCTGGGAGTTCCGGCCTCTCCGGGCAGGAACAGATCAGATGTGTGTTATCCCCACAATAGAGGCATAGACCCTTAGCGAGCCGCTCTGCCTGGCGTAGTGCAGCTTGACTTAGACGATTCACTTGCATGGGTTCGGAAGTATACGGATCGGATGACATCAACTGTGAGGGAGCGGGGGTCTTCGGAGTAGGAACAGGGCATACCGGTCTCCTCTCACAGATGGCTTGCTTGGTCCGTTCTTGAAAGCAGAGGTCAATCCGGGAGGCCAGAGAGATGAGGCCATCCAAGGTAGTTGTTACATCATGACCTGCCAACTCCGTCCTTGATGCGACCGGAAAGACCCTCCCAGAAGGCGGCGGACAATGCTTCGTTGTTCCATCCTAGTTCAGAGGCAAGCATGCGGAAACGGATGGCATACTGGCCAACCGTTAGGGAGCCTTGGCGTACCCGAAGAAGCGAAGAAGCCACTGAGGCGGTGCACCCGGACTCATCAAAGGCTCGGCGAAAAGACTCCAAAAACTCCTGTATGTCGTGTGTAACCGGATCTTCTCACTCCCACAGGGGGTTTATCCAAGCCAACGCCTCCCCCTCAAGATGGGACATCATGAAGGCCACCTGTGCTTGGTCCGAGACAAACAGATGTGGAAGCAACTTGAAATGCAGGGAGCATTGGTTCAAGAAGCCTGTAATACTTATTCTATATTCTGAGGATTTCGATAGCGTAGGGCAATGACAATCAGAGACGAGTTCCGGGTACAAGATGTTTTATAGTATGTCACCACGGTAGAAACAGAACAAACACAACAATACAATAACACATACAATACTTTCCGGAATAGACGCGCAGGGGATTCCCGGGACCACGCACCGGACTCCCCCAGGGAGACCACCGGAGCGAACCCCTATACAGGGACTGTCCGGCAATCTACCCCGGAAGGCCTAAATGCGCAGCGGCCGGGATAAGGAGCAAGCGGTAAAGTCAATGAGTGTCCGTACGGAAATGTTTATCCAGGATGGTTACGAACCAAAAGAGAACCAGGCGGAGTGCTGACCGAAGATGGTAAACGGAATCCGGGCACAGCCTTAAGAGCCGGGTACAGTCCTGAGACAATCGGTAGGTAGTCCTTTAGGGGAATCCCGAGGCAATCCGGAATAAGCAGCAAACACAGCAGGAGCACACAGCAGGCAGTATACTCAGGCACTGGACTGGGCTGGGAGGCGGCCTTTTAAGCTGCTGGACAGGAAGTAGGGCAACAGAACGGTAACCTCCATGTTAACCGAGGGCAAGGGCAGTCAAAAGAGAACTGGAAAACCTGGAAACCTGACATTACTCCCCCCCCCAGAGACGGCCTCAGGACGGATCAGGGCCAGGTTTGTCCGGGTACCGGCGATGAAACTGAGCAATCTTCCGGGGTGCCCGAATGTTACCCACCGGTTCCCAGGAATCGTCCTCGGGGGCGTACCCCTGCCAACGTACCAGATACTGAAGCCGACGACGATGGAGCCGGGAGTCAATAATGTCCTCAACCACGAACTGCTCCTCGCCGTCGACCATCACAGGCGGAGGAGGAGGCACAATACGACCATGAAAAGTATTAGGGGAAACGGGTTTGAGGAGAGACACATGAAAGACCGGGTGTACCTTTAGATGGTGCGGTAACCGTAGCCGACAGGCCACAGGGCTCACGATCCCGGTGATTTTGAACGGACCGATGAATTTTTGTCCCAGTTTCTGCGAAGGAACACCCAATCTCAGGTTTTTGGTGGATAACCATACAGAGTCCCCTACCTTGTACATGGGTGCCGGTTTCCGGTGAGTGTCCGCCGACCTCTTGTAACGCTCCTGGGCCGTAGCTACGGTGTTCCTTAGAACCTCCAGATTTTGTCGTAGTTCTGTCACTCTGTCCTCCACCGCTGGTACCGAAACCGCAACCGGTGACCTAGGCAAAATAGTCGGATGGTAACCCAGGTTAGCGAAAAAGGGCGTTACCTTAGTGGAGCTGCTCTGAGTGTTGTTGTAGGAGAACTCCGCCAACGGAAGCATCTTCAACCAATCGTCTTGGAGATGGCTGACATAACACCGAAGATATTGTTCCAGGGTTTGATTCGTCCGTTCGGTTTGTCCATTTGTCTGAGGATGGTATGCAGAAGACAAACAGACATCAATCTGGAGTGCCGTACAAAACCCCTTCCAGAATCTCGACGTGAACTGCACGCCCCGATCGGAGATGATCTCATCCGGTACCCCATGCAATCGGAATACGTTCTGGACAACCAAATCCACTGTCTCTGCGGCTGAGGGAAGACCGGTACACGGAATGAAGTGAGCAGCTTTAGTCAATCGATCCACCACCACTAAAATGGTATTATGCCCGCCTGAGACCGGCAACTCCACAATAAAATCCATGGAGATAGACCCCCAAGGGCGAGATGGCACGGGTAACGGTTGGAGGAGTCCCGTAGGAGCCACACGAGGGACCTTGCACCGGGCACAAACCACACATGAGTGGACATAGTCCTTCACGTCCTTTAAACAGGTAGGCCACCAGAAAAACCGGCTCAGAAATTCCTGCGTCTTCTGTACCCCCCTATGACCGGCCAACACGGAGTCATGAACCAACTTGAGAACCCGAAGTCTTACGGCCTCCGGGACATAAATGCGTCGTTCTCTGAACCACACACCATTCCGAAGAACAAGAGTTACATCATTCGGGGGGGCAGCAAGAAATACATCACCATCATAGGCCAGCTTGATGTCCTTCCACAAGTCCTGGTCCTGGATTACTCCAACGAAATTGGCATCTGTTAACACGGTCTGCGACGGGGTTCCAGGCACGGAGTCCACGGCAGGGATTCGGGACAAGGCATCGGCTTTCCCATTACGTGAACCTGGACGGTATGTAACAACAAAATTGAATTGGTTAAGAAATAGGCTCCAACGGGCTTGTCGTGGAGACAGGCACCTGGCAGACTTGAGAAATTCCAGATTACGGTGATCTGTGAGTACTATCACTTGCTGCGCGGCTCCCTGTAAGTGGTGTCTCCATTCCTTGAAGGCGGCAATAATCGCCAATAATTCCTTATCCGCAATGTCGTAGTTCCTTTCCGCAGGGGACAACCTGCGGGAGAAGAAGGCACACGGATGCAGGAGACTCTTGTCCCCGGTCCTTTGAGAAAGAATGGCCCCTAATGCGTAGTCGGAAGCGTCGACCTCCACGATGAAGGGAAGTGCGGGATTCGGATGCACTAGTATGGGTGCTGAGGTAAAACATCCCTTGAGACGATGGAACGCTTCCTGAGCCTGGGCGGACCATACAAACTTCTGTCCTTTCTTAGTCAACAGGGTGATGGGACGAACAATCTCTGAAAAGTTACGGATAAAGCGTCGGTAAAAGTTGGCAAAACCGACAAAGCGTTGTACCTCTTTGATGTTTCCCGGTTCCGGCCAGTCGAGAATGGCTTGTATCTTGCTAGATTCCATGTTCAGTCCCTGAGGAGAGATGACATAACCTAAGAATTGTATTTGTGAGCAGTGGAACTCACATTTCTCCAGTTTAATGTACAGGTGGTTGTCCCTCAGCCGGGTAAGTACGGTCTTGACGTGCTCCTGGTGTTCCTGGAGAGAATCAGAAAAGATTAGAATATCATCCAGATAGATCACCATGAATTGGTCCATGATATCCCTGAAAATATCATTAACTAGATGTTGAAATGGCGCAGGAGCGTTACAAAGTCCAAAAGGCATCACTAAATACTCAAAATGTCCGTACCGACATCGGAACGCGGTCTTCCACTCGTCTCCGGGACGTATACGAAGCAGATTATATGCCCCACGGAGGTCCAATTTGGTGAATATCTTTGCCTGTTGGACTCTCTCCAATAGCTCCGGAATCAACGGTAACGGATACCGGTTCCGGATGGTTATTTTATTCAGTTCCCGGTAGTCAATACAGGGTCTCAGAGTCCCCTCCTTCTTTTTCACAAAAAAGATGGGTGCCCCTGCGGGCGAGGTAGACGGGCGAATAAATCCCTTGGCCAGGCTTTCATCAATATACTCCTTTAGGGCTTCTAGCTCAGGTGCCGCCAACGGGTAAACATGACCAAACTGGATTTCTGCCCCTGGGAGTAAGTCTATGGGGCAATCATACGGTCTATGCGGAGGAAGCCGATCGGCCTTTCTTTTGTCGCATATGTCAGCGAAGTCACGATAAACCGAGGGTAAAACGGGTACCTGTACCGTGCCTTCTGCATGTGGTGTTACCGGAACCGGAACAGTTGGACAAATGGCCGGATCACTCTGCGGTGGGAAGGATATCTCCTTAGTTTCCCAATTGATGACCGGATTTGTAGACCGTAGCCACGGAATACCTAGAATAATCGGAAAATGTGGAGAAGAGATCATCATGAAAACAAGAGTCTCCTGCTGACCTGGTTTCATCACGCATTCTAGCGGTACTGTTTCCCGATCCACTGGTCCAGATGTTAACGGAGATCCGTCTACCGTCTCCATGGTAACCGGTAAGGACCTTTGCTGAGTCCGGATACCGTGTTTACTAGCAAAAGAAAAGTCCATGAAATTTCCCCCTGCCCCAGAGTCTATCATTGCAGAGGTAGGAATTAGCTGTCCCTCCCACCGGATCTGAATGGGGAGTGAACAATGGGTATATTTCCCTTCTGAGTCCTTCGGTGAGGTAGACATTACCGTCAAGGGAAATACCGCATCCAAGTGTCCACTTGCCTCAGAGATATCAGACTCTGCGTCCGTGTTATCACACTCTGCCATGGCTGCCAATACCTTATTTGGGCGATTCGGACGTTTCGGGCAGTCGATTAAAAAATGGTCCGATTGACCGCAGTAGAAACACAAACGCTCACGGAGCCGGTGTTCACGACGTTCGTTGGTCTCTCGCTTTTGTAGAGAGTCCACTTGCATAGGAACGTCCTCAGCCTCCCGTGGCGTCCTGAAAGCCGGTTCTCTGGAAGGAAATGTATTATTATTTATACGGTTTATAGCTGCCCATTTTTCCTGTCTACGTTCCGTTAAACGGGTATCTATGCGCACACAGTGCTGGAGAAACAGGTCAAAATCCCCTGGGGATTCGGAACGGGCTAACTCGTCCTTGATGGTACCGGACAAACCCTTTCTGAAAACGGACAATAATGCATTGTTTCCCCAGTCGGTGTCTACCACTAACCTCCTGAACTCAGTGGCGTATTCAATGACAGAGCGCTTTCCCTGACGTAAGGAAAGGAGAGCAGATTCAGCGGTAGCACGGCGATTCGGATCATCAAACATCTGCGCCATTGCGTTCAGAAAGTCATCTAGGTGATTTAAACGGATGTCCCGGTTTTCTATCATCGGATTAGCCCAAGCCAGTGCTCGTGAGGTTAATAACATGATGATACATAACACCTTTGACCGGTCAGAACGGTAATATTCAGCATGTACATCGAAAAACAGTATACATTGGTTAATAAATCCACGGAACTGACTACGATCACCATTAAAACGGAATGGGGGTAACCTAGGCATACCGGCAGCTGGTACGGACGTAGTGGGGACGGCTTCCTGAGCCTCCACTCTGACTTGCAAATCCTGTATAGCCGGACCCAGTACCTGGTGATCATGGCCCAGCTGCGTTTCCACATCTCTAAGCTTAGTCTGCACCACCTCCATCTCCTGCTGCAGGGAGTTAATCATGGAGAACAGCTGATCTACTCGTGTCTCAGTCATTGCCCCAGCGAAATCCTCTAATGGCCTGAGTATAATGTAATACTTATTCTATATTCTGAGGATTTCGATAGCGTAGGGCAATGACAATCAGAGACGAGTTCCGGGTACAAGATGTTTTATAGTATGTCACCACGGTAGAAACAGAACAAACACAACAATACAATAACACATACAATACTTTCCGGAATAGACGCGCAGGGGATTCCCGGGACCACGCACCGGACTCCCCCAGGGAGACCACCGGAGCGAACCCCTATACAGGGACTGTCCGGCAATCTACCCCGGAAGGCCTAAATGCGCAGCGGCCGGGATAAGGAGCAAGCGGTAAAGTCAATGAGTGTCCGTACGGAAATGTTTATCCAGGATGGTTACGAACCAAAAGAGAACCAGGCGGAGTGCTGACCGAAGATGGTAAACGGAATCCGGGCACAGCCTTAAGAGCCGGGTACAGTCCTGAGACAATCGGTAGGTAGTCCTTTAGGGGAATCCCGAGGCAATCCGGAATAAGCAGCAAACACAGCAGGAGCACACAGCAGGCAGTATACTCAGGCACTGGACTGGGCTGGGAGGCGGCCTTTTAAGCTGCTGGACAGGAAGTAGGGCAACAGAACGGTAACCTCCATGTTAACCGAGGGCAAGGGCAGTCAAAAGAGAACTGGAAAACCTGGAAACCTGACAAAGCCTGCAGGTCTTGGGATCCCCCGCATAGCGAGGCGGAGCAGCGAGGCGGAGTTGAGAGGCCGAGGAGACAACAGGTTTGGACGCAGTCGCTGTTTGCTGCATCGACAAGGACGAGGCTGCGGTCTGTATCGTGTACAAACGGTGGTCCACAGATGACAGGAAATTCAGTATGCGAATTAGGGTTTCACACTGTCGCACCAGTTCCTGTCGCAGTTCAGCCAGCTCAGATGCTTGTGCTCCGGTGGAATCCATGGCCTGACTAATCTGTAACATCCTGGTGGTGGATTCACTGGACCATGCACCAGACTCCTCCAGTGAGGCAACCCGGAGCTAACCCCTATACAAGGACTGTCCGATCACCCCACCAGAGGGCCTAGATGCACGGTAGCCGGAACACTAGGGGTACGGGATAAGAGTCCTTTAGGGATCTGCACAGGAATGTCTCTGAGTCCAACGAGCACCGTAGGCAGGACGGATGACTGTAACGGGGTTCAGGTGCCGGGCAGGAACAACAGACGGGGTCCGGGTCCAGCGAGACATGCAGGATGATGTTACCAGGTGAAGTCGGGGATCGGTGACGGGTACAGACTGATGGAAGGTGGCGGGATCCTCAGCAGACAGTCACCGGGAGACTTCCTGGGGAATCAGCAGTCAAGACCAGGTTGAGGCAACAGACAGACTCTGCGGAAGAGACAGTGTTAAACAGGAGATAAGGTACAGAGGGACCTGAACACCTAGCTATGGAAACACGTTGATCATGCACCGCCCATAAGTAACAGGAAGTCTTTTATACCCTGCACCTGCAATCAGCCACATCCTGTTCCAGGGATGCTGGCCCTAGAAGACCAGGTGAGTGAGCGCGGCCCCACCCTATTACACATGCATGAAGCCCGGGAGCCAGAGGCAAATACAGGAGGTCGGAGGGACCACCGAGTAGGGACCACGAGGGACGCAGGGGTGCAAGAGCGGGAGCAGCGGCCGCGATCGGTGAGCACATGGAGTGGATCAGTGGGTATGGAGCGTCGTCGTGATGCGGAGACCGGATCAGTGGGTAGGGATCGGTGTCGTGACACCGAGACCGGATCAGTGGGTACGGAGTGTTGCCGTGACACCGAGACCGGATCAGTGGATAAGGAGTGTTGCCGGCAGCGTGACACATTACTAGGCTGCCTACTCCACTAGATTTCTTTGGCAACTGCACATCGCTTCAACTTCAAAATGAGGGTGATAAATAGCATATGCTAGAGTGGATGGCAAGCAATGCATCAAGTGGCCTCCCCTCCTCTTCCTGCAACTCACCACCCCAATTACACTTGTTCCCCCTGCATCACAGATCTCCAAGCGGCAAACTGACTGTGGGAAACCACACTTGGGTGAGTCTGCAGAGCTGTTCACACAATCCCATGGGCATCAGAGGTCTGCTTCAAAGATTCCCAGACTCAAGAGGAGGAAAGCATCTGCACTAATACCCAAAATCTTTGTCAGTTGGATCCTGGCCCAGACGAAGTAGGGTCTGAGCAGGATCCCGACCCTCATCAACTGACGTTAACCCGTGGAGGTGATGAAGATGAGACTCAAATACCTGAGGCGCACTCGTACTGTCCTGTGATGTCAGGTCAGGAAGAGGAGGAATGGGACAACATAAAGCATGATGATGAAGTTGTAGATCCCACTTGGTGTGAACCCAGAGGCACGCAGCTGAGTAGCTCAGCAGATGAGGAGGAGGAGGAAGACGAGGATGTCACGTTGGCGATACCCGCACAAATGTGTAGTGATGCAACCATGAGAAGCACAGCCTCCTGAGCCACAACTCTGGCTGTGGCCAGCAGCGGTCGCAGGTCTGCAGTTTGCAGGAAGGGTTGTCTAGCTTGGGCTTTTTTTGAGACCGCAAAGGATGGCTCAACGTTCGTTATCTGCCAGCATTGTAAACAGAGAATCAGTAGAGGCAAAAATATAATTAATTTGACTAATACATGCATGATTCGGTACATGCGCAACCAACATGCATTACTGTGGGAATCTTACTGCTCTAAAATGCAGACTACCAGGCCTACCCAACCACTGGCCACCAAATCAATCATGTCTGCTGCTTCTTCCTCCTCCGGTATCACCGTTGAAACTAATCTGAAACAGGTCTCTGACAGCAGAACCTCCACTTCTTGACCCGCTACAGTCGGGCTGAGTGAGAACCCATCAACTGTTACGGAAGTGACTATGCCTGGTGTTTTTGATCCTTGTGAGACATCAAGGTCACATCCTGTGTGTTGCATGGGCTATACCTCCCTGATATGCAAAGACACTATGGGGAAATTGGGGGGGCAGTTGATGCCACTGTCCTGCTGTCTGCCTGAAAGGTTTTTAAAATTGTAATGCCAAGCCACATCTTGTGTGTTGCATGGACCATACTACTCTGCTGTGCAAAGACATAACGGAGAAATGGGGGAGGGGGGATTTATGCCACTGTCCTGTTGTCTGCCTGAAAGGTTTTTAAATCTCAAGACTCCAAGATGGGTCTCCAAGTTGTATCTTGTCTGTACTGGCAGAGGTGTGTGAGCAAGAGTCATGCACCTCTTGATTTTTAAAATTGAAATGACAGGCCACATCCTGTGTGTTGCATAGACCACACCTACTTTCTGTGCAAAGACACTGTGGGGAAATGTAGGGGTGGGGCAATTGATGTCACTGTTCTGTTGTCTGCCTGAAAGGTTTTTAAATTTCAAGACTCCAAGATGGATATCTAATTTGTTTCTTGTCTGCATTGGCAGAGGTGTGGGAGCAGGAGACCTATTCCTGTCAGTCATGTACCTCTTGATTTTTAAAATTGAAAACCCAGGCCATATCCTATGTGTTGCTTGGACCGTACCACCCTGCTGTGCAAGGGAGCAGATAGAAGACCAGGCAGAGAAGTAAAAAGGGCCATTTTCGAGAATCGGTCCACCACCACCCAGATGACGGAGCATCCAGAGGACACAGGCAGGTCCGTCATTAAGTCCACAGCAATGTTCTGAGAGGGAAGTGAAGGAACAGGAAGTGGTAAAATTCACCCAGACGGAAGTAGCCTAGGTGACATATTCCATTCACATGAAGGGCAGGCTGAAAAGAAGTCCACAATATCCTTCCACATGGTTAGCCACCAATAATCTTGCTAGTTATGTGGAGTAGTCTTGCTTCCTATCAAATTACAAGACAACATTTTTCCCTGGAGGGATCTGAGACTAGTTCACCGGAGCCACAGTAACCATTTGAAAGGCTTGATAATAGGTTGAAGCTCCTGCTCTTGATCAGTGGGTAAAAAGGACCTAGAGAGTGCATCCACCTTAACTTTCTTATATGGAGATATGGAGAACAAAAGTCAAACTGGCTAAAAAACAGCGGTCATCTAGCTTGGTGGGGGTTCAGCCTCTGACTTTAGATCGACCAAGTTCTTATGATCGGTGTAAATGACGACTGAATGGACTACACCCTCGAGTAGGTAAAGCCACTCTTCTAATTCCATTTTTATAGCCAACAGCTCACAATTAGAGATGAGCGACCTGTGGAAGTTAGGGTTCTGCGAGTTCAGCCAAACTTTAGATAAAGTTCTGTTCTGGACCCTGACTTGACCTAAACGTAATTGGAAGTCACTGATTCGGCAGTTCAGCTTTTCGTTTTTATTTTTTTACGCACTACAGCCGATAACACTGATTTTACCATCAGTGAGAGCTAGTCAAATACTACAAATTGCTAGCACAGGACTGAGCATCAAGTGTACCTACAGTAAGCACAGGGATGCTCACTCAAGTAGTTTGTATATGTAAACCACTCAAATTATGAGCTCGAAAACTGATATTTTGCAAAGACTGTGTTCAATACGAACACCATACTTTAGAGTTCGGGTCTGCTCATCTCCTCTCAAGATCTCCAATCGAATAATTGCATTCAGGAGCAGAGAAGACCTTTGAGAAGAATCCACATTCACCTAGTGGGAGACTTCTGTATGAGAACTGCCCCTGCCCCAGAAGACAAAGCATCCACTTCCTTAAACAATTGCTTGTTAATCTCTGGTCTGTTAAGCACAAGAGCAACAGAGAAGACCTGTTTCAGGGAGGGAAATGCATCCTCTCCTTCTGGAGTCCAGATCTCTGAATTTGCACCCTTGCAGATCATTGCAGAAATCATTGCGGTCCAAGATGAGAAGTGAGGGATAAACTGCCTGTAATAGTTATCAAATCCTAAGAAAGGCTGTATTATCTTAACACCAGCATGACTAGGCCATTTGAGAATTTTAAGACACCTTCTCAGGATCCATTTTCAGTTCCATATCTATGATGATATAGCCTAGGAAGGAAAGAGAGGACTGTTCAAAGATGCACTTCTCAAAACTGGCATACAGGCGATTCTCCCTAAGTCTTTGCAGAACCTGATGAACGCACCTCCTATGGGAAAACAGATCCAGAGAGAAGACCTGGATATCATCCAGATAAACCACCACGCATGTGTAAAGGAGATCTTGGACAATTGCTGGAGCGTTACTGAGCCTGAATGGGATAACACTACTCATTGTGACCATCCCATGTCTTCAACGCTTCTCATTGGTGTATGTGGATTAGGTTGTACACTCCTCGCAGATAGAGCTTGGTGAAGATTTTGGCACCTTTAAGACAATCAAACAATTCCAGAATTAGTTGCAATGGATATTTGTCCTTAATCATGATATGGTTGAGACCTCTATAGTCTATATAAGGCCGGAAAGTTCCATCCTTTTTCTTAACAAAGAAAAATTCAGCTGGAGAGAAAGACTTCTGGATGAATCCCCTTGCCAGAACTTGATGTAATTGGACATGGCTTGGGTCTCCACCTGAGACACAGGGTAGATATGGCCTTGAGGAGATGAGGAGCCTGGAAGCAGATTTATCGGACAGTCGTACGGCCTATGTGAAGATAACGTCCCCACTTCCTTCTTATCGAAGACATCAGTGTATGACTAGTAAGCGAGTTGCAGACCTGGCAGACATGACCATGTCACCTGCAGTTGGGCTGGACGTATAGGAATAAGACACTTTTCATCGCAGGACTATCCCTATTGAAGCACCTCATCGAATCTCCAGTCTAAGACAGGCTCGTAAATTCATAGTCACTGAAGGCCGAGGAGAAGTGGATGTCACAATCTAGGAAGCACATAAAAGGCCATATTCTGCATATGCAGAATTCTTACCCAAAGCTCCATTTGCTCAGTATCAAAATGAACGATTTTGGCTAAGGCTCTTTCATCGACAGACGACACCATCAAAGGACTCTAGGGAGGTTTGCTAGGATTCTATTAACGATCACCCACGGTCTGTTGCCTGAAGTTTATAATCGATTCAGAGTCCAGGTAGGTCATCTCAGTGAACTGTGTAACGCCACATGACACGTATATGGACAGAGTCAACGGTAGCGAGGAGTTACTCTCACCTAGTGTTGCCTCTCATGGATCACCTCTCTGGAGCGTTCATGGAACCGGAGGTTGATCTGGAGAGCCATAGCCAGGGTAATCAGGTTGTGAGTTTTGGTTTGAGTGGTAGCTACTGAGGTTGCTGCAGCCTGGACTGGTGCAGATGAGGAAGCCAGCATCAGCGCAATTAAATATGTGTTCACTGATTACAGGTAGTCCAGGAGTTGATCCTGTTGATCCTGTTGACAGGACATCTCTTAAGACAACTTCAAGAGCAGGGTGGTATTGGAATCAGCGGAGTCCATGGCAAACTGTCACAGTCGTGAGTGTGGACGCACTGCGCTACAGACCGGGTTTACCCTGGATGTGTGTGACTTAATGTCTACCAGGTATTCACCAGAGCCTCTGATAGTGAGGTTGGGCTTCGCAACCGTTAGACACCAGGTACCACTCTAGGACAGTTCATGGACTACAGCAGCTGACCGCAGGAGTCAGGGACGCAGGTATGGACAGGGCGTATCAGGCAGGACAGTATCAGGATTACAGGCAGGGTGGATACTGTGACGACATGGACACTCAATGCCTAGCATGGGTTAAAGTTTCTTAAAACTCAGCCAGACGTATTGTTCTTCTGTGTGTTAACTCATGTTTGCTAAACTATTGTTTGGGACCAGACCCTTCGGAGCAATCATTGTAATGTAGTTGTGTATTGCTAATCTAATGTAAATTACCTTAGTAGCCATTGTCTAGTCCAGTGATGGCGAACCTATGGCACGTGTGCCAGACTGGGCACACAGAGCCCTTTTTGCTGGCACGTGCACTTTCTCCACATTCAGCCACTTTGAACTGTTGGTGTGGTCGCGCCGGCAGTTCAAAGTTGTGTTTAGCAGAGGAGACATCTCTCCTCCTTCTGACACGCCTCCTCTCCTGGGCCACAGGCCTGTTGCCTAGGAGACGGAGGAGCGTCAGTAGGCGGCGCCGCCGTCTTGTGGCCGTGCGGGAACTGAACTGACTGAGGACCCAGCGGCGCGCAGCGGTGGAGCGGTGCTGGAAGGTGAGTTTTTTTATTTTTATTTTTAAGCTGTGTGCGGCTGTGCCAAGGTGTGGGGGATAGTGCCAGCATGGGGCAAACAGAGCACGAGGCAAACAAACAGAGCACGGGGCAAACAGAGCACGGGGGAAACAGAGCACGGGGGAAACAGAGCACGGGGCATACAGAGCACGGGGCATACAGAGCACAGGGTATACAGAGCACGGGGCAAACATGGAGAGCACGGGGCAAACAGAGCACGGGGCAAACAGAGCACGGGGCAAACAGAGCACGGGGCAAACAGAGCACGGGGCAAACAGAGCACGGGGCAAACATGGAGAACACGGGGCATACAGAGCACGGGGCATACAGAGCACAGGGCATAGAGAGCACGGGGCATACAGAGCACGGGGCATACAGAGCACGGGGCAAAGAGCACAGGGCATACAGAGCACGGGGCAAACAGAGCATGGGGCAAACAGAGCACGGGGCAAACAGAGCACGGGGCAAAGAGCACGGGTCAAACAAAGCATGGGGCAAAGAGCACAGGGCATACAGAGGAAGGGGCATACAGAGCAAGGGGCATACTGAGCACGGGGCATACTGAGCACGGGGCATACTGAGCACGGGGCAAACAGAGCACGGGGCATACAGAGCACGGGGCATACAGAGCACGGGGCATACTGAGCACGGGGCATACAGAGCACGGGGCATACAGAGCACGGGGTAAACAGAGCACAGGGCAAATAGAGCACGGGGCATACTGAGCACGGGGCATACTGAGCACGGGGCAAACAGAGCACGGGGCATACAGAGCACGGGGCATACAGAGCACAGGGCATACAGAGCACGGGGCATACAGAGCACGGGGCATACAGAGCACGGGGCAAAGAGCACAGGGCATACAGAGCACGGGGCAAACAGAGCAAGGGGCATACTGAGCACGGGGCATACAGAGGAAGGGGCATACAGAGCAAGGGGCATACTGAGCACGGGGCATACAGAGCAAGGGGCATACTGAGCACGGGGCATACTGAGCACGGGGCATACTGAGCACGGGGCAAACAGAGCACGGGGCATACAGAGCACGGGGCATACAGAGCACGGGGCATACTGAGCACGGGGCATACAGAGCACGGGGCATACAGAGCACGGGGTAAACAGAGCACAGGGCAAATAGAGCACGGGGCATACAGAGCACGGGGCATACAGAGCACGGGGCAAACAGAGCACGGGGCAAACAGAGCACGGGGCAAACAGAGCACGGGGCAAACAGAGCACGGGGCAAACAGAGCACAGGGCAAACAGAGCACGGGGCATACAGAGCACGGGGCAAACAGAGCACGGGGCAAACAGAGCACGGGGCAAACAAAACAGAGCATGGGGCATACAGAGCACTGGGCATACAGAGCACGGGGCATACAGAGCACGGGGCATACAGAGTACGGGGCATTCAGAGCACGGGGCAAACAGAGCACGGGGCATACAGAGCATACAGAGCACGGGGCATACAGAGCAAGGGGCAAACATGGCTGCAAGGATGGGGGAAACATGCAAAGATGGAGAGAAACGTGCAAAGATGGAGGAAATGTGCAAAGATGGAGAGAAACATGGCTGCAAGGATGGGGGAAACATGGCTGCAAGGATGGGGGAAACATGGCTGCAAAGATGGGGGAAACATGGCTGCAAAGATGGGGGAAACATAACTGCAAGGATAGAGGGAAACATGACTGCAAGGATGGGGGGAAACATGCCAGGATGGGGTACATTTAGCAGGAAGGGTAACATGCCAGGAAGGGGTACATTTACCAGGATGGGGGATACATTTACCAGGATGGGGGGATACATTTACCAGGATGGGGGGAAACATGAAAGGATGGGGGTACATGAACATGCCAGAATGAGGAAAAATGCCAGGATGGGGAACATTTAGCAGGAAGGGTGACATTTATCAGGATGGGGTACATTTACCAGGCTGGGGTACGTTTACCAGGAAAGGGGACATTTACCAGGATAAGAGAACATGCCTGAATGGGGTACATTTACCAGGATGAGGTCATTTAACAGCATGGGGGAACATGCCAGGATGGGATATATTTACAATGATGGGGTACATTTACCAGAATGGAGGACATTTACCAGGAATGGGGTACATTTACCAGGATGGGGAATATGCTGGGATGGGTACATTTACCAGGATGGGGCCATGATGGGGACAAATATACCTGAATGTAGGAACTATATATATCAGGAGGGGGGACATGTTTACCAGGAAGTGGCCAGGAAGGGGAACAGAACTACACAATGAAGGGGGAGGGGAGCAACTCGTACATCTTTATGGGATTTCAAGATGTTCAGACTTTGAAATGTAGATGTGGATTTCAGGGTGACATCTGATTGCATTCCATGCTAAAATTTCTGTCTAATATGCTGCAATTTTTTCCAGAAAGATCAATCCAACTGCTGTGTCTGGAAAGGGCAGTGGCTCAGCTTCAATGTGTGGTGAGCGTGATGCCCCCTGCTGAAGAGAAGACTGCAAAGGTAAGGTTACAATCAATTATTTACATAATAGGATGAGTTGGAACTTCGGAAAAAAAAATGGGTTTAGGGCTACAGTTTGGGCACTCGGCCTGTGAAAGGTTCGCCATGACTGGTCTAGTCTGTGCATTCCAGACCACATGTAGATATCCTCAGTCTTTCTATCCACATCATTTAAATGAACATTATCCATGCAGCTTGAAATTCATCCAATAAGAGAAGCAACCTTGTACAACCAATCCGATAAGGGCACAGTTTATCCTAAAGCTGGGTTCACACATAACGACAGCGACAACGACGTCGCTGTTACGTCAACATTTTCTGTGACGCAACAGCGACCTTGTAAGTCGCTGTTATGATCGCTGCTTAGCTGTCAAACACAGCAGAAGCAGCAGCGATCATAACGACACGCGTCGCTGTGCTACATGTGCAGAGAGCAGGGAGCCGCGCACACGGCTTAGCGCTGGCTCCCTGCACTCCTAGCTACAGTACACATTGGGTTAATTACCCGATGTGTACTGCAGCTACATGTGCAGAGAGCAGGGAGCCGCGCACACTGCTTAGCGCTGGCTCCCTGCACTCTTAGCTACAGTACACATCGGGTTAATTACCCGATGTGTACTGCAGCTAAATGTGCAGAGAGCGGGAGCCGGCACTGGCAGCGAGAGTGGCGGACGCTGGTAACGAAGGTAAATATCGGGTAACCAGGGAAAGGTCTTCCCTTGGTTACCCGATGTTTACCCTAGTTACAGCTTACCGCAGCTGCCAGATGCCAGCTCCTGCTCCCTGCTCGCTTCATTTCATCGCTCTTTCGCTGTCCCACACAGCGATGTGTGCGTCACAGCGAGAGAGCGACGACCAAAAAATGAAGCTGGACATTCAGCAACGACCAGCGACCTCACAGCAGGGGCCAGGTCGTTGCTGGATGTCACACACAGCGACAGCGACGGGACGTCGCTGCAATGTCACAGAAAATGGTGACGTACCAGCGACGTCGTTGTCGTCGTCGCTGTGTGTGACACCACCCTAAGGGAAGGTTATGGCTATAAAAGGGATTTCTTTAACTCGCCAGTGGTTGATGGGTGTTGATTGATCCAGTCTAAGCTCTTAGGAGCTGGCTAGAGGATCATAACCAGGATACCTTGTGGACTCGGTCTAGGGACTTTGGCTGTGACTAGAGGATCACTTGGCTACATGGCTTCAACCTAGGGACTCCGATTCCGGTTGGAGACCATAACCACAGTCTAGGAATTTCGACTCCGGCTGCCAGGATTATATCATCATACCAGAGACTACTTAAGGAAGAAACCCAGGTTGGGACAATTTGGTCACCTGGCTACAGACTTTGCAGACCTCAGTCAGCTTCCTAAATCTGGCGTTATTCCTTTCTCGGTGGGTGCCCGCCGAAAGTGGGGTGCTGCCGGATTGGAGTAAATAGCCCTGGAACCTCTGAGGCATGGACATTCTAAATCCCTGGTGAGCCAGCGGAAGGGTGAGACTCTGTTGCCTGTTACATTTGTGTGTTTTGCTGGTTATGTGCCGTTAATATTTTGGGGATCCAATAAAGTCTTAATATTGTGATTCCCTCACCCTATGTTGTCTGAGTAGTGTTCTGCCCACGGTTAAGGAGGTCGGCGTTCAGTTGAGATTAGCCCTAGGCCATGCTGTCTTTTTAAAGGCGGCTGGGCCAGCGGACGAGAGCACCCACTGAGCCCTGTGTCTCCACAATTAGTGGCAGCAGTGGGATACTACTCAGCCTGGTTTACCCAGGGGAGCTGCAGAGGACTGGTGTTCGCGGACTCCGTCCAGGGCTCAATAACCAGGGAGGCACATAAGCATACTCAGCAGGTCATAGGTGAGGCATTCAGGTTTCGGATGCTGCTATGTCCAACCCCACCAGTTCAGCCATGGGACAAGGACCAGAGAGGAGTTACGACCGCAGCAGTAAATGGATGCTACAGGATCTGTGCCAGAGGCGAAAGATTGACTACAGGAATGCTGACTCTCGGTCGGACTTGATCCGGAAATTAGTCCATTGGGATGCCCAGAATGATGCAGAGGACGATGAGGATCCCACTAATATTGACCCAGAAGATTTAAACTATGTGCCACATCATGGATCTAGTGACAATCGGGAATCAACTTGGTCCAAAATGGCCCAAGCCACAGCATTGTTGGTTGCATTGGGGCCTAAATCCTCAAGAGAAGAGAGGGCTTGTGTTCTGGAATATGTTTATGGTGTTCCAGCTGCCGTACTGTTAACACCAGCCGCTCGAAAAGGATGGTTCCACTACCCAGCAGAAGCTGCACCGAAACAAAGGTCTACAAACAGGGCCTGTGACTTGCCTAATCTACGGCGCTGTTAAACATGTGGGCGCCATGGACATATCGATAAAGATTGTCTCCAAAACAGAGGCCGCATGCTTGGAGCCCGTCTGCCAGTCCAACCAGTCAACATATGCAAGGATGAACCAATGAGACCTGAGGAATGCTACTCCCGAGAAACACCAATAGCTGAGGAAGTTTACCCAGTCCACACCCTACGGCACGCCGGACACCGTACACCAGCCAATCTCCATCCTCATATCCAGATGGTCAAGGTCGGTGATATACAGGCTCAGGGACTTCGAGACACTGGATCTTCCATCACCCTGGTAAGCCCAGTTATTGTTTCCCCAGAAGACCATTTACCAGATTCCCAATTATCCATCTCCCTGGCTGAGGGCCAGCGCTCGGACATCCCTCTGGCATGTGTGCAGTTGGACCTAAGGACCGACCAGGGAGAGGTGGAGGTGGAGGTTATGAACAGCCTCCCCACACCTGGTATTTTGGGGTCTAACCAGGAAGCGATCGATGTGGGACTTGTGAACAGCCTCCCCATACCTGTCATTGTGGAGACTGACTAGAGCAAGGCTGATGTGGAGTTTATGGACACCGTCCCACACCAGTTATTTTGGGAAATAACCAGGAAGAGGTTGATGTGAGACTTGAGGACAGCCTCCCCACACCTGATATTTTGGGGACCAACCAGGAAGCGATCGATGTGGGACTTGTGAACAGCCTCCACATACCTGTCATTGTGGAGACTGACCAGAGCAAGGCTGATGTGGAGCTTATGAACAGCATCCCCACCCCTGTTATTTTGGGGTCTGACCAGGAAGAGGTCCATATGGAGCTTATGGACAGCCTCCCCACACCTGTTGTTTCGGGGACTAACCAGGAGGAAGTTGATGTAGGGCTCATGGATGGTCTCCCCACTTCTGTTGTTTTGGGGACTAGCCAGGAGGAAGTTGAAGTGGGGTTCATAGATGGCCCCACCAAGCCTGTTGTTTTGGATACCACCCATAGGGAAGTGAAAGTGGGGCTTGTGTATTACCTGCTCACACCAGTCATTTTGGAGAATGACCTAGGACAAGGACTATCCAGCCAGTTTGTTACCGCCATCACCCGCAGCCAAGCCAAACACCATCCTTGTGCAGATGTTTCTACCAACCCATCCAAGGGGAACCCTCCTCCTCAATCTTCAGCCTCCTCAGATGCAACGAATGTGAGTACCTCAGACCCAACTGTGGCCATTGACTGGGGGGAGATAGATCATAAGGAATTCAGGGAAGCCCAACTCACGGACCCCACCTTAGTGCTTGTCTACAATATGGCTGCTCAACCTGGGGGAGGTAATCAGGGGGAGGTGTATAGATGCAAGCCTCTGATGCTGACCTCACCATTAAAAAAGACAATGCCGTCAAGAGGAGAAGGATGATCGGAAGCCTATCCTGTCTGCCTAATATTAAGAAGGGGGAGGAATGTGACAACATGGACACTCAGTGCCTAGCATGGGTTAAAGTTTCTTAAAATTCAGCCAGACGTATTGTTCTTCCTTGTGTTAGCTCATGTTTGCTAAACTATTGTTTGGGACCAAACCCTTCGGAGCAATCATTGTAATGTAGTTGTGTATTGCTAATCTAATGTAAATTACCTTAGTAGCCATTGTCTAGTCTGTGCATTCCAGACCACATGTAGATATCCTCAGTCTTTCTATCGACATCATTTAAATGAACATTATCCATGCAGCTTGAAATTCATCCAATAAGAGAAGCAACCTTGTACAACCAATCTGATAAGGGCACAGTTTATCCTAAGGGAAGGTTATGGCTATAAAAGGGATTTCTTTAACTCACCAATGGTTGATGGGTGTTGATTGATCCAGTCTAAGCTCTTAGGAGCTGGCTAGAGGATCATAACCAGGATACCTTGTGGACTCGGTCTAGGGACTTTGGCTCCGACTAGAGGATCACTTGGCTACATGGCTTCAACCTAGGGACTCCGATTCCGGTTGGAGACCATAACCACAGTCTAGGAATTTCGACTCCGGCTGCCAGGATTATATCATCATACCAGAGACTACTTAAGGAAGAAACCCAGGTTGGGACAATTTGGTCACCTGGCTACAGACTTTGCAGACCTCAGCCAGCTTCCTAAATCTGGCGTTATTCCTTTCTCGGTGGGTGCCCGCCGAAAGTGGGGTGCTGCCGGATTGGAGTAAATAGCCCTGGAACCTCTGAGGCATGGACATTCTAAATCCCTGGTGAGCCAGCGGAAGGGTGAGACTCTGTTGCCTGTTACATTTGTGTGTTTTGCTGGTTATGTGCCGTTAATATTTTGGGGATCCAATAAAGTCTTAATATTGTGATTCCCTCACCCTGTGTTGTCTGTGTAGTGTTCCGCCCACTGTTAAGGAGGTCGTCGTTCAGTTGAGATTAGCCCTAGGCCTTGCTGTCTTTTTAAAGGCGGCTGGGCCAGCGGACGAGAGCACCCACTGAGCTCCGTGTCTCCACAGATACTGTTACTGGTTTAGACTGGACGGCTGGTTCAGTCAGGATGGATTCAGTATCTTATTCAGGTGTAGACAAGACAACTGGTACAGACAGAACAGGATTAGGTACAGGTGCAGACAGACGAGTACAGGGTCACAGGGACCTGACAATGAACTAGTAGGTTCAATCACATTAGATATTGAAGTTGCTCAGGCATTTTCCTATAGGGGAGGATGCCTTAAATACCTAGTGCCTCCCAGTTATAGGCTTGGGTCAGTTCTGGAGAGCGCGCTGCCCTTTTAAAAGCGACAAACCACAATATCCACATATTGCTATCTCATAGACAACATCGTATATATAGAAACCACTTGTAGTCCTATACCAACCGCAAGAACCACTATGATGCTTATATGTCATAAAAATTTACTTTATTGATATATTATTTAAAATCCAAAAAAGTAACAACAAAGTCATAGCTTGGCGACAAAAAAGAGCTGTGGAAATCACAAATGAGTCTCCCCTACACAAGGGGGAGAAGTAGGTATAGGCATATGCCTATACCCACTTCTCCCCCTTGTGTAGGGGAGACTCATTTGTGATTTCCACAGCTCTTTTTTGTCGTCAAGCTATGACTTTGTTGTTACTTTTTTGGTTTTAAATAATATATCAATAAAGTAAATTTTTATGACATATAAGCATCATAGTGGTTCTTGCGGTTGGTATAGGACTACAAGTGGTTCCTTTTAAAAGCGAGGAGCGATCTTGCATGCCCTAAACGTGTTGCAATGAGAATTGCGTGACTTGCGCACGCCTTGGGAGCTGTGAGCCGTGGTGGGGACCGGAGCAGGAGACACAGCTGGGTGACCAGGGAAGTGTGCACATTGGCATCTCTGCCTGGTGGAGGAAGCAGGACAGTGCAGGGACACTGATATTACACAAACCCCTGAAATAAATCTCTGGTAATGCCCAGTTAACTTAAAAAGTAAATTATAACCTAAATATTACAAGCTAATACCTCCACAACAGAGAGGAAAAATTAAAAAAATCAAATCTATGCTTTACTCCGCAGCCACTATTCTATAATCTGGCCAATTTCACATGCTCAAACTGATGAAAAGACTTCTTTAAGGAGTCCAATGACCACTGTGGTAGATTGGCTCACTCAGCTGCAGTTCAAGGTAGAGACAGAAATGCTTTTTGTTTAAATTTCAACTGGTTTATTTAACTTCATAGACTAGCCTGAATAAAAAGACATACTTGTAGTATCGGGGACCGGAAGTTAGTGGGTGTGAACAACTTAGTTGGTGGGCGTGGCCCAGCGTTTCCTTCCTCACGCTCTATCGAGTTACTGAGTGCCCTTTGGTTTTTCGTTTTCCACTAACTGACTAAGCCTGGTTGCCCCCTCGATCGACCGACTCCATACCCCTACACTGCGAGCGAGCACACCCCAATAACTGATCAGTCTGATGTAGCTCGCAGGAGATGCCCGGCCACGCCCACTAAACCGGTCATACCTACTCACTAAACTGGCCACCACGCTCACTCACTCTTGACACTGCAAGGGAAGTACGCCCACCGATGACCAAGGCAACAAAACTGACAAGCTATGAAAAAACCGACAAGTTAACTCAGTTAACGGCTAAGCAGCCTGGGTCTGCAATTTATTGCTTGGAAGGAAATGCTGAGCCATGCCCACCATCTAATCCGACTATGCCCACCAACTAAGCCGCTCATGCCCACTAACTTCTGCTCCCCAAAACTACAATTATGCCAACAAAACAATATAGCCTTTCTAGTGTAAAAGAAAAAAAAGAACATAAACACAATCCATGTCACTGCGGCTTCCACCCATTAAGCTTTAGGGTTCTGCTCTGCTCAGAGTATCACTGTGGAGGAACTGCTTCCTCCAAACACAGAACCCTGAGTCTTTCCAGTGGAATTTCTTTTACCTCTTGGACCATATCCTGATGTTGAGATATGGTGAACAGCCGCCCCACCCATTTCTTTAGCTGTTCACAAAAATCCAGCCCTATTAAAAGTCATTTAACTCTCTCAGCACCTAATATGTTGGAGCATTACATCCAGGGTCACATCACTGAATCTAATAATCTTAGCGACACATACCTCACCTCTTGTACTTTACAGTGATGCCCTTACATAAAGAATCACAAAGACACAGGCCACCAAACTCTACATTGATTCTACGTTTCTTTTTAAATAGGGGGTGCATTCCGGTCTGAGATATGTGGCAAACGACTCCTGGAGGAAGACCCAAATAGTGCTTTATATGATGTTTAGAACAAATATTACTTATAGGTGCATCAATACACATTTACATCTATTAGCAATCAGTAATGGGTGTAGAGATATGATACAAATACATACCAGTTGCCATCTTCTGCAGTTTCCAACTCCACTGTTGTCCACTCCGGCATTACGTGACTGTTTTTGTAAGTTGTCGGCTCACATGGTATCTTCTGTGTAGATCGTAGGTCACTTTCTCAATGTAATTCTATGAGACTAAGAACAAGACTAGGAGACTCTCATTCTGAGTCTAATAGACTTACATTGAGAAAGTTACTTTTGGGCCACACAAAGAAGACACTATGTGAGCCAGCAGGTCACAAATTAAGTCACATGATGCAGGAGCAGCTTTGAAAATGGCAGAAGACGGTGACCGGAAAGTATCTGAATACACTCTCTACACACACATATTACTGCATGCTAACATAGGGGACAATAAAAAATGCCGGCGTGCTTCATTATGTTAATTCTAATGGTATCGCTTTAAAGGCCTTGGGCTCTGTTGAAATCACATTTCCTGCTTTGGTTGGTGGCCTATATGTTCTTCTGATGGAAGGCTGCAGCATATCACTCTGTATAGACATGCAGTGGGATATGTCAATGATAAGCTCCCATTAGTATAAAAGAAAGCATACCGCCTGGTATACCTTCTTATGGAACAGCCATGGTACTAACACACAAAATGTAGACTCCATACATGATGTGAGCATAGCTTTTTTTTGCCTTTTCATATTTACTGAAGAGTTTTTCAGCCACTTACGGTATCTGATATAAAATTACAATAAATATAATTAAAAGGATAAAAACTGTATGTAAGATGATATACTTTATCCTCCTGATCAGACTTTCTAAAAACTTATTTCATGTCTTTCTTGTAAAGATTATGACGACCTCAGCATAAAGTTAGCTGGATCAGTGTCTATTTCTAGCAAATCTGGAGAAAAGGTATGTCACACATTTGTTTTTCTTTACTAATAATTATTGTAACTAGTAAATGTAGGTCGAGCAATCTGTACAGTACAGCTATCAAGAAAACACTAAAACAGAAGGATTGTATTTCAGTATCTTTATATAATAAAAGCACAGAAGTTGTGATGAGTGAGCACTACCATGCTCGGGTGCTCGGTACTTGTAACATGTAGTGGGACACTTGGACGGGCTCAACTCGTGTACCAGGTATATTGGAAGATCTTCCATAAAAGTACTTAAGTTCCCTATTGACTTCCATTATACTCAGTACACGAGTCGAGCCCATCCAAGCGTCCGACTGCTTGTTACGATCACCGAGCACCCGAGTATGGTAGTGTTTGCTCATCACTATACAGAAGTATATAATCCATTAAATCAGTAAGTGTCAGTGGGATAACAACATAAAAACATTTACATCACTGAAAGTCTCTGTGATTTAACAAGTATTTTACTCCAGCTTGAGAATAAGGCAATTGTTTTAAATTATAGCTCATTAAAGGATTTATCCAAATTCAAAAATCAGCTGTAAATCATATATAAAGTAAAAAGCATTGCTAATGATTAGACATTCCACCAATTTGATTTCCCATAAAGCTGAATCACCTGTGTAAAGTCACCGGCGCCTCTGTAACTACTCCCGTGGCCTCTCATTCACTTACACCCACTGGCGTCTGTGATTGGTTGCAGTCAGATGCGCCCCCACGCTGAGTGACAGTGTGTCTGACGCTTCCAATCACAGACCCAGTCTGCCAGTCTATATCGTACAGTAAAATAAATAAGTAAGAAAAATTGATGTAGGGTCCCCCCATATTATGCTACCCAACACATATAAAGCATATGGCAGGCTGCAGCCCCAAGCCATGTGCTTTTCTTGGCTGTGTATCAAAATAGGAGGAACCACATGCGGCAAAAAAGCAGAATGTAGTCCCCCCAATTTTGATACCCAGCCATGATAAAGCTGACAGCTGGGGGCTGGTATTCTCAAGCTGGAGAGACCCATACTTATTGGGCTATCCCAGCCTAAAAATATCAGCCTGCAGCCACCAAGGTTTGCTGCATCCATTAGGTGTGACAATCCTTAGCACTTTACCCTATTCTTCCTGATTGCTCTGATGCGGTGGCAGTTGGTGTAATAAGGGGTTAATGGCAGCTCAAAGCTGCCACTAAGCCCTAGATTAGTAATGGTAGGCATCTATGAGACCTCCCCAATACCTAATCTGTAAATGGAAGTAAATAAACACAAAAAACAAAAAAATCCTTCATTTGAAATTAAATACAAAAAGCACCCTCTTTTACCACTTTATTAACTCCCAAAATACCCATGCAGGTCAAGGTCTCACGACGATTCTAGCTCTGCTACATTTGAAGTCACAGGTCGCTATCATGGAACATGACTTCGCACTGTCAGCTTCAGGCAGGGATTGAGTGAGTCGCGCAATCAGCAGTGATGTCACTCAGTTTATCTGCAGCCACAGCTGGAGGTTTCCACGGCCCTCCATCTGTGAACGCAGGTAACTTGACCTCAGGCGACATCTGAGGTGAGGTCACTGAGTTCATTGAGGTCCCCTGGGGTCAGGTTACCTGCAGTCACAGGTGGAGTGCCGTAGGAACCTCAAGCTGTGGCTGTGGCTAACCTGAGTGACATCACCGCTGATAGCGTGGCTCACTCAGTCAATGCCTGAAGCTCCCAGTAGGCAGTCATGTTTCATGATCGCATGCTGTGACTTTAGACATAGCAGAGTTACAATCGTTGTGAAACTTCGTGTGGATTATGTCCGACTTGCAGGGGTGTTTTTGTGATTAAGAAAGTGGTGAAAGAGGGTGTTTTTTTTGTATTTTATTTCAATTAAATAATTTTATGGGTGTTTGTGTTTATTTCTTTTCCCTTACAGATTAGTAATCGGGGGTCTCATAGACACCTCCCATTACTTATCTAGGGCTTAGTGGCAGCTGTGGGCTGCTATTACTCCTTTTTACCCTGATTGCCACCGCACCAGGGCAATCAGGAAGAGTCAGGTAAAGTGCGGGGATTGTTGCATCTAATGGATGCGGCAACTCCGGGCGGTTGCAGGCTGCTATTTTTAAGGTGGGGGCAACCAATGAGCATGGGTCTCCCCAGCCTGATAATACCAGCCCCCAGCTGTTGGCTTTATCTTTGCTGGGTTTCAAAATTAAGATAGACCGCTCACCGATTTTTAGAAATTACTTATCTAAATATTTTTTTTTTAAAAAAAAGCCACATGCGGTTCCTTCTATTTTGATAAACAGCCAAGAAGAGCAAACGGCTGGGGGCTGCAGCCTGTAGCCGTATGTTTTATCTGTGCTGGATATCATAATATTGGGGAACCCTACCCAATTTTTTTTTATTCATTTATTAATTTAATTTACTGTACGATATAGACTCACCTACCAGCATCTGTGATTGAAAACGTCAGACACGCTGTCACTCACTGTGGGTGTGCGTCTGACTAATCACAGATGCCTGTGGGCAGGGAAAGCAGTGCATATTCAATGAAGGTAATGAGCGGCCCCGGAAGCGATTGAGCATCCACTGGAGCGTACAGCCACGCCAGTGACCCGGTAAGTATGAAGCGCTTGCGCATACCCCTTTGCGCCATATTCTAATCCCATAGTTACATAGATTGAAAAAAGACCTAGGTCCATCTAGTTTACCTTCCTCCACCAATTCTACATTTGTCCCTAAGTCACTTATAAGCAACAAAGTTGTGTGTACTGAGGAAATCATCCAGCCCTTTTTTAAAAGCTGTTATAGTATCTGCCATTACTATCTCTTGTGGTAGGGCATTCTACAGTCTGACTGCTCTAACTGTAAAGAACCCTTATCTATTTAGCTGCCGCAATCACCTTTTTTCCACTCGCAGTGAGTGCCCCCTGGTCCTTAGTATTGTCTTTGGAAGGAATGTCATGTGCCAGTCCTTTATATTGACCACACATGTATTTATACATATAAATGAGATCTCCTCTGAGACGTCTTTTTTCTAAGCTAAACATATCTAACTTTTTCAACCTCTCATCATATGTGAGGCCTTCCATTCCTTGCAGTAGTTTAGTTAGCCGCCTTTGAACTGATTCTAACTTCTGTATGTCCTTTTTAAAATGTGGAGCCCAAAACTGGATCCCATATTCCAGATGTGGCTTTACAAGTGATTTATAGAGGGGTAACAATTTATTGGGATCACGGGATCTAATATCTCTTTTTATACATCCTAAAATCTTGTTTGCTTTAGCAGCTGCTGCCTGACATTGTGTACTGCTGCTCAGCTTATTTGTAGCCAGAATACCCAAGTCCTTCTCCTGTTCTGTAGTTCCGAGTTTACTTCCATTTAATGTATACGCAGTTATAGGATTACTCCGTCCTAGGTGCATTACTTTACATTTATCAACATTATATCTCATTTGCCAAGTATCTGCCCATTCTGACATCTTATCTAGATCTTTTTGTAATATTGTACTATCAAGGTCAGTTTTTAATATCCTACATAGTTTGGTGTCATCAGCAAAGACTGACACTTTACTTTCAATCCCATCCACAAGGTCATTAATAAAGAGATTAAAAAGAATCGGCCCTAGCACAGATCCCTGCGGCACCCCACTGCTGACTATGGCCCATTTAGAGAATGTTCCATTTATGACTTCTCTTTGTTTCCTATCTTTTAGCCAATTCCTTACCCAGTTGCATATAGTTCCCCTAGTCCTTCCTTCTGGAGCTTTAGTATAAGGCTATTATGGGGTACAGTATCAAATGCCTTTGCAAAGTCCAAATAAATCACATCAGCTGCATTACCAATATCCAGATTTGCAATTACCTTCTCATAGAACCCCATAGGCTGTAAATGAGGAACAGCATCCGGCCAGATACCGGTGATCAATCCCCCGCTGACCCCGAGTCCTCCCATCATTAGTGAGAAACGCAGGGACAAAACGCAAAAAGAATTGACATGCTGCATCTTTGTGGTCACCACAAATATGCAACCAAAAGAAGCTGCAACGTTCGCACAGCAAAAATGGTATCTAATTGACTTTGCTATGGAAGGAAATGCATGCAGTTAGGTGACTAAAACTGCACCCGAAGAATGCAGCAACAACAAAGCGTGCGCACGAGGCCTTAACTTGGAATTTGTCAGTGAGCGCACTTCCTTCCAAATTGGTTTGCAACAACATCAATGAAATTGTAATTTCTTTTCTTCTCATGAATTTGGACTTATTAATTGTTCTTCTTGTGCAGGACATATGTTTAATTGCTTCAATGTTTGGATGCAAAATATCTTTACTAAACTTTGAAACACAAATTCAGAAGCGTGGACTGCAGCATTCCGAATCAACCTTGTCCATTGTATCAAGGTAATCTTCAGTCTAAAAATTATTGAGATAACAATGACAATGATGTTTTTTGGGGGTTAGTGCTGAAACTTTGTAATTAATGATTTATCATAGAATAGGTGATTATTAAGCATTTAGTGATTCTGCACTCGGTGCTGTGTTGCAAATGTGGTTACATTTATACAGTGTGTTCACCATATCCTGTCCACCGCCATTAACTTGAGAACGGCGGCAGCTATAGGCATAGAAGTGGTGTCTAGGTATAGTAAAGTAGCCATGCACTACGCAATGAAACCACCTATAGAGCCACTTGGTGGAAAACAACGGAGTTAGCATTTTTATCTCGAAAATGGAACGAGATAGAGAAAAAAAGTGAATTAAAAAATTGTAGGGCATCATCAATTCAATACGGCAGGGGGCGTGTCATTCTTCTTGTCCATCAGTGCTCCCATTACGTGATCGTGGGGTGATGATGGGTTGTCATGACAGCTTGTTGTCAGTGGATGCCTGTCATTATGATACTCCTGTGAACACCGGCTCGTGGCATATGAGATTGTGATTTCTGCTATGCAGAGCAGTTCTCATACCTTGCTATGTATAGCACAGGCGATCAGACAATTGCAGCTTCAAGTCTCCTCAGGATACTATTAAATACAGTAAAAAATAAAAAAAGAAAAGTTTTAAAATATGAAAAAGATAAAAATACAACAATTTAAACCCCCCCCCATTTGCCCCATTAAAAATAAAATAATAATAATAAAAAAAAAAACATATTTGGTATCACTGCGTTTAGAAATGGTTGATCTATCAAAATATAAAATTAGTTAATCCAATTGTTAAGTGGCGTAATGAGAAAAAAAGAATTAAAACAACAGAATTACAGTATCTTTATTTTGGTCTCCGCAACATTGTAATAAAATTAAATAAGAGGCAATCAAACATCATAAGTACCCCAAAATAGTATCTGTTACACCTCGTGGCTCTCCTGTGGCAAGGAATGAGACAGTCTCCTTGCCTGCCACGAGCGCTCCTGCTCCGCAGCGCCGAAGGTCTGCCAGACTGCGCAGAGTGCAGGAGAAACCTCCTCAGAGAGGCAGCACAAGGGTGACACTTAGTGGTACTCCTGTTGCAAGAAATGAGGCGGTCTCCCATTCCTTGCCTGCCACAGCTCCTCCTGCTCAGCAGCCTCGAAGGTCTGTGAGGTTGCGCAATGTGCAGAGATTTGCTGCTCAGGGAAGCAGTGAGACTCCCGTTATCTCTACACATTGTGAGACCGAGGATCCCGCCTCTATTTCCCAGAGGCAGGAGGGTGAGCATGTGCTATGCTTGGTGGATCCTGATTCGCCCACTGACGTCACATGGCTTGATGACAAGGCTGGTGACGTGGTGAATCCTGACTGGCCAGGCTGGGATGTCGTGGATCCTGATTGGGTCAAGTCCGTCATCTCCGCCTCGCGCCCGCCCTTGGCTGGAGCTACACCTCCTTAAAAGCTCCTCCTGCCATCATGGCGGCGCGCGACCGTCCTTCTATGTTTGGATGTCTGGCAGCGTGCTGCCACGCCACTGCTCAGGCATTATCTTCTTCTGTGGGCTTGGCCCTTGCTGCTTAGGCAGCACCTGGTTTGCAGGCCGTGTCCCTGCCTTGCTGCTCCGGCAGTAGCTCCTTCTACAGGCCGTGTTCCTGTCCCAGGTGAGCTCCTCGAGTCTCCACTGGACTCACCTGGTTATTGAAAGCACACGTGCGTGGGCACCTCTGTGCTACCCTCGTGCCATATTCTCGTGACTTCCACTGGCACACGTGCGTGGGCACCTCTGTGCTTCCCCGTGCAACAGGTACACCGAGCCATGTGATCCCTGCCATACAACCCACACGGGTTAGGGCAGACCGGTGTACATAGATCGTCTGTGACATTCCAGACGATCGCTAGCAGCAACCCGCTCACTCTTCACCCACCATAGCAGCGGTCCCTTACACCGCACAGTGGACCTTGACCGGCGGAAGCTGTCCATTCCCCATCTTGGCACGCTTCCCCGGGTCCCCCTCGTAACATTACGGTCGCGCCAAAGGTCTGGCTATGGCTGAAGAGCAGCAGCAGTTGCTGCGTTATGTGCAGCAGTTGGAATCACGTTTGGCAGCAGTGGAGCAGTCTTCCTCCGACAAGACTGCTCTGACGACAGTCGCCACCCAGGCGGCTACCCAGGCTGTGCTATTGGGCGGAAGGTCTCCTCGCCTTGCGCTTCCAGAGCGCTTTAGCGGGGACAGCTCCGAGTGCCGTGGGTTTATAAACCAAGTTACCACCTACTTAGAGCTGTCCGCGACTCTTTACGCTACCGAGAAGGCGAAGGTAGCCTTCGTCCAGTCCCTGCTCACAGGGAGAGCGCTGAAGTGGTCCACGCCGTTGTGGGAGCGCGGAGATCGGGTGGTGAATAACTTAGCATCTTATCTTGGGGCCATGAGAATGGTGTTCCTCGGGCCTCAAGTCACCCACGACTCCGCGCTGCGCCTCCTACGACTTCGGCAAGGGTCCGCTTCAGTCGGGGACTTTGCCGTACACTTTAGGACACTTGCCGCAGAGCTGGACTGGCCCGATAAGGTCCTTGTCCCTGTATTCTGGGAGGGCCTGGCAGGGTTCGTCAAAGACGCACTGGCCACGCGTGAGGTGCCTGCTACTTTAGAGTCCTTGATTGTGGTTGCCTCTCGCATAGACATCCGCCAGGCGGAGCGGAGGCTCGAGGTCTCTTCAGCACCCACGTCCTCACGGCCTAAAAAGCGTCTGGCTCCCGTATTCCACCAGACAGGTCTCCCAGCCAGCTCTGTAGGCGACTCCGTGGAGTCAATGGAGGTGTCCAAAGCGGTCTCCTCTACCCCAGGTTCTCGGTCTGGTGTCATCTGCTTTTCCTGTGGGCAGAGGGGACACATAGCTACCCGATGTCCCAAACCGTCGGGAAAAGACAGCGTCTAGTTTCCATCAGAGGGGGGTTACTAGACGCTGCTTCTCCCTCTAGGTTGACTATCAGCGCCCAGTTGCAGTTTGGCACTACTCTCTTCTCTGCTCTGGCCTGCCTGGACTCAGGCGCTGATGGCAATTTCATTTCGACCTCCCTGGCAACCCGATACTCAGTTCCCCTGGTTCTCTTACCCAAGCCACTCAGGGTTCGGGTAGTCAACGGGTCCCTACTAGTCGATCCCATCACCCAGATCACCATCCCTCTCAGGATGGAAGTACCACCAGGACACCATGAGCAGGTGTCCTTCCTGGTGCTTCCAGGGGGGACGGATGAGATCCTACTGGGCCTCCCCTGGTTGAGACAGCATGCTCCTATACTCAACTGGGCAACAGGGGAGATCTCATCATGGGCAGGATCCTGTAGGGAGCACCTCGTGACTACCGAACCACCCGCTACCATTAGGTCGGTTGGGTCCTCAGGGAATACAGGGGAGCCAGGTTTACCGACACCTTATGAGGCCTACAGGGACGTCTTCTCCAAGAGGGCCGCAGATACCCTTCCTCCCCACCGGCCATACGATTGCCGAATAGACCTGAAGCCAGGCTCCGAGCCCCCTAGGGGCAGAGTGTATCCCCTCTCTGCTCCAGAGACGGAGGCTATGTCCAAATATATTCAGGACAGCCTGGCAAAAGGGTTCATTCGCAAGTCTATTTCACCGGCCGGTGCGGGGTTCTTCTTCGTGCAAAAGAAGGAAGGGGATCTACGCCCCTGTATCGATTACAGGGGATTAAATGCAATCACGATCAAAAACAAATACCCTTTGCCCCTCATTACGGAGTTATTTGATCGATTCCGCGGGGCAAAGATCTTCACGAAGCTGGATCTACGCGGGGCGTATAATCTAGTGCGAGTCCGAGAGGGCGATGAGTGGAAGACCGCCTTCAACACCAGGGACGGTCACTACGAGTATCTCGTAATGCCCTTCGGACTCTGCAATGCCCCCGCCGTATTTCAAGACTTTGTGAATGATGTTTTCCAGGATTTGTATCTTTCCGTGGTTGCATACCTGGATGATATCCTTATCTTCTCCCCCGATCTTGCCACCCATCGGAGGGATGTCATCCGAGTACTTAAGAGGCTCCGCACTCATTCGTTATATGCTAAGCTAGAAAAGTGCGTTTTTGAACGTGAATCCTTGCCGTTCCTGGGGTATATCGTGTCCAGTCAGGGGTTAGCAATGGATCCGGGGAAGTTGGAGACAGTGATGAAATGGCCTGAGCCCCGCTCGCTGAAAGCGATCCAGCGATTCTTGGGGTTTATCAATTATTATCGCCAGTTCATTCCCAACTTCTCGACGGTGGCAGCACCCATCATTGCCCTTACCCGCAAGGGCGCTAATCCCAAAGCATGGACACGGGAAACGGTAGAGGCATTTCACACTCTCAAAACTTACTTCTCCAGAGCTCCCATCCTTCATCGTCCAGACATCTCCAAACCCTTTCTACTAGAGGTAGACGCCTCTTCGGTCGGTGCTGGTGCAGTCCTGTACCAGAAAGACGAACGAGGAAGGAAGCATCCTTGTTTCTTTTTCTCCAAGACCTTTTCTCCGGCCGAGAGGAACTACTCCATAGGGGATAGGGAGTTACTGGCGATGAAACTAGCATTCCAGGAATGGCGGCATCTCCTGGAGGGTGCGAAGCATCCATTTGAAGTATTTTCCGACCATAAAAATCTCACATACCTCCAGACAGCACAACGCCTGAACCCAAGGCAGGCCCGTTGGTCCTTGTTCTTCTCCCGGTTCCGCTTTATTATCCGCCACCTGGCCGGTGAGAAGAACGTACGGGCCGATGCCTTGTCACGTTGTATGGTTGTGTTGGAGGAGGACGAGGAGGAGCCTCGTCTTATACTACCCCCGGACAGCTTGAGGATGGTCACTCCCACTTCTTTGGACCAGGTGCCACCTGGCAAGACCCTCGTTCCCCCTGAACTACGGAATGAGATGCTATCGTGGGCCCATGCCTCCAAGGTCGGGGGTCACTTTGGGGTCAAAAGGACCAGAGACCTTGTGACTAGGCACTATTGGTGGCCGAGACTACCCCAGGACATACAGGAGTATGTGGGAGCCTGTATGTCGTGTGCACGGAATAAGCCGTCCCGGCAGAGACCGGCAGGTCTTCTTCACCCACTGCCAGTGCCGGATCGTCCCTGGGAAGTGGTGGGAATGGACTTCCTGGGAGATCTGCCCAAGTCAGCAGGTCACAAGGTCGTATGGGTCATCACGGATCACTTCTCTAAAATGGTCCACTTGGTGCCTCTCCCACGACTCCCGACGTCACGTGCTCTCGCCACCTTATTCATTAGGCATGTATTTAGGCTGCATGGCATGCCTGACAAGGTGGTGAGCGACCGGGGTCCCCAGTTCGTGTCTCGCTTCTGGAGAGAGCTCTGTAAGCTCCTGCAGATAGAGCTGAACATCTCCTCCGCATACCATCCCGAAACCAATGGACTGGTAGAGAGGACCAATCAGACCTTGGTAACTTACCTCCGCCATTTTATCTCCGCGCACCACGACAACTAGGCTAACCTCCTTCCTTGGGCCGAATTTGCCATTAATAATTCGGTCCATGAATCCTCTGGTCAGACTCCGTTCCTGCTCAATAACGGACAACATCCCAGAATCCCGGTTCCGATGCCCATTACGTCACCCGATCCTAGAGTGGAGGATTGGGCGACCGAGGCCCGGGAGATCTGGGATAACACCCAAGAGGCCCTTAAGAGGGCTAAAGACCGGATGGTGACAACGGCTGATGAGCGCCGCCGCCCTGCACCATCCTTCGCCCCTGGTGACCTAGTGTGGCTGTCCTCTAAGAATGTTAACCTACGGGTACAGGCAGCCAAGTTCGCCCCTAGGTACCTGGGTCCGTTTAAAGTGCTAGAGCAGGGGAACCCGGTGGCATACCGACTCCAGCTCCCTCCACGCTGGGCTATAGCCAACACCTTTCACGTGTCCCTCCTGAAACCCGTACGACTTAATAAGTTCTCGGGGTCCCTGACGCCTCAAACTGACTCCCCGCCCGACGACTCTGAGGTGGCGAAGCTTGTGGAGACAAAAGTTATACGGGGCAGGAGGTACTACCTCGTGGAGTGGGTCGGCCGTGGTCCGGAGCATAGATCCTGGGAATTGGAGGATCATATCCACGCTCCGGGTTTGATAGCGGCCTTCGAGCACGGGCAGGGGGGGGGGGGCCTAGACGGGGGGGTAATGTTACACCTCGTGGCTCTCCTGTGGCAAGGAATGAGACAGTCTCCTTGCCTGCCACGAGCGCTCCTGCTCCGCAGCGCCGAAGGTCTGCCAGACTGCGCAGAGTGCAGGAGAAACCTCCTCAGAGAGGCAGCACAAGGGTGACACCTAGTGGTACTCCTGTTGCAAGAAATGAGGCGGTCTCCCATTCCTTGCCTGCCACAGCTCCTCCTGCTCAGCAGCCTCGAAGGTCTGTGAGGTTGCGCAATGTGCAGAGATTTGCTGCTCAGGGAAGCAGTGAGACTCCCGTTATCTCTACACATTGTGACACCGAGGATCCCGCCTCTATTTCCCAGAGGCAGGAGGGTGAGCATGTGCTATGCTTGGTGGATCCTGATTCGCCCACTGACGTCACACGGCTTGATGACAAGGCTGGTGACGTGGTGAATCCTGACTGGCCAGGCTGGGATGTCGTGGATCCTGATTGGGTCAAGTCCGTCATCTCCGCCTCGCGCCCGCCCTTGGCTGGAGCTACACCTCCTTAAAAGCTCCTCCTGCCATCATGGCGGCGCGCGACCGTCCTTCTATGTTTGGATGTCTGGCAGCAGGAGTCTCGTGGTAAGCTTTCCGAACCAGGGACTTGGGTTCCTTTCCCTGAAGAAGGAGACAGATGTGGTCTCCGAAACGCGTAGGATGAAATAAAAAGAATCATTTGCCTGACATCATAGTCTATTGTCTTCAAGCGCGGCAAAATACCTGTCTTTTTTCTTCTGTTGATACGCCACTGCTCAGGCATTATCTTCTTCTGTGGGCTTGGCCCTTGCTGCTTAGGCAGCACCTGGTTTGCAGGCCGTGTCCCTGCCTTGCTGCTCCGGCAGTAGCTCCTTCTACAGGCCGTGTTCCTGTCCCAGGTGAGCTCCTCGAGTCTCCACTGGACTCACCTGGTTATTGAAAGCACACGTGCGTGGGCACCTCTGTGCTACCCTCGTGCCATATTCTCGTGACTTCACTGGCACACGTGCGTGGGCACCTCTGTGCTTCCCCGTGCAACAGGTACACCGAGCCGTGTGATCCCTGCCATACAACCCACACGGGTTAGGGCAGACCGGTGTACATAGATCGTCTGTGACATTCCAGACGATCGCTAGCAGCAACCCGCTCACTCTTCACCCACCATAGCAGCGGTCCCTTACACCGCACAGTGGACCTTGACCGGCGGAAGCTGTCCATTCCCCATCTTGGCACGCTTCCCCGGGTCCCCCTCGTAACAAGTATCAATAAAAACTTCAACTCAGGGTGCAAAATTAATCACACAGCCCCACATCTGGAATAATGAAAACGTTACCAGTCACGGCAATGGCAACTTTTATTTACCATTTTCACTATATGGTAAACTTCACCAGTTCATTCATCAGGTTTTTTTTATTTAAGTGGTAAAAAAGAAAAATACAAAATGTGTAGGTAAAATTTTTTTTGCTTGTGTTGCCATTGCCGTGACTGGTAACGTTTTCATTATTCCAGATGTGGGGCTGTGTGATTAATTTTGCACCCTGAGTTGACGTTTTTATTGATACTATTTTGGGGGTACATATGATGTTTGATTGCCTCTTATTTAATTTAAGGTACCTTTTAAGGTACCTTTAAGGTACCGTCACACTAAGCGATGCTCCAGCGATCCCACCAGCAACCTGACCTGGCAGGGATCGATGGAGTGTCGCTACACGGGTTGCTGGTGAGCTGTCAAACAGGCAGATCTCACCAGCAACCAGTGACCAGCCCCCAGCCAGCAGCGACACGTGGAAGCGATGCTGCGCTTGGTAACTAAGGTAAATATCGGGTAACCAACCCGATATTTATCTTGGTTACCAGCGCACACCGCTTAGCGCTGGCTCCCTGCACTCCTAGCCAGAGTACACATCGGGTTAATTACCCGATGTGTAGTCTGGCTATGTGTGCAGGGAGCAGTAGCGTTTTTGAAACATGTTAAAAAACTGCAAGTCACCGGATCCGCACTATAACGCACGCAAACGCAGGTGAACGCATGTTAACGCGAGTCCATTGCAAATGCATTGAAATGAAAACGCATTTGCACTGGATCCGTACTTCCGCTAAAATAACGTTTTCAACGGATGTTAAAAAGACGTAGTGTGAAACCAGCCTTACTGAGTGTATTTAGTTTGCAGTGACTGTATGGTGATTTTACCAGCAGCACTTTTCTATTTATTCTATTTAATTTAGCCAGGTTGATACATTATGTGTAATTATTTATTCTAGTGTATTTTATAGCTCCCTCCCTAGATGTGAATTATAATATATCTGGGTATTTATTGGTGTCCCTCTCAGGAAAATTCTGTTTTTTAATGTCTAATATGTGTTTTTAATCAATGTAATAAAATTAATATTTTAGCATGAACCACTTGCTTGTTTCCTTATTGGGGGACAATTGTCTGTGTTGATCTAGTCTTATGTAGTGGCATGAGTATATAATTTGGTGAGTTGTTGATTAACCCCTTCACGACCGGCCGATTTTTCGCTTTCAGTTTTTTTTTTCGCCATTCTTTTTCTGAGACGTAACTTTTTTATTTTTCAGTCAATATGGTCATGTGAGGGCTCATTTTTTGCGAAACGAGCTGTACTTTTAAATGAAACTATCAGTTTTACCATATAGTGTACTAGAAAACGGCAAAAAAATTCCAAATGCAGAAAAATTGCAAAAAAAGTGCGATAGCACTATGGTTTTTGAGATATTTTATTCACTGTGTTCACTATATGGTAAAACTGATGTGTGGGTGTGATGCCTCAGGTCAGTGCGAGTTCGTAGACACCAAACATGTATAGGTTTACTTTTATATAAGGGGTTAAACAAAATCAGAAGTATGTCCGAAAAAAGTGGCGCACGTTTTACGCCATATTCCGTGACCCGTAGCGTTCTCATTTTTTGGGATCTATGGCTCAATGACAGCTTATTTTTTGTGTCTCGAGCTGACGTTTTTAACGGTACCATTTTTGCGCAGATGCTACGTTTTGATCGCCTCTTATTGCATTTTGCGCAAAAGTTGTGACGACAAAAAAACATCGTTTTGGTGTTTGGAATTTTTTTGCCGCTACGTCGTATACTGATGAGATTAATTGATTTTATATTTTGATAGATCGGGCGTTTCTGAACGCGGTGATACCAAATGTGTGTATTTTTTCTTTTTTTAACCCTTTAATTTTCAATGGGGCGAATGGGGGGTGATGTGAACTTTTAGATTTTTTTGTTTTTTTTTAATTTTTGAAAACTTTTTTTTTAACTTTTTTTTTTAATTTTACTAGTCCCCCTAGGGGGCTATTGCGATCAGCATTCCGATCGCTCTGCAGTATCTGCTGATCACAGCTACAAGGCTGTAAACAGCAGATACGCTCTCTTTCTCTTTTGCTGTGCCGCTGGCACAGCGAAAGTGAAAGCAAGTCAGGTGTAGTACAGGAGTCATCACATGACCCTGTGCTACCATGACAACTATCGGAAGTCACATGATCGCGTCACGTGACTTCCGGTATCGGGCGGTAAGTAAATGTTTACCGCGATCGCGCTTATAATGGCGCTGTCACATATTGACAGCTCCATATAAGGGGTTAAACGGCACGAGCAGATAACGATTCTGCTCGTGCCTAGCAGGCACACATCTCAGCTGTGAAAATCAGCTGAGATGTGTGCCGATCGCAGCATGATGCTGCCGGCAGATCGCGGGCAGTAACGTTATGACCGCAAGGACGTAATTTTACGGCCCGCGGTCGTTAAGGGGTTAATTCTACATAAAAAGTGCCTATAAGAAGATTGCCAACACCCTGAAACACAGCTGCTGCACAGTGGCCAAGACCATTCAGCGGTTTAAAAAGACAGGTTCCACTCAGAACAGGCCTCGCTGTGGTCAACCAAAGATGTTGAGTGCCCGTGCTCAGCGTCATATCCAGAGGTTGTGTTTTCAAAATAGACCTATGAGTGCTGCCAGCATTGCTGCAGAGGTTAAGGGGATGGGGGGGTTTATCCTGTCAGTGCTCAGATCATACACAGTGCATTAAATTGCTCTGCATGGCTGTGTTCTCAGAAGGAATCCTGTTATAAAGATGATGAATAAGAAAGCCCACAAACAATTTGCTCAAGACAAGCAGAGTAAGGACATGGACTACTAGAACCATGTCCTGTGGTCTGATGAGCCTAAGATAACCTATTTGGTTCAGATGGTGTCAAACATATGTGGTGGCAACCAGGTGAGGAGTAGAAAGACAAGTGTCTCTTGTCAACAGTTAAGCATAGTGCTGGGAGTGTCATGGTTTGTGGCTGCATGAGTTTTGCAGTCTATGGGAAGCTACAGTTCATTTAAGGAACCATGAATGCCAATATGTACTGTGACATACGGAGGCAGAACATGATCTCCTCCCTTTAGATACTGAGCCGCAAGGCATTAGTCCATCATATTAATAACCACAAGATGACCACTGCCTTGCTAAAGAAATTGAAGGTAAACGTGCTTGGATGGCCAAGTATGTCTCCAGACCTAAACCCTATTGAGCATCTGTGGTACCTCCTCAAATAAAAGGTGGAGGAGCGCAAGGTCTCTAACATCCACCATCGTCATTATGGAGGATGGAAGAGGATTCCAGTGGCATCCTGTGAAGCTCTAGTGAACTTAAAGCCCAAGAGAGTTAAGGCAGTGCTTGATAATAATGGTGGCCACACAAAATATTGACACTGTTTGCACAATTTGACCATTTTGGCTTAGGGGTGTATTCACTTTTGGTGCCGGCGGTTTACACATTAAGGCATTAATGGCTGTGCATTGAGTAATTTAGAGGACACACCAAATTTACAGTGTTATACAAGCTGTACACTAACTACTTTACATTGTATCAAAGTGTCATATCTTCAGTGTTGTCCCATGAAGATATAATAAATTATTTACAAAAACATGAAGGGTGTGCTCACTTTCTGATATACTGTTCATCTAGCAAAGGGTTCCAGCTAGGATTCAGTTTCCTTACCCAAGACCCCTATAGGGCCAAAGGAAAAGTTGACTGTCAGTTTCATTGGTGAGCAGAGAGCACCCTGGTCAAATCGTCCGACTGGCACACCTATAGCAAAACAGTAAGTTACTAATGGGACATAGAACTACGTGCAACAAAGCATTATGAGAGCTAGAGTGGTATGAAAAGATGCGTGTGTCTGGATCTCCAACCCTCTATATACTGTATATCTAAGACCATAACGCCCTTATTCATCAAAACTGGCACATCTTTCAGCTGTCAAACTCTACTGTGAGATTTGTATTTTAGTCAAGGTTTGGAAAATATTTCTGTCGTAATATGCACCACATTTGATGATGAATTTGCCAGGCGCACTTGACCATACCCCCTTCTGGTGAAGTTCCACCCACTTTTCAGAAAGTCGTCAAGGTTGGCTGCCAATTGTTGTGAATTTTGTTGCGCAACTGCAAATTGTGTTAAATAACTATATAATCTACCTTAAAGTTATGTTCACACACAGTGTTTTTAAAGACAGAAAGTGCTCTCTTGATAGCAAAAATATTGCTTTCACCAGTCAATAAGCAACAAAAAAGGGCTTGTTATAATTTAGAAATAAGGCACAATAAAGTAACGGCTTAGGGAGTGTAGGGAAGCTGACAGGTTCCTTTTAAAGGGGACTATATAATCTACTGAACAACTCAAGCTTAATTTCTATGGCTACCATCATTTCTGTCAAATCATCTTTTTTAGTTTATTTTTTTCTTTTCGTTTGTTTTGTTTGTTGAAGCACAATTCAAAAACAATGTCTGATTTCATTAGTTAATATTCAGAAAATTTAGATTGAAAATGACTTCTGTCAATTTCAAGTTATTTCAGTGTAACCATTTTGGATTTTTCTTACCTTATCAGACAAGTTCCAATGCAAAATGACTTTTCAGCATTAGGGACTTAGAGAAATGATTAGCATCAAGGATAGTTTTAAATGACTGAAAATATCTGGTTGGAGCAAATGATAAACCCTTGGATAGGAGCTCTATTACAGGATAGTTGCTGCAAGGGTTACGATTTTTAATGTCTTCCTGTTTTTCTGATATGGGTGGTGGGAGGCTCCTACAGTGTTTGACTTTGACTTTTCAATTTTTTATCTGATCTTAGTTGTTTTCCTTGGTATTCTTAATGAATCCATATACTGACATATATTAGACAGTATATTAAATATTTATTTAGTCATATTCTGTAGATTAGGTGAAGTAGCCTTTTCCGCACTTTCCAAGCATTCTGTATATCAATACAAAGTTGATGTAACATAGTTAAAAGTGATTGGTACAGAAAAGGTGCCGACTATTAGTGAAGGTGGTGATAGGAAACCTCTGCTGCTTAACCGTGAGGAATTTTGATTCTTCACAATGGGAACTCGCTCACTAGGGGGCTTGAATGTTGTATTGCTAATTTCTAATATATCTCTAGCATGAAACTGCCTAGTGTAAAATTGAAATCAAAGGATCCATGGAGCCTCTGTTAGGAGTCTCGACCCGGAAAATAGCCAGATATCCCTCCGGGAAGGACCTAGCCAAAGAGTGGCTCTTTTTAGGAGACCACCATAACCACCATATTTAGTGGCCCTTTTAGTCAATATCCAAGCATGAAACTGCCTAGTGTAAAATCCAGTTAGATCTTAGATCACACGTCTTAGGGTTTGGGCTACATTGTTACAAGCAGTCTTGGCTACACGGCATAGCAAAGTTCGTGTGGCCAAAGTTCACTCTTTGTAGCTGCTACAGCATGGTGCCATACAAGTAAATAGTGTTGCATTGCATTTCCTAGTGACAGGAGAATTTCTTATTTATCAATCAAGGTAACCGAAAACATCTGTTCTCGTTAAAGACTTTCTTGTCATATACAAGGAGACCGCTCAAAATCACCTTCAAGGATCAATATGCAAGTGTCTGTCTTTCCAGTCTTACATCTGCTTTTTTATAGCAATACATTCAAAGCAGAGCTGCAAAAGTCATGTATCATATTAACCTCGAGAGATGAGTCTGGAAATGTGCCGCGTATCAGATAAGCAACTTGTCCGTTTTACACTAATCTATTTTAGAAGAGTACATTGCTAATCTTTGCATACATCATCCAGACTTTTGTTATATTATCAGAGAAGAATATCATATGTAAATGAGTAGATAATTAATACATACAGATATGACTACTTATAATATTCAGCTATTAAGAAATTTAATATGAGGCTATGAAAATTCATATAACAACTGGTGTACTGCGACCCCACACACCCATATATACAGAATGTTTGACCTATAGGTTCTCTCTCTCCATATAGCATAATGGCCCTACAGCCCCCTATTTTCAGTATGATGGCCTTGTAGCCCCCTATATACAGTATCATGTCTCCACAGCTCCTAGCCCTCTATATACATATTATGGCCCCACAGCTCCCCAATAGACAGTATAGTATGATGGCCTCATAACTCCCCTATAAACAGAATGATGGCCCCACAGCACAGCCCCCTGCATACATTATGTTGGCCACATAGACCCCCTACATACAGTGTCATGATTAGGGTTATAAGTTATACAGATCCAAGGATGGGGACATTTGATCACTGCCTGCATCCTCCACTGTGGACAGCTAATTGAAGCAGGTTATCAGATGAAGAGTAGACATGGTGTGTACATACAGAATAATTAAAAAGTAGTTTTCAGTATTATTCTGACTATAAGACGCACCTCACTATAAGATGCACCCAGGTTTGGACAACAGAAAATAGGAAAAAATATTAATATTAAAACTACCCTGGTGATATAAAGATGTGGAGGGGGTTTTGTGGGTGTATTGTTGATGGCCCCCGTTGTGCCCCTCACTTGGTGCTCGAGGGTAGAAAAGAGGGGTAATTAATTATTCTAAAGTGGTAGATGTATATTACAAGAGTTATACAAAAAAAAAAGAGCATTACAGACTATACACTGTCCCCAAAAAGGACATAACAAGGTGCCAATACAGTTTACATTGGTTATCTTGTACAAGAGTTCATAAAGAACACAAGTACATTTATAATGGAAGTAGCTATGTGCCTGGTGTCTTACATGTGTAATATCTTTAATTTATGCAACTTACACTCCTTATACATAATTTAGCCAGTTGCATATTCTAGTACATATTCTAATATCCACACTACAAGGGATTCCTATTGTGATTTTATATCAAGCAATCCTGAGCTAAACTGATTTTCTGTGCTGCTCATGACCACACACAAATGTGGGCAAACAAGGACGGCATCACATATAAGGCACATAGGTAGAGTCCCACGGGGCAGGTGTTTTAACCTACTCGTAGATGGGTCGGGGGTGCAGATCCTCTGCGTCGTCATGGGGTGGCTTGGCCCGGTTCCGTTGCCCTGAGACGTACAGGAAGGAGGATTAGAGGGTGGCAGGAAGGATGGAAGTGGTAGTTGGAGGTGTAGGAAAGTCTTTTAAGGTGATCGTGATGCCACCTGTGTGTCATGCCCCATCCTGTGCCTTCCCCAAGCGCTGCGGTTATGGTTCACGCTGACCATTTAGACTGGGGGCGTTCCCGTAGCATCACTGGGGGTGGAACAGCTCCTGACCATCCTGTCCTTACTGTTTCCAGCAAGCTTCCTCAGGGAATGCGTGTTCCCTGCTCTCCGGTTCTCGTAGTAACATAGCAGAGTTCTGCATACACTAAGGATCATGTGATCTCTGACTCTTCCCCTCCCTGTGACATCATTACAGGTCCTGTTAGTACAGAGCTGTCGTGAGTGCATTTACATCCTAGCCTATTGCTGTGCAGTTCTGTGTATGTGTAACGGGGTGCCAGGGGTGCCTCCGGCCTTGTAGTCGTGGCGTTTGCTGACAGGCTTACCCCTGGTTCCACCGTCACTTTGGGGACAGGAGATGTCGTGGTGGGGCAGAGTGTGGTGGTGGTGCAGGTGTTGTCCGGCGCACAAACACTCTTCAGGCATGGTTCGATGCAAATAACAAACATGTTTTATTCTTCGCAAGTCTCCACACGTGGCAGTAACAAAACACAGTGCTGTGGCGCTTCCTTTAGCTGAGGGAAAGCCTGCCCTAGCGTCCCCTCAAGTGGTTGACTTGCCTGACTACTCCTCTTCGCCCGGCTCCCACTTCTGGCTACCCACAGCCCGGACCCACACCGGACTGCTTCACCCTACGAGGTTCTGCCCGCTCCTGTTCTTTCCGGCTTCCCTGAGCTTCAGCTGCCACACTCTGCCCCTGGCTGTTCCTTCTCCTTTCCTGTCCCAGAGACAACTGCCTGTGTCACACACTTTCTTCCCTCCTAAACTGCCGGCTCCTCCTTCCCAATGTGGTGACAGCCGTCCCACCCGGCCACTAGGGGGTACCCTAACTCAACATACATACATACAATATAAAACATTTTTATTAATAACATTTCCGGGTTAACTAGGCTTCTTTGTGAGGGGTCTGCCCACCCCTTACATATGTAAAGCACCACCTTATGGGAGGTGCTTGGGCAACTTTTCCTATCCTTAGAATTACGCACATTTGCTGTGTCTCCGGAGTCGCTGTTTCTTTGACGCCTAAAAGATCCGTAAGCTGTGCCTAATCCTTGTTGCCAAACTTTACATCTGGTTTCACGTCCACAGAGTCAAGTCGCATCTGCAGTACCACATCCGGAGAAGCCACTTCCACTAGATCTGCATGTATGCTGTGTCTTGCCACGTTGTGCCGTGTCACTGTCCGGGCACACTACCCATAGACTTTGCATTATCTCTGCTGTGACGCGGTGATTCATAACCATTATCTTGGAGATCGTGCATTTGGGCCCCTGGGGTTGTGGCAGACAGCCCCTGTATAGGGGTTCGCTCACGGTGGCTCCTCCAGGGGAGTCCGGTGCATGGTCCGGTGGAGTCTCTCCCGGTCATTCCCGCATTTCTCACCTGTTTTGTGATTGTCAATAAACCTAGTCTATTACTTACCACCTATGCTCTTCCGTGTCCTGCCTGAGGTCACCTACCGCAGCTTAGCTGTGGTCTAGTGGGTCCACATGACCACGCTCGCCACTCTGTGGTGAGCGTAACACTGGGATACTTGGCCAGGGATGGGGCCACCGCTGCAGGGTCTCTCACCGGGGTAGATGTCAGGGTGCAACTGGGATGGTGTCGCTCCCACAGGCGGAGCAGGATTACCCCGGGAGGATGGCGGGGGTAGTGGTAGTCCCCGTTGGCGCCGCAGCGCTGGGCAACGGCGTCGGTAAGGAGAGCCAGAGACAAGTGCTGCGGTTCCAGGTCTTTTTACTCACAAGACTTTCAAACGCTGCCGAGGGTACCGTTCTCTGCCACAATGGGCTCCAGCCGATCCCGGATCCGTGAAATGTCAAGTCCGGCGTGTGTGTCAGCCTGTGAGCCCTTTCCTTCTTTGATGCACTAAGTATCGGACCCCCATGGCGTGAAGCACTTGAGGGTCCCGGTGTTGGTAAAGTGTCCCGTTCTGTATGCTGATAGCGCGATTCCATTATGGGTCCGGTCCTCAACCCCGGATGAGGGCAACCCAGTGTGCTGTATGTTTGTGTGATGGAAACTGGCATCGACTTTCCCTGGACCCAGAATAAGTACTACACCCTAATGAGGGTGCAGTACCCTGTGGCGCCTGACGCCTCAGAGGCGCTACACATAGACAGAGCAACATGTGGCAATGCAGGAGATTGGTCTTTATCTGGGAGACTAAAGGGTACTTTACACGCTGCGATATCGGTACTGATATCGCAAGCGAGCGTACCCACCCCCGTCGGTTGTGCGTCACGGGCAAATTGCTGCCCAGGGCGCACAACATCGCTAACACCCGTCACGCGGACTTACCTTCCCTGCGACGTCGCACTGGCCGGCGAGCCGCCTCTTTTCAGAGGGGGAGGTTTGTTCGGCGTCACAGCGACGTCACACGGCAGCCATCCAATAGCAGAGGAGGGGCGGAGATGAGCGGCCGGAACATGCCGCCCACCTCCTTCCTTCCTCATTGCCGGTGGACGCAGGTAAGGAGATGTTCGTCGTTCCTGCGGTGTCACACATAGCGATGTGTGCTGCCACAGGAACGACAAACAACCTGCGTCCTGCAACAGCAACGATATTTGGAAAAGGAGCGACGTGTAAATGATCAACGATTTTTGACGTTTTGTGATCGTTGATCGTCGCTCCTTGGTGTCACACGCTGCGATGTCGCTAATGGCGCCGGATGTGCGTCACTAATGACATGACCCCGACGATATATCGTTAGCGATGTCACAGCGTGTAAAGCACCCTTTAGACTCTTCTGCTAAGTGTAAATAAACTTGCTATCTACAGTAGGGAAAATAAATATTTGTTAGACTGCTGTTTTTTGAAGTTTTCCCACCTACAAAAAATGGAGAGGTCTGTAATTTTTATTGTAAGTACCCTTCAACTATGACAGATGAAATCCCTAAAAAATCCATACAATCACATTGTTTGATTTGTAAATATTTTGCCCTTTTTGCATGAAATAAGCATTTGATACAATAGAAAAACAGAACTTAAGATATGGTGCAGAAACTTTTGTTTGCAATTACAGAGGTCAGAGGTTTCCTGTAGTTCTTGACCAAGTTTCCACACACTGCAGCGGGAATTTCGTCCCACTCCCTATACAGATCTTCGCCAGGTCTTTCAGGTTTAGGGCTGTAGCTGGGCAACATTGAGTTTCGGCTCCCTCCAAAGATTTTCCATTGGGTTCAGATTTGGAGACAGGCTAGACCACTCCAGGACCTTGAAATGCTTCTTACGGAGCCACTCCTTAGTTGCTCTGTCTGTGTGTTTCGGGTTATTCTCATGCTGAATGACCCAGCCACAATCCATCTTCAATGGCCTTAGGGGTACTTTGCACACTACGACATCACAGCTGTGATGTCGGGGGGGTCAAATCGAAAGTGACGCACATCCGGCGTTGCTGTCGATATCAGAGTATGCAAATCCTTTTTGATACGATTAACGAGTGCAAAAGCGTCGTAATCTTATCATCGGTGTAGTGTCCGACATTTCATAATTTCATATTTCATAATTTCATAATTTCGCTCCAGCGATGGTACGATGTTGTTCCTCGTTCCCCTGCGGCAGCACACATCGCTGTGTGAGAAGCCGCAGGAGCGAGGAACATCAGCGTACCTGCGTCACCGCGGCTCACGCCGTCTATGCGTAAGGACGGAGGTGGGCGGGATGTTTACATCCCGCTCATCTCCGCCCCTCCGCTTCTATTGGCTGCCTGCCGTGTGACGTCACTGTGACGCTGCACGACCCGCCCCCTTAGGAAGGAGGCGGGTCGCCAGCCAGAGCGACGTCGCAGGGCAGGTATGTACATGTGAAGCTGCCGTAGCTATAATGTTCGCTATGGCAGCTATCACAAGATATCGCTGCTGCAACGGGGGCGGGGACTATCGCGCTCGGCATCGCTGCCATCGGCTTGCGATATTGTAGTGTGCAAAGTACCCTTTACTGTGAGAAGGAGGAAATTGTTAACAATCTCAGGCTACGTAACCCCATCCATCCTATCTTTAATGTAGTGCAGTTGTACCTATCCTCTTTGCAGAAAAGCACACCCAAAGTATGAGGTTTCCACCCCCATGCTTCATGGTTGGGACAGTGTTCTTAGGGTTGTACTCATCCTTCTTCCTCCAAACACGGCGAGTTGAGTTGATACCAAAAAGTTCTATTTTGGTCTCATCTGACCACATGATCTGATTCCATACCTCCTCTGGATCATCCAGATGATTATTGGCAAACTTCAAACAGACCTGGACATGTGCTGGACTGAGCAGGGGGATCTTGCGTGTCCTGCAGGATTTTAATCCATGACGGCGTAGTGTGTTACTAACAGTACTCATTGAGACTGTAGTCCCAGCTCTCGTCAGATCATTGACCAGGTCCTCCTGTGTAGTTTTGGGTTGATTCCTTACCTATGTCAGAATCATCCTTACCCCACGAAGTGAGATTTTGCATGGACCAAGACCATGTAAGATTGACAGTTATCTTGTATTACATCCATTTTCTAATAATTGCACCAACAGTTATTGCCTTCTCACCAAGCTGCTTGACTTTTGTCCTGTAGCTCATCCTAAAATTGTACAGGTCTACAATTGTGTCCGCGGTGTCCTTAGACATCTCTTAATTTTTTGATTCTTAAGTGGACTTTACACGCTGCGATATCGGTACCGATATCGCTAGCGTGGGTACCCGCCCCATCTGTTGTGCGACACGGACAAATCGCTGCCCATGCCGCACAACATCGCCCAGACCCGTCACACTACTTACCTGCCCGGCGACGTCGCTGTGACCGATGAACCGCCTTCTTTCTAAGGGGGCAGTTAGTTCAGCGTCACAGCGACGTCACAGCTGCGTCACTGAACCGCCACCCAATAGAAGCGGATGGGCGGAGATGAGCGGGACGTAACATCCCGCCCACCTCCTTCCTTCTGCATAGCGGCCGGGAGGCATTTAAGGAGAGCTTCCTCGTTCCTGCGGTGTCACACGGAGTGATGTGTGCTGCCGCAGGAACGAGGAACAACTTCGTTACTGCTGCAGTAACGATATTTGAGAATGGACCCCCATGTCACCGATGAGCGATTTTGCACGTTTTTGCGACGATGCAAAATCGCTCATAGGTGTCACACGCAACGGCATCGCTAATGCGGCCGGATGTGCGTCACCAATTCCGTGACCCCAACGACTTCGCATTAGCGATGTCGTAGCGTGTAAAGCCCCCTTTAGTGTCACTATTGAAGGGTACGTATAATAAAAATTAATGACCTCTCCATTCTTTATTGGTGGGAAAACTTGCAAATTCGGTTGTATATCAAATACTTATTTCCCCCACTGTACATGTGATGGTTTTATTATTTTTCAGCCTGTTCACCAAAGATCTATTCTGCTAACTCTATTGTGGACACAAGCTTTCCCTAGACCTATTACAAGCTCAGGTGACTCTCTGCTACTCAGCATTAATTATACAGATCAAGAGAGAACAATTCTCAACTTAAAAATCGCAGCTTGCAACTGCCGCAAAATTGGCACATCCATTAGATGTGTGAATACTGGCGTTTACCTGGCTCATCCTGATTGCCCTTGAGTGATGGGAATCGGGATAATATAAGGTTTTAATGACATCTATGATTTTTGAAAAAATCACAGCTGCCACGAATCCCTGGATTACTAATGGGTAGGGGTCTATGAGACCCCATTACTAATCGTGTAAGTAAAAATAAATAAATCCAAAGCACAGATAAAAATCCATTATTTTAAAAACACCCTCTTCTCCAGTTTATTAATCCCAAAACACCCCTACAGGTCCAACGTAATCCACACCACGACATCCCATCCCACGATGATTCCGGCTCTGCTGCATTTGAGGTCGCAGAGCGTGGTCACAGTAGAAAACGTAAACAATCACTTCAGCCTAAGGGACACAGTGACAGAGCCGCAGCTGTGAGAGCAGTGAAGACTATGAGTTCACCTGAGGTTTCAAATGTCAGTTCCTACAGTACCCCAACTGTGACCTCAGGTGAACTCACCTGAGGTGAACTCATTGAACTCACCTCAGGTATATTGAAGGTTAAAATATTTAGTGTGTAATTCACTTTTGGTCTTTTTAGTATTTTCATACCTATATGTGTAGCATTAAATTGCACTATATCAGTGATCACATGACTTTAATCATATGGACACAATCCCAGATAATTGAAGAGGTTTAAAGATATTAGCGTCCTACTTGATACCAAGGTTGATAAATAACATCACTGTTGGGACCCTGTAATGGAATATGATTGTACCTGTGCTGTTGATTTGGAATAAAGCTTATAACCCCTTTCCGACATTTGAGATACATGTACGTCATGATCGGGAAAGTGTTTCTGCAAATTGATGGATATAATGGAGATTGGACATGTACAACTGCCTTAGGGAGCTGTAACAACCAGCCCTAGCTATTTAACCCTCCAACTGCAGCATATAATATTTAAAGGTTGTGGAAGGGAGAGAACTCCCTTTCTCACTCAAACAGCCCACCCACAACATGATCATGGGGGCCTCTGGGTCTGCTAACTATGGTGGCCTGCAATAAACAGCGTTTAAAAGGTGGCAATGTCAAACTGACAGGTCTAGTGCATTGTAATGTTTAAAGGGAATAAGTCATGTCAAAAAATGCTTTTGACGTTCAGATTTGGGTTCAATATGCAGGTTAATAGCGTTTTAAATTGTCCAGCTGCTGCAATAAAAGCATGCCTACCAGGAGGAAATTTCAGTCATAAAGGCATGGCTGGAGAAGTTTTAGTCACCACTCAGTACATATTGAGTGCTGGCTGTAACCAAGCCCCACCACTGACTGACAGCTAGCTCAGCCGAAGACTCTGCCAATGTGACATGATGCCCGCACACCATTCCAGCAAAATCTGTTTAGTATTTGGCTCCTTCACTTCTGAGCTTTGCACTGTGCCTGAAAAGTAGTTTCTGACCACATATGGCATATTGGCAAACACATTATGTGGTCCATTTTCTCCTATTAGCAATTTTGAAAACTTAAAACGTGGGATAAAACATTTTAATGGAAAACAAATATTAGATTTTTTAAAGCCCAATGTTATATAATTCTGTGAATCACCTGTGGGTTTAAAATGCTCAATTACACCACTAGATTAATTCCTTGAAGGGTATAATTTCCAAAATAGGGTTACTTGTAGCATCTTAGAGGCTCTCCAAATGTGACATGGTGTCATGCAATCTACAGTGTTGGCCAAAAGTATTGGCACTCCTGCAATTCTGTCAGATAATACTCAGTTTCTTCTTGAAAATGATTGCAATCACAAAGTCTTTGGTATTATTATCTTAATTTAATTTGTCTTCAATGAAAAAAAAAAATGTCATAATGCCAAATTGGATATAATTCCACACCAAACATAAAAAAGGGGGTGGACAAAAGTATTGGCACTGTTTGAAAAATCATGTGATGCTTCTCTAACTTGTGTAATTAACAGCACCTGTAACTTACCTGTAGCACCTAACAGGTGTTGGCAATAACTAAATCACACTTGCAGCCAGTTGACATGGATTAAAGTTGACTCAGCCTCGGTCCTGTGTCCTTGTGTGTACCACATTGAGCATGGAGAAAAGAAAGAAGACCAAAGAACTGCCTGAGGACTTGAGAATCCAAATTGTGAGGAAGCATGAGCAATCCAAGTCCATCTCCAAAGACCTGAAAGTTCCTGTGTCTACGGTGCACTGTGTCATCAAGAAGTTTAAAGCCCATGGCACTTTGGCTAACCTACCTAGATGTGGAAGGAAAAGAAAAATTGACAAGAGAATTCAACACAAGATTGTGCGGATGGTGGATAAAGAACCTCGACTAACATCCAAACAAGTTCAAGCTGCCCTGCAGTCCGAGGGTACAACAGTATCAACCCGTACTATCCGTCGGCGTCTGAATGAAAAGGGATTGTATGGTAGGATACCCAGGAAGACCCCACTTCTTACCCCGAGACATATAAAAGCCATGCTGGAGTTTGCCAAAACTTACCTGAGAAAGCCTAAAACATTTTGGAAGAATGTTCTCTGGTCTGATGAGACAAAAGTAGAGCTTTTTGGGAAAAGCCATCAACATAGAGTTTACAGGAAAAAAAAGAGGCATTCAAAGAAAAGAACACGGTCCCTACAGTCAAACATGGCGGAGGTTCCCTGGTGTTTTGGGGTTGCTTTGCTGCCTCTGGCACTGGACTGCTTGACCGTGTGCATGGCATTATGAAGTCTGAAGACTACCAACAAATTTTGCAGCATAATGTAGGGCCCAGTGTGAGAAAGCTGGGTCTTCCTTAGAGGTCATGGGTCTTCCAGCAGGACAATGACCCAAAACACACTTTAAAAAGCACTAGAAAATGGTTTGATAGAAAGCACTGGAAACTTCTAAAGTGGCCAGCAATGAGTCCAGACCCGATTCCCATAGAACACCTGTGGAGAGATCTCAAAATGGCAGTTTGGAGAAGGCACCCTTCAAATCTCAGGGACCTGGAGCAGTTTGCTAAAGAAAAATGGTCTAAAATTCCAGCAGAGCATTGTAAGAAACTCATTGATGGTTTCCGGAAGCGGTTGTTCGCAGTTATTTTAGCTAAAGGTTGTGCAACCAAGTATTAGGCTAAGGGTGCCAATACTTTTGTCTGGCCCATTTTTGGAGTTTTGTGTGAAATGATCAATGATTTAATTTTTGTTTCACTCTCTTTTGTGTTTTTTTCATTGCAAGCAAAATAAATGAAGCTAATAATACTAAAGAATTTGTGATTGCAATCATTTTCAAGAAGAAACTGAGTATTATCTGACAGAATTGCAGGGGTGCCAATACTTTTGGACAGCACTGTATTCTACCAAAATTTTAGCTCCAAAAATGAAATAATTTTCCCTCCCCTCTCAGCCTTGCAATGCATATGGGGTATTGGTGTACAACAAATTGTATTTATTTTCTTCTGTTACCAGTCATGAGTGTGTACTGCTCTGGGGAGACCTCTGGTGGGTCTGGGATCAGAAGGTCACAATGCCTTATTGATTTGTATTGTACTACTTGTATTTGAGGGAAATCTACTTGTTTTTAGTGCTGTAGGGGTTAAATACTCTTTCTTATCTGTCTGTCCCTTGTAGCGTTAATCTCAGGTGCAGCTTTTTTGTGACCATTACCCTTCGCTATAAACATTCACGTGTTTTACCATCTGACGTTGGTTATAGAATCTTAATTCTTGTGTTAACCACTTTGGAAGGAACTAATCTCTAGAAGAAGCTTGACATTTCATTACAGTTGCAGCTGTGGTGTTTGACTGCATTGGAGGAGCTTGGAGTGTTTTCCTTTTGTGTCTATTTTTCCTCTGTCTGTCTCCCTTCCATTGTGTTGTATTATTGCCGAGGTGAGACTAGTGCTCTCACTGGCCTTCTCACTAGCCAAGGTGAGTTCAGGGCAAACAAGGCCTTAGGCATGTGATCAGCGACGGAGGGAAGCACCTGTATAAGGATGTTAGTAAGTGCAGACATCCGCTTCAGGTGAGTGGCAGGAGGTGACACGGCTCCCCTCTCCCTAGTGCCAGGGCTCACCATTGTATCATGTTCCCTGTGTACCTTGTGTGTTGCGGAGCTAACCGGGAGCTCCCTTATATCGGGCGTAATCACTGCGTGATATTATAACTGGCCCACTTTTCTTACCCAGACCTTAAAGGAAGGGTGCCACATTTTTTTATTTATTTTTGTATTAATAATAGTGATTATGGAATCAAGTATTTTTAATACAAAATTAAATTGTGTGTTTATTTATTGTTAAGTTGTAATGAAGCACTGGGGGCTGCCATATTAGATTTGGTGTTTGTAACGACAGTTACTCACCTCCTTTATGGTAGCCCCCTGGGCATAGAAGACCGTGGTCGGATTCCGACCCCATTTAGTAACATACAGAAGGCGTGTGCTGTGAAATGGTTGCGCCCCCTGGGCTGTCCAGATCACAGCAGAGGGAGGAGATTGGCGCCCTGTTTGTGGAGCTCACAGCGTATGTTGTGTGCTCCACTTTCCCTCTGTCACCCGCCGGGATGGATGGGCTGAGTACCAGCACCGGGGAACGGTGATTACACCGTAACTTATCCTGGCGTTCTGCTCCCCACTTTGCCGTGCACTCCTCCCCCACTCTGCTGCTCACCCCTCCCTCACTCTGCCGCACACCCGCATTCTGCTGCTCACCCCTCCACCACTCTGCCGCGCACCCCCACTCTGCTCATTACCTCCCCCCCCCCACTCCCCGCGTGTGCTCACCTCAGGCCTCCGTCTGCTACTCTAACTGTGTTCACTGACAGGACAGGCTGCAGTGATCTGCAGCCTGAGCGACACTGCACTACGAATAACCCCTCCTCTCCCCATGTCACCTGGGACCTCCGATCCCTGTTGGCAGCACAGTATATGGGGGCATAGGGATACAGTGAGCGGGGCATAGGGATACAGTGAGCAAGGCATAGGGATACAGTGAGCAGGGCATAGGGAAACAGTGAGCAAGGCATAGCGATACAGTGAACGGAGCATAGGGATACAGTGAGCAAGGCATAGGGATAAAGTGATTGGGGCATAGGGATACAGTAAGTGGGGCATAGGAAATCAGTGAGTGGGGCATAGCAAAACAGTGAGCGGGGCATAGCAAAACAGTGAGTGGGGCATAGGGATACAGTGAGGCATAGGTAAACAGTGAGCGGGGCATAGGGAAACAGTGAGCACGGCATAGGGAAACAGTGAGCACAGCATAGGGAAACAGTGAGCATGGCATAGGGCAGTGATGGCGAACTTATGGCACACGTGCCAGACTGTGCACGCAGAGTCCTTTCTGTCGGCACGCGCGCTGTCACCACAGTCAGCCACTTTGAACTGTCGGTGTGATCGCGTCCGCAGTTCAAAGTGGTGTTAGAGCGGAGGAGACATTTCTCCTCCCTCTGACACTCCTCCTCTTCTAGGCCGCAGGCCTGTTGCCTAGGAAAAGGCGGAGCATCAGTAAGCGGCGTCGGCGTCTTGTGGCCGCGCGGGAACTGACTGAGGACCCAGCGGCGCGCAGTGGTGGAGCGAGTGCTGGAAGGTGAGTTTTTTTTTTCTAATTTTTAAACTGTGTGCGGCTGTGCCAAGGTGTGGGGGGACAGTGCCAGCACGGGGCAAATATGGAGAGCACGGGGCAAATATGGAGAGCACGGGGCAAACATGGAGAGCACAGGGCAAAGATGGAGAGCACGGGGCAAAGATGGAGAGCATGGGGCAAAGATGGAGAGCACGGGGCAAACATGGACAGCACAGGGGGGCAAACATGGACTGAACGTGGGGGGCAAACATGGACAGAACGTGGGGGGCAAACATGGACAGAACGTGGGGGGCAAATATGGACAGCACAGGGGGAAACATGGACAGCACGGGGGGGCAAACATGGACAGCACGGGGGGAAACATGGACAGTACAGGGGGAAACATGGACAGCACAGGGGGGGCAAACATGGACAGCATGGGGGGGGCAAACATGGACAGAACGGGGGGAAAACATGGACAGCACGGGAAAACATGGACAGCACGGGGCAAACATGGACAGCACGGGGGAAACATGGACAGCACGGGTGGAAACATGGCTGCAAGGATCGGGAAACATGCAAGGATGGGGGAAACATGCAAAGATGGAGGGAAACATGCAAAGATGGGGGAAACATGCAAGGATGGGGTTACATGACCATACCAGGATGGGGAACATTTAGCAGCAAGGGGAACATACCAGGAAAGAGGACATATACTAGGATAAGGGAACCTGCCTGGATGGGGTACATTTACCAGGATGGGGGAACATGCCAGAATGGGGTACATTTACCAGGATGGGGGAACATGCCAGGATGAGGTACATTTACCAGGATGGGGTCATTTAACAGCATTGGAGAACATGCCAGCGATGAAATACATTTACAATAATGGGGTACATTTACCAGGATGGGGTACATTTACCAGGATGGAGGACATTTACCAGGAATGGGGTACATGTCGGGATGGAGGAACATTTACCAGGATGGGGAATATGCTGGGATGGGGTACATTTGCCAAGATGGGGCCATGATGGGGCCAAATATACCAGAATGTAGGAAATATATATCAGGATGGGGGACATGTTTACCAGGAAGTGGCCCAGGAAGGGAGACATAACTACACAATGAAAGGGGAGGGGAGCAACTCCTATGTCTTTATGGGTTTTCAAGATATTCAGACTTTGAAATGTAGATGTGGGTTACAGGGTGAAATCTGATTGCATTCCATGCTAAAATTTCTGACTGTCTAATACAGGGCCGGCGCCAGCACCCGGCAAACCCGGTCAAATGCCGGGGCCCTGAGCTGCCGGGGGGGCCCACTCGCAGTGGTAGGAGTGGCGTACCGCTACTCAGGGGGGCCCGGTGGCCGCGCTGTCACCGACCCCGACGAGGATCGCGCTTTCAATTGCTTCGGCATCGCAGGTGCCGATACAATTGAGAGCAATGATGAGAGAGTGAGCGGCGCGCTCCCTCTCTTATCATTCTCCCCGCTGTGACTGTCGGCGTTCTGACAGCTCTGCAGAGGACCGCGGTGACGTCATCACTGCGCGCCTGCTGAGAGGTCAGAGCGAGCGACAGCAATGGACGACGCGCTGAGGAGACCGGATCAGCGGGGGAACGAGGAGAAGTGAGCCGCCCCTCTACTGACACTGGGCTCCCCTGACTCACAGGCCGGCCACTACACAGCGGCACTAGTACACATAGGGGCCCGGCCGCCGCTCTGCAGAGCCGGCTGCCGGGCCCCTATGTGTAGTGCCGTTGTGTAGTGGCCGACAATGCGACCGTCAGGGGGCCGGCCTGTGAGTCAGGGGAGCCCAGTGTCAGTAGAGGGGCCCCTGACCTGGAGAGGCCACCAGCCGTTTCTGAACTGCAGGAGTGCTCCTGACATGCACTGAAGACGGAATAAGCCATCCTGCAGGACCTGCGATGATGTCACGCCCATCTGACTGTGTGGGAGGAGACACAGGATGCCGGGCAGAAAGCAAGAGATGCTGAATCCTGATGGAGATTTGGACGCATGATGACTGGTAATAAGAAAAGAGGGGACATGAGGGGAAAGGGGGCTGCAGGGTGAGGGGCATGTGAGGGGTGCAGACTGTGACAGAAGGATGTGAAGGGGTGCAGAGTGTTTGAGAGGGGTAAGTTGGGGTACAGGCAGGGTGAGATATGTGGGCAGGGTGTAGTGTGTGTGATCTGGGGGGTGCAGGCTGTATGGGGAGCAGGGTGTGTGAGATATGGGGGTGTAGTGTGTGATATGGGGGTGCAGGCTGTATGGGGAGCAGGGTGTGTGAGATATGGGGGTGTAGTGTGTGTGTGATATGGGGGTGCAGGCTGTATGGGGAGCAGGGTGTGTGAGATATGGGTGCAGGGGCGTAACTACCGCGATCGCAGGGGTCGGAAGGAGAAGAGAGGTACTTGATTTTTTATTTTGCTGGCTGCATGACACATGGAGGTCTATGGGACTACATAATAAACATGAAGAACACCTTATACATGGACTAGGGGTGCATTATACATGGAGGAGTATGGGGCTGCATAATACAAAATGAAGGGCACCTTATACATGGAATATAGGGGTGCATTATACATGGAGGAGTATGGGGCTGCATAATACAATATGATGATTTATGGCGCTACATTATAATACATATAGGACTATGGGGGCTACATTATAATATATGGAGGAATATGGAGGCTACCTTATACATGGACTATGGGTGTGCGTTATAAAACTGGAGGCCTATGTGGTGCAGTATAATATATGGAGGACTATGTGGTGCAGTATAATACATGGAGGCCTATGTGGTGCAGTATAATATATGGAGGACTATGTGGTGCAGTATAATATTTGGAGAACTATGGGGTGAATTATAATACATGGAGAACTTTGGGGAAATGCATTGTAATACATGGAGAACTATGGGGGTGCATTCTAATATATCAAGGGTTATGTGGGACCCTTTATATTATACGGAAGGCTATGTGGGGGCCATTATAGTATTTGGAGATCTATATACAAGGGGGGACAAAGATACAAGTATGGGATGGAAATGTTTTGTCCTGAGGGAAAAATGCTCTTTCCCTCAGCACCCAGCTTTCCCATGCTCTGCTGTACATGTCTCAGCACCCAGCTTTCCCATGCTCTGATATGGGAAAGCTGGGTGCTGAGGGAAAGATGTATAGTAGAGCATGGGGAAGCTGGGTGCTGAGGACAAGATGGATATCAGAACATGGGAAAGCAGGGTACTGATAGAGGGATTTCAGATCATGGGAAACCTGGGTGCTGAGGGTAAGAGCCAAGTGTCAGCGTCATTATCCTGTACCCCAAGTGTCAGTGTCATTATTCCGTACCCTGTCTCGGTGTACGTGGAGGGGGGCCCCGGTCCAAATTTTGCACCAGGGCCCATCAAACTCTAGGTACGCCACTGAGTATTAATCACTGTATTCTACATGAGGGTGCCTACTGCTATCTGGCTCTGCACTGTGCTGTATACAGGCTGTGCTATGTTATATAGCACAGCCTCTATATAGCACAGTGCAGAGCCAGATAGCAATAGGCACCCTCATTAGCATACAGCTTGTATATAGCCTATATACAAGCTGTATGCTACATGAGGGTGCCTATTGCTATCTGGCTCTGCACTGTGCTATATACAGGCTGTGCTATATACAAGCTGTATGCTACATGAGGGTGCCTAATGCTATCTGGCTCTGCACTGGGCTGTCTGGGTCTGCACTGTACTATATAGGTCTGTGTGCTACATGAGGATACCTAATGCTATCTGGCTCTGCACTGTGATATATAGGTGCTGTGTACTATATGAGGGTGCCTAATGCTATCTGGCTCTGCACTGTGGTATATAGGGGCTGTATACTACATGAGGGTGCCTAATGCTATCTGACTCTGCAATGTACTATATAGGGGCTCTGCACTACATGAGGGTGCTTAATGCTATCTGTCTCTGCACTGTGGTATATAGGGGCTATATACTACATGAGGGTGCCTAATGCTATCTGGCTCTGCACTGTGGTATTTAGGGGCTGTATACTACATGAGGGTGCCTAATGCTATCTGGCTCTGCACTGTGGTATTTAGGGGCTGTATACTACATGAGGGTGCCTAATGCTATCTGGCTCTGCACTGTGGTATTTAGGGGCTATATACTACAAGAGGGTGCCTACTGCTATATGTGTCTGCATTGTGCTATATGTGGGCTGTATACTACATGAGGGCGCATAATGCTATATGTGTCTGCATTGTGCTATATGTGGGCTGTATACTACATGAAGGTGCCTAATGCTATCTAGGTCTGCATTGTGCTATATGGGGGCTGCTTAATGTTATATGGGGGCTGCATAGGGCATATGGGGGCTACATAATACTATATGGAGGACAATGGGGGCTTCATAACACAATATGGGGGCTGCAAACTACTATACCCCCAGAGTTGTATGTCCCCTCCACCCAGGTGCTGTATACCCCCTCAGAGCTGTATGTTCCCTCCACCCAGGTGCTGTATACCCCCAGAGCTGCATGTCACCCCCCACCTCACAGCTGTTTGTCCCCCCCACCTCAGTCACTGCCCTCCTCTAGAGCTGTATGCCCCCATTGCTGTATACCCCTTTCCTCAGTAATATATATTCCCCCAGTAATGTGTTTGTCCCCAGCCTCTCTTGTGATGTATATTCAGCAGTGTTAGTGTGCTCTATGTGCGGCCATGTCTGTTAGACAAGCCGGGAGGTGAGTGAGGCTATTGCTGGCTTCCCAATATTAGAAATATATATACAGGATAAATATATAAAAATAATGTGTGTGTGTGTGTCTGTGTGCATGTATGATGTGTATCTATGAATGTCAGTGTATATGACTGTGTCTAGATTTATGTCTATTTATGTGTTTTTGTGAATTTCTCTTTAAATAAGTATGTGTATGTATGCCTGTATGTGTATGTATCTGTGCATGTCTATGTGTGGATGGGGCCCACTGAGACTCTTACGCCCAGGGCCCACAAAAACCTGGAGCCGGCCCTGGTCTAATATGCTGCAATTCTTTCCAGAAACATCAATCTAACTGCTGTGTCTGGAAAGGGCAGTGGCAGTGCTGAGCTTCAATGTGTGGTAAGCATGAATGAGCGTGATGCCCCCTGTTGAAGAGAAGACGGAAAAGGTTAGGTTAAAATAAATTATTTACATAATAGGATTGGTTCGCACTTCGGAAAAAAAATTGGGTTTAGGGCTACAGTTTGGGCACTCGGCCTGTGAAAGGTTCGCCATGACTGGCATAGGGAAACAGTGAGCACGGCATAGGGATACAGTGAGCGGGGCATAGGGATACAGTGAGCGAGGCATAGGGATACAGTGAGCAGGGCATAGGGATACAGTGAGCGGGGCATAGGGATACAGTGAGCGGGGCATAGGGATACAGTGAGCGGGGCATAGGGATACAGTGAGCGGGGCATAGGGATACAGTGAGCGGGGCATAGGGATACAGTGAGCGGGGCATAGGGATACAGTGAGCGGGGCATAGGGAAACAGTCAGCATTGGGGCATAAGGATACAGTGAGTGGGTCATAGGGATACAGTGATTGGGGCATAGGGAAACAGTGAGCTGGGAGTAGGGAAACAGTGTGCGGGGCATAGGGAAACAGTCAGCATTGGGGCATTGGGATACAGTACGGCGCGGGATACAGTGGAGCACTATGTAGCTGGCCTTAGTGACACTTTAGACATATTAGGATTACTCTGTGGCCACCAACAAAATTGCTCCGAACTGTGATCCTCAACATCATCTTCCCTTATCTTGTTGGAAACGCCCAGATTGGGCGGGGGAGGTGGCATCACACACAGGAGATCAGATTCTGCCCACTTTTACTGCAGCTGTTATGTGAGATATTTCTACAGTAGCTTGACAGCAGGATTTCAGCAGCTGCTCTCCCTAATGTTTAAGAGTGGAAAATATCAAACTTTTAAAATTTTTTTTATATTTTTCTCAATTAAAAACAAATAATATTATTTAAACATAACACTAAAACATTTATACTTTATATGTTTTCAGTTATTGAGAAAAAAAATAAATAATAATTCTGACGACACCTTCCCTTTAGATGGATTCTGTAAAGACCTTTGCAGAACTGGTGCAAATACCTTCCCTTGATCTAGAAGACCTGCAATCCAGGGCTTTGCAATGACAGCAGAAGGCTGCGGGTTTGACAGCCAGTTATACTAAGTTTGAACCCAAGGTGGCGCTCCCGGATACATTTTCAGGAAAGTGGGATACATTTTTTGTATACAATGAAGCCTGCAAGATTTATTTTAAGTTCCCTCAACACTTTTCTAGGAGTGAGGAACAGGTTGCGATTGTGATCTCCCTTCTTCAGGGTGACCCTCAATACTGGATCTTTTCTCTTCCGGCCAACTTTCTGTTGCTTCCATCTGTCGATACGTTTTTTGCAACCCTAGGCCTCATTTATGACGACCCTGATCATGTCACTCTTGCTGAGTCTCAGCTACGCAAGCACCAGCAGAGAGATAGGTCGGCGAAGGAATTTTGTTCTGAATTCCGGAAATAGGCCACTGACACTAGGTGGAATGACCCGGCCTTTAAGGGGTACTTTGCACGCTGCGATATCGCAAGCCAATGCTGCGATGCCGAGCGCAATAGTCCCCGTCCCAGCTGCGATATCCTTGTGATAGCTGCCGTAGCGAACATTATCGCTACGGCAGCTTCACATGGACTCGCCTGTCCTGGGACGTCGCTCTGGCCGGCGACTCGCCACCTTATTAAGGGGTCGGGTCGTGCGGCGTCACAGCGACGTCACACGGCAGGCGGCCAATAGGAGCGGAGGGGCGGAGATAAGCGGGATGTAAACATCCCGCCCACCTCCTTCCTTCCGCATATCCTACGGAAGCCGCGGTGACGCCGGTAGGAGATGTTCCTCGCTCCTGCGACTTCACACACAGCGATGTGTGCTGCCGCAGTAGCGAGGAACAACATCGGACCGTCGCGTCAGCGTAATTATGGATTACGCCGACGCTGCACCGATGATACGATTACGATGCTTTTGCGCTCGTTAATCGTATCATCGAACCTTTACACACTACGATGTCGCATGCGATGCCGGAAGTACGTCATTTTCAATTTGACCCAACCGACATCGCATCTGCGATGTCGTAGTGTGCAAAGCCTGCCTAAGAGTCATTTTTGCCAGGGTTTGTCAGAAAGATATATTATATAAAAACCCTCAGACTTAGGGGCTGCCATGACTTTGGCCATACATATTGATAGACGCCTCAGAGGCCTATGACGACTCCACCCCATGATGTATCTATAGGGATAAGCGGGTCTACAATGCCAAACTTCCCCTTACCACTATACTTAAAATAACGACACAGACTACGACTTTATTGCCGAATGGCCTCAGCTTTATTAAACAGTATATAAGTACCAAACTCGTGGCTCAGCATGCCACCCCATTGTTAACACCTGAACCTGTACATATATACTTATTATCCAGAAAATGACACCTGATAGGTCCATCCGAGAGGCCAACCATCATTCCTATCCCCCGGCCGTAACCTCCAACTGGCCCAGGGGACCACCTCGGCCGTGACCAGCCGACCCGAGGTGTGGGGTAATTAACGTTCCATCGTTAATTACCCCTCCCCAGAACCTGCAGGACCTCCGCCCACAAGTTCCCATCCAAACCGAAGCCACTCCCCCTGAGTGGCTTCATACCAACAAACCGACTGTCGGTACACCAAACCTCTCTGAACGGACCTATCACCCACAGACCACAGACCAGCCAAGTGACACCTTACTTGGCCCGGGCCCTCCACACCCCCAATGCTTGTTCCAATCCATCCCTCAAACCCAACATCCACAAATCCAAACCTATGTCCGTGAGATGGACCCCATCACGCCTAAAATACTGCTCGGTGGACTCCTCCAACTCCCTATGTCGGACCACCAATCTTCCATTCCACGCTACGAACCTGCCAATTGCCCGGTTCAATTTCACCCGGGCCCTGTTAATCCGATCCACCGACCTCGCGAAACGCCACTGCGTCCGGGCTATGATATCGGGCACACAATCAAGATGCCAGGGAACGCATTCCACAAATGCAGCAAGTCCAACTTGATATCCCTTTTTAACTCTCTAGCCGCCCTCACTCCAAGGTCATTTCCCCCCACATGCAGAATTAAAACATCAGGTTCCCGGTCAATACGGCTATAATACGCCACTTCAGGGCGAACTCTCCCCCAGGTCATGCCCGGAATTCCGAGCTATTTTACACGGGCTTCCGACATTGCCGCTCCGAGCTGCCGACCGTCCCGACGAACATCCGCCCGCAAAGCTCCCCAAAACACAAAGGAGTGCCCGAGAATCCACACGAGGCATGGACCTACAAAACATAAAGACCATGAATACAACAACAATTGCACAAGAAAAACTGCCCACCAGAACCATAACTCAATCAAGTAACCCATGTCACCAACCATCACCTAATCAGATGTGGTCTAATATACAAACGAAACCTGGAAGATTCCCATCTCCCAATCCGCCGGATCCAATCCTCACTCAGCCCCCACCTAGCAGCTTCGGTCGCTGCCCCAATCCGGAAGGGGTGGGACCCGTAATCCCTTGGCTCCTCCCCCGCCCGTACTAAAGCCGTCTTCAGCACTGCGATAAACTGGAATCGCGATAAAGCGGATCCATCCACATGCCTAAGGAAAACACCGGGGTAGCCACCCCGCACCTTCAAAAACTCCGTCACCTGAACCACTGGGCATAGGTGGTGCCCCTGGCAATTCAAACAACACCACAAGGCGTCCCCGACCTATTTGATCCGTCTTTGGAAACCGTAGCCGGCATTCGACTCTATCCCTCCCAAGCATAACATCCTCCAACAACAGCCCGCCTACTGCATGCCTGGCAGGACTAACCAATTCTCCGATGCGGAAAGCCCCAAAGAATGCCAGTACGAAGTCAACTGTAAACAGGGCTCGTTCATAAGCGGACGAGCATATATCCCCCAAACACCCCACCAAACGAACCAACAACGGGAACGCTATCGGCCGCCTCGTGTCCCGCGACCGCGACCCCTTTCAAAAACCCTTCATTGCCTGCTGCACCAGAAAATCCTTTGTCGCGTCCCAAACCCCTTGCATTTTAAACAAGAAGGCCAACGCCGCCAACTTGTAACCTATCACTGAAACAGACCGACCTGCTGAAAAATCCCCACTAATCAAGGACAAAACCCTCAGCACTCGGCCCGTGTAACCAGGCTCCATAAAATCCGCCTTCTCCAACTCCTCCAATTCCTGCCACACAGCCCGGTATCGGCACCAAGTAGCCTCAGCCACCGATCTCCTGATTCCCTCAAATGCTACACCGACGCCAGGTCCCACAGCCATCCTCGTCCGCTCCTGGCACCAGTCTCCTGAACCTGTGGAACTGAAACCGAGATAGCGCATCAGCCACCTCATTTTGCACTCCGGGCATATGCCGCGCCACCACACAAATGTTTAGCTCTAAGCAACGCAACACCAGATGTCTCAAGTACCCCACTACCGGGGGCGATTTTGCCGACAATGAATTGATAGAATGCACCACCGCCATGTTATCACAATGCATGCAAAGCTTCTTGCCTGCAAATTTGGGGCCCCACAACTCCACCGCCACTATGATGGGGAACAGTTCCAGCAGCGCCAAATTCTTCACCAACCCCTTTTCCACCCAAAGCCATGGCCATTTGCCAACACACTAATGTGTCCGAAAGATTGCCCCGAAACCCGACGCCCCTGCCGCGTCCGTAAACAATTCCAGCTGGCTATTTGACAATGCCTTGCTCATCCATAACGTCCGTCCGTTGTATTGGTCGAGAAACGCATCCCACATCAGCAGATCTCCTTTCATCACCTTTGTCACTCTGACAAGATGATTCGGAGCTGGCACCCCTGCCGTCGCGCTCGCCAGTCGCCTATTAAATATTCGCCCCATCGGCATAATGCGACAGGCAAAATTCAACTTCCCAAGCACTGACTGCAAATCCTGTAACCGCACCTTCTTGGCCCGGTACAACAACTGCACTGACGCCTTCAAACCACGCAGCTTGCCCTCCGGCAATCGGCATTCCATAGCCAACGTGTCAATTTCAATGCCCAGGAAACACAGGGACGTCACTGGCCCTTCCGTTTTCTCCTGTGCCAATGGAATGCCCAGGCTTCCTGCTATGCGTTCTAACGTAAATAACAACAATAAACAAACCGAGGAGCCCGCTGGGCCAACGCAAAAGAAATCATCCAAATAGTGTATCACTGAGTGGACACCCGCCACATCCCTGACTACCCATTCCTCACGAAATGGAACAACCCATGGGCAGGCACCGATCCACATAGTATTCACCATCCCACATGCACCCCAAAAGGTGAAAACTCTCCGGGTGCACCGGACGTAACCGAAAAGCTGCTTCCACGTCCGCCTTGGCCATCAGGGCCCCTTGACCAGCTACCCGCACTAACTCCAACGCCTTGTCAAATGATACATAACAGACCGCCGACAACTCAGGTGAAATCCCGTCGTTCACTGACAACCCCGCCGGGTAAGAGAGATGATGAATGAGCCGAAACTTGTTCGGCTCCTTCTTGGGTACCACTCCAAGTGGCGAAATCCTCAAGTTGGAGAGTGGCGGGTCCTTGAACGGGCCCGCCATGCTCCCCAACTCCACCTCCTTCTGCAGCTTTTCCATCACCACCTCCGGATGTTCTTTTGCGGACCTCAAATTACCCGGGCGAAACACCGGCGCCCCAGATTCAAACGGAATCCGGAAATCCGCCTTAAAACCCATTGCCAACAGCTCCGCCGCCCGAACATCCAGATATCTATTTAAAATGGGGAAGCATCGCCTCGACCTTAACTGGCGTCCTCCCTTTTTCCAGACCCTTCCCCCGACTTTCCTTTTCCTTTTTTGAAACACCTGGACAAAGAGTGGGAACCTCCACAACCGGAACACTCGTGTTTGAACCGACACGACACCCCAAACTTACATTGCCCCTCATTAAATTACCAACAAGCCCCTTTCTTTTGTCCAGCCAAGGACCCGCCACTCGCACCCGGGCTCCCGGCACCCCCTCGAAAGGGGTGCGCCGGAGCCGTCATTAACCGCATCCACAGAGAAATATCCTTGTGGTCCGACCAGATGCCAGGCCGCAGAGCCTTCCATTGCCGGAACTGCTCGTTATATCGCAGCCAGCCTAAACCACTTTACACCCTGTATGCCTTGCCGATCGAGTCCATATAACCGAAAAGGGCGGAGCAATGCTCCGGCTCCTTTTCCCCAACCACGCTGGCTAATATCGCAAAGGCCTGTAGCCAGTTAGTAAAAGTTCTCGGGATCAACCTATACCTCCTTTTTTCCTCATCCTCCTTTTCTTTTTTAGAGTCACTTGGCTTCACTTTATCCAAGTTAAACTTTTCCAAGGGAAGCAGGGAAAAATGTCCACATACTCCCCTTTCCATATCTTCTCCCTCACCTCCTTTTTCAAATGCACCCCTAACGGACTCTCAAAGCACACGTAAACTTTGCTCCGTGCCCTATCGTCCAAACGCACAACCTCATCCTCCTTTTCTTTATCCTTCTCTGCGTCCTTGCTAACCATCACCTCGGCCGCCGCGCCGTCCGCCTGACCCGCAACAACCGCCGGCACCACCTCCTGAGCCTCTACCTCGCGCACCGGTACCACCGGCAGCACACCGACCGTGGGGCCCACCCAAGCCCCCGCCCGGGACCCAGGCCCACTTCGACCTGACCGCTCAGCCGATAACCCCTGCAACACCCCCAACAGCTGCCCCCAAAATTCCGCCCCGGGTAACCCCGACTGACCGATCGCACTAACCCCCGGCAAACTACCCCCCGCGGTGGAACCCCCGCCCCCACTAACACTACCCACAACATTAAACATATTGGTCGTCCTCTCACCGGGCTGCCTCTGAACCGAATCCGGAGCAGCCGTAACACGAACATCCTGCTGCCGCTCCATCCGTCCTGCCGCCTCCTCCAGTCCTTCTTCCTCGCCAGAATAAGAAGAGCTGCTGAAGTCCACAGGGGGGACCAGCGAGGGGACAGCCCGCACCTGGCGGCCGTCAACCCCCACGGTCACCGCACCCTGCTCCTCCGTGCCCCTCCTGCTTGGCCTCTTTCTCTTGACGCGACGCGGCGTCCTGCCACCATCCTTCTTTGCTGCCCCTGCACCTGCCTGCTGCACCGCTGCAACCTCTGTAGCTCTCAGTGGTCTCCCTCCCTGCCGACTGCAGGAAGGCCGTGCCTCTCCCACCAGATGCTGGGAACTCCCGACAGCCTGATCCCCGCTGGGAGGTACCGTGACAATGGAACGCAGCAAGGGGCCCTGTGGACTGCAGGACCCTGCCACCAGCCCTCTCCGACTACCGCTCCGGTCTGCGCTGCCCCTCCGTTCATGATCTCTCCCCTGCCGACTGCAGGGAGTCTCCACCTCCGCTCCATGGCGCCGGGCACCACCCCCAGCCAGCACTTCACTGGGGGCTGCCGCTGCTCTGGTCCGGGGCCGTGCGGGCCGCGAGCCGGAAGTAGGCCTCGCCGAAGCTCTGCCCACCTCCGGCCCGCGGTATCTCCGGCGAGGATTCCTCCCAGCGGCCGGTGACACTCCTGTAAGGTGAGGAGAGCACCGCTGCCCCGGAGGGTCCCCGAGGGGGCTCCTAGATCTATTGTCTCTCCCCCCGCCGGGGAAGTAGCGTGCAGCGCAGGTCCGGGCACAGGAGCAGCAGAAATAGCCGTTCAAGCCCCGCAGACCGCCTCCAGCTGCTCCCGCAGTGCGTCCACACCGATGGCCTCAGAGGCCCCATACATGAGCTCCAGCAGCGCCGCGAGGTCCACCATTGTTAGGTCAGGGATGCACCAGCACAGGAGGGACACGCTGTCTGCAGGTCAAAAGGGGCAGTGACCTCTGCGCAGCCCCCTTTATACCCACCACAACACCCCACCCATATCTTGTTCCTCACCCAATCCCCTTCGCCGTCTCTCCCACCAATCAAGCAGCCCCATGTACAACCTCTAACCTTATAACTTAACCCTTTCCTATCCTAACCCTCCCGATCGTCATGGGGCCTATTCGCCCCTATGGGGCTCACTGCCCATCTTGTAGTGCTTTCTAATGGTGAACTTCTTCCTGTAAGCTCTGCTGAACCCATGCAGTTAGGGGAGGCTCCTTCTTAGTCTGAATCCCCTGCAGTTCACTGCAAGACAGGGGTGTGTTTCTTCTGTGGTCATAAGAGTCATTTTATCGGGGTCTGTCCATCGCGTACTAAGTAAAAGAATTAGTCGGAAAACTTCTGGCACCAGATTGTCAGTATATATTTACTCCGCATTTGCATCTGAGTTTATTTTATCTACTGAGGTTGTCATAGGAACTAAAACTGAGATCATATCTATCCTACATAGCTTTAAAATATCAAATAAAGGTGAAAACACATAACAATAAAAATACAACATAGTAAAGCAGAGAGAGCGAGAGAAAACAAACCCCACAAAAAAACCCCAAAAACCTTACAAGAAAACCCTTCCCCACAAAAAAACAACCCAAACACCAACACAAAAAGCAATGTATATATGGTGTATAATATTTTTTCGGCAGGGTTAAAAGAGTGGTTAATTCATGATGTAGCTGATTTGTAATGTGGGAGAAACTTTTTCCTCTTTTTATAGAAGTAAGTTTGCTGGCTTGAGATAGTTCATGATTAAGACATTCACAATGTCGAAACGCTTTGGATAATGTTCCTTTTGCTTCATATCTGATGGTGCCAGTACCTGTGAGGATTTTTATTCTTATGTTCCAAGAAGGGAGAAGTTTTTATTCATCCTTACCTGCTGGTTCCGCTGGATTTCTTCAGTTTGTTAATCCTCCACATAAGACTGTACAGTACTGTTTGGCCACATGGCAGGGCTCGGAAGGGAAGTAGTCCCATTTGATTTTTGGAGCACATATTTTCCTAGAATAGTTTGCAGACTCCATTCGCAGAGCCTCTAAGTGCCACAACAGTAGAAACCCCCTCAAGTTACCACATTTTTTGAAATTATACCTCTAACTCTAGGAGTTCATTTACGGGTTTAGTGACTATTTAGTCTCTGAAAAACAACCATGGAGTCAAATGCAATGAATGTTGCAGAATTAAAAATTGCAAATACACCCTTGTAGTGCCCAATACATTGTAGTTCCCATACATTAGGCCCAGCTTGTGCTTCTGGAGACAGATATCCCATAAATTAAGCAAGCTCTAGTCACTACACTAATGCCAAATATGTGGACGTTAACTGTAATATAGGCACATTGTGGTGCTCAGAAGGGATAGGGGCATTTGGATTTGGGAGTGCAGATTTTATTGGATTTCATTATTGAGGGGTGTAGCCATATTGTTTTAAGTAATGTGGATGCCCCCAATATTTCCATGAACATATGAAGGACATGAGTGGGGACGTGTACGTTTGTGGATGAATTGAATGCTATTTGGTTGCAATTTGGGGTACAGAACATTTTGGATCAATTCACATTTCTCCTGTGCTCTATGCTGAGCACTTACATCAGCATTTTTTGGTATTTATTGGTGTAAGAGGTTTTTTTTGTTATTTTCAAATTATGGTTTTTTTTTTAAATTTACAGCTGTTTTTAAAAAATCTTTTACTTAATCCCTATATAGTACAGCTGCAATGCCCTGTACATGAGGTAAGAGATATGGCTATATCAGGAGAACTATACCATATTTGTAATTGGTACTACAATAGTCCTAAACAGCATAAATGAACGACACTTTATCAATTATTTGCTCAACAATACCATTATTATAATAAAACAATGGATACAAGAGATTCATGCAAAAATATTTTAATTCTAATATTTCAAATAAGAATCAAAAAATAGTCAAAAAAGTCCATCAGAGACATTTCTATGAGGGACAAGAAGATGCATGCAGCTAATCAGTATAATTTGGTCCATATTATTCATCATTTGCATGGAGTTCAGATTTTTACAGATTATAATTTACAAATGAAATACAAATGAACATAAAATTAGTTCACCGTAATAAATTATTAAGCAGAATATTAATACAATAAAGAACTCCACATGATCATTATATTTAATTGTAGGTATAAGGTATACCACCCCAGTAAATGCTGCTCTTAAATTACTTCTAGATGTTCAAATATAAAGAAAAACAGCAATTAATTAGTGAAATACAACTGCAATATACAAGTCAAAATTCATTAAGTCTCCAGTTGATTGCAAACATAATATAGTTTCTGCGTAAGGAAAATGTGCCATAACAATAAATAATGTTAGACATAATGCAAAAGGGTGCCACTAAATAGTGGTCCCTAAGTGGGTATATTCTTCAAGGTCAAAGGGCCAGTAAGGGTTAATCATATAATAGGGGTCAAAAAGATCAGATGTAGAGCAAGGAAAAAGTCTTATAGGTAGTACATTATAACCAGCAAAAATGGATGTACAGAGTTCCCAATAATTACTTATGATGGTATGAGGTCGCAGTGGGTGGAAGGGGGGTCCCCCAACGATTGTTTCACAAAAGGCGCTTTTTCCAGGGGCAGTAAGTAAGGCCTGTACTGCCCCTGGAAAAAGCGCCTTTTGTGAAACGATCGTTGGGGGACCCCCCTTCCACCCACTGCGACCTCATACCATCATAAGCAATTATTGGGAACTTTGTGCATCCATTTTTTCTGGTTATAATGTACTACCTATAAGACTTTTTCCTTGCTCTGCATCTGATCTTTTTGACCCCTATTATATGATTAACCATTACTGGCTTTTTGACCTGGCTTGTATGTATACTCATTTTTGGGGATTGGATATTTAATTAAATTATAGACACACATCCAGTCTTTCATCTTTTATTGTATGTCCACCCCATCCACATGCTTTTAAATTACACCTGCCAGGTTTCCCCTGTTATCTTGAGTACATTCTCATTTTAATTTTCACCAGTTTTCAGACCTTACATCTATGCTACTTACTGGTTTTTAATATCTTCATTAAGATTTCCCCTGTTACTTGACCTTATACAACTGTACTGAATTGTCTAAACATTTAGCTAGGAACGTCTTCACCAGCTTTCCCCTGTTACCATTTTAATATCTATAGGTGGTCGTGCCGTTCTGGGAGGGGGACCCTTACCCTCTTTGTCTCAATCTGTGCAGCTTACTACGCACATTTTTTGCTCTCATTGTCCTTGTATCTGATCTTAAGTATTTAACAGTTTGTTATTATGCACATTTAATAAATTAATAAAATACTCAATATTTCACCTTCAATTTCTTGGTTTTGTTCTTCTTTTTCTCCTTTTTTTCAATAACCAATGTTGCATCGGTATGGGATAAACAGCAAAATAGTTTGAAAAAGCGATGTGCAATTAAGTAGGTTTGTTATATATCTTGAATATCAAGTGTGCATATAAAGCCGCATGCGATTATAGCAGCGATTATAAAGGCACATCACATTGACAAATGTTGCAGTTAATCCGTATGCTCATTTACAACCATCATAATTAGTCGCTGTTACTAAGGTATAAAACCCTGTACAACTGTTCTACTGTGCTATTGATCCACACATTCTGTGGGCATTCAATTCAATATTCCCCATCTATGCGTATAACAGTTTTTTTGCAATTATGCAGATTAGTATGATTAAGGAAGATTGCATGATATACCACCAACCTTTTTACTGCACTATTTGCTGTGAAATTATAGATGCTTGAGCCCCCGTTGTTACAACATATACTTTAATAATAATTTATCAGCAAATTTCCTGCTGCTAATGTTCCTATAACTGGGCTTCAGTATACCGATTAACTGCAACATTTGTCAATGCGATGTGCCTTTATAATCGCTGCTATAATCGCATGCGGCTTTATATGCACACTTGATATTCAAGATTAGAGATGAGCGAACCGGTCGCGGTTCAGCTCGAGGTCGGCTCGCCGAACGGGGGTCCCGTTCGAGTTCGGTTCGTCGAACGTTCGACGAACCGAACTCGAGCCAATAGGCTATAATGGGAGGCAATCACAAACACATAAAAATGCATGATAAATGTACACAAACAGTTAATAAACATTGCCATAACACTTACCGGTCCTCGCGATCCCTTCTGCACTCTGTCTCCTGCCGCTATTCCATCCGATGATCGCTGAATCCTCCCGTGACCGGCACTGCCAGCAGAGATGCAGGACCTGTCGTGACGTCAGAATAGCCATGTGACCAGTCACGTGGCTATTATCTCATTGGCTACAGACTGGTCACATGACTATGATGCGTCATGTAGGACCTGCGAGTGCATCTCTCCGGTACACGGTGCACATATGTGTATCGCCGTGTACCGGCGACATGCTCTAGCACACGGTCGACTCCCCGTTCCGTTAGGGACCGGCTGACACAGCCGGTCATTAACGGAGATCACCGTTGCCATAGCAACGCAGTTAGCGGTGACGTCACCGCTAACCGCAGCTCCGAGAGCACCGTTGCTATGGTAACGCGTCTGTCAGCGTTACCGCTGTTACCGCTGACAGCCAGCACTGCTGCACACTGCTTCCCGATTGTAGTGAGGATTGTAGTGAGGATGAGGTTCCCCAGCCCCAAGTGATGGGCTGGTGAACCTCATCCTCACTACAATCGTCACTACTACTACACTAGTGAGGATTGTACTGAGGATGAGGTTCCCCAGCCCCAAGTGATGGGCTGGTGAACCTCATCCTCACTACAATCGTCACTACTACTACACTAGAAAGAAAGAAGACAGAAGAGCAGGATCGTGGAGGGCTGACAGGGGGTAATAAAGATGGAGTCTCTAATGTGTCTGTGTATTTATTTCTATTAAAGTATTTTTTCTCTGTGTGGTGTCTTTTTTTTAACCCTTTATTGGAGATTCTTAATGGCCGGGTCAAACGTGCCTGACATTAAGAATCTCTGGCTTAATACTGGCTAGTAAAACAAAGCCAGTATTAACTCATGATTACCCAACAAGCCACCCGGCTCCAGGGCTGTTGGAAGAGTTGGATACAGCGCCAGATGATGGCGCTTCTATGAGAGCGCCATTTTCTGGGACGGCTGCGGACTGAAATCCGCAGCAGAGGCGCCCAGAAACCTCGGGCTAACCTGTGCTGCGGATTCCAATCCCCAGCTGCCTAGTTGTACCCGGCTGGACACAAAAATGGGGCGAAGCCCACGTCATTTGTTTTTTAATTATTTCATGAAATAAGTGAAATAATTAAAAAAAATGGGCTTCCCTATATTTTTGGTTCCCAGCCGGGTACAAATAGGCAACTGGGGGTTGGAGGCAGCCCGTGGCTGCCTGCTGTACCTGGCTAGCATACAAAAATATGGCGAAGCCCACGTCATTTTTTTGGTGGGCACAAAACTTCTGCATACAGTCCTGGATGGAGTATGCTGAGCCTTGTAGTTCTGCAGCTGCTGTCTGCTCTTCTCCATACAGACAGACAGCAGCTGCAGAACTACAAGGCTCAGCATACTCCATCCAGGACTGTATGCAGAAGTTTTTTGCCCCCTGAAAAAATTATGTGGGCTTCGCCATATTTTTGTATGCTAGCCAGGTACAGCAGGCAGGTACGGCTGCCCCCAACCCCCAGTTGCCTATTTGTACCCGGCTGGGAACCAAAAATAAAGGGAAGCCCTTTTGTTTATTATTTCATGAATTTCATGAAATAATTAGAAAACAAATGACGTAGGCTTCGCCCCATTTTTGTGTCCAGCCAGGTACAACTAGGCAGCTGGGGATTGGAATCCGCAGCACAGGTTGGCCTGAGCTTTCTGGGCCCCACTGCTGCGAATTGCAGTCTGCAGCCGCCTCAGAAAATGGCACTTTCATAGAAGCGCCATCTTCTGGCGCTGTATCCAACTCTTCCAGCACCTGCCTGCTGTACCTGGCTAGCATACAAAAATATGGCGAAGCTCACGTCCTTTTTTTGTAGTTTTTTGGCAAAAAAAAAAAAATGCTTCCCTGGATTTTCCATTGCCAGTGAAGGTAACACCAAGCAGTGGGGGTCAGCAGCCAGTAGCTGCTTGGATTACCCTTAGCTAGCAATACAAAAAATGCAGCGGGAGCCCATATACATTTTTTTTAATTATTTATTTAAATAACTAAAAATAAAATGGGCTTCCCTGTATTTTGATTGCTGGACATCACAGTGCTGTAAAAATAAATCTTTAAAAAAATGACGTAGCGCTCCGCGGTATTTTTGATTCTCAGCAGATAAAGCAGACAGCTATGGGTTGCCACCCCCATCTGCCTGCCGTTACCTTGGTTGGCAATTAAAATACAGGGAAGCCCATTAATTTTTTCTATTTAAAAAATAGTTAAAAAAAAAAATGACGTTGGGTCCCCCCATTTTTGATAGCCAGCTAGGGTAAAGCAGACGGCTGTAGCCTGAAAACCACAGCTGGCAGCTTTACCGTGGTTGGGGATCCAATGTGGAGGTCCCCTCAGGCTCTTTTTTATAATTATTTTATAAATATTAATAATTACACAATAAAAGTAGGGTCCCCCCCAAATTGGATCACCAGCCAAGGTAAAGCGGACAGCTGTGGTCTGGTATTCTCAGGGTGGGAAGGTCCATAGTTATTGGGCCTTCACAGCCTAAAAATAGCAGGCCGCAGGCACCCCAGACGTGGCGCATCCACTAGATGCGCCAATCCTGGCGCTTCACCCCAGCTCATCCCGTGCCCTGGTGCAGTGGCAAACGGGGTAATAAATCGGGTTGATACTAGCTGTAAAGTCACCTGAGATCAAGCCCAGCAGTTTGTGATGTCATGGCGTCTATTAGATACCCAACATCATAAACTGTCAGTACTAACAAAAAAAAAAAAAAATCGACAAAAGAAATTTATTTGAAAAAACAGTCCCCAAAACATTTCCTCTTTCACCAATTTATTGTAAGAAAAAAAATAAAGGGGTCCCACGACGACTCTGGACCGTCTAGAATATCGGGGGGGGGAGACACTCAGGGAACGTATCCCCCATTTTCTAGGAGTGCGGACCCTTCATGTGAGGAGTGCGGGTGCAATGAATCTGCACTCACTCTCCCCGGGTCCACAGCAGCAGAGTCCATGTCGTAATGGTTGCTACCAAAGCTGCAATGCCCTGCTCATGAGGTAAGGGCATGCCTAATCAGGAGAACTACTGTAGAGGAAGCTCTGCTCACTGGTATATAGGTGCTCAGAGGTAATAATAGATAAAATTAGTGAGTAACCTTGGCACTCTAAATCTCCCAGACTAAGTCAGTAAGTCACAACGGATAGTAATGCAAAATCACTCTTTATTGGTCCGTATTAAGAAAAAAAAATTTTCATAAGCATATATGTTTTTGTCCAAAACAAGTTACAAATGACGTTTCGGCCTGAGCCTTCGTCAGATTGGACTTATCTGCTTGTAATCATGAAAAATGACAATAATCAGTATCACATAAGAGTGAGAGAACAATAACATAAACTCGAACAATGTAGAGGTACAATTGGGATGCAGCAAAAAAATTGCAACACAGCAAGAAATGAAACACATGATACAAATGTCATAATACAGTACAAGGACAATATAGTAATGACAAATATGGGGTCAGAGTAGGCTTAGACAGCTCTGGTACGAAAGAGATGTCAATCATAAAGTAACATGTGCAGTAGGTGTAGAGCTACAGTATGCATGGCAGAACTAATGGGTAGACTGACCATAGAAAAAGAACGGAGAAAAAGTGGATAAAAAGTGGAGAAAAAAGTGGAGAAAAAGTGGAGAAAAAGTGGAGAAAAAAATGGAGAAAAAGTGGAGAAAAAGTGGAGAAAAAGTGGAGAAAAAGTGGAGAAAAAGTGGAGAAAAAGTGGAGAAAAAGTGGAGAAAAAAGTGGAGAAAAAGTGGAGAAAAAGTGGAGAAAAAATGGAGAAAAAGTGGAGAAAAAGTGGAGTAAAAAGTGGAGAAAAAAGTGGAGAAAAAGTGGAGAAAAAGTGGAGAAAAAATGGAGAAAAAGTGGAGAAAAAGTGGAGAAAAAGTGGAGTAAAAATGGAGAAAAAGTGGAGAAAAAATGGAGAAAAAAATGTAGAAAAAGTGGAGAAAAAGTGGAGAAAAAAATGGAGAAAAAGTGGAGAAAAAGTGGAGAAAAAATGGAGAAAAAAGTGGAGAAAAAGTGGAAAAAAAGTGGAGTAAAAATGGAGAAAAAGTGGAGAAAAAAATGTAGAAAAAGTGGAGAAAAAGTGGAGAAAAAAATGGAGAAAAAGTGGAGAAAAAGTGGAGAAAAAGTGGAGAAAAAGTGGAGAAAAAGTGGATTAAAATTTTGGAAAAAGTGGAGAAAAAATGTAGAAAAAAATGTAGAAAAAGTGGAGAAAAAAAGGAGAAAAAAATGAAGAAAAAGTGGAGAAAAAGTGGAGAAAAAGTGGAGAAAAAGTGGAGAAAAAGTGGAGAAAAAAATGGAGAAAAAGTGGAGAAAAAGTGGAGAAAGAGTGGAGAAAAAGTGGAGAAAAAATGGAGAAAAAGTGGAGAAAAAGTGGAGAAAAAGTGGAGAAAAAGTGGAGAAAAAGTAGAGAAAAAAATGGAGAAAAAGTGGAGAAAAAGTGGAGAAATAGTGGAGAAAAAATGGAGAAAAAGTGGAGAAAAAGTGGAGAAAAAGTGGAGAAAAAGTGGAGAAAAAATGGAGAAAAAGTGGAGAAAAAGTGGAGAAAAAGTGGAGAAAAAGTGGAGAAAAAAATGGAGAAAAAGTGGAGAAAAAGTGGAGAAAAAATGGAGAAAAAGTGGAGAAAAAGTGGAGAAAAAAATGTAGAAAAAGTGGAGAAAAAGTGGAGAAAAAGTGGAGAAAAAGTGGAGAAAAAGTGGAGAAAAAGTGGAGAAAAAATGGAGAAAAAGTGGAGAAAAAGTGGAGAAAAAGTGGAGAAAAAGTAGAGAAAAAAATGGAGAAAAAGTGGAGAAAAAGTGGAGAAAAAAATGGAGAAAAAGTGGAGAAAAAGTGGAGAAAAAGTAGAGAAAAAGTGGAGAAAAAATGTAGAAAAAGTGGAGAAAAAGTGGAGAAAAAGTGGAGAAAAAGTGGAGTAAAAATGGAGAAAAAGTGGAGAAAAAATGGAGAAAAAAATGGAGAAAAAGTGGAGAAAAAGTGGAGAAAAAATGGAGAAAAAGTGGAGAAAAAGTGGAGAAAAAGTGGAGTAAAAATGTAGAAAAAGTGGAGAAAAAAATGTAGAAAAAGTGGAGAAAAAGTGGAGAAAAAAATGGAGAAAAAGTGGAGGAAAAAAAATGGAGAAAAAGTGGAGAAAAAGTGGAGAAAAAAATGGAGAAAAAGTGTGGAGAAAAAGTGGAGAAAGAGTGGAGAAAAAATGTAGAAAAAGTGGAGAAAAAGTGGAGTAAAAATGGAGAAAAAGTGGAGAAAAAAATGTAGAAAAAGTGGAGAAAAAGTGGAGAAAAAAATGGAGAAAAAGTGGAGAAAAAGTGGAGAAAAAGTGGAGAAAAAATGGAGAAAAAGTGGAGAAAAAGTGGAGAAAAAAATGGAGAAAAAGTGGAGAAAAAGTGGAGAAAAAGTGGAGAAAAAGTGGAGAAAAAGTGGAGAAAAAGTGGAGAAAAAATGGAGAAAAAATGGAGAAAAAGTGGAGAAAAAGTGGAGAAAAACTAGAGAAAAAAATGGAGAAAAAGTGGAGAAAAAGTGGAGAAAAAAATGGAGAAAAAGTGGAGAAAAAGTGGAGAAAAAGTGGAGAAAAAGTGGAGAAAAAGTGGAGAAAAAATGTAGAAAAAGTGGAGAAAAAGTGGAGTAAAAATGGAGAAAAAGTGGAGAAAAAATGGAGAAAAAAATGTAGAAAAAATGTAGAAAAAGTGGAGAAAAAGTGGAGAAAAAAATGGAGAAAAAGTGGAGAAAAAGTGGAGTAAAAATGGAGAAAAAGTGGAGAAAAAAATGTAGAAAAAGTGGAGAAAAAGTGGAGAAAAAAATGGAGAAAAAGTGGAGAAAAAAATGGAGAAAAAGTGGAGAAAAAGTGGAGAAAAAAATGGAGAAAAAGTGGAGAAAAAGTGGAGAAAAAAATGGAGAAAAAGTGTGGAGAAAAAGTGGAGTAAAAATGGAGAAAAAGTGGAGAAAAAAATGTAGAAAAAGTGGAGAAAAAGTGGAGAAAAAAATGGAGAAAAAGTGGAGAAAAAAAATGGAGAAAAAGTGGAGAAAAAGTGGAGAAAAAATGGAGAAAAAGTGGAGAAAAAGTGGAGAAAAAAATGGAGAAAAAGTGTGGAGAAAAAGTGGAGAAAAAGTGGAGAAAAAATGGAGAAAAAGTGGAGAAAAAGTGGAGTAAAAATGGAGAAAAAGTGGAGAAAAAAATGTAGAAAAAGTGGAGAAAAAGTGGAGAAAAAAATGGAGAAAAAGTGGAGAAAAAGTGGAGAAAAAGTGGAGAAAAAAATGTAGAAAAAGTGGAGAAAAAGTGGAGAAAAAAATGGAGAAAAAGTGGAGAAAAAGTGGAGAAAAAGTGGAGAAAAAATGGAGAAAAAGTGGAGAAAAAATGGAGAAAAAGTGGAGAAAAAGTGGAGAAAAAGTGGAGAAAAAGTAGAGAAAAAAATGGAGAAAAAGTGGAGAAAAAAGTGGAGAAAAAAGTGGAGAAAAAGTGGAGAAAAAGTGGAGAAAAAGTGGAGAAAAAGTGGAGAAAAAGTGGAGTAAAAATGGAGAAAAAGTGGAGAAAAAGTGGAGAAAAAAATGGAGAAAAAGTGGAGAAAAAGTGGAGAAAAAGTGGAGAAAAAAATGGAGAAAAAGTGGAGAAAAAGTGGAGTAAAAATGGAGAAAAAGTGGAGAAAAAAATGTAGAAAAAGTGGAGAAAAAGTGGAGAAAAAAATGGAGAAAAAGTGGAGAAAAAAAATGGAGAAAAAGTGGAGAAAAAGTGGAGAAAAAAATGGAGAAAAAGTGGAGAAAAAGTGGAGAAAAAAATGGAGAAAAAGTGTGGAGAAAAAGTGGAGAAAAAGTGGAGAAAAAATGGAGAAAAAGTGGAGAAAAAGTGGAGTAAAAATGGAGAAAAAGTGGAGAAAAAAATGTAGAAAAAGTGGAGAAAAAGTGGAGAAAAAAATGGAGAAAAAGTGGAGAAAAAGTGGAGAAAAAGTGGAGAAAAAAATGTAGAAAAAGTGGAGAAAAAGTGGAGAAAAAAATGGAGAAAAAGTGGAGAAAAAGTGGAGAAAAAGTGGAGAAAAAGTGGAGAAAAAGTGGAGAAAAAATGGAGAAAAAGTGGAGAAAAAGTGGAGAAAAAGTGGAGAAAAAGTGGAGAAAAAATGGAGAAAAAGTGGAGAAAAAGTGGAGAAAAAGTGGAGAAAAAGTGGAGAAAAAGTGGAGAAAAAGTGGAGAAAAAGTGGAGAAAAAGTGGAGAAAAAATGGAGAAAAAGTGGAGAAAAAGTGGAGAAAAAGTGGAGAAAAAGTGGAGAAAAAATGGAGAAAAAGTGGAGAAAAAGTGGAGAAAAAGTAGAGAAAAAAGTGGAGAAAAAGTGGAGAAAAAGTGGAGAAAAAGTGGAGAAAAAATGGAGAAAAAGTGGAGAAAAAGTGGAGAGAAAAAGTGGAGAAAAAGTGGAGAAAAAATGGAGAAAAAGTGGAGAAAAAGTGGAGAAAAAGTGGAGAAAAAGTGGAGAAAAAGTGGAGAAAAAGTGGAGAAAAAATGGAGAAAAAGTGGAGAAAAAAATGTAGAAAAAGTGGAGAAAAAGTGGAGAAAAAATGGAGAAAAAGTGGAGAAAAAGTGGAGAAAAAAATGGAGAAAAAGTGGAGAAAAAGTGGAGAAAAAAATGTAGAAAAAGTGAAGAAAAAGTGAAGAAAAAGTGAAGAAAAAGTGGAGAAAAAGTGGAGAAAAAGTGGAGAAAAAGTGGAGAAAAAGTGAAGAAAAAGTGAAGAAAAAGTGGAGAAAAAGTGGAGAAAAAGTGGAGAAAAAGTGGAGAAAAAGTGGAGAAAAAGTGGAGAAAAAGTGGAGAAAAAGTAGAGAAAAAAATGGAGAAAAAGTGGAGAAAAAGTGGAGAAAAAGTTGAGCACCCTTTGGTGCCTTTCATGTGGCACTAAGGGGTGCTTAGCTTTGTATTTAGCCAAAAAAATGAAAAAAAAAATGACGTAGGGTTCCCCCTAGTTTTGTAGCCAGCTAGGGTAAAGCAGACGGCTGCAGCCTGCAGACCACAGCTGGCAACCTCACCTTGGCTGGTAATCCAAAACTGAGGGCACCCCACGCTGTTATTTTAAATTAAATAAATAATTAAAAAAAAAAAACACGTAGGGGTCCCCCAAAATTAGATCACCAGCCAAGGTAAAGCAGACAGCTGGGGCCTGATATTCTCAGACTAGGGAGGTCCATGGTTATTGGACTCTCCCCAGCCTAAAAATAGCAGGCCGCAGCCGCCCCAGAAGTGGCGCATCCATTAGATGCGCCAATCCTGGGGCTTCGCCCCAGCTCATCCCGCACCCTGGTGCGGTGGCAAACGGGGTAATATATGGGGTTAATACCAGATGTGTAATGTCACCTGGCATCAAGCCCTGGGGTTGGTGAGGTCAGGCGTCTATCAGATACCCGACATCACCAACCCAGTCAGTAATAAAAAAAATAGACGACAAACACATTTTTATTTGAAAAAACACTCCCCAAAACATTCCCTCTTTAACCAATTTATTAGAATGAAAAACAAATCAAGGTCTGATGTAATCCAAGGGGTTGCCATGACGATCCACACTGTCCCAGTCAATGAAGAGCAGGATGTTCCCCATTGGCTGGGAGAGCAATGCAGTGACCTGAGCTAACATCAATGGGTCAGCCCAGGTCACTGCAGGGGATGACAAGTGCTGCTGTCAGCGAGGTACATTACCTGCGCTGATCTCCAGCACACTGACAGCCCCTGTCACTGAGTTCAATGACCGGCACCTTCACACCAAGTATCGCAAGAGGCCCGTGACGTCACCGCTAGTCAGTCTCGGGTCGGAAGCAAGAGGTGATGTGACAAGCGGCGGCCATGGAGGACAGTGACAGCGCTGAGGTCGGGATGGCGGGACTTCATCACCGCAGGTAAGCCGAGCGGGACCATGTGTGTGTGTGTGTGTGTGTGTGTGTGTGTGTGTGTGTACGTATGTGTACATGCCGCGGGCAGGAGGGGGCGGAGTGAGCTGAGCGGGGAAGTGTCTGCTTCCTGCACGTAACTAGGATAAACATTGGGTTACTAACCAAAGCGCTTTGGTTGGATACCCGATGTTTATCTTGGTTACCAGCTTCTGGCAGGCTGCCAGCGATGGCTCCTGCACGCTGTAGCTGTAAAAAGCCCTGCTTTTTGCTGCTAGAACCGTTCTCGAACGTATCTAGAACTATCGAGCTTTTGCAAAAAAGCTCGAGTTCTAGTTCGATCTAGAACAGCCCCAAAATCACTCGAGCCTAGAACTGGAGAACCTCGAACCGCGAACCGCGCTCAACTCTATTCAAGATATCAAACAAATCTACTTAATTGCACATCGCTTTTTCAAACTATTTTGCTGTTTATCCCATACTGATACAACATTATTTATTGTTATGGCATATTTTCCTTACGCAGAAACTATATTATGTTTGCAATCAACTGGGGACTTAATGAATTTTGACTTGTATATTGCAGTTGTATTTCACTAATTAATTGCTGCTTTTCTTTATATTTGAACATCTAGAAGTAATTTAGGAGCAGAATTTACTGGGGTGGTGTACCTTATACCTACAATTAAATATAATGATTATGTGGAGTTCTTTATTGTATTAATATTCAGCTTAATAATTCATTACGGTGAACTAATCTTATGTTCATTTATATTTCATTTGTAAATTATGTGCTGTAAAAATCTGAACACCATGCAAATGATGAATAATATGGACTAAATTATACTGATTAGCTGCATGCATCTTCTTGTCCCTCATAGAAATGTCTCTGATGTACTTTTTTGACTATTTTTTGATTCTTATTTGAAATATTATAATTAAAATATTTTTGCATGAATCTCTTGTATCCATTGTTTTATTATAATAATGATATTGTTGAGCATATATTTGCAATTGAAGGTATTTGCTAATATTATTCTTACACCTACTACATTTTGGGAAAAGATCTTGGACATGGGAATAACCCTTTAAGAGGACCGTACTTTTCGCCATATAATATACATATTTAAGAAATATAAACCACTTTCTTATACAACATTTGCTACTTTTACCAATGAAACTAAAAAGCTGAGACCAACTTTTGTACCCAAATACGTAAATGATGAGTGAAAAGTCATTTACCAGATCTCTTTGCCCAGCCAGTGATTTCCTCTTGCAGACGCTCGAATAGAAAGGTTTTCATCTAGTGTATATATAATTATATATTTATAATTCTTGTTATTTTCTTTTCTAGTGATCCTCTTGCATTGACATCTCCATTACGATGTGAATTTCCTAAGAAGCAGGACAAACCAAAACCAAACAGTAGGTGATATATGATAAAAGTATGATCATTGACTGTCCCATACCTGGATACCCAACTAATCTCTAGGACAGGTGTTCAAATTTGTAGGGGTAGTGATGGGCGGACCCAGACTGTAAAAGTCCGGATCTGCTTGGGTTCAAAAGTACCCGAGCACCGACCCCGGAGTTTTCAGGGAACTCTGGGTAACGATTTGGGTCTGACAACTCAGGAAATTAAAATAAATAAAAGAAAAATAAAGAAAAAAAAAGGAAAGCAGGCTTGTTATACTTACTGAGTTTCTCGTGTGGCTGTATACTGCTTCTGGGCCGCTCATACTACTTTTGAGGCTGCTTGTTAGCCTCATGCAGATGCACTGCTACCTTCAACCACTGACAGTCACCGTGTCTCTGATTAGTTGCAGTCAGATGCATCGCCACCCTGTGTAACAGTGTGTCTGACTTGTTTCAATCAGAGACGCTGTCTGTGTGTGTATGGTGTACTGCTGGAAGGGGGGGAAACAAAGGCGCAAATAGGGTTTTACCCGGTATTAACCGTATATATATGTAAAAAGATACACTCACCTGGAGCGGTTGTGCCAGTCACAACCCCTTTTAAAGCATATGAGTGTCCGCGTGGTTCAAGCAGCGGCCCATTTACATGATCTGTCCAAGCATTGCACGATCCAACACAATAAAAGTTTGGACTTCAAGATTACTCCCATTGAGCAGATTGGTTCTTTGGTGCATAATAGACCAGAGACACTTAGTCGTAAAGAGACCTTCTGGATACATAAACTCAATACCTTAAACCCATTTGGTCTGAATGAAGTAGCGGATCTTTTTTATTAGTTATTATTAATTCTAATACATTAAAAATATTTAAAATTTTTAAATTTTATTTTTGCAAATTTTTCATGGTCCTATATGTATATTTTTACCTTTCTTATTATTAATGCATATTATCTTTCATATTATATATTATTAATGTTCATATTCAAATCATATATTTTTATGCGTTTTATACCTTTTATCATATATATATTTTTTCATTTTTTCATCCTCATATCATTATATACTAAAAAGGCTTTGCTATGAGTGTGATGAACCCCCGCACTTCCACTTCTTATTTTAATTTTATTGCTTTCTATGGTGTAATAATAATATTTTGGACCATATACTCATAATGTTTTACATAGTTTTTATTCAAAAGTTTATCCCAGCGCGTTTCTATGTATTACAGGCATAGTTTTTATTCCTTTCCAAAAATTTTTTATATCGTATATTTTTATAAAATCAACCATATTGTTATGTGAGACATTTCCTTTTTCACAGCGTAGGTATCCCGAGTAGAGAATTTTTGTTTTATATGTTTTAAATTCTCCTGCACCATTTTTCACACTCAGAATATCGACTGTACCCCCCCCCTTTTTTAAGACGTTGTACATTCACACATGTACCTTCTTTTGGTTCCCACGGCTTGAACTTATTTCACCTTTTTCCATAGAGAATCGGTACAGTGTTTTGAAGCTGGCCCTCTCTCCGGTCTCTTACTTTTCAGCAAATAGTCTTTAGGTTGTTAACACAAGTTAATTGCACAATTTCCCTTATCATTCTTCTTCACTATGGCACCTATAGTAATTCCCCAAACCCATTTCCCCCTATAACCAGACAATCTTTAAAGTAACGGATGTTTACTAACCCCCTGTGTACAACTCAGTGCTCAAATTTCTTGAGTTCGAGAATCACATGTAATATACACATCTGGTATATTGACACGCTCTAAGCAACTAAGTAGTCTACTTATATATGTTTATTGGGCGATAAAAATCTTTCAACCTTACATTCGCATTTACTTCATTTCTTAGTGTAGCAGTAAGCACTCTGTCTTTGTATTTATGAACACGGATGGAGCCTGTTCTTTCCTCAGGCTTTGTTACTTTGAGTCACTTTCACCGTGCCTTCACGCATGCGTACTTCTTCAGTTCCCACGGTCTGAACTTGTTTCACCTTTGTTCCCATTGAGAACTTGCTCTGTGTCTTCGTGCAAGCGCCCTTCACGTACACTATCCCCTGCTTTCTAGGAATTCTTTCAACACTTCGAGTATCTAAATTTCAAACGTAATGCACACCCCTTTACAGAATCAGTGAACCCAAAAACATTTATATATACTCTTTTCCCCACTAGGTGATTCATTCATCTGTTTCCCTTTACAAATAGTCAGCTTTAGCGTCATGGATGTCCACTAATCACTTAGTGCTCAACTGAGTGATCTTAAACTTTTGAGTTCGATAATCGCTGTAAGCACACGCACCTGTCATCATATGGACGCGCTCTGAAAAACCAAACAGTACATATTTTTATGTATATTTTTATTGGTTAATGGTTTCCCAGTTTTATTCCATGCTACTTACATATATTTTATTCATTATATATATATTTTCTTTCAATGCTCCGATATATGCTCTGTGCTCAGCAGTTAATACTCCTCCTCTGCATTTTTCACGTGCCCATGAGTCACTCCGTTACCATGAGAGCATTGACGTCATAGCTAGTAGTATGGCGATATGAACTCCTCTATAAGTAACTGGTCTGTGTACTATGCATGTATTTCTCTTTTCCCTGAAGAAGGAGACGGCTTATGTCTCTGAAACGCGTTGGATGCTGTATTAAAAGAGATTTTTAATTTAACCTACATCCTGACAACAGTGGTTTCTTAGCGCGGCTAAAACCCGATTCTCATATATATGTGTGCATATATATATTTTTCTACTGTGTATGGTGTAAAAATAAATAAAAAAAATGGTGTAGGGTCCCCATATATGGTGTAGGGTCCCCAGCAAAGATAAAGTATACGGCTATACGCTGCAGCCTCCAGCCCCTCTTGGTTGGCTGTGTATCAAAATAAGAGGGACCGCATGCGGCTTTTTTAAAATGACTTCAATAAATAATTAAAAAAATGGCATGCGGTCCCCCCAGTTTTGATAACCAGCCATGATAAAGCTGGGGGGTTACGTGTGTGTGTATGTGACAGTACTTCAGAGTCTGAGATCTCCAATTTTCACCATGTTGCGCCTGGTACTGTACTGTCCTGATTGCACTTTAGAATGAGGAAACTACACCGGCTTTTGCAAATAGCGTCCTTTTCATAAAAGGCAAAACTTGTGAGCAGAGTGTAACTTGTAACACATTCACCATCTTGATCTTTACAATACACCTTCTTTTCCAGAGTAAGAGATAACTGTTTGTTTTCCGCTACAGGGACACCAAATGAATAGGGAGACAGTTGGATCGCCTGCATCTTCCCAGATAGAGGGCCACATGGATCCATGTATGTTGCTATGACCACTATACACCAACACTTGCTTTACTGCTTTCTTAAAAAGAAGTAACCACCAAGTTTTTGCCCTATAAAATTGAGGCAGTGCCATAATGTCACTAGGATCCTGGTTAAAATGATACCTTTAGTTGAGAAATCCCAAGTTCTATTATAAAGCAATGTGGCACCCCAGGCGTCCGGTTGCCACAGTAGCGTTTCCCTCCTCACAGGGGGTGATGACATGCCTGGAAGCAAGAAGGGGGTCCCCCATGCTAGGTAGCACTAACAGTCAACACTTTCCTAACTCCATACAAGAAGGGGGAGCTCTAAAACCCAGTTCATGGGGAGCTTCCCTATGCATTCTGGCCTGGGGGAGGGGTTAGAAACAGGGAAGAGCAGAGCAGAATCAAGCAGACAGTCTACAGAAAAAGCCTGGGGAACAGAGCAGCAGAGACAGAGCTCTCCCCAGAGCAGAGCGCAGAGACACAGGAACGCCAGAGTCCTTGGTTGTTCAGGTACTGAAGGCCTGGTAGCTGAATCCGGAAGGCAAGAGATTGCATGTCTCTAGCCATACACAGAATACCCGGCGGCACAGCAGCATATGAGAGCCCTGAGCAGCTACCAGAGAAGCACCTGTAAAAAGGCTTGCGCTGCCTGCCATACGAGTGAGAAACAGTACAAACACCAGGAAGAGGGCCGCAGCATAGTTTAAGCAGCAGGGACCTACACAGGACAGTGCAGAAGGAAGGCCTCCGAACCCTGGCTAGCTGGATCCCCAATTGCTTCCAGGCTGCCCGGACCTCCATTAACATCTGAACCAGTTTCACCGGCCTGCACCATTCACTACCAAGTAAAAAGGTAAAGGAAACTACAGTCCCTGTGTCATCCAGTTATTGCCTGCATCTTCGGTCCTGCACCCCAATGTTAATTCCTCCATCATAGACTATACCGGTTGTCCTGGGACCCTGCTCCACCTGTGGGGAGCTGTACCATCATTGCTGCATCACCATCTGCCCCAGTTGTCCCATCCTGCAGCGTCGGCCATACATTGCCAAATACCACAGGTGGTGTCACGACTCATCCCCCTGTAAATATCCCTCATTTAAATGACACCGCCAGGGTCACGGAATTGGGCCCTGCCGCAGTGACCTCCCAATAGAACCGGCTCGGTTCCGAGTGCCCCACGGCTCTGGTGGGTGTGTCAGCAATCTTTGTCCAAACTTTCCAAAATGACATAATTTGTTCAGAGGCTTGAGCATCAAGACTTCGTGGGTTGGATCCTATGTTATCATTCCTCCTCTTGCCTTTCTTCCTTTCTTTATTTAAATTTTGCGCCACCGACATTACCGTTGTTGGCGGCGTATGTGCATTGCTATTATGACATTGTCGTTGTCTTCAATAGAATGGTGCTAGAAACAGTGCATGTGCGTACCAAGATCTCCAGACCCATTTTATTGAAGACACTGTGCAGACGATTATGAGTGGTGGAGGCGCAAAATTTAAATTAAGAAAAGGAGGCAAGGCAGGATGATGACCCGACCCACAAAGTCCTTCTCTGATGCTCAAGCTTGTGCACAAATTACATTATTTTGGAAAGTTTGGACAAAGATGCTCTGCAATAAAGCCTTAGATTTCTCAACTAAAGGTGTAAATTTAATTAGCATCCTAGCGCCATTATCGAACTGCCTCTAGTTTATAGGGCAAAAACCTGATGGTTGATTCCTTTGAAGGCTAGTTTCACACTTGCGTTGAACGGCATCCGTTGCATTGCGTTGTGTGATGGATGCAACGGATGTGTTGCATTTAGTGGCACAACGGATCGTACAAAACAACGGAATCTTTTTTTTTTTCTTTTTTTTTTTTCTTTTCTTCTTTACAGTTTTACCGGCGGCAGACTATTGTGAATGATCAGATGATCGCTTACAGCAGCCGGTCGCCGGGTGATCAGCTGATCGCTCACAGCAGCCGGTCGCCGGGTGATCAGCTGATCGCTCACAGCAGCCGGTCGCCGGGTGATCAGTTGATCGATCGCTCACAGCAGCCGGCCGTCGGGTGATCAGCTGATCGTTCGGCTGCCGAGAATGTGTGCGGGGGGCGAGGGGCAGAGTGTGGGGTTGGTGGAGCCGAGCGGGACCATGGCGCTGAGGACGTCAGTGCCGCGGGGACTGCATGGCTGGGTACAGGTGTCTGTGTGTGTGCGTGTGTGTACATGCAGACTGCGGTAGGGGGTGGAGCCGAGCGGGGAAGTGTAGGGCTCCCTGCACACATAGCCAGGGTAAATATCGGGTAACGAAGCAAAGCACTTTGCTTGGTTACCCGATATTTACCTTGGTTACCAGCGTACACCGCTTAGCACTGGCTCCTTGCCAGGGTAAATATCGGATAACTAGGCAAAGCGCATTGCTTAGTAACCCGATGTGTACCCTGGTTACGAGTGCAGGGAGCCATAGAGAGCATGCGCAGCGAAATCCTACGGATTGCGCTGCTCAAAAAACGTTACATGCTGCATTCCTTCTGCCCGGCGGAAGCAACGCAGCGTCGCCCAGCAGAAGCAACGCAGGTACTTCACTCGCAATCCGTCGTCCATACAAGTCTATGGGAAGCAGCGGAATCCGTTAACGGATTCCGCTGTTTTCCAAAACTGCGGATTGCAACTGAAGGAAAACAACGCAAGTGTGAAAGTACCCTAAGGCCGCTCATAGAGCCAATACACCTTTCTCAATGTCCTCAGCCAGGCATTTCCTTTTTTCTCTAAGATCCCCTCATGGCTGGCAAACACGCATTCCTTCTTTCTAAACTCTCCTTGCAGGAGTCCCCAACTCACCTGAAGTACTCTCCTTTGTAACAGTTAGATCTTCATGCCTTTACTTTATTGTATGAGCCAGATCTTCCACACCACAGATTTCAATTTCCTTCACTTTTATTACTTCCTTTCACACTGACTACACTGCTACCAGTAACTAGCCTCTTGTTGGTGCCCTGAAACTCCACCCGTTCCCTGGCTGGCTATTAACACTGTCTTCCCTGACCATAGAATGCCATGGCCCATGGGGGGAGCACAACAATGTTGATGTCTTCAGGAAGAATGCGGCAATCTGTCCACTCCCTTCTTACATTACCCTTACAGAGAACATATCCTAGCAGCTATCATCCAAGTCCTTCTTTTAGCAGTGTTCTGTTTTCTAAGTACATGAATTGTGACATACTAAATGACTTTAACAAAGACATTTATTGCCGATGCCATGTTTTCACCTAATATATCATTTAACAAGCATGAAATAAAATCACTTTGCCTTTTAGAAAAAATTAAGATAGAAAGTAAGGAAAGCCAGTGTTGGAATGGCCTAAGCAGCATGTGGACATGAAATGTTCCAAAGGTTTTGGCACTATAGACATGGAAAGACTTTACCAGCCACACACATTATATTTCATAAATCTCAGACTGCGGCTTCTGCTTGAGCAGCTCTCCATATAATGAAAGGAATACACTGGTTCTGTTTTACAATTCGTGTGTTTATTTGCAGAGATACATGAGTTTTGTGCGTGAGATCATATTCAGATTACTAGTTTGGAAAACATTTCATCTTCTGAAAAGCATGATGTCTCTTATCTACAGTCTATGCCAATTAGTGTCTTTGAGTTAGTGTTACATATGCTTTCTTATAAGTGGATTTTTTTTGCCTTATGTACATAAAGCTTAAAACGTCTGTCCTTTTAAAAATAATTTTAATATGTGCTGACACTTACTAATAGAAGCTTTTTTCAGTATGCTTGCACCCCTCCAATCTATCCTTAACTCTGCAGCCCGCTTAATCCATCTCTCCTCTCACTATTCCTCAGCCTCGCCACTCTGCCAATCCCTTCACTGGCTTCCCATTGCTCAAATACTCCAGTTCAAAACATTAACCATGACATACAAAGCCATCCACAACCTGTCTCCTCCTTACATCTGTGACCTAGTCTCCCATGGAGGGTAGATATGTATCACAAAGGTAATTAATAGAGATGAGCGAGCAGTAAAATGCTCGGGTGCTCGATGTTCGGGTCGAGCATTTTGAAATGCCCAGGTGCTCGACCCGAGCACCGAGCTCAATGTTAGCCTATGGTATACCCGAGCATTTTTCCGGCGGCAATCCCGGCCGTCTGGAAAAATAAAAAATGTCACAAATGTATAACAACAGTGCTCAAATGACATGGGAGCAGCATGGGGAGACCCCTGTAAGCATTTCTGCCTCCCATGTCACTGCTGTGAGCAATGTTGTCTTTGTGTTAGGGGGAGGAAGAATCCTGTGTTCCTCCTCCACCATGTGACATGCACTTTCGCTTAGTAGCATATGTGCGGCAGCTTCTCTCTGCCTGTACATTCGCTGCTAAGCGAAACCAAAAGTGAATAGTAGAAAAAAAAAATTAAAATATCATATTCACCTGTATGCAAACTCCCGGGACACGTCCGATCACTCCAGGACCTGCCGGTAATCAGCTGATGCGGTTACCTGATGGCATCAGATGATCGTATAAGTCCAGCGGTGAGGCCGGCTTTTTACTGCCCGGCCGGTTTAAACAATCAGCTGATGCTGTGAGGTGACCGCACCAGCTGATCACCGGCAGTTCCTACAGCGATCGGACGGGAGTCTGCACGGGGTGTATAGTTTTTTTTTTCTACTGAAGCATTAGCTGATTGTATAAAAGCCGTTTATACAATCAGCTGATGTGTCATGTGATTCAGGTTCTTGAACCTGATACATCTGATCGCTTTGCCTTCCAATAAACCGATCAGATGATATTGGGTTCGGATTGGACATCGCGAGACCTTCGACCCAGGACTACGGTGGACGGGGGTTCTTTAGTTCAATAAAGATGGAGTCACTAATTGTGTTGTGTTTTATTTCTAATAAAATAATTTTCTCTGTGTTGTGTTTTTTTTATCTTTATCAGAAGTTCATGGTGGCTATGCCTAATATTGGCATAACACTATGAATTTCGGGTTTAGGGCCTTCTGATAATACACAGCTGGCCCTAACCCCATTATTACCCAGCAAGCCACCTGGCACCAGGGCCACTGGAAGTGTTGGCAGCTGCGGACTGCAATTCACAGCAGGGGGGGGCTCAGAAAGGTTGGGCCAACCTGTGCTGTGTATTGCCATCCCCAACTGCCTAGTTGTACCTGGCTGGACACAAAAATTGGGCAAAGCGCACATCGTTTTTTAATTATTTCATGAAATTCATGAAATAATTAAAAAAAAAAAAAAAAAAAAAAGGGCTTCCCTATACTTTTGGTTCCCAGCTGGGTATAAATAGGAAGCTGGGAGTTGGGGGCAGCCCGTACCTGCCTGCTTTACCTGGCTGACATACAAAAATATGGCAAAGCCCATGTCATTTTTTTTAAATTATTAAAACATAAAAGAAAAAAACCCAAACACATAACCCTAACCCAAGGGTAGGGGGTAAAAAAAAAATGCGTGGGCTACCACTGCATTTTCTATTGCTAGCTAAGGGTAACCCAAGCAGCTACTGGCTGTTAACCCCTACTGCTATTATCAGTGTGTTATCTTCACTGGCAATGGAAAATCCAGGGAAATCCTTTTTTTATTTTTTTCCCAAAAAACTAAAAAAAAAATGACGTGGGCTTCGCCATATTTTTGTATGCTAGCCAGGTACAGCAGGCAGAAACGGGCTGCCCCCAACCACCAGCTGACCTATTTGTACCCAGCTGGGAACCAAAAAGATAGGGAAGCCCATTTTTTAATTATTTCATGAATTTCATGAAATAATTAAAAAAAATTATGTGGGCTTTGCCCAATTTTTGTATCCAGCCAGGTACAACTAGGTAGCTGGGGATTGGAATCCGCAGCGTAGGTTGGCCCAAGCTTTCTGGGCCTCCCTCCCGCTGCGAATTGCGGTCCGCAGCCGCTCCAGAAAATGGCACTTTCATAGAAGCGCCATCGTCTGGCGCTGTATTCAATTCTTCCAGCGGCTCTGGTGCCGGGTGGCACGCTGGGTAATAAGGGGTTAATACCAGCTTTGTTTTACAAGCTGGTATTAAGCCTGAGATTCTTAATGGCAGGCCAAGTTTGACCTGGCCATTAAGAATCGCCAATAAAGGGTTAAAAAATGACACCACACAGAGAAAAAATACTTTATTATAAATAAATACACTGACACACTTAGGGATTCCATCTTTATTACTCCCTCTCACCCCTCCATGATCTTGGTCTTCTGATTTCTTCAACCCATGCAGCTCTGCTATATTACACAGCACAGGGAGGAAGAACGTTCCACCCCGTGCTGTGTAATCGAGCAAAGGCTGCGGCGGGTTGGTAGGCGGTGACGTCACTGCTGCCACCATTGCCATAGTAACCTACTGAGCGGGTTACTACTGCAACGGTGATCTCCGATCAGCTGATTCCCGGTTCTGCTATTCAGCGGCTCCTGCATAAGCCACTGATAAACAGGGAGTTAACTCCTGCGGCTCCTGCAGGAGCCAGTGCATAGCGGCCTCGGTAATCAGGTGATCGGAGATCACCAATGCTATAGTAACCTGCTTGGTAGGTTACTATATCAATGGTGGCAGTTGTGATGTCACGTCTCCTAGTACCTACACTACCTACACACTAAATCTGTCCCTAGCACAGCAGCACCTCCCCCTAAACTAGCTGACTGTTAATCACACTGCCGAGCACAGCGCCGTCAGCAGTCATATAGAGCTGATAACGCTGTGCGACCAGCCAATCACTGTAATGCCTCAGCCCTGTTGGTTGTGGCATTACAGTGTGCGACAGCCAATCCCTGCATGTGGGCTGACTCTGTAAATACCGCCCACATATAGGGAGGGAGAGCCGAGCATCTGCCCAAGCATCTTGCCGGTACTCGGAGCTCGCCGAGTATACCGAGCACTGATATGCTCGGGCGAGCACTGAGTAGCGGCGAGCATGCTTGCTCATCCCTAGTACTAGTTAACCTCAGTTATATAATCCCGGAAGCAAGCTCCAGTATGTATAGTACAGAGCGTGTTAATAGAGTGTGGCAAGGGCCTAGTTTATGAGCAGTCAGAGAGATGAGTGGGACTGGCTGCTCACATATCCCCACCCCGGGCATGGTATGGGGGACATAAGAAAGTCCATGAGAAATCATTAGCTGTCTGTGTGTGTGGAGGTAATAAGTCCTTCTGTGTGAAGTATCCATGCTTGTGCAGTGCCCCACGGGGCAGGTGGTTAACCTCGTTGCTGGGCCATTGAGGGTCGGGTCAGGCGATGTAACGGGTGGCCTTGTCTGTTGCCCCAAGGGGTGCAGTAAATGAAAGGAAAGCAGTGTGATTGGGGAAAGTTTGTTGTGACACCACCTGTGGTATGCAAGTAGCTGCCACTGCAGAATTCCTCGCTGCTCCGGTTTCAGCCTCCTCCTGTCAACCAAGTCCCACATCCAGGGCATACCAGCCCGCTATCCCCTGTGCCTTGTATATATAACCTGGTCTCCGGGGTAGAGATCCCGGCCCGGATGGCCCCGCTGGAGGTGGGATTCAACATCACACTGGGACACAAACACTTCCTTGCTCAGCCCTGGCTCCGAAATGAACTCCCACCCCCGCTCAAGGTCAAACTGGGTCAAAGTACTTCTGTGCAGCGGGCCCCGCTCAGATGGATGGAACTGGTGGGCTCGCTGCTTTGCTGCCAGGTTTCAGGTCTCCACTGCCAGCTTCTGCTCCTGTCGCCGCTGCTCTTCCGTGGCCAGCTGAGTAATGGGGTTTGGATAAGCAGTCCAGTGTGTTGTGGTCTCCCAGCTTAGCTGAGACTGTCCCTTTTCCCACACCAGACCGGGCAGGGGTTCCTCCGGCGCCTCGGTGCACGCCTCAGCTCCCTGGGGCTGGTTGGTCGTGAACGAGTCTGCCGCTTCTTGGGAACTGGTCACCGGATCCTCCGCGACCTGGGGAGCAGTTGTCAATTTTTTAGCAACCTCGGGTGCAGTTGCCGGATCTTCCGTGACCTGGGGGATGGTCACCAGTACTTCAGCAACCTGGGGGTGGTCTCCGGGTCTTCAGCTATCAGAACGGTGGGTGCCTGTTCTTCTGCAACTAGTGGGGTAGCTCTTAGGTTCTCGGCAACTTCAATGGCGGCTGCTGGGTCTTCAGTGGAGGATGGCTGGTGGTGGGAGGGATCCCGGAGGGTGTCACAGGTTGCAGTGGTGACTGGAGTCTCAGCCTCCTCCACCGCAGACCCTTCCTTTGACATCTCCTCATCCAGGATTGGTGGTAGCTGTTCCTCATAGGCCTGCATGGCCCCCACCATCCCCATCATGGACGCCCTCCAGACATGAATGACACCCAGCTGAGCTTGCTAAAGCTTCTGAGTTACCCGCTTCACTTCTTCCTCCATTTCCCGGTGTGCCCCCTTGATGGCCAGCGTATGCCATGACTGACACCCTGCACCTTCGGTGGGCCTGGTACGTCCGCTCTCATGCTCTTCCAACTTTCGACTCTCTTAACTCTCCCCTCTCTTCCGGTCTTTAGGAGAGTTTGTCCACCCACATTTTCTATTAGTTTTGTTTCTCCTCCTGGAACATGGGAAGGGGCAGGCTCAGGCTGTCGCGCCACTTTGTCCCGCCAGCCCACGAAGGGCGGGCACACCCTGGCCACTTGTTGTCTTCTAATTGCCTTTGAGGGGTAACTTTTTCAAATAAACAGTCCAAAACTGGGTAGTCCTTAAGGCACACATTACCTGGTTAAATAGGAACGATATCCTGTTCGTGACGCTAAATACAGCACCCCATGGGGCAGATGGTTAACCTACTCGTTGCCGAGCCATTGAGGGTCAGGTCAGGTGATGTCACAGGTGGTCTTGCCCGGTTCTGTTGCCCCGAGGCGTGCAGTAAATGAAAGGAAAGCGGGGTGATTGGGAAAAAAATTTCGTGACGCCACCTGTGATATGCGGCCAGGGAGGGAGCTGCCCCTGCAGAATTCCTCGCCGGGGCAGGTGTTATGGCAGCAGGGATGGTGTCACTCCCCAGAGGCAGAGCGGGCCCCGGGTGGATGATGAGGGTCATAATGGCGGTCAGCGCCTAAGCACGAGGTGCCGACGCCGGTAAGGACGAGCCGACACAGTCTCTGCGGATTCAAGGTGTCTTTACTCACAACTTCAGTTGCCAGCCCCATAGTACTGGTCACCACAATGATGGGCTCCAGCCGATCCCGGATCCGTGGGAGGTCAGAACCGGTTCGGTAGTCTGTGGGCCCTTCTTTGCTGCACTTTGTAGTGTGGGTCCCTGTGGCTTGAAGCACTTAAGAGTCCCTTCCGTACTAGGTAGAGCACTGTTCCCTATGCCAGTAGCGTGGATCCCCTTGAGTCTGACCGTTATCAAGGCCCTGGAATCCTAGGTGCCACTTGGCTCTGGAAACTTGTGTGGTCGGAGAAGCATAGAACCTCTCCGTCCTGCAGAATCTGATGGGGCCACTTGGAATTACACCATAGTAGGGTGCTGCACCCTGAACTGCGCTGGCCCCGGGGGAGCTGACACGGTATCCTCCACAGTGACCATTAAACTCCTATGTTCCACAGGAGCTACCGGGAAGCACATCCACTCACTCTCTCTCCTTTATTCCTGTATGTGTATCCTAACTCCCCCTGGTGGCTGCGCCTCCCCTCACCCAGGTTCTAAGCTAGTGGACTGGGGCCCCAGTTGTGATGGCATCCTGTAAATGCCACACTGTAGGTAACCCCTTTGGTACCCGACCCTAGCCCAGTCCCCAGTGGGGAAGGGGCAACTCAAGTGTGTATGTGGTTGTGTATGGTGGAACCAGCATCGACCTCCCTTGAATCCATGATCAGTACTACACCCCGGTTGAAGTGCAGTACCCTGTGACGACCAGAGCCTCAGGGGCGCCACACTTGGACTTGTATGTATGATGCTAGTCAATACCTACGGGTAATTCAGAAGGAAGAGTAGTCAGATAAGCCAATATCAGGTAAAAGGAGGACTCATAGTGGATTCCAGGAATTTACAGAGGCGTAGTCAGTTAACTATCTGGTTTCCAGGAAGGCAGGTAGTATGTATGAAATCAACTGAGATGTCGTCAGATCACAATCTGAGGTCAGAAAGGCATGTAATGAATAAAGGGAGCCAACTGAGATGAGGTCAGGCAACAGTCTGAGGTCAAAATACCAGGAGGTAACCTCAAATACAGGGAGCAAGCATAGGGGACTCAAACAACAGTCTTGGTTCAGCAAACAATCATCACAACAGACAGAGGTATACATAAAAAAGTGTTACTCATATAGAATGTGCAACTTGCAGGGTTCTGGGAGAGGTTGCTCAGTAAAGTGTCACACAGTGTTTGGCTATAAAGTCAAGGAGTGTCATGGCGGCATTTAACGCTGTTCACCCTGCAGAATCTGACACTCCATACTAAGCCTCCTTTGGTGCTGCTTAGTTATACAGTCAGACTTGTGTGTTGAACAGTTGTGCTCTCATTAGTGATTGGGCTTGCAGGACTTAATTTCTGCTAACCTGCTGGTTATCTCTTGGATGATATGTTATGGGAAACCTATCACAGTGACTGTCTGCCTTTTTAAGATGGTGGATACTGTCTACTCATGCTGACTATAGCTTTTGCTAAACCGGGCCGTGTGCTGTTGTTTCACAGTCCTGCTGATGATTGTATTACTTTGTGTGTAGAGTTGTGGAATTCTCCCATTGCCTTATTTCAGAGTCAGAAGGAACCATAGCTGAGTAAAAACATACAGTATTTAATGTAAAGTACTACCAATGTAAGTAACAAATGGAAATGTATAAAAAACAATAAATGCATAAAACCAAAGAATGTGTAAAGCTGGGTTCACACACAATGATAGCGACAATGACGTCGCTGTTACATCATTATTTCCTGTGACGTAACAGCGACCTTAGATGATCGCTAGTAAGCTGTCAAACATGTAATTATTAAGCAGCAACGGAGCAGCGATCATAGCGATCTCGACGGTCGTTGTGCGGTGTCACACGCTTCACTATGCGACGACTCAGACCTTGATAGAGGCGTGGTGTTTACCCCTAGACATGTTTTGCGTTGCCTCATTTCACGCCCCTCTGTTCCGATTAGTGATCGCTACAGCTTCTTTGTGCTGCCTTTTTTCACGCCCCTCTATTCCGATTGGTGATCACTACAGCGGCGCTTGATTGGGTGACCGTGCCAAACAAAGGAAGACGCAGTAGTACTTTCATTCATTCTATTTCATTTCATTCAGATCCACAAAGAACGACACACTAGCTGCACCAGACAGAGAATCTACTACGTGGAACAAAGAATGGAATTTAAAGAATGAAATAACTGTAACGCCTTCGGCAAGGTACCCAATTGGAACGCTATTGTAACCACCAATTGGAGTTGTAGGGGCCCTGCAAAATACTCCGCAAAAACACGCCCTTGTCCTGCCTTCAGTCCTACGTCACTGCCTTCAGCGTCGTCGCGGCCGTCGCTGCTGAGGTGTCAAACACAAGGATGCTGAGCTTATCATCATGGCGCAGCGGGATAGCAGCGATCAAAAAATGACCTGGAATATTCAGGAGCGAGCAGCGATTTCGCAGCATGGGTCTGATCGTTGTTATGTGTCACACACAGCGACGTCGCTGTTGAGGTCGCTGCTACGTCACAGAAAATGGTGACTTAGCAGCGATGTCGTTGTCGTCGTCGCTATGTATGTGTGACACCACCTTAAGAAAGGACAGAGCTCTATTACCTTAACCAAATGGATTGGATAGCAAGAGTCAACAAAAACAATACATAAAGAATTTCAGTGTCCTTTGATGGATATATTAAGAAGGGAAGGCACTTACAGTTCATAGTATTGCTAAATATGTGTGGGAGATGGATGATGCCACTTACACTACGAGAAGGTCCTGATGTAGGTGGAACAGATCAGGGATCCTGTATCTGATCCGCTACTTCACCTCGAGCGTTGGTCCTGCTGATGTCTGTGGGGAAGCCAGTATGCTTCAGCTACGGGGATGTTGCAACGATTGTGGGGCAGATCAGGAATCCTGTGTCCAATATGCTGCTGCACTGCTGGAACTGAGGATGAAGACGATGAAATGCGTCGAAATGCGTCAGAGTCACCAATCCGCGCCAGCCTGAGCAATGCTTCCGTCCGGAGCGTCCTTAGTAGAGATGAGCGAACCGGTCCCGGTTCGGCTCGAGGTCGGTTCGCCGAACGGAGGTCCCGTTCGAGTTCGGCTCATCGAACGTTCGACGAACCGAACTCGAGCCAATAGGAAACAATGGCAGGCAATCACAAACACAGAAAAACACCTAGAAAACACCCTCAAAGGTGTCCAAAAGGTGACAAACAACTCACAACACATGGGAAAGTGACAAGGACATATACTCATGCGAAAACAAAAGAGCTGGACAAGGAAAAAGAGGAGGACACACAGATATATGAGTATATGCAAGGAAACATCAATTCCATTATTGTGCAACTTGAGCCCTGCTCATTTTAGGCTTCCAATCTGGATAAATTGCCTGAGCTCGCCACGTACGCCTTGGGGATCTTGTCGTGTCCTGCAGCCAGCGTTCTCTCAGAACCTGTCTTCAGTGCTGCTGGGGGTCTGCTGGCAGATAAGCACACGTGTCTGTCCACTGACAATGTGGACATGGCTCTCAGAGGACTTTTCTTCCCCTGGGTCATCCAGGGGACGGGAAAGGCACGCGTATTTTTGAGAGTGCTTCATGCAAAGCATCTTTTTCATCTTGAAAATTGGGTCAACTGATGCCAGTCAAGTGGGGTGTGTGTGGCCCAATTAGTGTCAACGAGGGAGACTGTGGTTGGAGTCCCCTCGCTGTGTTTCTAAAAGAACCAAGATGAACAAGTCATGGCTCTCAGAGGACTTTTCTTCCCCTGGGTCAGCCAGGGGACGGGAAAGGCACGCGTATTTTTGAGAGTGCTTCATGCAAAGCATCTTTTTCATCTTGAAAATGGGGGTCAACTGATGCCAGTCAAGTGGGGTGTGTGTGGCCCAATTAGTGTCAACGAGGGAGACTGTGGTTGGAGTCCCCTCGCTGTGTTTCTAAAAGAACCAAGATGAACAAGTCATGGCTCTCAGAGGACTTTTCTTCCCCTGGGTCATCCAGGGGACGGGAAAGGCACGCGTATTTTTGAGAGTGCTTCATGCAAAGCATCTTTTTCATCTTGAAAATTGGGTCAACTGATGCCAGTCAAGTGGGGTGTGTGTGGCCCAATTAGTGTCAACGAGGGAGACTGTGGTTGGAGTCCCCTCGCTGTGTTTCTAAAAGAACCAAGATGAACAAGTCATGGCTCTCAGAGGACTTTTCTTCCCCTGGGTCAGCCAGGGGACGGGAAAGGCACGCGTATTTTTGAGAGTGCTTCATGCAAAGCATCTTTTTCTTTTTCAAAGGGGGGTCAACCGATGCCAGTCAAGTGGGGTGTGTGTGGCCCAGTTAGTGGAAACGAGGGAGACTGTGGTTGGAGTCCCCTCGCTGTGTTTCTAAAAGAACCAAGATGAACAAGTCATGGCTCTCAGAGGACTTTTCTTCCCCTGGGTCAGCCAGGGGATGGGAAAGGCACGCGTATTTTTGAGAGTGCTTCATGCAAAGCATCTTTTTCATCTTGAAAATGGGGGTCAACTGATGCCAGTCAAGTGGGGTGTGTGTGGCCCAATTAGTGTCAACGAGGGAGACTGTGGTTGGAGTCCCCTCGCTGTGTTTCTAAAAGAACCAAGATGAACAAGTCATGGCTCTCAGAGGACTTTTCTTCCCCTGGGTCAGCCAGGGGACGGGAAAGGCACGCGTAGTTTTGAGAGTGCTTCATGCAAAGCATCTTTTTCATCTTGAAAATGGGGGTCAACTGATGCCAGTCAAGTGGGGTGTGTGTGGCCCAATTAGTGGAAACGAGGGAGACTGTGGTTGGAGTCCCCTCGCTGTGTTTCTAAAAGAACCAAGATGAACAAGTCATGGCTCTCAGAGGACTTTTCTTCCCCTGGGTCATCCAGGGGACGGGAAAGGCACGCGTATTTTTGAGAGTGCTTCATGCAAAGCATCTTTTTCATCTTGAAAATGGGGGTCAACTGATGCCAGTCAAGTGGGGTGTGTGTGGCCCAATTAGTGTCAACGAGGGAGACTGTGGTTGGAGTCCCCTCACTGTGTTTCTAAAAGAACCAAGATGAACAAGTCATGGCTCTCAGAGGACTTTTCTTCCCCTGGGTCATCCAGGGGACGGGAAAGGCACGCGTATTTTTGAGAGTGCTTCATGCAAAGCATCTTTTTCATCTTGAAAATTGGGTCAACTGATGCCAGTCAAGTGGGGTGTGTGTGGCCCAATTAGGGTCAACGAGGGAGACTGTGGTTGGAGTCCCCTCGCTGTGTTTCTAAAAGAACCAAGATGAACAAGTCATGGCTCTCAGAGGACTTTTCTTCCCCTGGGTAATCCAGGGGACGGGAAAGGCACGCGTATTTTTGAGAGTGCTTCATGCAAAGCATCTTTTTCATCTTGAAAATTGGGTCAACTGATGCCAGTCAAGTGGGGTGTGTGTGGCCCAATTAGTGTCAACGAGGGAGACTGTGGTTGGAGTCCCCTCGCTGTGTTTCTAAAAGAACCAAGATGAACAAGTCATGGCTCTCAGAGGACTTTTCTTCCCCTGGGTCAGCCAGGGGACGGGAAAGGCACGCGTATTTTTGAGAGTGCTTCATGCAAAGCATCTTTTTCATCTTGAAAATGGGGGTCAACTGATGCCAGTCAAGTGGGGTGTGTGTGGCCCAATTAGTGGAAACGAGGGAGACTGTGGTTGGAGTCCCCTCGCTGTGTTTCTAAAAGAACCAAGATGAACAAGTCATGGCTCTCAGAGGACTTTTCTTCCCCTGGGTCAGCCAGGGGACGGGAAAGGCACGCGTATTTTTGAGAGTGCTTCATGCTAAGCATCTTTTTCATCTTGAAAATGGGGGTCAACTGATGCCAGTCAAGTGGGGTGTGTGTGGCCCAATTAGTGTCAACGAGGGAGACTGTGGTTGGAGTCCCCTCGCTGTGTTTCTAAAAGAACCAAGATGAACAAGTCATGGCTCTCAGAGGACTTTTCTTCCCCTGGGTCATCCAGGGGACGGGAAAGGCACGCGTATTTTTGAGAGTGCTTCATGCAAAGCATCTTTTTCATCTTGAAAATTGGGTCAACTGATGCCAGTCAAGTGGGGTGTGTGTGGCCCAATTAGTGTCAACGAGGGAGACTGTGGTTGGAGTCCCCTCGCTGTGTTTCTAAAAGAACCAAGATGAACAAGTCATGACTCTCAGAGGACTTTTCTTCCCCTGGGTCAGCCAGGGGACGGGAAAGGCACGCGTATTTTTGAGAGTGCTTCATGCAAAGCATCTTTTTCTTTTTCAAAAGGGGTGTCAACCGATGCCAGTCAAGTGGGGTGTGTGTGGCCCAGTTAGTGGAAACGAGGGAGACTGTGGTTGGAGTCCCCTCGCTGTGTTTTACATGCTTTTAGAAGGGCATGACATGGCTTGGAGGTTGACTTTCAGCATCTGCAAACTGTTGCCTACCAAAATGCTGCCTTTCCAACACCTGTGGTTATAGACAATGAGGAACATACTGATGAAGATGAGACGCAGATACCCGATTGGGATGACAACTTAAATATTCGGTCAGGGCAAGAAGAGGCTCGTTCTGAGGGGGAGGGGAGTGCAAACACAACAATTGATGATGAAGTTCTAGATCCCACCTACTGTCAACCCACAGTCAGACACTCGAGGAGGTCAACAGAGGCGGTGGAGGAGGATGCAACCGACGACGAAGTTACCTTGCGCCTTCCTGGACAGAGTCGGAGCACTGGTAGCACGTCTACAACTGCATCCTCAGCCACCACTCTGCCTCTGAGCATTATTCGGGGTGGATCAACAGGTCGCATGGACTCTAAGCCTTGCCTAGCCTGGTCCTTTTTTGACATAGAAAAAGATCGCCCAAATTATGTGATCTGTAAAATTTGTCATGGTTCTCTTAGTAGAGGTCAAAACCTCAGCAGTTTGACAACTTCTTCCATGAATCGTCACATGAATAAATATCATATGGCCCGGTGGGAAGCTCACCGTGCTGCAATGCGGCCTAGCGGAGCGAACCATCCACCGCCTGCCCCTTCCAGTGCATCCGCGCGCTCGTCATCTTCTAGGACTGTGGGGACAGCTGTCACACCTGTTTTTCCACCCACAACTTCCACCACTGTAACCGCAACAGTCAGTTTGCTTGGTAGGTCGTCAGTTGGTTTGGAAGGGGAAACAAGTGAGTGTGTACAGCTCTCTCAGACATCGATAGCACCAACGTTGGATGAAGGCAACATCATGTCTCCGCCTGCACTTTCCTCACAAACCTGCATTTTTCCATGGACACCCTACTCAACACCGTCTACACACAGCAGCCAGATCTCTGTCCCTCAGATGTGGTCAAATAAAAGGCCACTTCCTGCGACCCATGACAAAGCGAAGAGGTTGACTCTATCCGTCTGTAAGCTGTTGGCTACCGAAATGCTGCCTTTCCGCCTAGTGGACACACAGGATTTTAGAGACCTTATGTCTGTCGCTGTGATCCAGTACAAGATGCCCAATCACCACTGCTTCTCCAAGAACAGCATGCCCGCGCTACACCAGCATGTCGCACACAACATCACCACTTCCTTGAGAAACTCTGTGTGTGACACGGTGCATTTCAACACAGATACTTGGACCAGTAAGCATAGACAGGGTCATTACATGTCACTGACTGGGCACTGGCAAACTATGGTGAGAGATGGAGAAGGGTCTGCTGTCCAAGTCTTGCCGTCCCCACGAGTTGTTTCAATCCTTCTTCTGTATGTAGAAGTTAATACACTGCTTCTGCCTCTTCAACCTCGTGTGGGTCCTCCACCTTGGCGCAAACCCTGTGTGGTCAGGCCACCCTTCCTTGTAACTGCGCACAAGCACTACCACACACCTCCTTACTATGCTAGCAGCAGAGCTCAATGCCATCAGGCGGTCAAAGTTTTACTTTGAAATGTATGGGAAATGTGAGTCACACCGCTGAGAAGTTGTGGACGGTTAGCTCTGGATACCGAGTTTCATCAATGGTTGTCTCCACTCAACCAGCAGCCAGGGAAGGCCGGGTGCGACGATGATGCAAACATGGGTGCGGCCCTTCGCTGTGACAATGTGACACACATGGCTTGTGTGGTTCACGTGTTGAACCTGGTTGTCCAGCAATTTTTAAAGCACTATCCTGGACCACATGGCCTTCTGCAGAGAGCACGGTGTAACGCCTTCCTTGATCCACACACTCAGATGGGCTGTTAATGATAGGCTAGAGGGAAGCCACTCACTAAGCAGGACCCCTAGAACCCTGAAACCCTTTAACCCCTATACAGGGATTAGGAATTGCACAGGGCCCAAGGTGATTAATACCTGTGGAAGGCTGCAGTTCCAGAGAATAGTAGTCAGGCAGGGTCAAAACATTAATTGAGGAACAGGAACAGAATGGGACGGCCAGGACTTAATCAGAAAACAAGCAGAGGTGAAATGCGGATCGGCCAACAAGGTACATAAACAGCAAGCAGGAAAAGTAGTCAGGTAACAAGCACACAAAATCATAAAACTGAACTGGGGGTAAAAGTAACCAGAGGTCATAGCTATGTCTGGCAGTGGTCTGCAGACAGGATGGGCATAAAAAAGGGTGTGGTGTCTTCCCATTGGTTGTAGCTGAATGATGGTATTTCATCTGTGAGATACCCACCAGCTACATTCAGCCAGAGATTCTGCATCTGTCAAGGTAATGCAGCCCAGTGGGTGAGCATAACCTGCGTCCACCTGCGCCGCTGGCATCTACTCCTCTCCCATCATCAGCACTATTCATGAAAGGAACACGTTGTCACCTGGCGACCGGAGTACAAATTGACGGAGCGGACTCCGTTGGTGACTTAACAGCCGTGTGCGGCAATGATGCAAACCTGGCTGCGGGCCATCCTCAGGGCAATGTGACACACGTGCCTTGTATGGCTCACGTGTTGAACCGAATTCTCCAGCAATTTTTAAAACACCATCCCGGCCTACATGGCCTTGTGCAGCGGGCACGCTCGCTATGTGCTCACTTCCATCGTGCGCACACAGCAGCTCAACAACTTTCATCACTCCGGAAGTCTTAGGGTCTGGCAGTTAAACGCCGGAAATGCGATGTTCCGACACGCAGGAATTGGAATCTGCACATGTTGGAGCGTGTGTGGCAGCACCGCAGAGTCCTGCTGAAATACGGTATGACATATAGCCTGGGATAACTTGATCAAGAGGTGGTGCAGATCACGCTGCTGGATTGGTGTCAGATCAAGGACCTGTGCACCCTGCTACACAGTTTACAAATGTCGACGAAGATGTTTAGCACTGGCAATGTCATTCTCAGCGTGACAATTCTGGTCATCTACATGATGGAGCACACTGTAATTATTATTCGGAGTTAGGTGTTGGGACAAGAGGAAGGGGAGGAAGTACAGGAGGAGTCATATGCGGAAGGGATAACAAGATCTACGAGGTCCAGATGGTCAGCGGCACCTATGCGGCATTCATGGTGAGGGAGAGGGATTAACAAGGGCGCATAGTATCAGCAAAAAAGTGTTGATGAAAGTGCAGGAGCCCATGAAGAAATGGAGGACGAACTGGCGATGGGCATGGAAGACTCAGCAGATGAGTGAGAGCTTGCTCACATTTCGGTTGTGTGAGGTTGTGGGGAGAGGGCAGAGGAAGGATGCACGATTCTCACCTCTCTGCCACCAACACACCAAGGACTTGGTCCTCCTGGATGCACAAGACACATGAGCGCCTTCTTGCTGCACTACCTACATGACCCTCGGATTGTATGAATTCGAAGTAATCCTGAATACTGGGTTGCCACACTGTTAGATCCCTGGTACAAGACAAAATTTGGCAAACTAATTCCTGCCATAGAAATGGACGCACGTATACAGGAGTATCTGCAGAATGTGGTACGCAATCTTAGATCTACTTTTCCACTAAACACCAGTGCTGCACAGAGTGAATCTCAACGCTTTGTCATGGATAGGAGGAAATGGTCTTTTACTTGTCCACATCGGAGGGACCGAGGGATGGCTGCTGTGCTGAGATGGCGTTGAGTACGGTGTCCCTGCAGAGTTGCACTTTTGGTCATATACCAAAATGAGTTGAAAAAGGACAGATGCTGGTGGAAAGGGGAACAGGTGTGTTGGAAAGGGGAAAAAAGTTTGGGTCCGTGGATTTGGTGGTTAAGCAACTGTAACATTTGCTGAAGAAACACCATCTGTTACAGTGGGACTGGCAGATTTGGATAAAGTGGTATATACTATGTTACCGCTATATAACGAAAATTAATAAGAAAAGAAAGAGAAAGGTATATATCCCCATCAGCAGTCAGTGTCCACCGTGCTCCCAGTTGGAAAAGGAGAGGTTGGCAACTGGAAGGTTTGGTGGAGGATACAGAGCTGTGTGGCTATGAAACTAATAGTAGCCTGAACCGAGTTAGACGCCATTCGGATCTGGAGACTGTGAGCCCTGTTAGCGTCACAGGGTCCACATGCCCACACAGCCCAGGAACTCCCTGTTAACAACACAGGGGCCATTGAGTACGCTGACCGTGTGCGTAGGGGCACACCTGTGGACAGCAGGCGCATCAGCAGCAGCAGGCCTGTTAATGCCACTGGGCTGCACAAGCAGGACTGGTAGGACAGGAGCTGGTCTTAACCGTTCTGCGTTACCAACTGTGGTGGTGGCCTGCATTGACACCCTATCCCTGCCTACCTCTGGCCTAAAGCCGCAATGGGTTCAACACATGGAGGTGTGCTCTTTCGTAGCATAATAGAAGACTGCGCACCTCCTTGTTGGCTCCAGCCCCTTTTATAACCTGGGTCCGCCCCAAACCAGGGTGAACCACAATGCACCTTCTGGAGACAAAAGTAGAGTGACACGTCATGAGTGGCATAACTAGCGTCCTATTTGGAACCGCAACTTCAATGATGACCTCATGGCTGCCATGACCCAAACACCTCACCAGTCATCGTCTGACCATCAATAATGCGGTGACAAGTCATAGGGGTGGGCCTCTGCAAGCCATTTGGGAGGACACCTGATGCCCTGTGGTCTATATGGGACACCCACATCAGGGGCAGGGCCAAAGAGTTCATTACCGGACCTAGTCTCTGATGCAGGAAGTGCCTGAGCATGCTCAGTAGCATGAAATACAGTCTCTGAAAAAAGACTATCAGCTTTAGCATGGTGTCTAGGCACAAAACAGGACTTAGACCCGGCACGGAATGCAAGCACCTGTGCAAAGAGGCTTTTCACACTTAGTGTGGGAGCATGCGCTGTATCCCGAAATGAAGACTTAGCGTCAGGAATAACACAGTCAGGCTGAGCATACTCACTAGGCGAAACACTGTAATTAGGCTGCAGCTGGGGTAAATCGGCACACGCATGCGCACTAGCTGCCTCTCCACACTTAGACGTGGAGGGGAAATTGCTCTTGGAGATGCTGTCTATGAACAGAAGGAAAAGCTAAAGGAAGCCTGACTTTCTATCCCTCCGAATTATGAAATGCAGCAATGAATTCCATGAGTTTGCTATAACATTAGCGTAGCAAAATGTGCATGAGGGTGTCATGTAGAGGTGCTATAAATAGCTTGGCACCAGTGGGGCACTAATGGAATACAACAGCCAGTTCTATGATGCCACTAAATGGCAGTATTTTTTGCTATCATTATAGCTTATTAAAAACAGAGCAGGAGGGTGTCCTGCACAGGTGCTAGAAATAGCTTGGCACCAGTGGGACAATAATGAAATACAACAGCCAGTTCTATGATGCCACTAAATGGCAGTATTTTTTGCTATCATTATAGCTTATTAAAAACAGAGCAGGAGGGTGTCATGTAGAGGTGCTATAAATAGCTTGTCACCAGTGGGGCACTAATGGAATACAACAGCCAGTTCTATGATGCCACTAAATGGCAGTATTTTTTGCTATCATTATAGCTTATTAAAAACAGAGCAGGAGGGTGTCATGTAGAGGTGCTATAAATAGCTTGTCACCAGTGGGGCACTAATGGAATACAACAGCCAGTTCTATGATGCCACTAAATGGCAGTATTTTTTGCTATCATTATAGCTTATCAAAAACAGAGCAGGAGGGTGTCATGCAGAGGTGCTGCACATAGATTTGCAGTAGTGTGAATAGACAAAAGTACAATAGCCACTTTTAGGATGCCACTAGGTACACTGAGTGTTTGCTAGTATAATGGCTTAGTTTAAAAAAGTTGGAGTGTGCAATGCAGGCAGACGTGCTGCAAATATCTTTACAATTGTGTGAATAGACAAAAGTACAATAGCCACGTTTAGGATGCCACTAGGTACACTGAGTGTTTGCTAGTATAATGGCTTAGTTTAAAAAAGTTGGAGTGTGCAATGCAGGCAGACGTGCTGCAAATATCTTTACAATAGTGTGAATAGACAAAAGTACAATAGCCACGTTTAGGATGCCACTAGGTACACTGAGTGTTTGCTAGTATAATGGCTTAGTTTAAAAAAGTTGGAGTGTGCAATGCAGGCAGACGTGCTGCAAATATCTTTACAATAGTGTGAATAGACAAAAGTACAATAGCCACGTTTAGGATGCCACTAGGTACACTGAGTGTTTGCTAGTATAATGGCTTAGTTAAAAAGAGTTGGAGTGTGCAATGCAGGCAGACGTGCTCTGCAAATGTCTTTGCACTAGTGGGACTATAGCAAAGTCCAATAGCCACGTTTAGGATGCCACTAGGTACACTGACTGTTTGCTAGTATAATGGCTTAGTTATAATGAGTTGGAGTGTGCAATGCAGGTAGAGGTGCTGCAAATGTCTTTGCACTAGTGGGACTATAGCAAAGTCCAATAGCCACGTTTAGGATGCCACTAGGTACACTGAGTGTTTGCTAGTATAAGGGCTTAGTTAAAAAAAGTTGGAGTGTGCAATGCAGGCAGACGTGCTGCAAATATCTTTACAATTGTGTGAATAGACAAAAGTACAATAGCCACGTTTAGGATGCCACTAGGTACACTGAGTGTTTGCTAGTATAATGGCTTAGTTTAAAAAAGTTGGAGTGTGCAATGCAGGCAGACGTGCTGCAAATATCTTTACAATAGTGTGAATAGACAAAAGTACAATAGCCACTTTTAGGATGCCACTAGGTACACTGACTGTTTGCTAGTATAATGGCTTAGTTATAATGAGTTGGAGTGTGCAATGCAGGCAGACATGCTGCAAATATCTTTACAGTAGTGTGAATAGACAAAAGTACAATAGCCACGTTTGGGATGCCACTAGGTACACTGACTGTTTGCTAGTATAATGGCTTAGTTAAAAAGAGTTGGAGTGTGCAATGCAGGCAGACGTGCTCTGCAAATGTTTTTGCACTAGTGGGACTATAGCAAAGTCCAATAGCCACGTTTAGGATGCCACTAGGTACACTGACTGTTTGCTAGTATAATGGCTTAGTTAAAAAAAGTTGGAGTGTGCAATGCAGGCAGACGTGCTGCAAATATCTTTACAATAGTGTGAATAGACAAAAGTACAATAGCCACTTTTAGGATGCCACTAGGTACACTGACTGTTTGCTAGTATAATGGCTTAGTTATAATGAGTTGGAGTGTGCAATGCAGGCAGACATGCTGCATATATCTTTACAGTAGTGTTAATAGACAAAAGTACAATAGCCACGTTTAGGATGCCACTAGGTACACTGAGTGTTTGCTAGTATAATGGCTTAGTTTAAAAAAGTTGGAGTGTGCAATGCAGGCAGACGTGCTGCAAATATCTTTACAATTGTGTGAATAGACAAAAGTACAATAGCCACGTTTAGGATGCCACTAGGTACACTGAGTGTTTGCTAGTATAATGGCTTAGTTTAAAAAAGTTGGAGTGTGCAATGCAGGCAGACGTGCTGCAAATATCTTTACAATTGTGTGAATAGACAAAAGTACAATAGCCACGTTTAGGATGCCACTAGGTACACTGAGTGTTTGCTAGTATAATGGCTTAGTTTAAAAAAGTTGGAGTGTGCAATGCAGGCAGACGTGCTGCAAATATCTTTACAATTGTGTGAATAGACAAAAGTACAATAGCCACGTTTAAGATGCCACTAGGTACACTGAGTGTTTGCTAGTGTAATGGCTTAGTTTAAAAAAGTTGGAGTGTGCAATGCAGGCAGACGTGCTCTGCAAATGTCTTTGCACTAGTGGGACTATAGCAAAGTCCAATAGCCACGTTTAGGATGCCACTAGGTACACTGACTGTTTGCTAGTATAATGGTTTAGTTAAAAAGAGTTGGAGTGTGCAATGCAGGCAGACGTGCTCTGCAAATGTCTTTGCACTAGTGGGACTATAGCAAAGTCCAATAGCCACGTTTAGGATGCCACTAGGTACACTGACTGTTTGCTAGTATAATGGCTTAGTTAAAAAGAGTTGGAGTGTGCAATGCAGGCAGACGTGCTGCAAATATCTTTACAATAGTGTGAATAGACAAAGGTCCAATAGCCACGTTTAGGATGCCACTAGGTACACTGACTGTTTGCTAGTATAATGGCTTAGTTAAAAAGAGTTGGAGTGTGCAATGCAGGCAGACGTGCTCTGCAAATGTCTTTGCACTAGTGGGACTATAGCAAAGTCCAATAGCCACGTTTAGGATGCCACTAGGTACACTGACTGTTTGCTAGTATAATGGCTTAGTTAAAAAGAGTTGGAGTGTGCAATGCAGGCAGACGTGCTGCAAATATCTTTCCACTAGTGTGACTACACAAAAGTACAATAGCCACGTGTAGGATGCCACTAGGTACACTGACTGTTTGCTAGTATAATGGCTTAGTTATAATGAGTTGGAGTGTGCAATGCAGGCAGACGTGCTCTGCAAATGTCTTTGCACTAGTGGGACTATAGCAAAGTCCAATAGCCACGTTTAGGATGCCACTAGGTACACTGAGTGTTTGCTAGTATAATGGCTTAGATATAATGAGTTGGAGTGTGCAGAGGACAGGAGGGTACAGTGCCAGGATTGTGGGTATGGGTAGAGGAATGGAAGCCTGCCTTTCTATTCCCTCCTAATGGTGAAATGCAGCGACGAAATCCCTGACCTTGGCTACACAGACGCTGTCTCTGTTTTCAGGACCTGTCACCTATTGCTCTCTGACCCTGCCGGTTTGAGCCCTTAAAAGGACTGCTAGAAAGTGCTCTCCCTAAGCTGTCTAACGCTGTGTATGGAGCGCATACAGCTGTATCGGCGATAGGACTCAGGAGGACGGAGCTGCGACAGTGATGTCTGACACCAAAGACGCAGAAGAGATAATGGCGTCCTGGAGGAAAATGTCCGGTTTTATAATGCAGGGACATGTGACATGGACATCCTATCACACATGCCGTTGCTTCTCTGGCTAAAAGTCCACTTAGCTGTGTGTGTGTCTGGGATTGGCTGACATGCTGGCCCGCCCCACTACACGCGCGCTTAGGGAAGGAAGACAAGGAAAAAAAAATGGCGATCATGGCCATTATAGAAACAGCAGTGATCTGAAGGCGCTGTTCACGCACACTATACACTGAAATGTCATAATAGTGTGATTCACAGAGTGACTTACACTATTACAGCAGAAACCAAGCTAGGATTTAGCTGGTTTTTTGCTGCTAGAACCGTTCTCGAACGTTTCTAGAACTATCGAGCTTTTGCAAAAAGCTCGAGTTCTAGTTCGATCTAGAACAGGCCCCAAAATCACTCGAGCCTAGAACTGGAGAACCTCGAACCACGAACCGCGCTCAACTCTAGTCCTTAGTACCACCTGTGTGCGGCAGCAGACTAGACTTATCAGATACTACTTGATCCATGCCTGGAAGATCCTCCAAAACACTCCTATATGGATAGGTGAGAGGGGTTCCTAGGAGAATCTCTTTCTCCTGGTGTTTCTCAAGGAGTATGGAGAAGAGCAGCAAAGACTTGTACCTTCTAAATCTATAAAGAGTACTAATTTTAACTTCTCATGTTGTGGTACCTAAATTCTCTATTACATAAATGTAATACTAACATTCCTAATTAATGATGGAGGTATGGTTGTAATGATGGGGACTTTCCACACTTATTTCGGGTGTGTGGTATATCAAAATATTCATATTGCACACTGTCCCCTAATGACTTAATATAAAGAAATACCTTAAAGGGAAGCCACACCATACCACTCAAGGTATGAAGGACACGTGTTTCGCGTGCAACATGTGACAGCTTGCAGGACCTTAGAAAGGCGGTCACGTGACCACATTGGATGTCAATTCCAGGACCTGTCACTGTTGTTCAGCCAATCTTGAGCCAGCAATTCGGCACATGCACGCTGTGTGATGCGTATCCACACTCCTGCACCCCAGCCATCCTGGAGGAGGGGCGAAAAACTATGCTGCGCCCTGAGTAGCTAGGTATGCAAGGCACTCACCCCACCACCATGAGGATGCCGTAGAGGACAGACAGACAAGCTGTCAGGCAGGGTGCAAGTGCACTACAGGCCAGGAGGCTGGACAGCCATCAAATGATACAAATTGTTATCCAAATATGAATCCAGGACTGCTGCATTGCCCCCTCATAGATGATTATAATAGGGGTAACCCATACAACACTATTATAATAATATACATGGCGGGGGAAATAACATAATATCAATATATTGTCCCAGCATCATACATAATTCAAATAAAGTATGAACCCCATAAAACAGCAATCAAAAAGATTTATAATAAGTCCACTTAAAGTGACAGTGAGTTATGATCATAAATTTGAGGTCCATGTAGTCCTGGAGCCATCACTAGTACAGAAATCGGAACCCCGAGAGATATTGGCACAGGACAGACAACAACCACACGGCAAACAGCCCTTAAGCGGGCCCCTGGATCCAACCATATTTTTAGACTTCGGGGGATGTAATGGCTCCTCACTAAAATATCCTTCAGGTTTCTGCACCTCCTTGCTGTCATCAATGGAGTTTTGGACAGAAAAGGTTGGATAGATGGATCTGATTGAAGCACCGCCCAGTGTCTGGTCAGGATTTCCCTCATCTCTCCCCATTTTACCGAAATGACGTTATCAGCAATATTTTTTAGAGCAGCATATTAATACTGCAGAAAATTATAATCGTTAAAATTTAACTTTTACTCAAAATTCTCTAAAATGTGGTCAGAATCACAATTACAAGACAGACAAACAACCAACATATAATAAAAGAAATGGCCCCTCCTTTTAGGTCAGAGGATACGTGTAATGGCCAAGGATACACCGCAAAATAGAAATCGGATTTGTCTCACCAGTTATTCTTTCAAATGAAGTTAATAGGGTCCATTCATTTATATTAAGATGGAACCCACAAGGATCTGAAGTGTCTCCCCTTCACTTCACTTCAGATCCTTGTGGGTTCCATCTTAATATAAATGAATGGACCCTATTAACTTCATTTGAAAGAATAACTGGTGAGACAAATTAATTTACAGTGGCTAAGTGGTTTTCCAAGCTAGACCTTAGAAGGGCGTACAATTTCCTATGCATCAGGGTGGTGAGTGGAAGACGGCGTTTCTTCTGAGGGTTTATTAAAAAATCTGGTCACGCCTTTTGGGCTAACCAATGCGCCAGCAGTTTTTCAAAACATTATGAATTGGTAATTATGAATATGCATTAGGTAATTTTATTGTGGTTTACCTTGCTAACAGTCTCATTTTTTGACCTGAGTTAGATTCTCATCAGGAACATGTCCGGGTAGTAGTCCAAAGATTTAGAGAGAATTCTTTGTTTCCTCAAGTTGAGAAATGTATTTTTTATGTTCAAGAAATTGCATGCTTAGGGTTCATGTTATTGGGCGATGGGGTTAAGTTGAATTCTTTGAAGGTGCAGGCCATAATACATTGGGTTCAACCGGTTGATGTGAAAGAATTGTAATGTCTTCTAAGATTCACCAACTATTATAGGAAATTTATTAGAGGTTTTTCTCAGATTGTTAAACCTCTTAATAACCTCATACATAAGGGGTTAATTTTCAAGGTTTGGGCACCAGATACCACTACATGCGCTAAAATCTGTCATAATCGTCCGGGTGGGTAATTGGCTCCATTGCCATTTCTAGAAAGACCATGGACTAATCTGCCCATGGATTTCATCACTGATTTGCCTTCGTCTGGCTGGTAAACGGTTATTTGGGTGGTGGTTCACAGATTCAGCAAACAGGCTCATTTTATTCATTTGGCAGGGTTACCTAATGCAGAGACACTCTTCAGGTAGTTTATTTGCTACGTTGTGAGATTGCATGGAATTTCTCTTAACATTGTATCTGATATGGGAGTGCAATTTGTAGCCAAATTCTGGAGACCCTTTTGTAGGAAACTGATAACTGAATTGTCTTTTTCCTCTGCGTACCACCCTGAAGGCAACATTCGACAGAAAGGGCAAATCAATCTTTCAAGCAAATTTTGAGATGTTTTGTTGCAGCTAAGCATGAGGGCTGGTTTTCATTTTTACCTCTTGCTGAACCTCCTCTTTTTTTATAATTATGGTTTTCATCCCAATTTTGGTGATTTTTTTTTTTAACATTAGTTCTGATGTCTGGGGATAAAGGTTGCCATACAGAAACTGGGGGATGTCTGGAGCGAGGTTCAAATGAATATTGGGGAACTCAAATTTGCCAAAAAACGGAAGGCTGATAGAAAACGTTCAACTGGTCCTACCTTTAAAGTAGGCTTTAAGGTTGTCATCCAAGAATAGTGATAGTCGAACCCAAACTGTAAAGTTCGGGATCCATACCGGATCCCTATTGTCTGTGCCAGACCCCAAACAAGGACTTCCCAGGGAAATCCATGTAACTGTTTGGGTTTGGCCACCTGGATATTGATACAATTTTTTTTTTTTTAAGGAAAAAGCATGAAACTAAGAAATAAAGCAGGACCGTTGTAGTTAACGACCTTCCCCACGGCTGTCACACTACTTTCGGGTCTGCTCATTACCTCTTGTATATCACTGCTTCCCCCGCCCACTGTCAGTCCCAGCATCTGTGATTGGTTCCAGTCAGACTGTGATCCCACCCTGTGTGACAGCATCTGTGATTGGTTGGAATCACACACACTGTTGGCATCTCTATAGTAGCGTAAAAATAAATATATTAAAAATTTGGCTTAGGGTCCCCCCATATTGTGATACCCAGCTCAGCTAAAACAGATGGCTAAAAGGCTGTAGTCCCCAGCCTTGTGCATATCTTGGCTGTGCATGTAAATAAAAGGGTCCCTCTATGGCTTTTTTAAAAATTATTTAAATAAATTATGTAAAAAACTGTCATGTGTTCCCCCCAATTTTGATACTTAGCCATGATAAACCTGATCACTGGGGGCTGTTATTCTTAACCTGGGGAGGCCCATAGATATTGGGCCCTCCAGGACATGCAAATTTAGTGCTGAAATCTGGTGCAGACATTTCAGCACCAAATTTGCAACTCCTTGCAGAAAACTGCACCGAAATGGAGTCAAAACCGCTTTTTGTTTGGTTTTCTGCCAGGAGATAAAGATTTGGTGCTGGAATTTATACACAAAATTCCTGCACCAAATCTGCATCTCCTGACAAAACTAGCATTAATAATGTATCAAAACCACATTGTGTTTTGATGTGTTTTTTTGTCAGAAGATGCAAATTTGATGCAGGAATTTGGTGTATAACTTTCAGCACCAGATCTGTATCTCTTGGCGAGAAAAAAAAATGTTTTCTGACAGATGCAGGTCTGATTGAACATCAGTTCACCTGAGGTAAGTTTACCTGTGGTCACTGGTGGGTTACCTTGGAAACCTCCAGCTGTGACCACAGGTAAACTCAGTGACATCACTGCTCACAGCTGCATTTCACTCAGTGTCTGCCTGAAGCCACAACAGGCGGTCATGTTCTCTAAAGTGCCCGCGCACCTGCGACTTCAGGATGTAGCAAAGTGGAGATCATCGTGGGATCTCGTGTGGATTATGGCGGACCTGGGTGTTTGGTGGGTAAATAAATTGGAGAAAAGCGATTTTTTTTTTGTATTTTATCCCAAATAAAGTATTTTATTGGTGTTTGTGTTTATTTCTTTTCACTTACAGGATTAGTAATTGGGGTCAAGTTACCTGCGGTCATAGGTGGAGGACTGTGGGAACCTTTAGCTGTGGTCGCAACTAACCTGAATGACGTCATCATTCATTGCTACTCAGTCTCTGCCTGAAGTCCACAGCGGGAGGTCTTTGTTACACGATTGCGCACTGTGACTTCAGAGGTAGCAGAGCTGGAATTGTCATGGGACCTCATGTGGATTACATCCAACCTGCAAGGGTCTTTTGGGGGTTAGTAAAGTGGTGGAAGAGGGGGATTTTTTGTATTTTATTTCAAATAAAGGATTTTTCAATGTTTGTATTTATTTAATTTCACTTACAGATTAGTAGTGGGAGGGGTCTCATAGACGCTACCCTTTACTAATCTAGGGCTTCGTGGCAGCTGTGAGCTGTCATTAATCGCTTATAATACCTTGATTGCCACCACAATAGGGCAATGCGCTGTCACAGTCGTTTCTGTCAGCCGATTAGAAGGAGGATTCTCAGCATATTATCGAGCTTTCCAGGATGGTGATAGTGGCTCCAATTTACTTGTCCCAAGTTCTCCCGGTAACACATTAGTTCCTGATGCAGAAAGCAAGCAATTTCTTCAGTGGGGTCATTCCAAGCTGGCCTTCCACAACCAATCTCTGACAGCGGGATTTAACATTCTCCGGCATTTTGCCTGGACAATCACATCTTGACTTTTGAATGGATGATCATGGACATCATTTTGTATTCTTCCAACTATCATTGTACTCACATGATATAGTTTGGCAATTTTGTTAGCCAAGAGACCGCTATCAATGAGCGGATGATGCTGTTTCTTTTTTCTTGGAAAATTTTCATTGTTGCTTCTTGATATGAACCCGTGACCTTTCATTTGGGAATCAGCATTATAACACATTAGGTAATGTGAGAAGAGGTTGTAATTTGTAGCATACAGGAACAAAAATATTTTTCAAATGTCAATAGCAAAACAGTAACAATACAGAGACATGAAAAGATTCTGCATAACTAATCATATGCAAAATAGTTGCAAGTCAAATTTATGTGGTATGTATGTATATATGAGACAGCCAAGATGATTGTCTATAAAACCAAGGTATTCTCACGCTCAGATCTCTCTAGGGGATGGTTAGATATGGAGCCTGAAAGTCAAAAGATCAAAACATTGTTACACTTCATCTTCTCACTGTATATAATATAGGAGACCTCAGACTGCTGCCTGCATGTAGACTGGAGATCAAAATTAGAGAATAATGTATGATCACTTGCTTTTTTCCGAAATAATGTAATCTTCATTGATCAAAATTTGAAGGTTTCTTTTATTGTAAGGAGTATACCATGCCACTAGAACATTGTTTTACAAAATATCCAAAGCATATCACAATAAACCCTTTATTTTGACAACACATGATGATCATAATCAGAGAACAGCAATGACTGTAGAACAGAGAAAGATTATAACATATTATGGATTTTCTGAAGGTAACAACAGTCACCAATCACTAGGAAGTGTACAGGCCTTTGCTTTGAATGACTTCAGCACACCTGTGGCCACAGGACATCAGTAGTCTCTCACACTGCTCTGGTGTGATTTTGGTCCACTCTTCTTCCAGTCTCTTCCACCATCCTTTGACTGTTCTGGGTTTCTAGGCCATAACTTTGTCACCAAGAATTTTCCAGAGGTTTTCTACTGGAATTAGATCAAGACTCTCGGCTGGCCATTTCATTGTTTCAATGTTTTCTGTTTCAAGGAACTACTTCACTGCTCTTTTGCTGTGTGACAGGGGGCATTGTCCTGCATGAAAATTGCTGGCTGATTGAGGAATGAACGCAAGTAAGGAACCACATGTTGTCGAAGAAGGTTCTGATACACACTTGCATTCACTCTACCATGTAGCTGTATGAAAGATCCAACTCCTGTTGCAGAAAACATTCCCCAAACCATGACATGTCCTCTACCACCTTTCACTGACTTCTTACAACATGCTTCTCACTAAAGGTGAATCTAGCCTTTTGATTCTTTCTGATAATGAGAGGTTTGATCACTGCAGAGTGGGCTTTCAATACAAATGCTCCTAAACATTGTGACACTGAATGACAGGACAGATCCTTACCCTGTTCAGTACTGAATTGGTAAGCAATTCCAGCTGCAGTGTTGAAAATATTACTCAGGGAGATTCTCTGCATTATCCTGTCCACTCTTGTATTTGTCTTTTGAGGGTGACCAGCCTTCTTGGGGGACTTGAAAGAGTTTGTTATTTTGTAAAGATGCAATATTCTCAAAATCACAGACTTGGAACAACCAACTTCTCTTGCTATGGCTGATAGGGTCACCCATTTGGCCCTCATCTGGACAACCTGCTGTCGGAGTGTTTCAATCACTTTGTAACAGCACACCATTTTTGCAAAGTCAGTGCAAACTGGAAAATTAGCCTGCCAGTTAAATAGGGTTAGTCAGATAATTAAGGAAATTAGCACCATGTGCCAGATTTAACACCAATAACTTGCAGGTATCTGAAAGTGTTCTCTAATTTTGATCCGTGTTCTTTTATATTTATCTAATTTATTTTTTATTATGTGCTTTAGAATAAATTCAATGTATGGAATAAGCTTAAAATACTGCTAGTTTACTCATGTTAGGATATAATCACATAGGACGACACAATGACCTTAACATTTAGGAAATTGGGTGTCGTTCTTTAATTTTGATCGCCAGTGTATATATAATATGGGGGATCTAGGTTGCTGTTTGCATATATATGATATAGAGGATAAAGACTCCTGATTGCATATTTATAATATAGGGGACCCAGGCTGCTGGCTGCATATATGTAATATAGGTAACCCAATGTTATGCTCACGGGGCTAGTGGGTTCACTGGACGGAAGGTACTGAACACTTGACTAGAGGAGTGAACAGGAAAGGCCACCTAGCCTTCACTACTGCCACCGGAGGTGGCAATAGGTACATATGCAGGTAAGAAACTGGCAGAGGGCAGCCCCAGGTGTTCATCGGTACCCCCGCAGCTGGTACCACAGATACAAAACAGTCTCTAGTTGTAGCAACATGAGCAGCAGTTAGTGTCGCGAATTCAACCAGTAGAGATGGATGGATGGATGAGGTAGGGTAGCAGCAGCCGATGAGGATACTTGCTGCAGCGGGTATCGTGGTAGGCAGCTGTCATGGATACCTGCAACAGCAGATATCGTGGTAGCCTTCCCGCTTGGATGGTTGTAGCAGCAGCAGCAGTGGACTGGTAATGCACTGAAACACAGATACGAATCAGCAACAGAATACAGCACAATGACATCAGCAGCAGCAGCACAATAGGACCTGAAAACTAGCAACGTTAGGAACTCATTGCCCAGGAACTTCCCTTAAGGGCAAGGTGCCTTAGATACCTGCAGCCTATCAGCAAGCTGAGAGGTCACTTCCGGGTCAGGGCAAACTGGCTCTTTAAGAAAAGGACCCCCCCCCAAAAAAAGGAAACATTCAACTCACCGGCTTGCTGTAGTCCCACTCCATTAAAAGTATACGGTGCATGGAGAGGCCGAGGCAACCAGTATCATCAAATCCAATAGAAAGTAGTAGTCCAGCGCAATCATTCGAGTCGTGATAGGTAAGATTTAACTATTATTCACCAATAGTAAAACCTCAGTGACATATAGCAGAAAAATATAATGAATAGCTCAAAACTGTTCTGATTAAAAATCATGGTTATTCCACAAAATATTGATTTCTGAACTCTTCCCGAGTTAAAACATTATTAGTACTGTTGTTTCTGAATGAATATGAACTTGTTTTCTTTGCCTTATTTGAGTTCTGAAAGCAATGCATTTTTTTTGTTATTCTGACCATTTCTCATTTTCAGAAAATAATACAAAATGTATTGCTTGGAAATTCGGAGACATGTTGTCAGTAGTTTATAGAATATGTAACATTGCGGGGTTCGCACAGGGCGACAAAGAGGCCGTGACCCAGTACAGTCCAATTCACATGGCTTTAATTCAGCACTTGAAGATAACAGGTAACCATAGATGTCCTTCGGGTCGCAGCCAGGGTTCCACACAGTACGAGTATAAGCAGACAGAAGGTATCGGTTACCATAGCAGAGGGCCTCGCCGGGTCGCTCCACGATGCGACAGCAGAATCCACAGACCTGTGATCTAGCTCCACACAGGGCTGGCGTACACAAAGCTCCCTGCTCTGCAAATAACAAAACAAACTCTGCCCCTCCCAAACCTTTGCAGGAACTTTTAAATGAAATCAGTGGTCGTGAGCCGTATCCAAAACCCGGGCCAAAGGGAGTGGACTGACCACTGTCCAGTACTCTAATATGTTTCTGTCTGCATTCTGGGGGATACATACCGTCCTTCACATATGGGTCCCTTCACCACTTCAGAAATAAAAGAACATTTTACTCAAAAATACATATAAAGAGAAAAATCTGAAAAACTGACAATTTTGCAGTGGTCTGTTAATTTTTGCCAGAGCGATATATATATATATATATATATATATACATACCTATATATATATGTATATATATATATATATATATATATATATATATAAAATGTGTGTGTGTGTGTATATATAAATATATATATATATATATATATATATACATATATATATATATATATATATATATATATATATATATATATATATATATATATATATATATATAAACCCAGCTGTGGAGTGCAGCAAAATCCACCAAGATGGAAATTCCTAAAGTGCAGAGCGCAGCAGATGTATAATTAAATACAAGGTAAAGCGCAGGGCAGTCAGCTGTGAAAACCGCCCAATGTGTGTCGCCGCAGCTTGCGGCTTCGTCAGGGGCGCATGCATTAAGATGGTGGCCTCTGCTGAAACTTAGGCCAGGCAGAGGATAAAGTAACTCCATATGCCTCATTAAATGTAATGGCCTCATTGGAGGTTTCATCTGAATCACATTTTTCAAGGCTTCAGACAGAGGCCCAGACAGAGCCACTGACTTGGCAAAAATACAATGTGAACATACTTTTGCTCATACGTGAAATTAAAAATAGCTGTAAATATAATCTACATCTTGATTTGTGAGAAAAATGTGGTAGTCTGTATTTTATATCATGAAGATGACTAAAAAAGGATGGAATTTAGATCTAAAAATAAGTTATTTTAAGGCATTAACATCAAGTCATTCAGTCACATTTCCACATAAAATAGAATGAGGCATACAAAGCTACATCCCTTTAGATCACACCAGCTAACCACAAGAATGCTGCCCAAGGTACCAAAACCTTTTGGTCTTTAAACTGAATTGCAAGCCTGTCATTAAACTATGTATGCACAAAAGACCTTCTAAAATGATCAATGATCACACTTAATTAGAGCGAGACACTAGATCAACTGTGCTAGGCTGGAAAAACAATTTATTATCTGCCCACAGGACAATCCATGATTGCTTTTACGAGCTCGATCTGGTATTTAAAAACAAGGCATTTATACTTTTTGATATAATTTAATGGCAGTGAGTTATGTAGTAAGTGTCTCTCCAGGATAACAAATTTTTTTTATTTTATAATATGTGCATAAGAAAGTTTACAAACTTAGACTATTAAGATAATATTTTTATCAACAAGCGTTATTTTAAGTCATTTATGTTTTTGGCTCATGGAGAATTGTTTACTATAAGCAAGTTTTTTGGTACTTTAAAAGGGAACCTGTCAACAGGATTTTGCCCCGAAACTGTTTAATATAGCGTGCCAGAGGCTTCAGACTTACACCTTCACTTCCATATCAATTCAAAGGCTGATTTTTCAGCTGACCATGTAAAGATTTTGCTAAAGTAGTATTTTAAAGAACTACAGTTGAAACCAGAAGTTTACATACACTATATAAAATACATATATGCATGTTTTTCTTACTATCTGACATGAAATCAGACTGAACTTTTTCCATTTTAGGTCAATTAGGATTATCATCTTTATTTACATTTGTCAAATGCCAGAATACTGAGAGCGTGATAATGTTTTAAGGCATTTTTATTACTTTCTGCAAAGTCAAAAGTTTACATACACTTAAGGGGGCTTTACATGCTACGATATCGTTAATGTTTGGTCGTCGGGGTCAAGTTGTTAGTGATGCACATCCGGCGTCATTAACAATATCGCAGCGTGTGACACTGACCAGCGACCTTAAGCGACCTCAAAAATGGTGAAAATCGTTCACCATGGAGAGGTCGTCTCAAACTCAAAAATCGGTAAGGGTTGTTTATCCAGGTGGTTCATCGCTCATGCGGCAGCACACATCGCTATGTGTGACACCGCAGGAGCGAGAAACGTCTCCTTACCTGCCGCCGGCCACAATGCGGAAGGAAGGAGGTGGGCGGGATGTTACGTCCTGTTCATCTCCGCCCCTCCGCTTTGATTGGCCGGCCGCTTAGTGACGTTGTGGTGACGTCGCTGTGATGCCGAACGTCCCTCCCCCTTGAAGGAGGGATTGTTCGGCAGTCACAGCGACGACGCCGACCAGGTAAGTATGTGTGACGCTGCCGTAGTGATAATGTTCGCTACGGCAGCGATCACAAACAATCGCATGCGCGACGGGGGTGGGTACTTACATGCTCGCTATCGCTACAAATTGCAAGCGATATCGCGACCGTGTAAAGCCCCCTTTAGAGTACTATGTCTTTAAACAATATGGGACAGCCCATATGATGATGTCATTTCTTTGGAAGCTTCTGATAGGTTTATTGGCAACATATGAGTTAATTATTGACACACCTGTGGATGTATTTTATTGCACACCTGAAACACACTGCTTCTTTGTGTACCATCAATTGGAAAGCCATATGAAATCAGCCAAGATCTCAGGAAGCAACTTGTAGGTTTGCACAAGTCTGGATCATACTTGGGTGCAATTTACAGATACCTGAAGGTACCTCATTCATGTGTACAAACAATTATACACAAGTGTAAACAATTTGGGAATGTCCAGCCATCATACAGCTCAGTAAGGAGACGGGTTCTGTGTATCAAAGATGAACATGCTTTGGTCAGACATGTGTATATCAACTCAAGAACAAAAGCAAAACACCTTGTGAAGATGCTGGCAGAAGCTGGTAAGATTGTGTCATTATCTACAGTGAAACGAGTACTGTATCAACATGGGGTGAAAGGCCACACTGCCAGGAAAAAGCCATTACTCCAAAAGAAACATAGAAAAGCCAGATGTTTGCAAATGCATGTAGGAACACAGAAATTAATTTTTGGAGACATGTCCTGTGGTCTGACATAAAAAAAATAAATCAAACTTTTTGGCCATAATGACCTTAATTACGCTTGGAGGAAAAAGGGAGAAGCTTTGAAGCCTAAGAACTCCAACCCAACTGTGAAACATGGGTGGCAGCATCATGTTGTGGGGTTGTTTTGCTGCAGGAGGTACTAGTGCGCTTCACAAAATAGATGGCATTGTGAGGAAAGAAGATTATGTGACAATACTGAAGCAGCATCTCAAGACATCAGTCAGGAACTTAAATCTTGGGCGCAAATGGGTCTTCCAAATAGACAATGACCCGAAACATACTGCCAAACCGGTTACAAAGTGGCTTAAGGATAACAAAGTCAATGTTTTGGAGTGGCCATCACAAAATCCTGATCTCAACCCTATTGAAAATTTATGGGTACATCTGAAAAGACAGGTGCGAGCAAGGCGACCTACAAACATCAGTTACACCAGTTCTGTCAGGAGAAATGGACCCAAATTTCTACCAACTATTGTGAAAAGCTTGTGGAAGGATATCCAAAATGTTTGACCCAAGTCATACAGTTCTAGGGCAAAGGTACCAAATATTAATAACGTGTGTAAACTATTGACTTTGCAGAAAGTAATACAAGTGCTTTAAAACATTCTCTCTCATTATTGTGGCATTCGGCAAAAAGAAATAATTTTGGTAATCCCAATTGACCTAAAACAGGAAAGATTTATTCTGATTTCATGTCAGATAGTGAGATAACCAAGCATATGTGTCTGATCGTGTATGTAAACTTCTAGTTTCAACTGTACATACACATATAAGTAGTTTGGGGGACGAAATCCAGCTGAAAAATGTGGGCTCAAGGTGCTCACAAAACATCTAAATTCCTTGAGGGATCTAGTTTCCAAAATAGGATTACTTGTGTGGGAGCTGCATTGTCTAGGCATCTCAGGGGCTTTGCCAATGTGATATGGCACCCAAAAACCATTCCAACTAAATATGAAACCAAATATGGCGCTCCTTCCCTTCTTCACTTTGCACTGTACCTCAAAAGTAGCTTTCGACCACATTTGAGGTTTTGGCCTACTTGGCAGAAATTGCACAACAAATTGTATGGTCCCAGCTGCACCTGTGTCCGATGTCCTGTTATGTTTGTAATTTTCTAAATGATGGTGTTTTTTTTTTTTTTTTAAATACCAATCCTGTTTCCTGTCAAAATATTCATCCGATCTGGTAATTCTTCTGAAAGGAGATGTGTTTTATTTGATAGGCTGTTTTAGTCCATATCAGAGAGATAATGACATAAGACTGAAAACATGTTCTTTAGGACACTAGTTTGTCTGTGATCTGGATTACATATAATTGTTTTTTATTCATACCTTTTGAGGATTTAATTTTTGCAAATCTTAATTATTTTTCAATAAAAGGAATTTTATGACGTTTTTGGATGCTGGAAAACTTATTTGTTCTACATTATAATTTATGGAGCACTATGGGGTGCATTATACCATATGGAGGACTATAGGGTGTACATTATAATATATGGAGGACTATGGAGTGTGCATTATAATATATGGAGGTCTATGGGGTGTGCATAATATGATATGGAGGACTATGTAGGGCGCATTTTACTATGTGCAGAACTATGGTGGGTACATTATACTATACGAAAGGCAATGTGGGGCCCATTAAATTATATTCAAGGCTATGTAGGACCAGTGTAATATTTGGAGGGCTATGTGGGGGAAGTTGTAACATTTGAAGGCTTTGTGGAGGCAACTATATTATTTGGAGGGCTTTGTGGAGACCATTATATCGTTTGGAGGGCTATGTGGAGGCCATTATAAAATTTGAGGGCTATATTTGGATGGCTATGAGGGCTATTTGAGGGTCATTATATTGTATACAAGCAGTTATAGAGTATTAAGATTTATGCAGGGTCCTTGATTAGAGATGAGTGAACCGGTTGCGGTTCGGCTTGAGCTTGGTTCGTCGAACGGAGGTCTAGTTCGAGTTCGGTTCGGCGAACTACTCAAACCCATAGGAAACAATGGGAGGCAATCACAAACACATAAAAACACCTAGAAAACACCCTCAAAGGTGTCCAAAAGGTGACAAACAACTCACAACACAACACAAACACATGGGAAAGTGACAAGGACATATACTCATGCAAAAACAGAAGAGCTGGACAAGGAAAAAGAGGAGGAGACACAGATATAGGCATGGCATGCCCTTCTAAAAGGATGTAAAACACCGCAAGGTGACTCAAAGCGGAGTCTTCCTTTTTTCCAAAAATTGGGCCACACAGACACCCCTTCAGTGGCAGCACTTGTGCCCCAGTTGTACACTTCACAGGTAGATTTGCATCAAGCACATTCAAAAATACACCATCCTTAACCGTCCCCAGGGTGACACCGGGGTAGGTAGCAAAGTCTTTGCTGATCCCAGATCTGTTCATCTTGGATCATTTTCAGAAACACTGCAAGCAAGGGTTACTCCAAGCGGAGTCTCCCTTTTTTCCAAAAATTGGGCCACAAAGACACCCCTTCAGTGGCAGTACTTGTGCCCCAGTTGTACACTTCACAGGTAGATTTGCATCAAGCACATTCAAAAATACACTATCCTTAACCGTCCCCAGGGTGACACCGGGGTAGGTAGCAAAGTCTTTGCTGATCCCAGATCTGTTCATCTTGGATCATTTTTAGAAACACTGCAAGCAAGGGTTACTCCAAGCGGAGTCTCCCTTTTTTCCAAAAATTGGGCCACAAAGACACCCCTTCAGTGGCAGCACTTGTGCCCCAGTTGTACACTTCACAGGTAGATTTACATCAAGCACATTCAAAAATACACCATCCTTAACCGTCCCCAGGGTGACACCGGGGTAGGTAGCAAAGTCTTTGCTGATCCCAGATCTGTTCATCTTGGATCATTTTTAGAAACACTGCAAGCAAGGGTTACTCCATGCGGAGTCTCCCTTTTTTCCAAAAATTGGGCCACACAGACACCCCTTCAGTGGCAGCAGTTGTGCCCCAGTTGTACACTTCACAGGTAGATTTACATCAAGCACATTCAAAAATACGCCATCCTTAACCATCCCCAGGATGACACCGGGGTAGGTAGGAAAGTCTTTGCTGAACCATGACTTGTTCTTCTTGGCTCCTTTTTAAAAACACAGCAAGGGTTACTCCAAGCGGAGTCTCCCTTTTTTCCAAAAATCGGGCCACACAGACACCCCTTCAGTGGCAGCACTTGTGCCCCAGTTGTACACTTCACAGGTAGATTTGCATCAAGCACATTCAAAATACACAAGCATTTACTCTCCCCAGGATGACACAGGGGTAGTAAATTCCTTGTGGATCCATGACTTGTTCATTTTGATGAACGTTAGTCTGTCCACATTGTCATTGGACAAACGCGTGCGCTTATCTGTCAGCACACACCCAGCAGCACTGAAGACACGTTCAGAGACAACGCTGGCAGCTGGACATGACAAGATCTCCAAGGCGTAAGTGGAGAGCTCTGGCCATTTTTCAAGATTTGAAGCCCAAAATGAGCAAGGCTCCATTTGCAAAGTCATGGCATCGATGTTCATTTGGAGATACTCCGTTATCATCCTCTCCAGCCGTTGACTATGTGTCAGACTTGTTGTCTCTGGTGGCCTTGCAAAGGATAGTCTAAAAAAATTATGAAAAGATTCATTAAAATTGCTGTTACCAGCACCAGATACGGTGCTGCTGGTACGGGTAGACTGTTGAAGATGACGAGACCATCCTTATTTGTCAAGTTACAACTGGGAGATTCACTCCGTGCACCACGGTTGTTTAGTGGAAAAGCCGAGCTAAGATCGAGTAACAGCTTTTGCTGATACTCCTGCATACGTGCGTCCCTTTCTATGGCTGGAATTATGTCACAAAATTTGGACTTGTACCGGGGATCTAATAGTGTGGCAAGCCAGTAGTCATCATCACTTCTAATTTTGACAATACGAGGGTCATGTTGGAGGTAGTGCAGCAAGAAGGCGCTCATGTGTCTTGCGCAGCCATGCGGACCAAGTCCACGCTGTGTTTGTGGCATAGAGGTGCTAACCGTTCTTTCTTCCTCTGACATCTCCCCCCAACCTCTTTCAACTGAAATTTGACCAAGGTCTCCCTCATCCGCTGAGTCTTCCATGTCCATGGACAGTTCGTCCTCCATTTCTTCATGTTCTCCTGCACCTTCCTCAACATTTCGCCTGCTACCATGCGCCCTTGTTGATCCCTGTCCCCCATGGTCCCAGGCCTGCTGCCTTGGTGATGATGAACGTCTGGACCTTGGTGATGTTGTTGTCCCTTGCGCATATGAATCCTCCTGTAGTTCCCCTTCCTGTTGTCCCACCCCCTGACTCCGAATAGTGTTTAGCGTGTGCTCCAGCATGTAAATGACTGGAATTGTCATGCTGATAATGGCATTGTCAGCGCTAAACATATTCGTCGCCATGTCGAAACTGTGCAGAAGGGTGCATAGGTCCTTGATCTGGGACCACTCCATCAGGGTGATCTTCCCCACCTCTGCATCTCGTTGGCCCAGGCTATACGTCATGACGTATTGCACCAGGGCTCGGCCGTGCTGCCACAGTCGCTGTAACATGTAGAGAGTCGAATTCCAGCGTGTCGGCACATCGCATTTCAGGCGATGAACCGGCAGGCCGAAAGACTTCTGGAGCGATGCAAGTCGCTCAGCTGCGGCAGTTGAATGGCGGAAGTGAGCAGTTTTCGTGCCCTGTTCAGAAGGCCATCTAGGCCGGGATAGTGTGTTAAAAATTACTGGACAACAAGGTTCAACACATGAGCCATACAAGGCATGTGTGTCACCTTGCCCAGGCGAAGGACCCTGGTTTGCAGCATTGTCGCAGATGGCCTTACCAGGCTGCAGGTTGAGTGGAGACAACCATTTACCAAACTCAGTCTCCAGAGCTGCCCACAACTCAGCCGCTGTGTGAATCTGATTTCCAAGACATTTCAAGATAAAGACCGCCTGATGTCATTGCGCTCTGCTGCCAGCATAGTAATCAGGGGTGCATGATTTCTTGTGCGCAGTTACAATGCTGGTGGCCTGACCAGGCAGGCTTAGGGCAGAGGTGGAGGACCCAGACGAGGTTGAGGAGGCAGAAGCAGTGGAGGAACTTGGACAGACAGAGGATCGACACACAAGTCGTGGGGACGGCAAGACTTGTGCAGCAGACCCTTCACCATCTATCACCATAGTTACCCACTGCCCAGTCAGCAACATGTAACGTCCCTGTCCATGCTTGCTGGTCCAAGTATCGGTGGTGAAATGCACCCGTTCACACACAGAGTTTCTCAAGGAAGCGGTTATGTTGTGTGCGACATGCTGGTGTAGCACAGGCACACCTTTCTTAGATAAGTAGTGGCGACTGGGCATCTGGTACTGGGGCACAGTGACAGACATAAGGTCTCTAAAATCCTGTGTGTCCACCAGGTGGAAAGGCAGCATTTCAGTAGCCAAGAGCTTACAGAGGGATAAAGTCAACCTCTTAGCTTTGTCATGGGTCGCAGGAAATGGCCTTTTATTTGTCCACATCTGAGGGACAGAGATCTGGCTGCTGTGTGTAGATGGTGGTGAGTAGGGTGTCCCTGGAAAAATGCAGGCTTGTGAGGAAAGTGCAGGCGTAGACATGATGTTGCCTTCATCCAATGTTGGTGCTATCGATGTCTGAGAGAGCTGTACACATGCACTTGTTTCCCCTTCCAAACCAACTGATGATCTACCAAGCAAACTGCCTGTTGCGGTTACAGTGGTGGAAGTTGTGCGTGGAAAATCAGGTGTGACAGCTGTCCCCACAGTCCTAGAAGATGAAGAGCGCACGGATGCACTGGAAGGGGCAGGCGGTGGATGGTCTGCTCCGCTAGGCCGCATTGCAGCACGGTGAGATTCCCACTGGGACATATGATATTTATTCATGTGACGATACATGGAAGAAGTTGTCAAACTGCTGAGGTTTTTGCCTCTACTTACAGATTCCCGACAAATTTTACAGATCACATATTTTGGGCGATCCTTTGCAAGGTCAAAAAAGGACCAGGCTAGGCAAAGCTTAGAGGACATGCAACCTGCTGAGCCACCCCGACTAGTGCTCAGAGGCAGAGTGGTGGCTGAGGATGCAGTTGTACACGTGCTACCAGTACTCCTCCTCTGTCCAGGAAGGCGCAAGGTAACTTCGTCGTCAGTTGCATCCTCCACTACCGCCTCTGTTGACCTCCTAGAGTGCCTGACTGTGGGTTGACAGTAGGTGGGATCTTGAACTTCCTCATCAAGCATTGTGTTTGCACTCCCCTCACACTCAGACCGAGCCTCTTCCTGCCCTGACCGAATATTTAAGTTGTCATCCCAATCTGGTATCTGCGTCTCATCATCTTCAGTATGTTCCTCATTGTCTAAAACAACAGGTGTTACAGTTGGTGAATAAGGGTTAACATTATGCTCAGAAACTTGGTCATCACGGCCTGAATCTAAGTCACAAAGGTTCTGGGCATCACTGCAGACCATTTCCTGGTCTGTACTCACTGTAGCTTGGGAGCAGACCTCTGATTCCCAGGCTATAGTGTGGCTGAACAGCTCTGCAGAGCTGGGAGAAAGCAAGTGTGATTGGGATGACAACTCAGAGGACTGTTTTTTTTGGATGCGGTAGTTGAGGTGGAGGAGAGAGCACTTGTTGGAGCATTTGAGATCCATTCAAGCATGTTCTTTTCTTGGGCATCATCTACCTTTGTTCCAGTTGTTCGTGTCCGTAAAAAAGGGAGCACATCGGATTGTCCACGGAAAGTAGTAGACATCTTACTTTTGCTGGAAGATGGCCTATCTTCAGCAGATGTTAATGGAGCTTTGCCACCTTCCCCACGGACACAAACATTTTTTTTCCTTTTCCAACACGCCTGTTCCCCTTTCCACCAGCATCTGTCATTTTACCACTCATTTTGATTGCGACAAGATTGTCCACTTAAAATGTGGTTGTAAAAATTGAGAGGTGGTGTAGATTGCAGATGTGGTCTAGCTTTATTGACAGCAGAAGAAACAACACAGACTATCCCTGACAATGCAGCTATGGGCCTTAAACTGGCACCACAGTTTGCTATTATAATGGCTTAGTAAAAATGAGCTTGAGGGTGCAATGCAGAGGTGCTGGAAATAGCTTGGCACCAGTGGGACACTAATGAAGTCCAACAGTCACTTTTTGGACGCCACTAAGTTTCCTCAGTGTTTGCTATTATAATGGCTTAGTAAAAATGAGCTTGAGGGTGCAATGCAGAGGTGCAGGAAATAGCTTGGCACCAGTGGGACACTAATGAAGTCCAACAGCCACTTTTAGGATGCCACTAAGTTTCCTCAGTGTTTGCTATTATAATGGCTTAGTAAAAATGAGCTTGAGGGTGCAATGCAGAGGTGCTGGAAATTGCTTGGCACCAGTGGGACACTAATGAAGTCCAACAGCCACTTTTTGGATGCCACTAAGTTTCCTCAGTGTTTGCTATTATAATGGGTTAGTAAAAATGAGCTTGAGGGTGCAATGCAGAGGTGCTGGAAATTTCTTGGCACCAGTGGGACACTAATGGAGTCCAACAGCCACTTTTTGGATGCCACTAACTGGCAGCACTCTTTTCAATTAAAATGGCTTTGCAAAAATGTGCAGGAGTGGTGAATGCAGAGGTGGTGGGACTTGCTTGGCACAAGTGCCACAATAATGGAGGACGGCAGCCACTCTTTGGATGGCACTAACTGGCAGCACTCTGCAATTAAAATGGCTTTCCTAAAAAGGGCAGGAGGGTACAGTGGCCGGGTTGTGGGTCAGTGTAGAGGAAAGGAAGCCTCACTTTCTATCCCTCCTAATGGTGAAATGCAGCAAGGAACTCCCTGAGCTTAGCTACACAGACGCTGTTATCTGTAGCTGTTAAAAACTGTTTCCACGGACTTGACTGTCACCTATGGCTCTGAGCCAGCTGTAATTAGGGCTGAAATAAAATTCTGTCCCTAATCTGTAGAACGCTGTGTGTATAGCGTACACAGCAGGATCGGCGACAGGAGCTGCGTGAGAGGTGACTGACACCCAGACGCAGAAGGCAGATAATGCCGTGCTGGAACAAAATGTCCATTTTTATAATGCAAGGACATGTGACATGGACAGCCTATGACACATGCCCTTGCTTCTAAGGCAAAAAGTCCACTTAGCTGTGTGTGTGTGGGATTGGCTGACATGCTGGCCCACCCCACTACACGCGCGCTTAGGGAAGGAAGAAAAAAAAAAAAAATGGTGATCGCCATTATCCCAGCAGCAGTGATCTGAACGCGCAGTCCCCGCACACTATACGCTGAAATTTCATAATAGTGTGAGTCACAGAGTGACTTACACTATTACAGTGAAATGCCAGCTAGTAATTAGCTTGGCTTTTTGCTGATAGAACCGTTCTCGAACATAACTCGAGCTAACGAACTTTTAACAAAAAGCTCGAGTTCTAGTTCGATCTAGAACACCCCCCAAAATCACTCGAACCGCGAACTGGAGAACCACGAACCGCGCTCAACTTTATCCTTGATACAGTGCACTGGGCTGTGTGGGGCTATTATACTGTTTAGAGGACTAGTGGGACCATTATACAGTTTGAAGAGGTGTAGGAGCTATTATACCATATGTAGGCCACTTATACTGCAGAGAGGGCTCTGTGGGGGTCACAGTTGGGGATCATACTGTGTTGGGGTCAAAGTCCTTTTCTGGGGTAGTTGAGAGGGAGTACAGTAGGCCTATCAAACTGTGTGTGCAGAGTGTACTGTGGAGGAATTCACTTTTGGGGTATCATAAATTATTTGTTGGGCCCTTTTGTTGACATCATACTTTACGGGTGCAATGAAAGGGGAATTTAGGGCTTCAATAGAAAGAAAATTCCTTTGTAAGGACTGCAAAGTTGCGAAATATGCTCTTATTTGACGTAGCCGAATATAATTTTTCTTTATTTTGGGGGGGACGGGAGCACCCAATTAGAAATTCTGTTATGGTGCCCCATGATTTCTATGTACGCCCCTGGAGCCATGATTTGGTCACAAACTACATACGTTTAAATGTACACGTCTTTTGCTTTAACAAACCTTCCCTATAGAGCTTGTAAGCTCTGCTCTAAAGATGATTGGATTGGTGGAGCGCACTGTTCGTGTCATGCATGGACTAGCGGAACATGGGGGCGTGGGGCAAAACACACAACAAAAAGGGGTTTTACCACGACAAACAAGGGGTATTTCGGGGAGATTTAACCCCTTTACGACCGTCGTACAGATGAAAACGGCGGTAGGAAAGGTTACTTATGCCATTTTGCTGTCTTAAAATGACGGTCAGAGAAAAGTAAATAGCGCCAGCCACCATCTAAAAATCTCCAGGATTTCAGCTAAAGGGAGTAGCTCTGACCCTGGAGATCGTGATTCCGGACAGTTTTTCCGGTCCCCGGTCACGTGATCACCGGTACACACTGTGTAACCATGATGACGTGACAGTAAATGGTGGCACCGGTAAGAAATTACATATCTCCTATCTGGCGTGATCAAGCATATCAGATGGGAGAGAAATCTCCTCCCCCGGTCCCCTCTAGTCCCACGGTGTTGCCAAAGTGCCCCCCCCGACCCCTCCCGATAATCCAAGATGGCGGAGTGCACGACGAGCGCGCTGGCCACATTTACCCTCCTCTGATTTCTGTCGCATGTGCCATGACAGATGCGACAGAAAACTCCTTCCCAGGTCCTGCCAGCTCACCCCTTATAAAACCCCAGTGTTCCCCGATGTCCCCGGTACCTTTCGCAGAGTTGATCCCCAGAAATTCCTCCTCCTCTTTCTCAATAGATGGCGGCCGCATGCGCAGAGCTGCTGTCAGCCAGCTTTCTGCCTTCAGTGACGCTAAGCTTACAGCACTCACACTACTGCTGTGGACCTAGGGAGAATGGATGCAGTTTCATTGCACCCACACTCCTCACACGGAGGGTCTGCACTTCCAGAAAATGGAGGATATGTTCCCTGAGCATACCCCCATATTCTACAAGATCTAGAGTTGTTGTGGGATCTCCAAAATGGATTACAGTGGACCCAGATTTTTTTTTTCTTTTCAATAAATTGGTGAAAGAGGGAATGTTTTGGGGAGTGTTTTTCAAATAATTTTTTTTTGTCGTCTATTTTTTTTTTTTATTACTGACAGTTAGTGATGTTGGGTATTTGATAGACGCTGTGACATCATTAACTGCTGGGCTTGATGCCAGGTGACATTATAGCTGGTATCAACCCCATTTATTACCCCGTTTGCCACCGCACCAGGGCAATGGGATGAGCTGGAGTGAAACACCAGGATTGGCGCATCTAATGGATGCGCCGCTTCTGGGGTGGCTGTGGCTTGCTATTTTTAGGCTGGGAAGTGCCAAATAACCATGGCTCTTCCCACTCTGAGAATACCAGACCACAGCTGTCAGCTTCACCTTGGCTTGTGATCCAATTTTTTTGTTTTAATTATTTCTAAATAATTAAAAAAAACAGCTTGAAGTGCCCTCTGTTTTGGATTACTAAGCAAGGTGAAGCTGCCAACTGTGGTCTGAAGGTTGCAGCTGTCTGCTTTACCCTAGCTGGCTACCAAAAAAGGGGGTATCCCACGTCGTTTTCTTAAATTATTTATTTATTTTTTGGCTAAATACAAGGCTAAGCACCCTTTAGTGCCACATGAAAGTCACTAAAGGGTGCCAGCTTAGAATATGCATTGGGGAGCGACATTATATACGTGTTTGATGTTCATCCATCCTAGCTTTTTAGGCTTTGTGTCCACGATCAAGATTTGCAGCATTTTAGATACAGAGTGTTTTTTCTGTTTCCATAATGCTGCGTTGTGCAGTACAAGCGCAGTGGAAGGATTTTTAGAACTCTCCTGCCCATTTTGCTTTTTTTCTCCACAGCATAAACTGACCTGTGGTGCAACTTCTTGAGCTGCAGCATGTCAATGAATGCTGTGGAGACGAGAGTGTTCTCTGTGGGGAGAGTAGAGCTAAAGTCATCAGCCTGAACCCGGATCGTGGCCACTGGCAGCTGCCGTGAACAACAGTCCCATCTCCGCAGGAGAGCTGGCACTGTGTACAAGACGCGGTGTCGCCGGATCGTGGGCACATAGCCTAAAACTGAGAAACTTGGTGCTACAGCAACATTTTTGCAAAGTACCTGTGGATTCAAAATGCTTACTATACCACTGAATAAAATCCTTCAGGGGTCTATTTTCCAAAATGGGGTCACTTGTGGGTGGTTTCTGTTGTATAGGTACCCTAGGGGCCCTGCAAATGCAACATGGTGCCCGCAATTTATTTCAACTTTTCCAAAATTCAAATGGTGCTCCTTCCATTACAAGCCCTACCGTTTATCCAAACAGAAGTTTTTGACCACATGTGGGGTATCCCTACGCTCATAAGATGTTGGATAACAACTTGTGGTGTCCACTTTTTGGTGTTGCTTCTTGAAAAAGTGAGAAATTTGGTGCTAAAGCAACATTTTTCTGAAAAAAATGAAAATTTTCAGTATGATGACCTAAAGTTAACAATTCTGTGAAGTACCTGTGCATTCAAAATGCTCACTATACCCCTAGATTAAATCCTTGAAGGGTCTATTTTCCATAATGGGGTCACGTGTGGGGAAGCTCCACTGTTTAGGCACCTTAGGGATTCTCCAAACGCGACATGGCATTCACTAATGATTCCAGCCAATTTTGTAGTCAAATGGCGCTCCTTCCCTTACAAGTCCTGCCGTGCACCCAAACAGTTGATTTCCACCACACATGAGCTATCAGCATACTCAGGAGAAATAGCACTATACATTTTTTGGTGTATTTTTTTCTGTTACCCTTGTGAAAATAAAAGCTATCTGGCTGAAGTAACAACTTTTTGATAAACTTGTATTTTTTTATTTTCACAGCTCAACGTTATAAACTTCTGTGAAGCACCCGGGTGCTCACCAAACATCTAGATAAATTCCTTGAAGAGTCTAGTTTCCAAAATGGTGTCATTTGTGGAGGGTTTCTGTTGTTTAAGTATATTAGGGGCTCTACAAATGCGACATGGTGCCCACAATCGATTTCAGCCAAATTTGCTTTCCAAAATTCAAATATTACTCCTTTTGTTCCGAGTCCTCCTATTTGTCCAAACAGAGGTTTCTGACCACATGTGGGGTATTAGAAGAATTTGGATAACAAATTTTGGGGTCCATTTTGTTGTGTTATTTCTTCTAAAAGTGAATAAATTTGGGCTAGCGCAATATTTTTAGGTAAAATTATATATTTTTTTTTCATTCCGTATTGCTTTTATTTCTGTGGAGCACCTGAAGGGTTAATAAACTTCTTGAATGTGGTTTTGAGTACTTTGAGGGGTGCAGTTTTTAGAATGGTGTCACTTTTGATAATTTTCTGTTACCTAGGCCCCCCAAAGTCACTTCAAATGTGATCCCTAAAAAAAAGATTTTGTAAATTTTGTTGAAAAAATGGGAAATTGCTGATGAACTTTGAACTCTTCTAACTTCCTAACCCCAAAAAACTTTGTTTCAAAACTTGCACTGATCTAAAGTAGACAAGTGGGAAATGTAATTTATTAACTATTTTGTGTGACATAACTCGCTGGTTTAAGAGCATAAAAATTAAAAGTTTGAAAATTGCTAAATTTTCATCAAATTTCGATTTTTTTTTTTCCAGAAATAAAAGCAAAATATCGTCCAAAATTTACCACTATCATGATGTACAATATGTCACGAAAAAACAATCTTTGAATTACCGGGATCCTCTGAAGCATTCCAGAGTTGTAACCTCATAAAGTGACACTGGTCAGAATTGCAAAAAATGGCCTGGGCATTAGATGCAAAATTGGCTTTGTGTTTAAGGGGTTAACAACGGTGTCCTCTAGCACTAGTGATAGGGAAGATGGACACCTCCACTCACCTGTCACCGAGCAGGAACTTGAAGCCCTGAGTTACTCTACAATAGTCCTGGCTAGTGAGTGGACAGGTAAGGATCACTAGTCCCACTGCTTCACTAAAACAATACACAAGGGAAGGAAGACAAACAGGGGAATCAACAAAGGATAAACTCCAACTTCTTGGCTGCAGTCAGGCATCATGACTGCAGCCTACACCACAACCGACAGAAAGGGTTCCATCAGCTCCCTCCACCTACAAGCCAAGTCTCAGGGAGTAGAGGGTATATATAGGGACTAGGAGTGGTGCCAAACCGAAAGCACTTGAATAGGTAATAAAAAGGCTGCTGGCAAGGAAAAACTGACATTAACCCAAACACGCCTAAGAAAGGAAACTACATTTAATATTGAGAGACGTGCATGGAAATGACTCTCTAGCCCTAAATATGTCACAAGTCTCGTAATGCAGAGAGAGCCGTGACAGTTAGCTCCTGACCCGGCCAGCTTCAGTTCTAGTCCATTCTTCTGATGCTGCTATTTGACACATCAGAGGAATGCACAATTCAGGACCTCACCTCAACAATGGTGTTGGTCCAAACTGTCAATAAAACAGTTGTGCACTGCCCTGCCCCAGCAAGCAGGAAGTCGGTAGGCTAGAGAGCAGTGTACTCTTACAAATGATCTGGAGACAATCCCTTTAAGATGCCTTTCTTTAGTCTCTCCATGTGCCAGAAAAAGAAATCCTCATCTGTGTGCAGAAAATTTGTGCTATAATTTATGCCACTTTCTGGTAAATATTATAGTAAATTTGCTGACTACAATTGACCATACCGCTTCTGCTAAGACCCACTCAACGTTATAAAGCTAAAAATCTTTTTTTACACAAAGAAAGAAAAGGGCAGGAATTCAGCTTTTAAACATGCGATTTTCTTTATTATTTCAAATGAATTGCATTACAAACAGATCATTATCGCATGAATAGCGTATCTATCAAAGCCTTTCAAGTGCACATGGCACTCTTAATCACAATGATGATTCAGGACATTTGCCGTGGTGAGCTGGTATATACATGTTATTTTGTTTTTTTGCACAAAATTTGCAACTTTTTTACTCCGCCTTTCTGTCGTAAAAGGCATAATAACAGAGAGTAGTAGAGATGGGTTTAACAAGCCGCGCCAATGACCAAATGATCATGGAAGTTTAAGATTAATGTTGGTTTATTTCATGCACAGGTCATAGGGAAGATGGACACAGGTTTGACCTGTGCATGAAATAAAGCAATATTAATCTTAAACTTCCATGATCATTTGGTCATTGGCACGGCTTGGAAAACCCATCTCTACTACTCTCTGTTATCAGCCACTGTGGGGACTGCTGCCATGACCTGGAGTTAACAGAGAATAATAGAGATAGGTGATAATGCCGCGCCACAGATCACTTCTGGAACCGTAAGATTAACGTATCTTTATTGGCATAGGTCTACGCGTTTCAGGAGCTCTGCTCCCTTCCTCAGGACCGTAAAGAACCAAGAGACATCAAATCTAAAATGGTGTCTACTGACATACATTAAATAGCCCCATTGACGTCATAAGGACCATCCCTCATGAAAAAAACGAGCGGGAAGAACACGTTGCATTAAAACCATGACATCATATAAACATTTGCATATACAAATTAATGAACACTGTGTGAAAAAACATATGAGAAACAAACCATATCAACTGACAAAAAACATGTGAAACAATGATTAAGACACCTGCAAACATTTGCAGATCCAGAATGTAGGTACAAAAAATGTATTAAGAGATCGAGCAAAAAATCCCCAGGTATACACCAAATAAAAATATGATGTATAAATCAAATAAATGTGTGTTAAATTTATTGATGGTCCTCATCACTCATGAATCTAGGGGCTAGAACCCCCTCACCTTAGCAAAAAGCAGAGCATTAAAGTCACCACAGAGATCCATTGTAGCCACCGCGGCATGTGTGAGAAGTTTATTATAGATCAAGCGAGAAACTGCTATCAGCGGGTGAAAAAATGTGAACGGGGCTGCGAAACCCTTGAAGGGCTGTGAGAAAAGCCGGTGCATGTATACTACGATCGCAGCAGAGGGAGTGGTAAGTGAAACACTGCAGATATTCCACTACTGACTGCAGTTCACGAAAGTTCAGTAGCGTGGGAAAAAAAGGCACTGCGCCTGCGCCAAGAGACTGGCAGGTCAAAGAAGTTCAGAACCGTGGGAAAAAAACCCAGAGCGCATGCGTCCCTTCCAAATCAAGAACCCAGTGTTGGTGCTATTATATAGAAGCCCACGTACGGCTAAGAAAGGTGTAGAATAGAGTGAAAAGCAAAAAATACATATATACTAACAACCCATGATGTCCCACATTAGGACTGTATTAGTGGGCAAGAACCAATAGACTCGCAAAAATTGAGTGTTTGCGGCTACTATGCTGGACCCGACCACTGACAAAACCGCTAGTCCAGGGGGCCAGAACTTAAAATAAGCATACCCATACCGTCCACGAGGACTAAAACCATACAAGTATAGACAAGTATTCCATGACCCAGGTCATGAATATATAAATACGAGGACACAGAAAATCAAAAATGTATATATATTAAAAATAAAAAATAGCCTATGCATTGTCAATCATAAATACCTAAAAACCGATGAGGAATGAATAAGAGAATAAAAACAATATATATATATATATATAAATATAAATAATAATAAAAATAATATCTCTTATAATATACCATAAAATACCATAAAAAAGGGGGAGGGGGGGAAATAAATTACTGTAAAAACATAATGCACCCCAATCAATGAAACAAATCTGTAATCTCATTGAGCCCCCGCGGTTTGAGAGTATTAAGTCTATAGATCCAGAATGTCTCTTTCTTATTCAGTACCCTTAATCTGTCAGGAACGTGTGGAGGTATTTGTTCAATGGGGGTTACTTTGAGTTTTATTTTCTTCCCATGTACTAAGGTAGTGTGCCATGACAGACCATGGAGCATAAAACCCACCTTAATATTGTGTCTGTGGGAGTTTATACGATTGTGTAATGCTTGTATAGTCCTCCTATACTTATTCTCTTATTCATTCCTCATCGGTTTTTAGGTATTTATGATTGACAATGCATAGGCTATTTTTTATTTTTAATATATATACATTTTTGATTTTCTGTGTCCTCGTATTTATATATTCATGACCTGGGTCATGGAATACTTGTCTATACTTGTATGGTTTTAGTCCTCGTGGACGGTATGGGTATGCTTATTTTAAGTTCTGGCCCCCTGGACTAGCGGTTTTGTCCGTGGTCGGGTCCAGCATAGTAGCCGCAAACACTCAATTTTTGCGAGTCTATTGGTTCTTGCCCACTAATACAGTCCTAATGTGGGACATCATGGGTTGTTAGTATATATGTATTTTTTGCTTTTCACTCTATTCTACACCTTTCTTAGCCGTACGTGGGCTTCTATATAATAGCACCAACACTGGGTTCTTGATTTGGAAGGGACGCATGCGCTCTGGGTTTTTTTCCCACGGTTCTGAACTTCTTTGACCTGCCAGTCTCTTGGCGCAGGCGCAGTGCCTTTTTTTCCCACGCTACTGAACTTTCGTGAACTGCAGTCAGTAGTGGAATATCTGCAGTGTTTCACTTACCACTCCCTCTGCTGCGATCGTAGTATACATGCACCGGCTTTTCTCACAGCCCTTCAAGGGTTTCGCAGCCCCGTTCACATTTTTTCACCCGCTGATAGCAGTTTCTCGCTTGATCTATAATAAACTTCTCACACATGCCGCGGTGGCTACAATGGATCTCTGTGGTGACTTTAATGCTCTGCTTTTTGCTAAGGTGAGGGGGTTCTAGCCCCTAGATTCATGAGTGATGAGGACCATCAATAAATTTAACACACATTTATTTGATTTATACATCATATTTTTATTTGGTGTATACCTGGGGATTTTTTGCTCGATCTCTTAATACATTTTTTGTACGTACATTCTGGATCTGCAAATGTTTGTAGGTGTCTTAATCATTGTTTCACATGTTTTTTGTCAGTTGATATGGTTTATGTTTCTCATATGTTTTTTCACACAGTGTTCATTAATTTGTATATGCAAATGTTTATATGATGTCATGGTTTTAATGCAACGTGTTCTTCCCGCTCGTTTTTTTCATGAGGGATGGTCCTTATGACGTCAATGGGGCTATTTAATGTATGTCAGTAGACACCATTTTAGATTTGATGTCTCTTGGTTCTTTACGGTCCTGAGGAAGGGAGCAGAGCTCCTGAAACGCGTAGACCTATGCCAATAAAGATACGTTAATCTTACGGTTCCAGAAGTGATCTGTGGCGCGGCATTATCACCTATCTCTATTATTCTCTGTTATCTGCCTTCGGGTGGCTGCAGCCTGGATCAATACATTACATGCGAGTAAAGGGGTTGTGACTTGCACAACTTCATCTGGTGAGTATTCACTCCCCCTTCCTCACCCCATATTATTGGGGTAATACCCTATTTGCGCTTCTCTTTCCACAGCTTTGTACAATGACCTGGAGTTACATACTTTTACAGGAGTTGTGACTGTCACAACCCCTATTGGTGAGTAGTACTGCTCATTCCTAAACCCCGGATCTATAGGGGTAAGACCATATTGCGCTTCTTTTTCCAATCTTCTAATTAGTAAAAGGCATAATGAATTTCCTGTCATGTTTCACATATAATTGTTATACATCTAAAAACTGCATTGCATAACTGTTTTAATTTGCTGCAAACTGTGATTTTTTTTTAGCTCTGTGAATTCCATCTACATATCATAAACTGCTATGTGTATGTGACGCCCTGGACCCCAGGGGTTACAGATAATTACATCAACCACATACACACACACCCCCATCCCCTGTGAGGTCACACACATGTCACCCGAAAGGGAGACCTGATGCCTCCCTCAGGGCTAGTAGAGCACACCAGGTGGGCGGAGTCAGGCGGAAAGGCACGCCCACCGAGGAGACTACTGTCCTGGGGCAGGAAGTTAAAACAGAGTAGTTTTGGAGTTGACAGTGAGTGGTAGTGGAGCAGCTGTCAGGGACCCGGGTAGGAGCCTGGGCCCCTTTGGAAACATCAGGCAGGCAGACGGTGGTGGCCGTCTGCAGGAGTACCGGTACAGCAACCGGCGGAACCGTACGGACTGGGCCTGGGTTGGAGTCCGCCGGTCCCGAACCGGGGAGTCAACCGTGTACCGGAGCACCAGAAACCGGGTACTCAGACCTAGCTTAGAAGCCACTAAGTATAGGCAAATTGACTGATTGCTGGCTGGACCTCACGGGTTCATCCACACCCAAAGTCCCGAAAGAAGGCAAAAGCCCACCGAGACTGGGTGAGCGCCAACGCCAAGGGCCAAACACCCGACGGGCCAGCGCCTGCGGGCAACCAAGGGCTCCTCCGGTAGCTCAACGCCGGGGAGCGGGCTACCGCTGCCCAAGCAGGGGAGCTGAAACATAACTACCAGAGGTGCACGGGAAAGAGGCCACCACGAACCCCACAGGGGACATCAGCAGCCGGCCGCGGGAACCGATCACATCCGAACTTTGGTTTACCAGTGACTCTGAGTGTGAATAAATCGTGAGTACACCAGTGCCATCTGGGCACGACACTACACCATGGTACGGCACCCTGCACCCCGACAACAATATCAGTGCTTGCAGTCCCCCAAGCCGGGCCCCGGGACACACCGCCCCTACCCACGGAGGAGGCTATCATCTCGGCTGCGGCCGCAACACCGAGCCCACCATCGCCTCAGCTGCAGCGGTGGTGCATCCTGTCACAACGACCCGTGGGTGGCGTCACGACCCGTAGGACGACAGCGCGGCCCTCCCCGGCTGCTCGCCTCGTCCCACCACCACCACCCCGCTGCCTCTCCCCTTTAACAGAGCGACGTGGCCCCCGGTCCGGAGGCGCTTGAGCCACCGACAACCCGAGCCCTGACCTCAAGCGGCTCGGCCCGAGGAAGCGGCCGGGCCCCTCTCAGGGCGGTACATGTACAGTCATCCAAAAGAGGTTTTTTTCAGGCTATGTAAAAAATTATATTTTTACAATAACGTTTTTTTTAAAGGTCTTGTTCGCTTTCAGAAAATACCCCATCTCCGTACGCATTTCGTTTAAAAAAAAAGGTTCATCTGATAAATAATTATTTGATCCCTTGCTGATTTTGTAAGTTTACCCACTGACAAAGACATGAACAGTCTACAATTTTAAGGGTAGGTTACTTTTAACAGTGAGAGATAGAATATCAATGATAAAATCCACAAAATCACATGGTTTAAAAAATATCATATTATTTTCATTTTGCAGAGAGAAATAAGTACTTGATCCCTCTGGCAAGCAAGACTTAATACTTAGTGGCAAAACCCTTGTTGGCAAACAGATGTTTTTTGTAGTTGATGAGGTTTGTGCACACCTTTGGAGGAATTTTGGTCTACTCCTCTCTGCAGATCCTCTCTAAATCATTAAGATTTTGAGACTGACCCTTGGCAACTTGGAGCTTCAGCTTACTCTATAAGTTTTCTATGGGATTAAGGTCTGGCTAGGCCACTCCATGACCTTAATGTGCTTCTTTTGAGCCACTTCTTTGTTGCCTTTCCTGTATGTTTTGGGTCATTGTCGTGCTGGAAGATCCAGCCATGACCCATTATTAATGTCCTGGTGAAGGGAAGGAGGTTGTCACTCAGGATTTTACGGTACATGGCTCCATCCATTGTCCCACTGATGCAGTGAAGTAGTCTTGTGCTCTTACAAGAGAAACACCCCGAAAACATAATGTTTCCACATCCATGCTTGACAGTGGGGACGGTGTTCTTTGTGTCATAGGTAGCATTTCTCTCCCTCCCTTTTTTTTTTTTTTTTTTTTTTTACTGCACTATTCTAAGTCCTGTTGTGTATAAATACGTGACTCTTCAGATTTTGTGTTATACCATGCCTGATGAAGAGACCTGAGTAGTCTCGAAAGCTTGCAATTATTACCATCTTTTCAGTTAGCCATTAAAAGGTATCAACCACTGAGGACTCTCTGTTCTTTTAAACAATTTTTTTACCTCCAAACACGGTGAGTTAAGTTAATGCCAAAGAGCTCAATTTTTGTCTCATCTGTCCACAGCACCTTCTCCCAATGACTTTCAGAATCATCCAGGTGTCCATTGGCAAACTTTGGACGGTTCTATATATATGCCTTCTTGAGCAGTGGGACTTGCGGGCACCGCAGGATTTTATGTTTAATCTCTTTCTATACTCACAGCAGAAAAGAGGGCAACCAGTCCAGTTAGCCCAGGCCAACACATCTATTGCACCACAGGATGCAGACAAACCTCTCAACAAGATGGACACTTCACAGGTGCAAAGTAAATTGCACATTAGTGACGTGCATAGGGCGCTGTTCACACTCGTATGCGCATGGTGTCCAGCCAGCAACCTATTACCACGCCCTTACTATTCGATTAGGCGGGCTACCCGGACACTACTCCCTGCAGCACACAAGGGACAGAGACTCCACTATGCACGGCCTATATTAAGAGGCCTGGCTGCACCCCGTATAAAAAAGGTGCAAAAAATATATTAAATATATATGAGGTATTAGTTAGTAAATTGGCCAATGTACATAAGCCTGCAATCCTCATCACGGATCCTCATGCTTGCAGGTCCCTACACTGATAAAAATCAAAAATAGCAACAAAAAGAGGAGATAAAAACTCCCCCAAAAATGTAATATAATATAATATACTCACAGCAGATCAGTGTAGGGACCTGCAAGCATGAGGATCCGTGATGAGGATTGCAGGCTCCTTAACTCCCCCACAATAATCTGTCAGGGGCCCCAAACACATTGGGCTATTGAACCAACCCACCTATATTGACGGATTTGGCCAACATTACTCTATGGGAGTCTTAAGAGTACTCATTCCTGATTATCAGCCTGTCCTAATGTGCCCTTAGATAAACAACTCAAGAACAGATTGGCATACACTTATCTTTCTATCTTCATAGTGATGAGAAGGAAGTCAAGGATAACTGGGTCTACCTTTGCTATCCCCTCTTTCAGGCACAGACTGTAATTTTTATGTATTTTGTCAATAATTCTGTATTACATTGAAATTTATGCATGTGTACTCATTGATTTATTACCTATCCACGGTCACATTTGTCTGTGTATAACTGAATAGGATAACTGAAGTGAGCACTAATATATATATTATGAGTGCAAGCCAAAAATTACATACTATATACGGATAAGGCTGCACATCAAACTTAGATAATGGTATAATGCCTCAAGCATATGGAAAAATATTGGAATATACAATGAAAAATGCTACTTGCTAATTTGAACATGTGAATAATGAATTGCATACCTGCCATGAATATTAGGAAAAAGGAGATATTTAGCAATCGCATTGATCAATGTAACTGAGCCCCAAGGCCTCGTCAAGGCATATCTCTATATTGGGGTCCCTAGCTCTGTGACCCTAACTGTGTGTCATCTCATTGCAATTAAAAACTGCTATGGGTGGAGAGGGGTAACTAAGGACTTTCTTATATAGGAGATGGAAAAAACATGGCCGAAAGGGGCGGAGCTGTGTTCACATTCAGAAAAAAACTACATATAACTGAATAGGATAACTGAAGTGAGCACTAATATATATATTATGAGTGCAAGCCAAAAATTACATAGTATATACGGATAAGGCTGCACATCAAACTTAGATAATGGTATAATGCCTCAAGCATATGTAAAAATATTGGAATATACAATGAAAAATGCTACTTGCTAATTTGAACATGTGAATAATGAATTGCATACCTGCCATGAATATTAGGAAAAAGGAGATATTTAGCAATCGCATTGATCAATGTAACTGAGCCCCAAGGCCTCGTCAAGGCATATCTCTATATTGGGGTCCCTAGCTCTGTGACCCTAACTGTGTGTCATCTCATTGCAATTAAAAACTGCTATGGGTGGAGAGGGGTAACTAAGGACTTTCTTATATAGGAGATGGAAAAAACATGGCCGAAAGGGGCGGAGCTGTGTTCACATTCAGAAAAAAACTACATATAACTGAATAGGATAACTGAAGTGAGCACTAATATATATATTATGAGTGCAAGCCAAAAATTACATACTATATACGGATAAGGCTGCACATCAAACTTAGATAATGGTATAATGCCTCAAGCATATGGAAAAATATTGGAATATACAATGAAAAATGCTACTTGCTAATTTGAACATGTGAATAATGAATTGCATACCTGCCATGAATATTAGGAAAAAGGAGATATTTAGCAAACGCATTGATCAATGTAACTGAGCCCCAAGGCCTCGTCAAGGCATATCTCTATATTGGGGTCCCTAGCTCTGTGACCCTAACTGTGTGTCATCTCATTGCAATTAAAAACTGCTATGGGTGGAGAGGGGTAACTAAGGACTTTCTTATATAGGAGATGGAAAAAACATGGCCGAAAGGGGCGGAGCTGTGTTCACATTCAGAAAAAAACTACATATAACTGAATAGGATAACTGAAGTGAGCACTAATATATATATTATGAGTGCAAGCCAAAAATTACATACTATATACGGATAAGGCTGCACATCAAACTTAGATAATGGTATAATGCCTCAAGCATATGGAAAAATATTGGAATATACAATGAAAAATGCTACTTGCTAATTTGAACATGTGAATAATGAATTGCATACCTGCCATGAATATTAGGAAAAAGGAGATATTTAGCAATCGCATTGATCAATGTAACTGAGCCCCAAGGCCTCGTCAAGGCATATCTCTATATTGGGGTCCCTAGCTCTGTGACCCTAACTGTGTGTCATCTCATTGCAATTAAAAACTGCTATGGGTGGAGAGGGGTAACTAAGGACTTTCTTATATAGGAGATGGAAAAAACATGGCCGAAAGGGGCGGAGCTGTGTTCACATTCAGAAAAAAACTACATATAACTGAATAGGATAACTGAAGTGAGCACTAATATATATATTATGAGTGCAAGCCAAAAATTACATACTATATACGGATAAGGCTGCACATCAAACTTAGATAATGGTATAATGCCTCAAGCATATGGAAAAATATTGGAATATACAATGAAAAATGCTACTTGCTAATTTGAACATGTGAATAATGAATTGCATACCTGCCATGAATATTAGGAAAAAGGAGATATTTAGCAATCGCATTGATCAATGTAACTGAGCCCCAAGGCCTCGTCAAGGCATATCTCTATATTGGGGTCCCTAGCTCTGTGACCCTAACTGTGTGTCATCTCATTGCAATTAAAAACTGCTATGGGTGGAGAGGGGTAACTAAGGACTTTCTTATATAGGAGATGGAAAAAACATGGCCGAAAGGGGCGGAGCTGTGTTCACATTCAGAAAAAAACTACATATAACTGAATAGGATAACTGAAGTGAGCACTAATATATATATTATGAGTGCAAGCCAAAAATTACATACTATATACGGATAAGGCTGCACATCAAACTTAGATAATGGTATAATGCCTCAAGCATATGGAAAAATATTGGAATATACAATGAAAAATGCTACTTGCTAATTTGAACATGTGAATAATGAATTGCATACCTGCCATGAATATTAGGAAAAAGGAGATATTTAGCAATCGCATTGATCAATGTAACTGAGCCCCAAGGCCTCGTCAAGGCATATCTCTATATTGGGGTCCCTAGCTCTGTGACCCTAACTGTGTGTCATCTCATTGCAATTAAAAACTGCTATGGGTGGAGAGGGGTAACTAAGGACTTTCTTATATAGGAGATGGAAAAAACATGGCCGAAAGGGGCGGAGCTGTGTTCACATTCAGAAAAAAACTACATATAACTGAATAGGATAACTGAAGTGAGCACTAATATATATATTATGAGTGCAAGCCAAAAATTACATACTATATACGGATAAGGCTGCACATCAAACTTAGATAATGGTATAATGCCTCAAGCATATGGAAAAATATTGGAATATACAATGAAAAATGCTACTTGCTAATTTGAACATGTGAATAATGAATTGCATACCTGCCATGAATATTAGGAAAAAGGAGATATTTAGCAATCGCATTGATCAATGTAACTGAGCCCCAAGGCCTCGTCAAGGCATATCTCTATATTGGGGTCCCTAGCTCTGTGACCCTAACTGTGTGTCATCTCATTGCAATTAAAAACTGCTATGGGTGGAGAGGTTTAACTAAGGACTTTCTTATATAGGAGATGGAAAAAACATGGCCGAAAGGGGCGGAGCTGTGTTCACATTCAGAAAAAAACTACATATAACTGAATAGGATAACTGAAGTGAGCACTAATATATATATTATGAGTGCAAGCCAAAAATTACATACTATATACGGATAAGGCTGCACATCAAACTTAGATAATGGTATAATGCCTCAAGCATATGGAAAAATATTGGAATATACAATGAAAAATGCTACTTGCTAATTTGAACATGTGAATAATGAATTGCATACCTGCCATGAATATTAGGAAAAAGGAGATATTTAGCAAACGCATTGATCAATGTAACTGAGCCCCAAGGCCTCGTCAAGGCATATCTCTATATTGGGGTCCCTAGCTCTGTGACCCTAACTGTGTGTCATCTCATTGCAATGAAAAACTGCTATGGGTGGAGAGGGGTAACTAAGGACTTTCTTATATAGGAGATGGAAAAAACATGGCCGAAAGGGGCGGAGCTGTGTTCACATTCAGAAAAAAACTACATATAACTGAATAGGATAACTGAAGTGAGCACTAATATATATATTATGAGTGCAAGCCAAAAATTACATACTATATACGGATAAGGCTGCACATCAAACTTAGATAATGGTATAATGCCTCAAGCATATGGAAAAATATTGGAATATACAATGAAAAATGCTACTTGCTAATTTGAACATGTGAATAATGAATTGCATACCTGCCATGAATATTAGGAAAAAGGAGATATTTAGCAATCGCATTGATCAATGTAACTGAGCCCCAAGGCCTCGTCAAGGCATATCTCTATATTGGGGTCCCTAGCTCTGTGACCCTAACTGTGTGTCATCTCATTGCAATTAAAAACTGCTATGGGTGGAGAGGGGTAACTAAGGACTTTCTTATATAGGAGATGGAAAAAACATGGCCGAAAGGGGCGGAGCTGTGTTCACATTCAGAAAAAAACTACATATAACTGAATAGGATAACTGAAGTGAGCACTAATATATATATTATGAGTGCAAGCCAAAAATTACATACTATATACTAGACGTCCCACTGGCCACTAGCATGCACATGTGCACCACGAACGTGTATCGTGTGTATACACATTTGTACCACTAACGTACACTGTGTAGTATTGTCCTGCCATTGCAGGCTTTACTTTAAGATTTTCTCCCCTGATGAACTCTCTTATCATATAGAGAGGGAAACGCGTTGGGAGGGTATATATTTTTTATGTGGGCTAGCATTCCTGACTTGGGTGCTGCCCTTGTAAGGGCGGAAGCAATTGTTGCAGGGGCACGACAGGGGCAGGGAATTTGGATACTGAACGATCCCCCCCCCAGGGTCTGGTATGACCTGCTTCTGCCTTGGACAATCCGGTGGAATTTGATCTCATCAGGAGAAATACTGGGTGAGATCTTTCTGGTTATTATTTTCATACACTGCACTGCACTTTATTATATTGTATTTTAAACTAACGATATTAAAAGTTATATTTTAATTCTAAATCCTTGCTTTCACTTGCACTTTAATTAAGGATTTGGGCTGTACTGCTTTGCCATTGCGGCAGGATTGCTTTCTATCTGTGTGGCTACTAGGTATCAGTGGGTGTTCCTCTCCATGATATATTTAGTTAGTGACTGTCTAACTCTATTGGTCACTGTTTACCATGTTCAGTATTGTACATTTGGTTGTTTTGATTGTACCTAGTATTGAAGCTCAGTTCTATTCATTTAATCAATTTATATATTTTGATTATTCCATGCAGGGCCACAAACCAAAGTGAAGGACCAACCACTTGTTTTCCATAATAAGATTAAGTCATCTGGTTACACCACAGCACCAAGGTAATTAGACCACATTATAATTAAATATATGCATTTGAGTCAATATAAAAAATGTCCGGATTTTAGAACCTGAAATTTAGCATCAGTTAGGACCTGGCAGTTGTGAAACCTGCACCAACATCAAAGGACTTTATATTCAGAATCACACTATGTATGTCAATGGTGAACGACAGAATGATGGTCAGCTAGCAATCCATGGTGTTTATAGGGTGCTCTCTTTCATGCGCTCTTTTAGTCTCTCTCCCCCTAATTTTAATATAAAACTGCTTTTTATATGCTCACCCCACTAGGCATCAAAGTGAGCTACATTTTTAACCCCTTAACCCCTTTGCGTTGCTGCCAATTTTCATTTTTTCCTCCCCTTCTTTCTAGAGCCATAACTTTTTTATTTTTTCTGTCCACATAGCCATATGAGGGCTTTTTTTTTTTCGGGACAAGATATAATTTTCATTGACACCATTCATTTTATTACATAGTACACTAAAAAATAGAGACAAAATTCCAAATGTAGAGAAATTGTAAAAAAATAGAATTCTGACATGGTTTTTGGAATTATTTTTTACAGTCTACATTTTGTGATAAAAATTATCTTGCCATATGATTCTCTTCATAAATACAATTATGGCAATACCAGATGTCCAGTTTATTTATTATTTTAGTGGTCAAAAAAAATCAGGAGATTGCTTAAAAAAATTTGGGGTTTGTGTCACCATTTTTCAAGACCCTTAATGTTTTCAATTGTTGGTTGATGGAGCAGGGATGGCTTATATTTTGTGAGGTGAGGTGAACAGTGGCGTAACTTGAGTTCGATGGACCCCGATGCAAAATTAGGACCTGGGCCCCCCACCGTACCCCAATATTCAGGGTACGGATAATAACACTGACACTCAGTGTATTTGTACACACACATTATGTGCATGGCAAATAAATAAATATATATAAATACCGTATTTTTCGGACTATAAGACGCACCGGACTATAAGACGCACCCTGGTTTTAGAGGAGGAAAATAGGAAAATAAAACTTTTAAGCAAAAAAATGTGGTCATGACACACTGTTATGGGGCGAGGATCTGCTGCTGACACTGTTATGGAGGTAATGTCCCCAAATTCTCTACTAAGGTACCCCATCCTGGTAATGATCCTCCTGCCTTGTATATGATCCTGCTATAAACCCCCATCCTGCTTATATACCAGCATCCTGCTCATATTCCCCCATCCTATTCATATACCCCATCCTGTTCATATACCCCCATCCTGTTCATATACCCCCATCCTGTTCAGATACTCCCATCCTGTTCATATACCCCCATCCTGTTCATATACCCCCCATCCTGTTCATATACCCCCCATCCGGTTCATATACCCCCCATCCGGTTCATATACCCCCCATCCTGTTCATATACCCCCCATCCGTCCTGCTCATATACTCCCATCCTGTTCATATACCCCCATCCTGTTCATATACCCCCATCCTGTTCATATACCCCCCATCCTGTTCATATACCCCCCATCCATCCTGCTCATATACTCCCATCCTGTTCATATACCCCCATCCTGTTCATATACCCCCATCCTGTTCATATACCCCCATCCTGTTCATATACCCCCCATCCATCCTGTTCATATACTTCCATCCTGTTCATATACCCCCCATCCATCCTGTTCATATACCCCCATCCTGTTCATATACCCCCCATCCCTCCTGCTCATATACTCCCATCCTGCTATATGCCCCCATCGTGCTCATATACCATCCTGGTATATGGCCTGTATCCTATAGCACAGAGAAAAAAAAACAAACGTTTATACTCACCTTTTCCTCACTCCCTCCAGCACCGATCATCTTCCTCTCTGCGCCGCTGACCTGCGTGTGTGGAGCCGTTCCCCTGCAGCACGCGATGTCTTCCTGTCTGTGCCGATCAGCTGATCAGCACAGATCAGCTGACCGGCACAGACAGGAAGACATCGCGTGCTGCGGGGGAACGGCTCCACACACGGGGACGGGTGAGTACACTGATTCACTGCACCCCGCGCTGATAATGATGTGCGGGGGGCAGTGAATACAGCCGCACATGATCACTCCAGGCTGTAATTGCCAGGGGTGATCATGTGGACCGGCTCTTTACTATGCGCGCGTCCCCGCTCGTCCTCCCGCCCACCTGTCAGCGCCGGCTTCTGCGCTGAGAAATGGGCGGGAGGATGGGCGTGCATATGTAATGAGCGGGCACACGTGGTCATGGCAGGCTGCTATAGTAGCCTGCTCGTGCCCCCGATGACCCGCTCCACCGCAGCACCCTCATTCCCCGCAGCCACAGTCAGACCATAAGACGCACCCCCAACTTTCCCCCAACATTTGGGTGAAAAAAAGTGCATCTTATGGTCCGAAAAATACGGTATATATTGTAGTAGAGCCACTCTCTCAGCAGTAGGAGATGGATGCAGGAACACCTCATGCGTCGATTTTCACCTGATTTATTATCAGCAGCCACAATCCCTTTACAAAAACAGAACTACTTCCTTCAGCACAGGAAGTTACAGAGCAGACCATGAGTGTGTCCAGAGGCCTGGTTTTTACCTCTGGGACAACACCCCGAAGTGGAGATATGGTGAACAGCCATCCCACCCATCTCTTTAGCTGTCCACAACAAACCAAGCCTAGGTAATACAAATTAACCCTCTCAGCACCTAATATGCTGGAGTATTCCACACAGGTTCATATCACTGATTTCAATAATCTCAGCGACACATCTCCCCTTGTGCACATCACCAGTGATCACATCACATATTCCCCCCCTCTGCCCAAAGCCGAGGGTTTTGGGCACCTTGATATAGCGGACAAGAGCACCCACTCTGTCCGCCCTGGACTACAGCCCTTGACATACCGTCCGTCACAGTCACTAGACCATTCCCAGTGAACTCCCTTATACGCTCCCTGGTCAGACCCATCTCTCCATGGCTGCCGCCAACGGTCAGTGCGGTAGGGAGACTCTCCCTTAGTCGGTACTACCGTCCTGTCTGACTCTGAGCTATCCTGTCCACTAGAGGGGTTACCATCGAGGGGCCTCAACACTGAACTGACAGAAGAGTTGCCTTATCTAGACCCTCCGCATTGTCTGTTTGCAGATCTATTGTGGGCTCTTGTTCCAGGGCATCTTCGTCTGTCTCTCAGATTTTGCACTCTCTTGGCAGCATCTTTGGCCAAAGACACATCACTCCTTTCATTCTGTCCTTTAGATCTTGTCTCAAAGTACTGAGACCTTACAGAGTCTGTGCTATAGCCTGATGAATACCCGGGTCCTCTATGACGTTGGCTCACTTTACAATAGGACTTGCTTTTGCCCTCTGAGGCAACACGTTCATCGAGTGGGCCACCCTTCTTTTCTGGGCCATAGCCCAAATATGGTCGCCATCTCCCACCAACTTGGCGAAGTTGGTTTGCAATTCTCTGCCCTTCCAGATTCAATTGTTTTAATTCTTCCAAGTATCCCAGGTGGTATTCTAGATGGGCTCGTATATCTTCAACACACTCCTTCGTTCCCACAATGGCACATGGAACCATACCGACTTCACAGGGCATCCTGGCTTCATTATGAATATCAATTCTTACTCTTATCACACCGGTCTTATCAACCATCTCCTGCATGACTCTTCCATGTCGTCCAAGAAGCCTCATGACCATCTCTCTGGGCACTTGTATGATCTCTTCCACAAAATTCAACAACCTTCGAGCAGTCTTCACTGCTTCTGCAGTTTTCCCATAGATACGAAATGTTCCACTATCCTTTTCTAATCGCACAGCTATAACACCTGGAACCTTCCTGGCTTGCTTAATATTATTTCTTAGCACTCTTATTGCCAGCCCAATTAATGTTTTCTTCACAACCACCACTTCTTGAAACACTGCGGTCAGCTGCTTCATCTGCGCCAAGCGTCTGGTGTCTTCATCCTTCTTTGCAGTGATGAGCCACTTCGTAGGAAGACACCGTAGGTACATGTCACTCAGGATGGCCACTCGCTTCTTTGTGACATCACTTAAAGAGCATACCACCAATCAATTAGTCTCTGCGGCAAAGTACACTTTACATGCCTTCTGAAATCTCTCATGCACCTTCTCACTGGCACAGGCTTCTCTTAAGTCTTCCGGCACATCTATCAGGCACTTGACGACTGTTCAGCTTCCTTTAGTTTCAAGGACACTAGACTGTTCCTGAGGTCTCTATGCCTCCCTCCATATTCTTCACCAAAGGCTTCACCTTTTGAGTCACACACTCCTCGGGTTCAGCCCCAGCCTCAGAGCCTTTGGGTTTCACGCTCTTAGCTGAGTCAATCTTCTTGTATGCGATCTTGGTCTTACCCACTGAGTCAGTCAAGGTCTCGGCTCCTGATGAGACCTCGGGTCCAGACTTCACCTCCTCCTCAGAGGCTCTTTCCACTTTTACAGCACCAGCTGTGTCTTGGGACTTCACTGCATTACCTCCAACTTCCTCTTGGGTCTCTGCAGTGTCACCCTCAGCCTTCTCTTGGGAGTTTTCAGCATCACCTTCTGCCAGGATGTCACACCCTTCAGCATGGTACTCTGTTCCTTTTAGAGATTTGGGGCTGTATTCACTGTTATCCACCCCAGCACTAGATAATTCCCCAGACTGCTCACCATGGCCGTTGTGGATTATTCCTCCACCAACCCTCTCCAGGATTTCTTTTCTTGTAGTGCTTTCCAGGATTTCATTTCCTATACCACTCTCACTTGACAGACTATCAGCTGCACACTTGGAAATCATAGGGACCACCACCATTACTTCCTTGGTAGGCTCCTGTTCTGCAATTTCAGACCGCTGATTTATGTCGTTACAATGTGTCAGTTCAGTCTCTGCTTCCTCTGTCTTTTGCAGGATATCGCTTTCTGACTCTATCAAAGCAGTTGCTACTGGCAACATGTTTTCATTAACCAGGTATTTCACCTTCTCTGCACCCTCAGACGGCATACATTGTGCCACCTCTCGGCGCTTATTACGTCTTCAGCATCGGGAGGAAGTTTTACCCTTCTCACCCATCTGTACCTTACTGTACTCGTTTGTTGCCTTTCTCGAGTCAGTGTCTTTACTGGAGTCATCGTCACTCCCCCTGGTGTCCTGGACTAACATGTCCCCGCTTAACCAGGTGTCAGCCCCCCTGTCTGGAGCTCTCCCGTTTTTAATGGTCACACTATCATTTGGTATTTTAAAGGTTATGTCACTAAGTTGGGCAAGTTCCCCATTTTCTTTATTCACTCCTAACTTAGGGCTGTTGCCTCTAGGAGGCACTCTCTCCTCCTTCTTACACAGAAACATACAACAAGGAACCCCTTCAGCCTCCAGCAGTGGTGGGGCTTCCTTAGTACCACTCCGATTTTTGTATGAGCTCGTGGGCACTTTCCCCAGCTCCCACAAGTCCTCAAAAAATTCACAGTCCCGGCCTACTATAATGGGATGTGGTAAGTCAGGCACTACACCAAAATTAACGGATCCAAACACCCCATCCATCTCAACGATCACTCGGGACCGTGGATACTCTCCAATGTTCCCATGTCTGCCGCTGGCTTGCATCCTTCCAGGAATCAGGTAGGTATTGAGCGAGGCCCTCACCAGGGACACCAAACTCACCGAGTCTATCAGCCCAGTCACACATTTGCCATCAACTTCCAGAGAACACAGACGTGACTTCTTGTTACCCGGGCAGTCTGTACTGCAGACTGGACACGCATAGCATGAGCACCATTGTCCTTGGCTAAGGTCCATCGGTGCCACTACACCTTTAGGTTTGGGATGCTCCTCCCCTTTTTGGGCCACCACCGCTTTCTGGGACTCCCCCCCCCTTTTGGGCGACCACCCCTTTCTGGGACTCCGCCCCCTTTTGGGGTGTCTGCGGCTTCCTTGCAGTGTCCTTAGACCCCAGTTTACACCATTCCCCGTTATCTCCCTGGGCACCCTGTGTCCTCACTGGCCCCAGAATGGAGTTCATCAACTGGTCCACTGCTGCGACATCGCTGCGCACAGTTAGCTCCTGCTATCCACACACCAGGAATTGGTACAGCGCCTCCATAGCGTTCATTTGAGCTCCCTCCATGCTGAAACAAGAAAACAAACAGGAGGGGCGCTCCAATGGATGATACGTGGTGGTTCAAGAAGGTAGGGGGAGGGGTTTGAGTACCACTAACCTTTCCAGGTTGTACCGCCCGTACAACCAGGATCTCCAGCCTGTGGTGTATCACTGCTCACCAAGTAGGACCCAGCAACGGATTGGCCTGGAACCTCCAGTAGCAGGTCTCCCGCCACTGCAGCACGGAGCCTCGCAGACCTGCTGATCCACCGCCAGCTGCTTGTATCCACAGGAATATATCCAACAGGTGCTCCTGGTAACGCTGCCCGCTATCTAGCACCAATTGTAGTAGAGCCACTCTCTCAGCAGTGGATGGATGCAGGAACACCTCACGTGTCGATTTTCACCTGGTTTATTATCAGCAGCCACAATCCCTTTACAAAAACAGAACTACTTCCTTCAGCACAGGAGGTTACAGAGCAGCCCATGAGTGTGTCCAGAGGCCTGGCTTTTACCTCTGGGACTACACCCCGAGGTGGAGATATGGTGAACAGCCATCCCACCCATCTCTTTAGCTGTCCACAACAAACCCGGCCCAGGTAATACAAATTAACCCTCTCAGCACCTAATATGCTGGAGTATTCCACACAGGTTCATATCACTGATTTCAATAATCTCAGCGACACATCTCCCCTTGTGCACATCACCAGTGATCACATCACAATATATATATATATATATATATATATATGAACAATGGCAGAGCAATGTCCAGCAATAACATGAGCAATCCAGGATGTTGTTAAAAATTTCTTTAACTTTATTCATAAATCCATTAAAAGGCAATGGTCCAAGCAGTTCAAAACAGCATTAACGCAGGAAAGTAGTGCAGATGGGACTTGCTGTATATAGCAAAAATCCCTTTCTCCTTTGAATCCCGATCACATTTAGATTGCAAAGGAGAGAACTGAGAAACTGTACCATCCACAACGTATAAGGCGCTTCTTTGTAGACACATCTACCCACACTATTGTGAAGTTTATCGAAATTTATTGTTTTTTTAAACTTTTTAAAAAAAATAAATAACTGAAAAGTGAGGCGTGCAAAATTATTCATCCCCTTTACTTTCAGTGCAGCAAACTCACTCCAGAAGTTCATTGAGGATCTCTGAATGATCCAATGTTGTCCTAAATGACTGATGATGATAAATATAAGTCACCTGTGTGTAATCAAATATCCGTATAAATGCACCTGCTCTGTAATAGTCTCAGTGTTCTGTTTCAAGACAGATAGCATCATGAAGACCAAGGAACACAACAGACAGGTCCGTGATACTGTTGTGGAGAAGTTTCAAGCCGGTTTTGGTTACAAAAAGATTTCCAAAACTTTAAACATCCCAAGGAGCACTGTGCAAGTGATAATATTGAAATGGAAGGAGTATCATACCACTGCAAATCTACCAAGACCCGACCGTCAATCCAAACTTTCATCTCAAACAAGGAGAAAACTGATCAGAGATGCTACAAGAGGCTGATGATCACTCTGGATGAACTGCAGAGATCTACAGCTGAGGTGGGAGAGTCTGTCCATAGGACAACAATCAATTGTACACTGCACAAATCTGGCCTTTAGGGAAGAGTGGCAAGAAGAAAGCCGTTTCTCAAAGATATCCAAAAAAGTGTTGTTTAAAGTTTGCCACAAGCCACCTGGGAGACACACCAAACATGTGGAAGAAGGTGCTCTGGTCAGATGAAACCAAAATCGAACTATTTGGGCACAATGCCAAATGATATGTTTGGCGTAAAAGCAACACAGCTCATCACCCTGAACACACCATTCCCATTGTCAATCATGGTGGTGGCAGCATCATGGTTTGGGCCTGCTTTGCTTCAGCAGGGACAGGGAAGATTGTTAAAATTGATGGGAATATGGATGGAGCCAAATACAGGATCACAGGATCATTCTTGAAGAAAACCTGTTGGAGTCTGCAAAAGACCTGAGACTGGGACGGAGATTTGTCTTCCAACAAGACATGATCCAAAACATAAAGCAAAATCTACAATGGAGTGGTTCACAAATAAACGTATCCAGGTGTTAGAATGGCCAAGTCAAAGTCCAGACCTGAATCCAATAGAGAGTCTGTGGAAAGAGCTGAAAACTGCTGTTCACAAACACTGTCCGTCCAACCTCACTCAGCTCGAGCTATTTGCAAAGGAAGAATGGGAAAGAATTTCAGTCTCTTGATGTGCAAAACTGATAGAGACATACTCCAAGCGTCTTGCATCTGTAATCGCAGCAAAAGGTGGCGCTACAAAGTATTAACTTAAAGGGGATGAATAATATTGCACGCCCCACTTTTCAGTTATTTATTTTTTAAAAAAGTTTAAAATAAGCAATACATTTTGTTCAACTTCCCAACTGTGTCCCACTTGTTGTTGATTCTGCACCATAACATTAAAATTTTTATCTTTATGTTTGAAGCCTGAAATGTGGGAAAAGGTTGAAAAATTCAAGGGAGCCAAATACTTTCGCAAGGCACTGTATATGTCAACTGTTGCCAAGGATGAAAGCGCAACTACCCTTTTAATTTATTTAAGACAATAGGAGTTAAGAAACCTAAATATATCATCACAGAAATCTGCTTTTGTCTACTCTTTCACTGGTAGAATCTAAATTCAGTGAAGGTTATCAGAACACTGACGTATGAGATGGAAATTGCCTTTTATAAAGCTGTATGGAGAAAGGAGACAAGAAGAGGAGGGAGGCGTCAGAGAGAGAAAATGGCAGAAATACATTGTTATGAGGGGACTCGCGGATTAGGATAAGGTGGTGAATATTCCAATCACCAGTCGGGGTCTACCGTGCTCCAAGATGGTAAAGGAGCTGCTGGAAACGCAAATTAATTATTTAAAACTCATACAATGTGATCCTTGTATACAGCATATTTCTTTATGGAAATGTCAGCAATGCAATTCTTTTCCCAAGCCCAATGTGCTGTATTAAAAACAGATTAAATGTTTACAACACACCATATGTATCAGAAAAGAAGGAATTATATACAGTAGTTTTAGCAATGATGCACATATATTGTAAGATGGCCAATAATGATCTTTATTTTCTGCTAGCAGACCTTATTACTTAGATGTGGCATCTGTTTGGTTAATATCTTATATAGGCTGTGACTCGACTAAAAATGCCGTATTTTGGAACTCTCGAGGGAAATGTCTGGACTGAAAGGAAGTATGTTTTAGCCACACAGTGTAATTTATACGCCTCTGAGTAATTCACATACCAGACCTCATCATCTGTGTGAAGTGGTGAAGACATGTTTGACTGCATACTTATAGTTATGTGGCTACTGTGGATTATGTCAAGCTCCACTATTTGGAAGAAGGTCTTGCAAGTTTATAAGTCCATAAATATAAAACCATTATCTACAGTGTACATACAGTTGTACAGAACACATCACTGGTCCACAGTTGTCGTCAGTCGTCAGAGGCTTCCATTCATGGACTCTTATGTTCACTGCCCAGACATGGTCTCTCTGTGTTATATTGCATGACTTATGCAGGGTATATGAAGGAATGTTCAGATCGTTTGCAGACTAAACATTTACTTTAATATTGCCAGTGACCTTAACAGAGAGTAATTTGTCATGTAATCTAACAGACTTCTGATTATGGTTGAAACTGAGAAGTTCGGTAGAGGAAAATTCTGTTTAGTTTGGCAGAGAGACAAAGGGACAATAATATGAAACAATGAACCTGCAATGTCCTATAATACTATTAACCTGCAGATGCAGGGTTAATCTCTAGGTTAATAATGTTAAGAAGGTGCCCGGCCACTGTACTGAAAGTACAGAAAATTGACTTTATATCTCCTAGGAGCCACCGATGTGGAGTCATGCAGGTGTGCCCAGAGAAATGACATTCACTGCTCACAGCATGGAGAGTGGTGGCTGTAAGCTTTTCACCGATTGCAGTGATGCATTGCAGAATTGGCTGTCAGTCAGTGCTGGGGCGTGGTTACCACTGCTGCTCTCACTTATGTGAGCAGTGACAATAGCCACTCCACACTAGCACACCTGCATGACTGAAAGCTGGCACCTTCTAGGAGAGATGAAAATAATTTTCTCCAGGGTGCCACACTTTAAGTACTGTATCTTAGCACCTTCATTACACTATTAAGCTAAAGATTAACCCTACATCGAACATGACAGGTTCCTTTAAAGTATTAGGTATATATTTATTATGTTATTATGTGTAACCGAACCCGGACTGAATTCTGGACCCCTGCGGGTTCAAAAGTACCTAAATGCCGGACCCAGGCCTGGAATTCTAAGGGGATTACTGATCCGGATCCGGCACTCGGATAATGAAAAAATAAAGAAAAAATAAAGCTATATTTATCAAGTTTCTGGCGTTGCTGTAACTGCTTCCTGGTCCGCTCATTCTACTTCGGGTGCCACATGATATCCTTCATTCATATGCACTGTTTCCCCTGCCTATCAACGTCTGTGATTGATTGCAGTCTGACGCTTCCAATCACAGACTCTGTCCGCCGGTCTATATTGTACAGTAAAAATAAATAAGAAAAAAAATTGGCATAGTGTCCCCACAATATTATGATACCCAGTATAGATATAGCATACGGCTACAGGCTGCAGCCCACAGCCATGTGCTTATTTTGGCTGTGTATCAAAATAAGAGGAAGTGCATGTAGCATTTTTAAAAAATTATTTAAATAACTAATTTTAAAAAATGTTGTGTGGTCCCCCCAATTTTGATAACCAGCCAAGTTAAAGCCTGATAGCTGGGGCTGGTATTCTCAGGCTTGGGAGACCCATGCTTATTGGACCCCCAGCCTAAAAGTAGAAGCCTGCAGCTGCCCAGGAATGTTGTATCCATTAGATGCAACAATCCTAGCGCTTTATTCAGCTCTTCCCGATTGCCCTGCTGCAGTGGCAATTACTGTAATAAGGGTTAATCACAGCTGCCACTAAGCCCTAAATTAATAATGGGAGGCGTCTATGAGATCCCCATTACTAATCAGTAAGTGAAAGTAAATAAACACAAACAGAAAAAATCCTTTATTTGAAATAAAACTTCTAAAAAGCATCCTGTCCCACCATTTTATTAACCCCCAAAAGACCCCTGCAGGTTCGATGTAATCCACATGAGCTCCCATGACAATTCCATCTCTGCAACATCTGAAGTCACAGTGCGCAATCATGTAACAATGACCTCCCACTGTGGACTTCAGGCAGAGACTGAGCAGCAATGAGCGGTGACGTCACTCAGGTTAGTTGCGACCACAGCTGGTGTGGCACCCTGGACTAGCCAGGTAGCCACAGACAAAACACACACACACACCCACCCCCGGACAGTTACATTAGTCAGACACAAAACCCTTGTTGCCTCCCTCCAGGGTCTGATGTCCACACCAGGTGGGGCGGAGCCAGGCGGTTGGCCCCACCCACCGAGGAGTTCACAGGCCTGGAGGCGGGAAAAGCAGACAGATGAGTTCAGGAGGTGAAAGTGAGAGGTCACGTACTGCTAGTGTCTGGGTCGGAGCCCAGGCACTGAGAGCAAGGTTGGCAGACGGTGGTGGCCGTCTGCAGGAGTTGGTGGAACTCCACAGAGCCGTAAGGACCGGGGCTGGGCGGTGACCCACTGGTACCGGACCGGGGAGTGAAGCTAAGCACACAGGCAGGGCCATCAGATCCCGACCAGGCTTGGAGCCGCCGACAATAGTCAAATCCGAATGTGACAGGAACCCCCGGGGTTCCCTAACAACCAAGTCCCGATTGAAGGCAGCCGCTCACACCGTGAGGACATACAGCCACCGCCACCGGCTATAAGTCCAAGGGCCAGTGCCTGTGGGCAAAACGGGCTCCTCCGGTATCTATACACCGGGGAGCGGACTACCGTTGGGAAGCCATTGGAGTCAACACAGTACACAAAGGTGCAGGGAAAGACAGCCACCATCACCTGTCCGGGGAAAGACACAGCAGCCGGCTGCGGGACCCATCCATCCAGCCGTTTGGTTTACCGGAGACTTTGTGCATCTCTTGCTGAGTGAGTACACCCGTGCCATCTGGCACCGCACCGCGCTGTCCCTGCAACCCTGCACCTCACCGACCCTGCCTCCCCATCACACCACCGGGCCCCGGGACCACCAACCCCTACCCACGGAGGGGGAAAACAACATCCCAGCTGCTACCTACAATCGCTCACGGGATCCCCGTCACCAGCAGTGGTGGTGCCCATCTTCACCACAACCCGTGGGTGGCGTCACGGACTAAATCCCCAAACAAACCACCCCCTTTTCACTCACGGGCGAGGAGCGCCGCTCGAGTCCCCGGATCTGGCCCACCGCTCGAGCCACCGAGCAGCAGCAGCAGCGCCGGACCCGAGCATTAGTGAGCGCAGCGCCCCGCCGCCCGCGACACTGGCGTTTCCCACAATCCTCTACCTGTGACCACAGGTAACTTGACCTCAGGTAACTTCATTAAACTCAGTAACCTAACAGTCACTGAGTTTAAAGAAGTCACCTGAGGTCAGGTTACCTGTGGTCTTGTCTGTGGGAACCTCCAGCTGTGACCTTAAATAATGTGAGTGACGTCACCACTCATCGCATGGCTTAGTCTATGTTTGAAGTCCACAGCAGGAGGTCATTGTTCCATGATTGCATGATGTGACTTCAGATGTAGCAGAGCTGGAATCGTCATGGGATCTTGTGTGGATTACGTCAAACCTGCAGAGGTGTTTTGGGGGTTCATAAAGTGGTGAAAGAGAGTGCTTTTTTGTATTTTATTTTCAATAAAACTTTTTTTGGTGTTTGGGTTTATTTATTTTCACATATAGATTAGTAATGGAGAGGTGTCATAGATGCCACCCATTACTAATCTAGGACTTAGTGTCAGGTGTGAGCTACGATTAACCCTTTATTACCCCGATTGCCACCGCACCAGGGTAATCGGGAAGAGCCAGGTAAAGTGCTGGGTTTGTTGCATCTAATGGATGTGGCAATCCTGGGTGGCTGCAGGCTGCTATTTTTAGGCTGGGTGGCTCCAATAAGCATGGGTCTCCTCAGCATGAGAATACTAGCCCCCAGCTGTTGGGTTTTATCTTAGCTGGGTATCAAAATTGGTGGGGACTGCTGTTTTTTAAAATTATTTGTTTAAATAATTAAAAAAAAAGCCGCATGCGGTTCCCCTCATTTTCATTCACAGCTAAGGTAAGCGCATGGCTGGGTGCTGCAGCCTGTAGCTGCATGCTTTATCTGTGCTGGGTATCATAATATATGGGGACCCTACAACAATTTTTTTTTTATTTATTTATTTTTATACCATGATAGACACACACAGTATCTGTGATTGTAATCAGTCAGCTGACATGCTGACACTCAGGGTAGAGGTTTGTCTGACTGCAACGAATCACAGATGCGGTGGGTGGGGAAAGCAGTACATATGCAGTGAAGGTAATGAGCAGCCTCAGATGGGAATGAGAGACCGTGGGAGCAGTTACAGTCGCACCGGAGACTTAGTAACTATAGTGCATTTGTTCCTATGTCCCTATCCCTTCTACCACCATTTTTAATCGCGGTATTCTGGTCCCCATAGACTTATATGGGGACCGGCATCCGGGCAGATACTCGGGATCAATTCTGGTTTGGGAATGGGTTTTTTTTAAACCCGGTTAGACACTCTGGTCCCGGGTATCTACGAGTCTGCCCATCATTAGTAACTATGTAGAAAATTTTTTTATAGCAATATTTTTTAATTAGTTTAATAATTTTATTTTTCTAATTTTCGATTACAAAATAACTGGTCATTCGTTTTAAAAAAAATAGTCAGTAAGAGACTTGGAAACAAGACGCGCATACATGAATGCATACATTATAATGCAGCAAAAGCAAAGGTGTATTCTTTTATTTAAGATGAACAGTAACAAAAACATATTTCTGTACTTTAGAAAATGATAGAATTTGCTCTTTAACCCCTTAATGACCGCAATACATTTTAAAACGGCTGAAGTTAAGGGTTCTTCTTCCTTAATACCATTTTAAAATGGTGGCAAGAAAAAAGTGTATAGCACCCCCAGAGTTTTAAAATCTCTGGAGTTTCAGCTACCGTGGATAGCTGAGACCCTGGAGATCACGATTCGGGCAGTTTTTTTTGGTACTCGGTCATCTGACCGCTGTTATACACCGTATAACGGCAATCATGTAAGTGAAATACATTGCCGATACAAATTATTTCTCTCCCATCGGATATGATTAAACATGTCATTTTGTCAATCTATACCTTGTAAAAGTGAATACATTGAGGCTAAAGCAACATTTTTAGGTAAAATGTAAATGTACGGTATTTATTTATTCATTCCACTTTGCATTCATTCCTGTGAAGCATCTGAAGGGTTAGTAAACTTCTTGGATGTGGTTTTTAGGACTTTGAGGGGTGCAGTTTTTAGAATGGGGTCACTTTGGGGTATTTTCTGTCACCTAGGCCTCTCAAAGTCACTTCAACCATGATGCGGTCCCTACAAAAATGGTTTTGTAAATATTGTTGGGAAAATGAGAAATTGCTGATAAACTTTTAAAGCTTCTAACTTCCTAACAAAAAAATTATGTTTCAAAAAATGCGCTGATGTAAAGTAGACATGGGGAAATGTTATTTAGTAATTGTTTTATGTGGAATAACTCTCTAGTCAAGGGCAGAAAAATTCAAAATTTGAAAATTGCCTACATTTTCGCCATATGTCTGATTTTTTCACAAATAAACACAAAAGATATCGTACTAAATTTACCACAATCATGAAATACAATATATCACAAAAAACATTTTCACAATCACCAGGATCTCTTGAAGCATTCCAGAGTTATAACCTATCAAAATGACAAAGGTCAGAATTGTAAAATTCAGCTTGGGCATTAAGGCCAAAATTGGCTCTGTCACTAAGGCGGGCTTTGCACACTACGACATCGCAGGTGCGATGTCGGTGGGGTCAAATTGAAAATTACGTACTTCCGGCATCGCATGCGACATCGTAGTGTGTAAAAGTTCGATGATACGATTAACGAGCGCAAAAGCATCGTAATCGTATGATCGGTGCAGCGTCGGCGTAATCCATAATTACGCTGACGCGACGGTCTGATGTTGTTCCTCGCTCCTGCGGCAGCACACATCACTGTGTGTGAAGTCGCAGGAGCGAGGAACAGCTCCTACCGGCGTCACCGCGGCTTCCGTAGGATATGCGGAAGGAAGGAGGTGGGCGGGATGTTTACATCCCGCTCATGTCCGCCCCTTTGATCTTATTGGCCGCCTGCCGTGTGACGTCGCAGTGACACCGTACGACCCGCCCCCTTAATACGGAGGCGGGTCGCCGGCCAGAGCGACGTCCCAGGATAGGTGAGTCCATGTGAAGCTGCGATAATGTTCGCTACGGCAGCTATCACAAGGATATCGCAGCTGCGACGGGGGCGGGGAATATCGCGCTCGGCATCGCAGCATCGGCTTGCAATGTCGCAGCGTGCAAAGCCCGCCTAAGGGGTTAAACACTGATTAATGTCAACGCACCTTCTTTTTACCTTGTATAGAATTTATTGCTAATGTTATTGATGGCTTTTTCTTCTAGAATGCAAATGTTTTCTCCAAAAACCAATATAAAGACAAGTCAGCTTTCCAAAGTAAAGAAAGAGATATCAAGGTAATAATTCCTCAGTTTTGCTGGTTTCTTATATTTTAGATCACACACATGTATGGAAAATATGTTTTCTGAAAATGCTTGCTGGAAATCTATAAAGCTTTGCTTAGTGTAAAAAATGTTGATATGCCTATTGAACCACTTATGCTTTACATCAAATTTATTTACATCATCAATGATTTACCACTTCATAACTTCCGTATATATATCTTAATGGCATTGGCATAACTAGAGTTTGATGGGCCCTAGTGCAAGTTTGGACCTGGACCCCCCAACTGTACACCAACACAGGGTACAGGATAATGACTCCGACACTCGGGGTACAGGGTAGTGTCGCTGACACTTGGATCTGTTGTAAATGTCATCTGAGTGGGTGCTGGTGTGGAGCTCCCTCTAGTGGCCAGGAATGGTAATGACGCTGAGTCTGAATCAGTGATTCAAACAGATGTTGGAATTAATTTGTAATCCAGGAAGTCCTATTGCAGACCAGCCTGGTGTATTTAGGAGAGTAGTTTCTGCTTGGCTGCTGTCGGTGATAAATGTTTGCTTCTGCCTCTGAAGATGGTTTGGAGTTTTTCCTTCATTTTCCTCTATTTATCCTGCGCCAGAATTCACTCCAGATAAGTCTGCAGGTTTCCTTTGCTTAATTGTGGGTTTTTTTTTACATTTTCTTCTGTGTTTGTTTTCTTGTATGTGAGGATATGGCTGTCTGCTATTTTTGAGAGGGCAGTTCCTTCAGAAAGAAAGGAAGTTTCTCCCTGTTCTGATTTTGATTATTTGCACTTTTGAATATCATTTGCTCTGTGATTTTGTTCCTTCCCATTATGTCTGCAGTTCTGTTTAAAGTGTCTGGCACAAAAGTACCTAATATAGTGGGGGAAGACCGTGTGGTCTTAGGGCTTTTTTTATATCAGGAGTTTGGTATTTTTTGCAGGGTTTTTTGATGGATGCAATCAGTTATCTTTCCTGTCCTGTTGTATCTAGTAAGTCGGGCCTCACCTTTGCTAATCTATATTTTCTATCTGTGTATTGTGTTTTCTTACATCACTGTCGTTACATGTTGGGGGCTTGCTATTCCTTTGGGGACTGCTCCGAGACAAGTTAGGATTCCTAATTTCTATCTTTGAGGTGTAGCAAGTTTCTCCGGCAGTGACAAGGTGTCTAGGTGTGTTAGGAACATCCCACTGCTACTTCTAGTGTTGTCTGATAGATAGGGGATTGCAGTCAACTTAGTTTCCAACTACTCTTGTGGTTTTTGTTTTTTCCTGATTTATGGGATTTTTTGTGATCGTCCACGATTACCAATTCATAACATGGATCCTTCCCTCAGCACTCATATTTCCCATGATCTTAAATCCCTCTTTCTATCAGCACCCAGCTTTCCTATGTTCTATTATCCATCTTGTCCTCAGCATGCACCTTCCCCATGCTCTACTATATATCTTTCACTCAGCACGTAGCTTTCCCATGCTCTGATATACATCTTTCACTCAGCACCCAGCTTTTCCATGATATCAGAGCATTGGAAAGCTCGGTGCTGAAAGAAAAATGTATAGCAGAGCATGGGAAAGAGTCTATTTCCCTCAGCACAAAACTTTCCCATCCCATGCTTTTATCTTTGTCCCCCCTCGTAAATAGCTCTCCAAATACTATAATGGCCCCCACATAGCCTTCCATATAGTATAATGGGTCCCACATAACCCTTCATATATTATAATGCAGCCCCCATAGTTCTTTATATTGTATTATGCAGCCCACATACTGTTTAATGCACACCCATAGGCCTCCATACAGTATATTATAATGCAGTCCCATAGCCCTCCATGCTTTAAAATGCAGCCTCATAGTCCTTCATATTATCTTATGCAGCCCCCATACCATTTAATGCACCCATAGGCCTCCAGGTACTATAATGAAGCCCCATAGTCCATGTATAAGGTGTCCTTCATATTATAGGATGCAGCCTCCATAGCATTTAATGCACCCTCTTAGTCCTCCATGTTTTATAATGCAGCCCCATAGTCCTTCATATTATATTATGCAGCCCCCTATAATGCACCCCCATAGTTCATGTATAAGGTGTCCTTCATATTGCATTATGCAGCCCCCATAAAGCAGTTGCGTAGTAGTGACGTCACCTGGCTCTGCTGCATTGAGACGTCGAGTGCAGGCACAGGGGAAGAATGTTGAAGGATGGAGCGAAGCAATCTGCTCCACCCTTTATCGTTACTTTATGCGAGGGCCTGCGGGCAAGGGGGACCCGGTGTCGCCGCTGGCACCGGGCCCCCCTGACTCATGAGCCCCATAGGGGCCGCATGGTCTGCCACTGAAAAGCGCAGCTCCTCTCTTACTTAGAGGAGCCGGCTGCTTCTCTGCAGTGCGGGCACCGGGCCTTTAACCCTGCCGGGCCAAGTCACATTGGCGATCCCTGCCACCGCTATCATTACACCCTTTACACATTACATCTTAATGGCCCTGAATCCACACTAGGGCCTACAGAGACCAGTAATGTCATAAGCAGTAAAGAGTTTTGCTTGTCTAAAAGCTACATCAGTTTTTTTCACGTACGAGAAAAACAGGCCAAGTTTCATCATTAATTTTGATCTAAGTTAATCAGGTTTTTATCACAGGCATGATAATTTAGTCAGTTTCAGCACTTTTTCACTGATATGAAAAAAAAAAACGTTTCTCCACCCTCTTTTATCTAGTAGTCTATAAAAAACGGACAGTACACGGAATGGTATCCAAGTGCAGTCTGATTTTTTGACTGACCCAGAGACTTCCATTGTCGAGTTTGATTGGACACTCAGATCAATATCAAAAATGTCTCCATAACTTGGCAAGGAAGACTCTGCATAAAATCACAGACATGTGAACAGCTCCATACATTGTATAAGTTGTATCACTGATAAAAAAGGGATTTTACTTGTGCATGAAAAACTGACATGTGAATGATCCTTAATAACACAGAAGTCTTCTGTCCTCCAGGTAATCACATATTTAAAAGTTGAGGTATACAGTTAGGTCCAGAAATATTTGGACAGTGACACAATTTTCGCGAGTTGGGCTCTGCATGCCACCACATTGGATTTGAAATGAAACCTCTACAACAGAATTCAAGTGCAGATTGTAACGTTTAATTTGAAGGTTTGAAAAAAAATATCTGATAGAAATTGTAGGAATTGTACACATTTCTTTACAAACACTCCACATTTTAGGAGGTCAAAAGTAATTGGACAAATAAAGCAAACCCAAAAAAAATATTTTTATTTTCAATATTTTGTTGCGAATCCTTTGGAGGCAATCACTGCCTTAAGTCTGGAACCCATGGACATCACCAAACGCTGGGTTTCCTCCTTCTTAATGCTTTGCCAGGCCTTTACAGCCGCAGCCTTCAGGTCTTGCTTGTTTGTGGGTCTTTCCGACTTAAGTCTGGATTTGAGCAAGTGAAATGCATGCTCAATTGGGTTAAGATCTGGTGATTGACTTGGCCACTGCAGAATGTTCCACTTTTTTGCACTCATGAACTCCTGGGTAGCTTTGGCTGTATGCTTGGGGTCATTGTCCATCTGTACTATGAAGCGCCGTCCGATCAACTTTGCGGCATTTGGCTGAATCTGGGCTGAAAGTATATCCCGGTACACTTCAGAATTCATCCGGCTACTCTTGTCTGCTGTTATGTCATCAGTAAACACAAGTGACCCAGTGCCATTGAAAGCCATGCATGCCCATGCCATCACGTTGCCTCCACCATGTTTTATAGAGGATGTGGTGTGCCTTGGATCATGTGCCATTCCCTTTCTTCTCCAAACTTTTTTCTTACCATCATTCTGGTACAGGTTGATCTTGGTCTCATCTGTCCATAGAATACTTTTCCAGAACTGAGCTGGTTTCATGAGGTGTTTTTCAGCAAATTTAACTCTGGCCTGTCTATTTTTGGAATTGATGAATGGTTTGCATCTAGATGTGAACCCTTTGTATTTACTTTCATGGAGTCTTCTCTTTACTGTTGACTTAGAGACAGATACACCTACTTCACTGAGAGTGTTCTGGACTTCAGTTGATGTTGTGAACGGGTTCTTCTTCACCAAAGAAAGTATGCGGCGATCATCCACCACAGTTGTCATCCGTGGACGCCCAGGCCTTTTTGAGTTCCCAAGCTCACCAGTCAATTCCTTTTTTCTCAGAATGTACCCGACTGTGGATTTTGCTACTCCAAGCATGTCTGCTATCTCTCTGATGGATTTTTTCTTTTTTTTCAGCCTCAGGATGTTCTGCTTTACCTCAATTGAGAGTTCCTTAGACCGCATGTTGTCTGGTCACAGCAACAGCTTCCAAATGCAAAACCACACACCTGTAATCAACCCCAGACCTTTTAACTACTTCATTGATTACAGGTTAACGAGGGAGATGCCTTCAAAGTTAATTGCAGCCCTTAGAGTCCCTTGTCCAATTACTTTTGGTCCCTTGAAAAAGAGGAGGCTATGCATTACAGAGCTATGATTCCTAAACCCTTTCTCCGATTTGGATGTGAAAACTCTCATATTGCAGCTGGGAGTGTGCAATTTCAGCCCATATTATATATATAATTGTATTTCTAAACATGTTTTTGTAAACAGCTAAAATAACAAAACTTGTGTCACTGTCCAAATATTTCTGGCCCTAACTGTATATATCTTCTTCATTTCTAAAGGATATGTTACTCTGCAGAGTGCAGTGTTTCTTTTTTTATTTCCCTATACCTTTAGTATAGTATATATTTCAAATATACCGTATACATTTTTAATGCCAAATAAATAAATACAAATAAATGTATAAAAAAGAACTTTAATTAAAAGTTAGCAATGTATTTACCTATATAAAATGTATTTAATTTAATTGATAACGCTATTAATAATTAAAGGATCCCAGAATGTAAAACTGGCCTAACAGCAAGACACTTGAATACTCACCTGTTCACCTAAGTCATGCAATAATATTCTGATGGTTTCCACTGATCTCTTTCACTTCCCTGCAGTAATGCCATCACATACACCTAAAGTTAAGCAAAAAGAATTGCAGGACCTTGGCTCAGTGGCCACAATTGTAGTCTATGGCCAGAGGAGCCTTGCCAGGCCTACTAAATTACTAAGTATTGGAATGCCAACAGGTAGGTTTGCAAGGCACTGATCTGGATAACCGAGGTGGCTGCTGGACCAGAGGGTGCTTTGAATCGTTATGCTTAACTTGAAATACAGCCAGTCATTAGTGTGGTGCCATATATGCCAATGTGGCGCCCTGGACTAGCCAGGTCGTCACAGATAACACACAAACACCCCCACCCCCATTAGACAGTAACATTAGCCAAACAAAACCCTTGTTGCCTCCCTCCAGGGTCTGATGTCCACACCAGGTGGGGCGGAGTCAAGCGGTTGGCCCCACCCACCGAGGAGTTCACAGGCCTGGAGGCGGGAAAAGTGTCAGTGAGAAGTTGGAGTTTAAAGAGTGAGGAGTAAACGCTTGGGTGTCTGGGTTTATGGCACTGACAGCAAGGTTGGCAGACGGTGGTGGCCGTCTGCAGGAGTGGTGAAGTAACGCGGAACCGTAGGACCGGGGTCGGGCGTTGGCCCGCCGGTACCGACCGGGGAGCGTAGTGAAGCCAGCACACACAGGCAGGGCCATCGGACTACGACCAGGCTTGGAGCCGCCGACAATAGTCAAATCCGAGTGTGACCGGAACCCCAGGGGTTTCCTAACAGCCAAAGACCCGATAGAAGGCAACCGCCCACACCGTGAGGGTATACAGCTACCGCCTAAGGCTAGAGACCCAAGGGCCAGTGCCTGCGGGCAAACGGGCTCCTCCAGCATCCATACACCGGGGAGCGGACTACCGTTGGGGATCCATAGTAGTCAAACAAGTAGATCAAGGTGCAGGGAAAGACAGCCGCCATCACCTGTCCGGGGAGAGACACTGCAGCCGGTTACGGGACCCGTCCATCCAGCCGTTTGGTTTACCGAGGACTTTGTGCATCTCTTACTGAGTGAGTACACCCGTGCCATCCGGCACCGCACCGCGCTGTCCCTGCAACCCTGCACCTCACCAACCCTGCCTCCCCGTCACACCACTGGGCCTCGGGACCACCGACCCCTACCCACGGAGGGGGAAAACAACATCCCAGCTGCTCCCCACCATCGCTCCTGGGATCCCCATCACCAGCAGCGGTGGTGCCCATCTTCACCACAACCCGTGGGTGGCATCACGGACTAAATCCCCCAAACCAACCACCCCTTTCACTCATGGGCGAGGAGCGCCGCTCGAGTCCCCGGATCCGGCCCACCGCTCGAGTCCCCGAGCAGCAGTAGCCGCAGCAGCGCCGGACCCGAGCGTTAGCGAGCAAGCGCACGGCGGCGGCGTCCTCCCCGCCCGCGACAACTTGGCGTTATGAACAGGATTGAACCCATCTACTTACCAGTAGAAGTGCGCCTTGTGATCTCCGCCGGCGGTGTCCGGCCGAAAATTTTGAAGCGCCACCATCTTGGCGCGAAAATCTCCCGCTCGAGCGTCTTCTCCGAGCAGGGAAGACGCGAAAGTGAAGCCCCGCCCCCAACAAGCGGAAGTGCTGAAGAGAACCAAGGGGGGGCGGGTGCGTGTCTGCCTAATGTAGCCGAGGCTATAAAAGCGGGGACGCCAGGACTCTACAAACATAACCGGTTCCTGGAAGCAGCTTGCAACATGTCCGCACCACCTGAGAGGCCTGAGTCTCCGGAGCCTGCCCCAGGGACGGCGGCTTGGCTGAATACCCAAGTGATACTATTGTGCTGCCGTAACCGGGCCCAAGTACGGGACCTGCTAAATCGCTGGACCGCTGAGATGGAGGAGCTGGCTGTGGTCGTGCGGGCGCATGAAATAGAGGCCATGCTAGAGGAGCTGGTGAGTGACCCACGCCCTTGTGTCCCTGAAGGACCGGCCGCTGCGGCTGAAGGGTTCGGTCTACCCCTGGCCCCAGCAGGGCCCGACCCATCGCCTGTGCTGACCGCCCCTACAACCCCGCTCAGACCGTCGTCCCCGATGGAGGTGGCAGAGTCCGTGTTGCCCCGCCAGGGCCCGGAGGCCCGAGAGGAAGCCAGCCAATCAATAGGTGGAGCGGGTGACTTAGAAGAACCGATGGCAGACCTCCATACACCGGCCAATGACGGGTTACTTGCCACTGAGGAGCCACGAGTTTGGGCTCAGCTGGAAACCATTACCGACCTGCCAAGTCCCACCATTAGTCCCCAGGAGTCAGATGACAGCAGCTCGGGGGCTGACACAGAACCGGTCTCGGAGTCCGAGGAAGCGGGTGAGGGTCTTCCCAATGGCAATGCGCCAGTAGCTTTCTATGTCCTGCGTGGTGGAGGGAACGGATACCGGGTGGCCCTCTCCCACCAGGCCTGCCACCAGATGTTTGCAATATTAACAGCGGAGGGCGAGGCCACCTCAGAGGATGGGGTGGAATAGGCAGCAGTCCTCCGTTGCAAGCAAGTTGTCCCCCGTTGGGAACCTCAGCAGAATGAATGACAAAAATCAACCGAAAAGATCATCTGATTAGCTACAGTGATTATCCCGGCCGTTGCCGGCAAGTTGTCCCCAGAGGGACTCTGTGTGTTTTTACCACCCACATGAGAAACTGCTCATGAACATGGCTGAGAACTGGCAGGCCACCGACGAACTTGTGGGCTTGTAAATAGTTTTGTGGGATGGAAACCGTTGTCGCCTCCGGAGAGGCAGATTGGAGGAAGGGCCCGATGCAGAGCAGGCTGGGGCCCGTCCACCACCAGGACTGGTTGCCATCCTCCGGGGGTCAGGGGTCCCCCTTGGATGTGGGGTCCCCTGAAGTGACAGCCGGGTGCGAGTAACCGTACCCGTTCCCGCTCGGGCAGCCTGAACCTGGACTGGGGTCAAGGGGTGCTGCCCACTTCTTAGGGGCAGCATCAGGGCTAGGTTTCTTGGGTGGGAGAGCGGAAGATGTCCGTCCGTCCGTCCGTTATTATTAAAAGTGTTTTTATATGTGCAACGTTTAAGTGATCAAAAAAAAAAAATGCTTATGTTTGAAATGTTGATATGTTATTTATGTTTTTACAGTTTTGAAAAAAAATAAAACCGGTGATGGACGGGCAGCCCACGGACGGTCTGCATTTCACCAAGGGGGAATGTGGTGCCCTGTACTAGCCAGGTCGTCACAGATAACACACAAACACCCCCACCCCCATTAGACAGTAACATTAGCCAAACAAAACCCTTGTTGCCTCCCTCCAGGGTCTGATGGCCACACCAGGTGGGGCGGAGCCAAGCGGTTGGCCCCACCCACCGAAGAGTTCAGAGGCCTGGAGGCGGAAAAAGTGTCAGTTAGAAGGTGGAGTTTGAAGAGTGAGGAGTAAACTCTTGGGTATCTGGGTTTGTGGCCCAGGCACTGACAGCAAGGTTGGCAGACAGTGGTGGCCATCTGCAGGAGTGGTGAAGCAACGCGGAACCGTAGGACCGGGGTCGGGCGTTGGCCCGCCGGTACCGACCGGGGAGCGAAGTGAAGCCAGCACGCACAGGCAGGGCCATCGGGCAACGAACAGGCTTGGAGCCGCCGACAATAGTCAAATCCGAGTGTGACCGGAACCCCAGGGGTTTCCTAAGAGCCAAAGACCCGATAGAAGGCAACCGCCCACACCATGAGGGTATACAGCTACCGCCTAAGGCTAGAGACCCAGGGGCCAGCGCCTGCGGGCAAACGGGCTCCTCCGGCATCTATACACCGGGGAACGGACTACCGTTGGGGATCCATAGTAGTCAAACAAGTAGATCAAGGTGCAGGGAAAGACAGCCGCCATCACCTGTCCGGGAAGAGACACTGCAGCCAGCTGCGGGACCCGTCCATCCAGCCGTTTGGTTTACCGAGGACTTTGTGCATCTCTTACTGAGTGAGTACACCCGTGCCATCCGGCACTGCTCCGCGCTGTCCCTGCAACCCTGCACCTCACCAACCCTGCCTCCCCGTCGCACCACCAGGCCACGGGACTACCGACCCCTACCCACGGAGGGGGAAAACAACATCCCAGCTGCTCCCCACCATCGCTCTCGGGATCCCCATCACCAGCAGCGGTGGTGCCCATCTTCACCACAACCCGTGGGTGGCGTCACGGACTAAATCCCCCAAACCAACCAGCCCTTTCACTCACGGGCGAGGAGCGCCGCTCGAGTCCCCGGATCCGGCCTACCGCTCGAGCCACCGAGCAGCAGTAGCCACAGCAGCGCCGGACCCGAGCGTTAGCGAGCGCGCGGCGGCGGCGTCCTCCCCGCCCGTGACACCAGCATTACCAGTAAGTGACTTGAGTGATCATGTCTGTTTACAAGGAAGTAAATAAAAACCAATGAGGACCATTAGTCTCTACTTACTGTCACTACTGGATCTTCTGTGTAATGAAAAGGTAAGTATTTTTTATTTTAATAACTTTCCTGCTGCTATCCCAGTTTTTTGACGTCATGTCAGCAGTCAGCACAGACATATTTAACATAGTGCGAAGCTGTTGGAAATCGTGAATACTTTCTACAGTATCTTATTACCCATTTACCAGTGAACTGATCATTCACTTTCATTTCACTCCTAAAAGTCTTCTTGAGGCCTAAAACACACTTCTGCATAAAAAACGTCCGTGTGACACGGTCCGTTTTTCGGGTCCGTGTTCCGTTTTTTTGGGGCGTTTCTCCGGTACGTATGGCATCCGTGTGATGGCGTATGCGAGCCGTGTGTACGTGTAAAATGTCCGTGTTTGTGTGTAAAATGCCTGTGTATGTGTACGTGGAATGTCCGTGTGGAATGTCCATTTGTGTGTTGCACAATGTCGTTGATACATGTCGTCTGACAGCAGACGGAGTTGCACGATGAGAATGAACTCGGGTGAACTTCACCCGACTTCATTGTCATGCTGCGGCTCTGTCTGTGTGCCGCATACTGATTAGCAGTCACCTGTGAAGGATTCACCAGTGACCGCTAATCCCCCGAGTGACTGAAGTGAGCAGCCCTCTCTCATACTTACCGCTCCCCGATCACCAGCGTGGTGAGGAACAGCTGTGCAGAGAATATGCGGCAACAATTACTTTGAATATGCCGGCCGCTCATTAATCAATCTCGTATTCCCTGCTTTCCCCACCCACAGACGCCTGTGATTGGTTGCAGTCAGACATGCCCCCCACGCTGAGTGACAGGTGTCTCACTGCACCCAATCACAGCAGCCAGTGGGCGTGTCTATACTGTGCAGTAAAATAAATAAATAATAAAAAAAAACAGCGTGCGGTCCCCCCCCAATTTTAGACCTGAAACACACATCCGTGAAACATGTGCGTGTTTGTTTTGTTTCCGTATATACCGGAGACACGGCCAAACGTGCACCAATGTTATTTAATGTTTGAGGACACATGTGCGTTTTTCATTAAGGTCTGTGGGTCCGTGTGCGTGCTACGTTTGTGTCTCCGTTTTGCACGGAAGCATGTCCGTTTTCAGCACGCAACACGCAGCACGGACCCAATGAAAGTCAATGGGTCTGTGCGCACGTCCGAGTGACACGGAAGCATCTCTGTTTGCTCCCTGTACGTTTTGTGCTTTTTTCATGTGATGTCGGTCTTTTTTCTTTTTCTGTTTCGTTCTCTCCCTCAGTCCGTCGGTTGGTCGGTCTCTATGTCTGTCGGTCGGTCTCTCTGTCTTATCTGTCCCTCTCGCTGTCTATCGGTCAGTTCCCCCCTCTCTCATACTTACCGTTCCCTGATCTCAGGCGCGGCGCTGCACGGCTGTTCTCTAAACTCCGGCGGCTTTTCCTCTTTTGAAAAAGCCGGCCGCTCATTAATTAATCTCGTATTCCCTGCTTTCCCCGCCCACTGGCAAATATGATTGGTTGCAGTGAGACACGCCCACACGCTGAATGACAGCTGTCTAACTGCAACCAATCACAGCCGCCGGTGGGCGTGTCACTATGGAGCAGAGAAATAAATAAATAATTAAAAAAAACGGCGTGAGGTCCTCCCCTATTTTAATACCAGCCAGATAAAGCCATATGGCTGCAGGCTGGTATTCTCAGGATGGGGAGCCCCACGTTATGGGAAGCCCCCCAGCCTAACAATATCAGCCAGCAGACGCCCAGAACTGCCGTATATATTATATGACATTGCTAGCGATCGCACCCACCCCCGTCGTGCGTGCGTCACGGGCAAATCGCTGCCCGTGGCGAACAATGTCGCTAGTATATGCGTCACGCACACATACCTTCCTAACGATGTCGTTGTGGCCGGTGAACAAACTCTTTTTTAAGGGGGAAGTTCGTGCAGCGTCACAGCGACGTTACACAGCGGGGTACCAATAGAAGCGGAGGGGCGGAGAGCAGCCGCATTAACGTCACTCCAACCTCGTTGCCGCAGGAATGCTGTTGTTCGTTATTCCCGGGGTGTCAAACGTAGCGATGTGTGATGCCTCAGGAACGGCAAACAACCTGCGTCCAAAATGAGCAGCGATATTTGGGAAAGGAACGACGTGTCAACAATCAACGATTTGTGCCGTTTTTTGGATCGTTAGCGGTCGCTCGTAGGTGTCACACGCAACGACGTCGCTAACGAGGCCGGATGTGCGTCATGAATTCCGTGACCCCAGCAATATCTCGTTAGCTATGTCGTTGCGTGTAAAGCGGCTTTTAGAGATTAGGTTACAGATGCTGTCCATAAAGCTCTATGAAGACCTTTGGAGGCCTTAGCAACTATAAAGTGAACACCCATAAATCCAAGGTCCTTGATATTATTATTCCATTCCATTAGTGTCTTGCCTGAGAGATTAATTTCCTTTAAAATGGGCCTCTTTGGCTAATACATATTTGGATACCTGGATCTCTGCAAATTACAAAGACTTCTACCCCCAAAACTTTGTGCCTCTATTTCAGGAGTGTGAAACTCAAGGCCCGCCACATCATTTTATTTTAGATTTTTAGATACGCTATTAATGATCTTCATTAACAAGGTCCCCTGTAATGGCTCTGTTATCTATTATGCTGGAACTCACTTTCCACTGAAGAAAGGACTAATGTGTTTATTCATACAAGCAGCTTCTTTGGTTATCTCATGCCACTGGAAGACCTCACAGATACCCTCTCCATGGAGTGGTGGGATTCCTTCCTTAACCCCTTCACTCCATGGCCATTTTTCGTTTCTGTTTTCTGCTCCTTCATTCAAGAGCCATAACGTTTTAATTTTTACGTTAATATATTCCAATGAGGGCTTGTTTTTGGTGGGACAAGTTATTAGTTTTCATTGATGCCATTAATTATACCATATAGTGTACTGGGAAATGGAAACCTGGCAGTATGATTCTCTGGGTCAGTATGAGTACATAGATACCAAATATGTATAGATTTTTTTTATTGATTAAAAATTAATAAATTTGTCCCCGTTTGTCACCATTTTGGTAGAACTGTAACTTTTTTATTTTTCGGGACTAACCACGGCGATCTTCTATAGTCTTTGTACTACCAGTAAAATGGAAGTTCCCTATATTTCCTTTATCAGATGTCGGGTCTGAGTGGGAGCTTTTTTTTTGTGGGTTGAGTTGATGTTTTCATTGGTCGCCTGTTAGACCTTGCTTCTGCCTGCCTCTAAAAGGCCTCCATAAATGACAGACCTGGAGGTCATTACTTGAATTGCCATCACAATTATGTTGCTTGGCATGTCACTGGCCCACTCCTTCCCACAATGTTCTAAATGATGTGATCACTATTGATTGCAGCATCTAGAAGATAAGTTAGCCAGGAGCAGGCTGACACAATAACAATGAGTCAATCATGTCCCAATGGTGTCACCAGTCCAAAGGCGACTGCGATACCAGACCCTACTCATGCATGACCGCCCACCGTAAATTTATGACGGCACTGCACAAATCCCATCAAGTGCCAATGTATATATACCGTCAGCAGTCGTGAAGAGGTAAACAATCTGATTACTTCCTATTTTGGCTAGATACTCAAACCAATAAGTGTGGGTAAACACCTCCTTACTTTTCCCCTTTCTTATTTTCTTTCTTTTATTTGTCTATTTTCTTCTTACTTGTATTTTGCTATTGTTTACTATATTTTTAGTGGCGCCATAAAAGAGTATCCCTCAGATGTCCAAGCACCTTGCACTCTTCATAAACAGATAACCCTGTCTAACAAGCCAACATCTGCCTGTGGCATCCAGTATTCTGGTATGTATTATACTGAACTTATTTTGCCAGAAGTACATATTATTATTTGTTCTGCCTTTGAATGTGTTCACATAATAATATTTTTAATGAATAGATTAAAAAATGAGTCGTATAAATCTTTAGTATTTAAAGCTTGATTAGCTTGGAAAAAGGATGCATCAGTGGAGATTTCATCTTAAGGTATAAACCTCGTACGTCTGGTCAATACAGTGGGCTGACACATGACTTATTCCTTCCAAAGACCTTCCAAAAGTCCAAGTGACATTCATTATGTGAGGAGGAAAGGAATTGCAGCACCTAAATAGGTGCTTATTTACAGGTAGAGCAATCAGACCTTGGAATGCTCTACCAAATGAGGTAGCAATGGCAGACATTTTAAAAGCATTTAGGGCTGAATACTTTTCTCACAAAAAATGGCATTATGGGTTATAAATAATCCATAAATAAAGAATGTATAACTGGTTGAACTTGATGCATTCTATCTATTTTCAGCCAATATAACTACGTAACTGAGACCCATTCCTGGTTTTGAAACACATTATTGGTTGCCCTTAGAGAGGAGCAAATAAATTTAATTGGAATTGAATTCTACTTGAATTTTACTTAATTTTTTTCTAACGTGTGGATTCTGCAAAATGGCAGCCACTGGGGAAATCGAATTCTGTCTGCTTATCTTTAGTTGCACTATTCCTTAGGCCCTCTTCACATGTCCGTGAAAATCACGCACGTTTTTCACGGACGTATCAAAGGTACGTATTGTCCTCCGTGTGCCGTTTATGGCACACGTGTGTTCTCCGTGTGTTATCTGTGATAACACACAGAGAACGGGTACATTCTGCTAACCTGTCCCTGGCGTTGCTGTCCGTGGTGCTGATCTTCGGTCTCCGGCCCTGCTTCTGCTGCTTCCGGCCCGAAGTGGAGTGAATATGCAATAAGCATAATGAGCGGCGGTCGGAAGCAAGTGACAGCAGCGGCAGAGACAGGGCACACTTATGCTCCACACGTATACACGGTCCATGGCAAAACATGCACGTGTGCGCAGACCCATTGATTTTAATGGGTCTATGTGTGCCCGTTTCTCCGGCACGTGAGGAAACGGACCAAACACGTGCCGGAGACACGGACGTGTGAAGGGAGCCTTAGGTGGTTTGCTTTCCTGCATCAGTATATTCTATGAGTCTTCTTACATATAACACAGTCATATGCAAGATCCATGTTTCTTTTGATCATTTTTTAATTGCCTCTGGACAAGTAGCCTCATAAATAAACTGAGCTATGTGTACGAACTCATCCATAATACAGGTTACCTTGACCAGTTAGGCTTCATGTTCAGGAAAAGCACAAGTGACAAAACATTGCGGATGCAGATTATTTCATATGGGTGGCAAGGCGAAAGCATTGGGCCTTGGTGTCGCTGTCTTTTGAATGGCCACATCTATTCAATTTATTAGAAGGCTTTGCTTGGGACTCAAGTTCATAAAATGGATATCGTTATTATATAAGAAAACCAGAGGCAATATTTAAGCCAATGGTTAGTGTTCCTCTACTTAGCATTACAAAGAGGCGCCCATCAGGAATGGCCACTGTCACATTTACTATTTACTCTGGAAGTATTCTGCATATATGGTATGGTATTATATTTAATAGTGTGACGTTGGGTGATCAGTAGGACAGGATTTTCTTGTTGGCTGATAACTTAAGGCCACTTTACACACAGCGACATCGCTAGCGATGTCGCTGGTGAAAGCACCCGCCCCCGTCGTTTGTGCGTCATGGGCAAATCGCTGCCCGTGGCGCACAACATCACAGCGGCATCACTAAGTGACTGCCTAATAGAAGCGGAGGGGCGGAGGTGAGCGGCCATAAGATCCCGCCCACCTCCTTCCTTCCTCATTGCCGGCGGCCGCAGGTACGATGTTGTTCCTCGTTCCTGCGGTGTCACACATAGCGATGTGTGCTGCCGCAGGAATGACGAACAACCTGCGTCCTGCAACAGCAACGATATTTGGGATTAGAACAACGTGTCAACGATTAACGATTAGGTGAGTAATTTTGATCGTTAGCGGTTGTTTGTGCGTTTCACACGCAACAACGTTGCTAACGAGGTCGGATGTGCGTCACGAATTCCGTGACCCCAACGACATCTCCTTTAGTTCTCCTTATACAACAGGGGAAATAAGTATTGAAGACATCACCAATTTTCTAAGTAATATTTCTAAAGGTGCTATTGACATAAATTGTATGGCACCTTATGCTGATTTTTGCATATGGCAATGGGTTTTTATTACATTCAGTCATTATGGGAAGAGGTGCTTTCCATCCTAACATTACCTTTACATTTTCTATCACCCTGATCCCTCATAAGCCAGATATCTTCTTGTTGGGCCTTCTGGAAGAAACTATGAAATTTATCATGGCCATAGCTTTCTACAAGAGAGTCTAATTTTTGGATGCAAAGTAACAGCCCTCAGATAGATGGGAGATAGACACCAATCACTCAACCACTTACAGCAATAATGCACAAACACCACCAGTAGGTCTGGATCACAACCCCTCACCTGACCAGTATAGGTATTCCACAAAAGAAGAAGCGCATGGTTAGCGTGAGATGGTCGTAGTCCTGGGGGAGCTCGCACCCAGCTCTGCCACTGCCTTTTTGATACACACCTTTTTGTATTAATAAAACCTTTTTACGGACCTTGGAGTGGAGCCACTTTTTCTTCTTTTGTGGATTACTTGCTGGACATCTACCTACTTTGAAGTGTGCCCCTCTGATCATGTTTGATTTTTGGATCTGGAGCAGCTTTCCTCTGGCCACCCAACCATGAAAGGTAAAGTCTGGAAATGCAGGATGAATTCTTTGTTTTACTGACCAGTATAGGTATGCTATAGCTGGCATTAATTGAATGGTCCATCCAGTATATATAGGATTGGAGCCGATCTTTACAGTATTTGGTTCATTGGTGAGGTTTTGGTCCTGAGAAGAGGACTTGGGTACCAGCCTCAGATATCCATGCTGGGCGCCTGATTTGCATATTCTCCATCCTGAGAGACTGGGTCCTGAGGATCCAGGGGCCCCTCTTAGAGGGAGGGGAACTGTGAGACAGAGTTGTACACAAACGTCGCCGACTGTCATGGTGGCTTTGGACTCAGATTGCAGATTCTGATGCTCTGCCCGATGGTTTCTTTGGTGTCTGGGATCAAGACCGGCAGGCATAGGCGTTGAGCTGATGTGTGCTGATTCATAAAGTTAATCTCTGGTAGTCTTTGCTCCTTTAATCAGATGTTGTGGGGAGACCTATCACATCTGTTCCCCTCCTATTTATACTAGTGGAATCCTTCTACCCATGTGAACTATAGTTTATTCTGTGTTGGTCTGTGAGGTGTGGTTTTCCAGACTCTCTCTGGTGAAAGTTATGTTTAGTGGTGCTTTAGTGGTTTCAACACGATCATGTTCCCTACTTACCTGGAGGAGAGGGAATTAGATCCACGTGCGCGTGAGTGGGATGACGAGTCCCCACTCTCGCGTGTGCGCAGTGCTGCCTGATGGCTTGCCTGCCCACGGCACGACGTTGGTGGACTATGGAGAGTGACGTATGCGGAAGTACTTGGAGCAATTATTTAAAATCCGGGTGGCTGGGGTGAGGAGACACTCCTCTCCTTCCCTGAGGAAGCCAGATCTGGGAGTACTATACCCCAAGGCAAAACGTACGTTGGTGGGTGATGGGGGAGCTCTTTTTTCTGTAACAGAACCATGCACCAGTCACTTTAGACAGCACTTGGCACTTTACCTTTCTGACGCTAAGGTATTATAAGGAGGTCTGACGTTTATGGTCATTAATGTGGGTTACCCGGGTGGTGCAAATTAATAATATATTTTGTACTTTGCACTTTCCTAGAGTGTCTATGTGGGGAAAATCCCATGATCAAATATATGTTCTCTTGATCTCCTAAATATGTTTTATACCATCTATCTACTTTGTATTGTATACCTTTTTTGTCTCTGAACTCAAATAATAAGATGAATATCATCATGCCAAATAACCTGCTATCTGCGTTCTGTTTTTATGATTCTTTGTCCACCTTTTATGTATGTATCACTGTTTTATTGCATGTAATAAATCTTTTGCACTATAGACTCTAGTCCTCCTGCATTAATAATCCTGTTCCTTACCTGGAGGAGAGGGAATTAGATCAGGACTGATCAGAAGCAGGACCAGAAAGAGACTCAGGCCTCTCCCCCATTAGGAGTATCCCTGACAATAGGGAAAGCATAGGGTCTCCTAGTTTGGAGAACAGCTTAGAAGCCACGGTTTGCAGCTATCCCAAAGTCATCGTGACATTTTGAGTGCACACAGGTTGCACACGTAGACACATAGGACACCATATTTCTCTGAATTCTGGGCCAACAAATTGATGCAATACAAGATCCAGAGTACCTTTAACCCCAGGGTGACCAACCAGGACAAAATTATTACCAATATCGTAAGTATGTTCGGCTGAAGATAATTTCTTAGAAAAGTAGGCGCAAGGATGCAGTTTACCAAGAGATAGACCTTGAGACCATACAGCTTTCACTCCCACTTCTGACACATTAACATCCACTGTAAAATGTTTATATACATCAGGCTCTATCAATAGGGGTGTCAACGAGAAGCACTTCTTAAGATAGTCAAACCAAATAAAGCACCCTGAGTTCATTTAGAGAAGTCCGTACCCTTCAGTCAGTAAGTGATCTTGCTACAGCAGAGAAACTTCCAGCAATAATTATAAAAATCTAAAAAACATTGCAGTGCTTTGAGGTTCTTAATCATAGAATCACAGAAAGGTGGAGTTGGAAGGGACATCAAGGGGCCATCAGGTCCAACCTCCTGGGAGTGCAGGTTTTCCTAAATCATCTTAGCTATATGTTTATCCAGCTTTCACTTGAAGTTTTCCATTGATGGAGAGCTCACTACCTCCCGTGGTAGCCTATTCCACTCTCAGACGTTCCTCACTGTCAGAAAGTTTTTCCTAATGTCTAGTCTGTATCTTCTTCCTTTTAGTTTCATCTCATTGTTTCTTGTACTTCCTTATGCTAATGAGACTACCTTTCAGATATTTGTAGGCCTTCTCTTTTGCAAACTAAACATTCCTATTTTTTTAGATGGTCTTCAAAGGACATGGTTTGCAGACCTAATACCATCTTGGTTGCTCTTCTCTGGAGTTGCTCCAATATATCGATGTCTTTTTTTAATTGGGGTGCCAAGAACTGTACACAGTATTCAAGGTAGGGTCTAACCAGGGCAGAGTATAGGGGAATAATTACCTCTCTTGATCTAGATTCAATGCTTGTCTTGATACATCCCAGAATTTTGTTGGCCTTTTTATCTGCAGCACCACATTGTTGACTCATATTGAATCTGGGACCCACTGTTATGCCCAAGTCCTTTTCCCCTGTGGTATCACTTAGATCTATTCCTTCCATACTATATATGCTTTTTACATTTCTTTCACCCAGATGTAGTACTTTGCATTTGTCCCTGTTAAACACCATTCTGTTCGCTTCGGTCCATTGTTTGAATGCCTCTAGATCCTTTTGAATATGCTCTCTTTCTTCGCTAGTGTGGGCTACTCCTCCTATCTTAGTATCATTTGTGAATTTTTTGAGTTCCCCAATAATTCCATTGTCTAAATCATTTATAAAGATATTAAACAGTACTGGGGCCAGGACAGAGCTTTGGGCAGCCTGCTTTTGACTTTCCTCCAGTTCGATGTGTAGGCATTTATTATTATTCTTTGTACCTGATCATTAAGCCAGTTTTGAATCCATCTAACTAAATTTTTGTCGATTCCATACTTGATCATTTTTTTAATGATAATGTTATGTGATACTTTATCGAATGCCTTACTGAAGTCAAGGAATACTATATCCACGACATTCCCATGGTCCAACCATTCAGTGACTTAGTTATGGAAGAAAATCAGGTTGGCCTGACAGCCGTGCTGGCTCTGGTTAATTAATACCTTCACATCCAGGTACCTAAGTAAATGTTCCTTGACAATTTGCTCAAAGATTTTTGCTGCTATGGAGTTCATGCGTACTGACTAGAGTTGAGCGCGGTTCGCGGTTCGAGGTTCTCCAGTTCGCGGCTCGAGTGATTTTGGGAGCTGTTCTAGATCGAACTAGAACTTGAGCTTTTTGCTAAAGCTTGATAGTTCTAGATACGTTCGAGAACGGTTCTAGCAGCAAAAAGACAAGCTAATTACTAGCTGGCTTTCCGCTGTAATAGTGTAAGTCACTCTTTGACTCACACTATTCTGAAATTTCAGCGTATAGTGTGCGGGAACAGCGCATTCAGATCACTGCTGTTTGGATAATGGCGATCGCCATTTTTTTTTTTTCCTTGTCTTCCTTCCCTAAGCGCGCGCGTGTAGTGGGGCGGGCCAGCATGTCAGCCAATCCCAGACACACACACAGCTAAGTGGACTTTTAGCCAGAGAAGCAACGGCATGTGTGATAGGATGTCCATGTCACATGTCCATGCATTATAAAAACGGACATTTTCCTCCAGCACGCCATTATCTGCCTTCTGCGTCTTGGTGTCAGTCACCGCTGGCGCAGCTCCTGTCTCCGATACTGCTGTGTACGCTCTATACACAGCGCTGTACAGAATAGGGATAGAAGTTTCTATCAGTCCTTTTAAGGGCTAATACCGGCAGGGTCAGAGCCATAGGTGACAGTCAGGTCAGTGAAAACAGATTTTAACAGCTACACAAGATGACAGCGTCTGTGTAGCTAAGGTCAGGGATTTCCTCGCTGCATTTCCCCATTAGGAGGGATAGAAAGGGAGGCTTCCTTTCCTGTACCCAGACCCACAACCCTGCCACTGTACCCTCCTGCCCTTTGCACACTCAAACTCATTGTTACTAAGCCATTATACTAGCAAACACTGAGGAAACTTAGTGGCATCCTAAACGCGGCTGTTGGACTTCTGTATTGCCCCACTAGTGCAAAGATATTTGCAGCACGTCTACCTGCATTGCACACTCAAACTCATTGTTACTAAGCCATTATACTAGCAAACACTGAGGAAACTTAGTGGCATCCTAAAAGTGGCTGTTGGACTTCTGTATTGTCCCACTAGTGCAAAGATATTTGCAGCACGTCTGCCTGCATTGCACACTCAAACTCATTGTTACTAAGCCATTATAATAGCAAACACTGAGGAAACTTAGTGGCATCCTAAAAGTGGCTGTTGGACTTCTGTATTGTCCCACTAATGCAAAGATATTTGCAGCACGTCTGCCTGCATTGCACACTCAAACTCATTGTTACTAAGCCATTATACTAGCAAACACTGAGGAAACTTAGTGGCATCCTAAAAGTGGCTGTTGGACTTCTGTATTGTCCCACTAGTGCAAAGATATTTGCAGCACGTCTGCCTGCATTGCACACTCAAACTCATTTGTTACTAAGACATTATACTAGCAAACACTGAGAAAACTTAGTGGCATCCTAAACGTGGCTGTTGGACTTCTGTATTGTCCCACTAGTGCAAAGATATTTGCAGCACGTCTGCCTGCATTGCACACTCAAACTCATTGTTACTAAGCCATTATACTAGCAAACTATGCTGCCAGTTTACGGGCCGTAGTTGCATTGTCAGGGATAGTTATTGTTGTTTATTCTGCTGTTAATAAAGCTAGACCACCGCTGAAATCTACACCACCTCTCAATTTTTACTACCACATTTTAAGTGCACAATCTTGTCGCAATCAAAATGAGTGGAAAAATGACAGATGCTGGTGGAAAGGGGAAAAGGCGTGTTGGAAAAGGAAAAAAAGGGTTTGTCCGTGGGGAAGGTGGCAAAGCTCCATTATCATCTGCTGAAGATAGACCATCTTCCAGCAAAAGTAAGATGTCTACTACTTACCGTGGACAATCCGATGTGCTCCCTTTTTTACGGACACGAACAACTGGAACAAAGGTAGGTGATGGCCAAAAAAGGAAAATGCTTGAATGGATCTCAAGTGGTCCAACAAGTGCCCTCTCCGCCACCTCAACTACCGCATCCAAGAAACACCAGTCCTCTGAGTTGTCAGCCCAATCACACTTGCATTCTCCCAGCTCTGAAGTCTCCATCCGCCCTGCACAGTATGGTGGAACTGAGATGGCTGAGTCTGCAGAGCTGTTCAGTCACACTATAGCCTGGGAATCAGAAGTCTGCTCCCAAGCTACAGTGAGTACAGACCAGGAAATGGTCTGCAGTGATGCCCAGAACCTTTGTGACTCTGATTCAGGCCGTGAGGACCAAGTTTCTGAGCATAATGTTGACCCTTTTTTACAAACTGTAACACCTGTTGTTATAGACAATGAGGAACATACTGATGACGATGAGACGCAGATACCAGATTGGGATGATAACTTAAATATTCGGTCAGGGTAAGAAGAGGCTCGGTCTGAGGGTGAGGGGAGTGCAAACACAACAATTGATGAGGAAGTTCTAGATCCCACCTACTGTCAACCCACAGTCAGGCACTCGAGGAGGTCAACAGAGGCAGTGGAGGAGGATGCAACCGACGACAAAGTTACCTTGCGCCTTCCTGGACAGAGTCGGAGCACTGGTAGCACGTTTGCAACTGCATCCTCAGCCACCACTCTGCCTCTGAGCACTAGTTGGGGGGGCTCAGCAGGTCGCATGCCCTCTAAGCCTTGCCTAGCCTGATCCTTTTTTGACATAGCAAAAGATCGTCCAAACTATGTGATCTGTAAAATTTGTCGTGATTCTGTTAGTAGAGGGCAAAACCTCAGCAGTTTGACAACTTCTCCCATGAATCGTCACATGAATAAATATCATATGTCCCAGTGGGAAGCTCACCGTGCTGCAATGCAGCCTAGCGGAGCGAACCATCCACCGCCTGCCCCTTCCAGTGCATCCGCGCGCTCTTCATCTTCTAGGACTGTGGGGACAGCTGTCACACCTGGTTTTCCACGCACAACTTCCACCACTGTAACCGCAACAGGCAGTTTGCTTGGTAGGTCGTCAGTTGGTTTGGAAGGGGAACAAGTACGTGTGTACAGCTCTCTCAGACATCAATAGCACCAACGTTGGATGAAGGCAACATCATGTCTACGCCTGCACTTTCCTCACAAAGCTGCATTTTTCCAGGGACACCCCACTCACCACCGTCTACACACAGCAGCCAGATCTCTGTCCCTCAGATGTGGACAAATAAAAGGCCATTTCCTGCGACCCATGACAAAGCTAAGAGGTTGACTTTTTTCCCTCTGTAAGCTCTTGGCTACCGAAATGCTGCCTTTCCGCCTGGTGGACACACAGGATTTTAGAGACCTTATGTCTGTCGCTGTGCCCCAGTACCAGATGCCCAGTCGCCACTACTTCTCTAAGAAAGGTGTGCCCGCGCTACACCAGCATGTCGCACACAACATCACCGCTTCCTTGAGAAACTCTGTGTGTCAACGGGTGCATTTCACCACCGAAACTTGGACCAGTAAGCATGGACAGGGACGTTACATGTCGCTGACTGGGCACTGGGTAACTATGGTGATAGATGGTGAAGGGTCTGCTGCACAAGTCTTGCCGTCCCCACGACTTGTGTGTCAATCCTCTGTCTGTCCAAGTTCCGCCACTGCTTCTGCCTCCTCCACCTCATCTGGGTCCTCCACCTCCGCCCCAAGCCTGCCTGGTCAGGCCACCAGCGTTCTCACTGCGCAGAAGTAATCACGCACCCCTCATTACTATGCTGGCAGCAGAGCGCAACGGCATCAGGCGGTCTTTAGCTTGACATGTCTTGGAAATAGGAGTCACACAGCGGCTGAGTTGTGGGCAGCTCTGGAGACTGAGTTTGGTAAATGGTTGTCTCCACTCAACCTGCAGCCTGGTAAGGCCGTCTGCGACAATGCTGCAAACCTGGGTGCGACCCTTCGCCTGGGCAAGGTGACACACGTGCCTTGTATGGCTCACGTGTTGAACCTTGTTGTTCAGCAATTTTTAACACACTATCCCGGCCTAGATGGCCTTCTGACCAGGGCACGAAAACTGTCTGCTCACTTCCGCCGTTCAACCGCCGCAGCTGAGCGACTTGCATCGCTCCAGAAGTCTTTCGGCCTGCCAGTTCATCGCCTGAAATGCGATGTGCCGACACGCTGGAATTCGACTCTCCACATGTTACAGCGACTGTGGCAGCACTGCCAAGCCCTGGTGCAATACGTCATGACGTATAGCCTGGGCCAACGAGATGCAGAGGTGGGGCAGATCACCCTGATTAAGTGGTCTCAGATCAAGGACCTATGCACCCTTCTGCACAGTTTCGACATGGCGACGAATATGTTTAGCGCTGACAATGCCATTATCAGCATGACAATTCCAGTCATTTACATGCTGGAGCACACGCTAAACACTATTCGGAGTCAGGGGGTGGAACAACAGGAAAGGGAGGAACTACAGGAGGATTCATATGCGCAAGACACAACAACATCACCAAGGTCCAGACGTTCATCATCACCAACGCGGCAGGCATGGGACCATGGGGGACAGGGATTAACAAGGGCGCATGGTAGCAGGCGAAATGTTGAGGAAGGTGCAGGAGAACATGAAGAAATGGAGGACGAACTGTCCATGGACATGGAAGACTCAGCGGATGAGGGAGACCTTGGTCAAATTTCAGTTGAAAGAGGTTGGGGGGAGATGTCAGAGGAAGAAAGAACGGTTAGCACCTCTATGCCACAAACACAGCGTGGACTTGGTCCGCATGGCTGCGCAAGACACATGAGTGCCTTCTTGCTGCACTACCTCCAACATGACCCTCGTATTGTCAAAATTAGAAGTGATGATGACTACTGGCTTGCCACACTTTTAGATCCCCGGTACAAGTCCAAATTTTGTGACATAATTCCAGCCATAGAAAGGGACGCACGTATGCAGGAGTATCAGCAGAAGCTGTTACTCGATCTTAGCTCGGCTTTTCCACCAAACAAGGCCACCAGAGACAACAAGTCTGACACATAGTCAACGGCTGGAGAGGATGATACAGGAGTATCTCCAAATCAACATCAATGCCATGACTTTGCAAATGGAGCCTTGCTCATTTTAGGCTTCAAATCTTGAAAAATGGCCAGAGCTCTCCACTTACGCCTTGGAGATTTTGTCGTGTCCAGCTGCCAGCGTTGTCTCTGAACGTGTCTTCAGTGCTGCTGGGTGTGTGCTGACAGATAAGCGCACGCGTCTGTCCAGTGACAATGTGGACAGACTAACGTTCATCAAAATGAACAAGTCATGGATCCACAAGGAATTTACTACCCCTGTGTCATCCTGGGGAGAGTCAATGCTTGTTGATTTGGAATGTGCTTGATGCAAATCAAAACATCCTGTTTGCAACTAGGGCACAAGTGCTGCCACTGATGGGGTGTCTGTGTGGCCCAATTTTTGGAAAAAAAGGAAGACTCCGCTTGGAGTAACCCTTGCTTGCTGTGTTTTTTAAAAGGAGCCAAGATGAACAAGTCATGGTTCAGCAAAGACTTTATCTACCTACCCCAGGGTCATACTGGGAACGGTTAAGTATAGCGTATTTTTGAATGTGCTTGATGTAAATCTACCTGTGAAGTGTACAACTGGGACACAAGTGCTGCCACTGAAGGGGTGGGTGTGTGTGTGGCCCAATTTTTGGAAAAAAGGGAGACTCCGCTTGGAGTAACCCTTGCTTGCTGTGTTTTTTAAAAGGAGTCAAGATGAACAGAGCTGGGATCAGGAAAGACTTAGCTACCTACCCCGGTGTCCTCCTGGGGACGGTTAAGTATAGCGTATTTTTGAATGTGCTTGATGTAAATCTACCTGTGAAGTGTACAACTAGGGCACAAGTGCTGCCACTGATGGGGTGTCTGTGTGGCCCAATTTTTTGAAAAAATGGAGACTCCGCTTGGAGTAACCCTTGCTTGCTGTGTTTTTTAAAAGGAGCCAAGATGAACAAGTCATGATTCAGCAAAGACTTTATCTACCTACCCCAGGGTCATCCTGGGAACGGTTAAGTATGGCGTATATTTGAATGTGCTTGATAGAGATGAGCGAACTGGCCATGGTTCAGCTCGAGTTCGGTTCGTTGAACGGAGGTCTCGTTCGAGTTCAGTTCGGCGAACGTTCGACGAACCGAACTCGAACCAATAGGATATAATCGGAGGCAATCACAAACACATAAAAGCGCATTATAAATGTACACATACAGTTAATAAACATTGCCATAACACTTACCGGTCCCCGCGATCCCTCCTGCACTCTGTCTCCTGCCGCTATTCCATCCGATGATCGCTGAATCCTCCCGGTGACCAGCACTGCCAGCAGTGATGCAGGACCTATCGTGACGTCAAAATAGCCATGTGACCAGTCACGTGGCTATTATCTCATTGGCTACAGACTGGTCACATGGCTTTGACGTCATGTCCTGTCCTAGGTCCTGTCATTGCAATCTCCGGTACACGGTGCACATTTGTGTATCGCCGTGTACCAGCGACATGCTCTAGCACACGGTCGACTCCCCATTCCGTTAGGGACCGGCTGACACAGCCGGTCATTAACGGAGATCACCGTTGCCATAGCAACGCAGTTAGCGGTGACGTCACCGCTAACCACGGCTCCGGGAATCACATGACGGAGCACCGTTGCTATGGTAACGCGTCTGTCAGTGTTACCGCTGTTACAGCTAACAGCCAGCAGCACTGATCACTCACGGAGTGAAGGCTGCACGCTGCTTCCCGTGCAGCCTTCACGGAGTGAAGGCTGCACGGGAAGCAGCGTCTTCCCCCATGCAGCAGTGATGGAGCAGAGCTGCATTTGTTGAACGAGAAAGACAGAAGACCATGGGTCGTGGAGGGCTAACAGGGGGTAATAAAGATGGAGTCTCTAATGTGTCTGTGTATTTATTTCTATTAAAGTATTTTTTCTCTGTGTGGTGTCTTTTTTTTAACCCTTTATTGGAGATTCTTAATGGCCGGGTTAAACGTGCCTGACATTAAGAATCTCTGGCTTAATACTAGCTAGTAAAACAAAGCTAGTATTAACTCATTATTACCCAACAAGCCACCCGGCTTCAGGGCTGTTGGAAGAGTTGGATACAGCGCCAGATGATGGCGCTTCTATGAAAGCGCCATTTTCTGAGGCGGCTGCGGACTGCAATTCGCAGCAGAGGCGCCCAGAAACCTCGGGCTAACCTATGCTGCGGATTCCAATCCCCAGCTGCCTAGTTGTACCTGGCTGGACACAAAAATGGGGCGAAGCCCACGTCATTTGTTTTTTAATTATTTCATGAAATAAGTGAAATAATTAAAAAAAACGGACTTCCCTATATTTTTGGTTCCCAGCCGGGTACAAATAGGCAACTGGGGGTTGGAGGCAGCCTGTGGCTGCCTGTTATACCTGGCTAGCATACAAAAATATGGCGAAGCCCACATCATTTTTTTGGTGGGCAAAAAACGTCTGCATACAGTCCTGGATGGAGTATACTGAGCCTTGTAGTTCTGCAGCTGCTGTCTGCTCTTCGCCATACAGACAGACAGCAGCTGCAGAACTACAGCGCGTAGAGCGCTCTGGTGATTTTCTTGTGCTTGTGCACTTCATATCAGTCTTTTCTGTCATTATAATGGCAGAAAGACACATAATGTCCCACTCTCCTGCAGTTTGTAATTTTGCACCCTTTGGTGCCTTTCATGTGGCACTAAGGGGTGCTTAGCTTTGTATTTAGCCAAAAAAATGAAAAAAAAAATGACGTAGGGTTCCCCCTATTTTTGTAGCCAGCTAGGGTAAAGCAGACGGCTGCAGCCTGCAGACCACAGCTGGCAGCCTCACCTTGGCTGGTAATCCAAAACTCAGGGCACCCCACGCTGTTATTTTAAATTAAATAAATAATAAAAAAAACAAACCACGTAGGGGTCCCCCCAAAATTGGATCACCAGCCAAGGTAAAGCAGACAGCTGGGGTCTGATATTCTCAGACTAGGGAGGTCCATGGTTATTGGACTCTCCCCAGCCTAAAAATAGCAGGCCGCAGCCGCCCCAGAAGTGGCGCATCCATTAGATGTGCCAATCCTGGTGCTTCGCCCCAGCTCATCCCGTGCCCTGGTGCGGTGGCAAACGGGGTAATATATGGGGTTAATACCAGATGTGTAATGTCACCTGGCATCAAGCCCTGGGGTTGGTGAGGTCAGGCGTCTATCAGATACCTGACATCACCAACCCAGTCAGTAATAAAAAAAAATAGACGACAAACACATTTTTATTTGAAAAAACACTCCCCAATACATTCCCTCTTTAACCAATTTATTAGAAAGAAAAACAAATCCAGGTCTGGTGTAATCCAAGGGGTTGCCATGACGATCCACACTGTCCCAGTCAATGAAGAGCAGGATGTTCCCCATTGCCTGGGAGAGCAGTGCAGTGACCTGAGCTAACAGCAATGGGTCAGTCCAGGTCACTGCAGGGGATGACAAGTGCTGCTGTTAACGAGGTACATTACCTGCGCTGATCTCCTGCACTGCTGACAGCACCTGTCACTGAGTTCAATGACCGCCGCCTTCACAGCCAAGTATCGCGAGCGGCCCGTGACGTCACCGCTAGTCAGTCTCGGGTCGGAAGCGAGAGAAGGTGATGTGACAAGCGGCGGCCATGGAGGACAGTGACAGCGCTGAGGTCGGGACTTCATCACTGCAGGTAAGCCGAGCGGGACCATGTGTGCAGAGTGCAGGTGGGCGGAGCCATGTGTGCTGGCGGCGGAGTGCGAAGTGGGTGGCGCTGAGGACGTCAGTGTCGTGGACTGCTTGGCTGGGGACAGGTGAGTGTGAGTGTGTGTGTGTGTGTGTGTGTGTGTGTGTACATGCCGCATGCAGGAGGGGGCGGAGTGAGCTGAGTGGGGAAGTGTGGGCTTCCTGCACGTAACTAGGATAAACATTGGGTTACTAACCAAAGCATATGGATTCCCGATGTTTATCTTGGTTACCAGCTTCTGGCAGGCTGCCAGCGATGGCTCCTGCAGACTGTAGCTGTAAAAAGCCCTGCTTTTTGCTGCTAGAACCGTTCTCGAACGTATCTAGAACTATCGAGCTTTAGCAAAAAAGCTCGAGTTCTAGTTCGATCTAGAATAGCCCCCAAAATCACTCGAGCCGCGAACTGGAGAACCTCGAACCGCGCTCAACTCTAGTGCTTGATGCAAAGCTAGCTGTGAAGTGTACAACTGGGGACCAAGTGCTGCCACTGAAGGGGTGGGTGTGTGTGTGTGGCCCAATTTTTGGAAAAAAGGGAGAACTCCGCTTGGAGTCACCTTGTGGTGTTTTACATGATTTTAGAAGGGCGTGCCATGCCTATATCTGTGTCTCTTCCTCTTTTTCCTTGTCCAGCTCTTTTGTTTTCGCATGAGTATATGTCCTTGTCACTTTCCCATGTGTTTGTGTTGTGTTGTGAGTTGTTTGTCACCTTTTGGACACCTTTGAGGGTGTTTTCTAGGTGTTTTTATGTGTTTGTGATTGCCTGCCATTGTTTCCTATGCGGTTCAAGTTCGGTTCGTCGAACGTTCGCCGAACAGAACTCGAACGAGACCTCCGTTCGACGAACCGAGCTCGAGCCGAACCGCGGCTGGTTCGCTCATCTCTAGTACTGACCTGTATTTCCCTGGATCCTCCTTTTTCCCCTTTTCCAGAGGGTCCACTCCTAGATTGGAAAAGGGCAAATGTGGTTCCAATCTACAAGACTTTTTTGAATGGTCCCATTTCAAAATAGCCTGTAATTTAGTGGGATCCATAAGACAACCTGCAGCTGAAATAATGTAACTCAAATACAGAAGTTCTTGAACAGTGAATACACATTTTTCTAGCCTTAGGGATACTCCTATTGTGGGAGGCCCGAGTTTCCTTCTTGGGCCTGATGCTAACCTTCCTAATCTTATTCCCTCACCCTCGCCTCCCAGGGAGGAACGGGAAAGGAGTGTCTTGAAAACCACATAAATAGACAACTAGAGGAAACCAAAACTCTGTTAGTCAGCATGCACACACAGAGGTATAAGACAATAAGAGATTAAGAGCAAAAGAAAAGCAGGAAGAAAGCAACAAAACAACAGGAATAAACTCCACAATTGCTCCAAGCAAAAGAAACATTTTCACCAGAAAGTCTGGGACACCAAAGCACACAGACCAACACAGAACAACCTATTGCTGGCATGGATAGAAGATTTCATCCAGGATAAATTAGAGGCAAGCAGATGTGATAGGCTTCCCCACCACAATGTAATCACAGGAGCCTAACAAGCAGACTAGCAGATATTAACGCTTGCTAGCCTGTCTATGAATCAGCACACATGAGGTTGATGCCCATGTCTGCCTGTGTTGATCCCAGACACCAGAAAAACCTTCGGGTATAGTGTCAGAATTTGCAAAGTGAACAGAGCTCGACACCGCCATGACAGTCGGCAAAGTTTGTGCAAATTTCTGTGTGACGATATTATTCTGAAAAGGTTAATGACTCTTTCTCTTCTGGCTGAGATTACTAATAGCCTTTATCACAGCTGCAGCATCTTGTCATCACGCCCTTCAGCTATATATACAGTGCAGACCAAAAGTTTGGAAACACCTTCTCATTCAAAGAGTTTTCTTTATTTTCATGACTCTAAAAATTGTAGATTCACATTGAAGGCATAAAAACTATGAATTAACACATGTGGAATGAAATACTTCAAAAAGTGTGAAAGAACTGAAAATAGGTCTTATATTCTAGGTTCTTCAATGTAGCCACCTTTAGCTTTGATTACTGCTTTGCACACTCTTGGCAATCTCTTGATGAGCTTCAAGAAGTAGTCACCGGAAATGGTTTTCCAACAGTCTTGAAGGAGTTCCCAGAGATGCTTAGCACTTGTTGGCCCTTTTGCCTTCACTCTGCGGTCCAGCTCACCCCAAACCATCTCGATTGGGTTCAGGTTTGGTGACTGTGGAGGCCAGGTCATCTAGCGTAGCATCCCATCACTCTCCTTCTTAGTCAAGTAGCCCTTACACAGCCTGGAGGTGTGTTTGGGGTCATTGTCCTGTTGAAAAATAAATGGTGGTCCATCTAAATGCAAACTGGATGGAATAGCATGCCGCTGCAAGATGCTGTGGTAGCCATGCTGGTTCAGTATGCCTTCAATTTTGAATAAATCCCCAACAGTGTCACCAGCAAAGCACCCCTACACCATCACACCTCCTCCTCCATGCTTCACGGTGGGAACCAGGCATATAGAGTCCATCTGTTCACCTTTTCTACAAAGACACGGTGGTTGGATCCAAAGATTTCAAATTTGGACTCATCAGACCAAAGCACAGATTTCCACTGGTCTAATGTCAAGTCCTTGTGTTCTTTAGCCCAAACAAGTCTCTTCTGCTTGTTGTCTGTCCTTAGCAGTGGTTTCCTAGCAGCTATTTACCATGAAGGCCTATTGCACAAAGTCTCCTTTTCATAGTTGTTCTAGAGATGAGAAGGTGTGTCCAAACGTTTGGTCTGTACTGTACCTACTCCTGGCTTTACTCCATGCCAGTGATAGAATCTCTATACTGACCACTTTGAAAAAGTCTGGCTGTGGAGAGGCTGAGGTGTCTTTTCAGTTGCAGCTTTAAAATTTCCTGCTGAAGAAACCAAGGAATACTTTTGTTGTGTTTCTCTCCACCCATTTGTCTTACTTTCCTTGTGTTGTTTTATTGTAGTTGTGGGACTAGTCCCCTGCGAGCCTGCACCCTAGTCAGGATAAGTTCAGGGCCTAAGCACGTGATGGAGCATAGGGGAATGTTAGGGACTGCTGGCAACAGACACAGGTGAATGTGAGGTGATGAGCCTTCTTTTACATCTTCCCTGTTTTTTCCTGTATGTTGCACCACACGCTGGCTGTTCCCTCATCCTGGTGTGGCTTCAGGGGGCTAAATACCAATGCACTTCACAATTTTTGGATTTATATGTTCAAAATAGTTAGAAAAGCATGTATCATTTCCTTTACACTTCACAAATACTTGCTACTTAATGTGGTATATCAAATAAAATCCTGATTAAACACATTTAAGTTTATGGGTATAACGTAAAAAAATGTGTAAAAGTTCACGGAGTATGAATACTTTTTCAAGGCAGTATATATATGAAGACATTTATTTATTATTGTTTTATTGGATTGCACTTTTTTGATGTACATTCAATGAAACAAATACAAGAAAAGAACTGAACTATGTCTATATGTGTACTAGTATTTTCATAAATCCTATCCTTTTTTACAAGCCACTGTAACAAATGTTTAATCAAATTCCTGTATATGTTAGCACAAACATATTAACATATTTTATTGTCTGTGCACTTCAAATATTTCAGCATGAAATCACTGTCTTTAAAGTGGCATTTCCTGCCATTCATTTTAAATAAAATATGACCCTATGGAGGGTTCATCTGAGGATTGGAAAAATATAACATTTCATTAGGTTCACAGAGTTTTTGCAATGTATATATCGAGACATCCTCTTCATCCCAAGTCTCGACTTCCTCATAACCAGGTTGTAAAAGCATGCCCATATGTTATAGACATACCAGTCTGGTGTCCCAAAATGCTCCATGTAAGGTAATAGAATCGATGCAGCCATAATAGAACATATTAATTGTACTTAGAAAGGAACAGCCAAAATATATGGTAAATGTGAGTTAGAAATGACATTCTTAGAAGCTTTTTAGTGCAGTTTTTACTGTGAATAAACATGGTGATAACCTTTTAAATGCCTACATGTGAGGATGCCCCAGGACATTCATTCAGATGTCCAGCTTTATATGCAGTTGGTTTCTCATGGAAAAATGTTATTAAGCTCTTTTTTTATTTCTAGGAGATGGAATGAAACTTGCGTGTGGATTAGCTGACAAGTCTTTACTGGTGTTTAGTTCTACTTTCACTGGGGAGCCAGCTGTTTTTACAGGTATTTGACACAGCACTTACCTATATGCTATGTACTCATAAAAGAGCATATAATCAGGCAGTAAGTGTATAATCTACTGTATACTAACAAAAAATATCTTAAAGGATAGGTACAGAAGTTCTATTAAAAATGTACAGACGCCTGTCACTAATCAAGATATTTGCTTTGCAATGTATTACAAGTAATGAAACATAAGAATGAAGACAAGTAGACTAAAAGAATGTCACATTTCCTATTTCATAAAATACCTGACACCAGAGTTTACAATATGAACTGTATGCGTTAACGAACATATAACACTCACACACCTCGGAAACGGAAAGTTGAAAGTGCTGCAGCTGATCCCTGGTTGTGGTGCAGATTGTGGGGCCCTATCAGCACAAGTAACAGCACCATTTCGGACCTGGCTCCCTGAAAGGCCGTCAAAGGGTTTCTCATGCCTCTCGAGGGACCAGAGGGGAAGCCACAGACACTGCCTACAAGGAAGGAGGAAGGTGTCCAAGAACAAACAGAAACACAGTGTGAGATAAACTGAAACCTAAGGGTACCGTCTAACTAAACGACGTACTAGCGATTCCGACCACGATACGACCTGGTCAGGATTGCTGGTGCGTCGCTACATGGTCGCTGGTGAGCTGTCAATCAAGCAGATCTCACCAGCGACCAGCCACCAGCGACTCCTGTAACTATGCTGCACTTGGTAACCAGAGTAAATATTTAAATATTGTGTAACTAAGCAAAGCGCTTTGCTTGGTTACTCGATATTTACCTTGGTTACCAGCATACACCGCTTAGCGCTGGCTCCCTGCACACGTAGCCAGGGTACACATCTGTTTACTAAGCAAAGTGCTTTGCTTGGTTACCCAATATTTACCCTGGTTTTGTGTGCAGGGAGCCAGCACTAAGGGGTGTACTCTGGTAACCAGGGTAAATATCGGGTAACTAAGCAAAGTGCTTTGCTTGGTTACCCGATATTTACCCTGGTTACCAGCGTACACAGCTCCCTGCACACGTAACCAGGGTAAATATCGGGTAACTAAGCAAAGCGCTTTACTTAGTTACCCGATATTTACCTTGGTTACCAGCGTACACCGCTTAGCGTTGGCCCCCTGCACACATAGCCAGGGTAAATATCGGGTAACTAAGAAAAGCACTTTGCTTAGAAACCCAATGTGTACCCTGGCTACGTGTGCAGGGAGCCAGCGCTGGCAGCCTGTAAGCAGCGTACGCTGGTAACCAAAGTAAATATCGGGTAACCAAGCAAAGCGCTTAGTTACCCGATATTTTCCCTGGTCACCAGCGTACGCTGCTTACACAGAATCGGTGCTCGTTGGTCTCCCGCCGTAAAACATGCCGATGTGTGCTGCACAGCGGGAGACCAATGAGCAAAAATGAACCAGAACAGTGTGTAACGATCAGCAATTTCACAGCAGGAGCCAGGTCGCTGCTTAGTGTCACACACAGCGAGATCGCTGATGAGGTCACTGGTACGTCACAAAATCTGACTCAGCAGCGATCTCGCTAGCGATCTCGCTATGTGAGAAGTACCCCTAAGTCTGTGGCTCAAAGCCTTAGATCTCAGCTGAAATTTTTGAAGGTTGTTGGTTCAAGTACCGAGGATGGGATGAGACATAAAAAAAAAATACATTTAGATATCGTTTTTACAACACTTCATCAATTCATTTTGTTCAACATGGAGAAGGAGATTACCCATATGGTGATCTGCAATGTGTGCTATATGTTTAGAGACATCAAACTTTGGCTGCCAGAAATGCAAGCTTGTAACTCTTTTGGAGAAAAAGGTGCAATGTCTTCAGAAGAGAAGAGCTACATTGAAAAAGGTGAGGATTGCCTTGACAGAGCAGAAGAATCTCTTCAGAATGTTGCATGAGAAAAATGTTTTAGTGTTCCTGCAGAAGCTAATGACAGAGCAGAAATAACTCTTCAGAATGTTCAAAGAGAAGCACATTTCAATGTACATGCAAAAGAAGAGAAATGGAAGCATGTGACCAAAAGAAGCAGGAGGATAAGGAGGCAGTGACTGTCAGGCTCTTACAAAGGACAACAATGAAGAGCAAAAAATTGCTTTGCCCACAAAGAAAACTGCAGTAAGCAATCAAAAGCCTATTGAAGGAAGAAAAAGAAGCACTGTAGAGAAGAAGAAAATGAGAGGAGAGTGGTGGTCATGGGGGTTTCCCTACTGAGAGGAATAGAAGCCGCTATCTGCTGACTGAACATCACTTCACAAGAAGTGTGTTGTCTTCCAGGTGCCCAAATCAAAAATGTGTCTCATAGGGTATCAAGACTTTTCAGTGCTACAGATGACTACCCACATCCACTAATGTACGTAGGAACAAATGACGCAGAAAAAAAGGATATGAAACTATATGCAGAGACTTTGAAGACCTAGGCCATAAAGTGAAGGTACTGGGAGCGCAGGTCATTTTCTCGTCCATCCTCCCAATGGATGGACATGGAATAAGAAGATTGAACAGGTTTCTGCAGGTGAACAACTGGCTACGCCAATGCTACTGTCAGAAACATTTTGGTTTTCTTGACAATGATGGACTCCTGCCTAGAGATGGGTTGCATCTTACAAAAACAGGAAAACACATATTTGGTAGACTCCTTGCTACACTCATCAGGAGAGCTTTAAACTAGAGCAATATGAGGCTGGAAATATCATAAAGAAGAGAAGTTTTGGCAGCACTCTACGGTGTCCAGAAATCTATTTTATTTTTCTTTTTTGCAAACAGGTGATACAAACATGAGGGAGCAGGGGGAGCGGAGCACAAGGACGACGGTACCGTTTCGCACCTCTAGGGGTGCTTTCACGGGTCCACACCTACCCACACCACACCTGAGGCTGGAAATATACGGCCCAGAAAAAGTATACAGCTAATGAATTGTCTTGAGAATGCTGCTATTAGAAGTGGAAATAAAGAACAAGACAACAAATTATGAATGAAAATAGAGGAGCAAGAGAAACCGACTACAAACTATAAATACGTGGCTTAGAAATTGGTGCTGGAAGGAAGGGTTTGGGTTCATGGAGAACTGGGCTGACTTCTCAGTCGGCTACAGGCTCTACGGTAGGGATGGGCTACACCTCATTAGGGTGGATGCAGATGTGCTGGGGGAGAAAATGGTCAGACGGATGGAGGAGCTTTTAAACTAGGATCTGGGGGGAGGGTAGTGGAACAAATAAGGGGATAGAGCAGATAGAGACAATGAGACTGTAGGGGTCAATGAAGGATTAGGGGGAGCTGGGACATGCAAGGAAAGTAGGGAGGGTAGGAGTAAGGAATGCGTTAATAGTATTAAATGTCTACTGGCAAATGCAAGAAGTCTTGCAAACAAAATGAATGAATTGGAGACTCTTTTGTCAATCATGGATAATGATGTGGTGGGCATTACAGAAACCTGGCTGGATGAGAGCCATGACTGGGTGACAAATGTAGAGGGCTATACTACATTCAAGGACAGAAAAGACAAAAAATATGATGGGGTGTGTATATTTATCAAAACTAGCCTAAGACCTGTGTTCAATGATGACATTGGGGGGAACTGCAACAATGTAGAATCAATATGGGTAAATGTACATGGGGAGGAGAATAATGGAAAAATGCTAATTGAGTTTGCTATAAGCCTCCTAACATACCTGAACAATTTGAGGGTGAAATGCTGGAACAAATTGGAAAGGCAGCTAACAGAAATAATAATCGGGTTCTTATTATGGGGGATTTCAACTATCCAGACATACAGTGGGGCATATAATCTTCTGGTTGTGCTTAACACTGTAAGTTTTTATATACTATTCAAGACAATTACCTCTCTCAGATGGTAGATGAACCAACGAGGGGAGATAATTTGCTAGATCTGGTCCTGTTAAATAGATTGGATTCAATTTCAAATCTACAGGTTTGGGAGCAGTTGGGCACCAGCGATCATAATATGGTAAGCTTCAAAGTAATATTCAATAGAACATTTCAAAGGGAAAATGGTAAAACCTGGAATTTTAGGAAAGCTGATTTCAACAAATTAAGGGAAAAGCTTAAATGTGTAGATTGGGATAATGTAATGGTAACTGGTCATACTGAACATAAATGGGGTAAATTTAAGGCTATACTCCTAAATAGAGTTGAGCGCGGTTCGTGGTTCGAGGTTCTCCAGTTCTAGGCTCGAGTGATTTTGGGGCCTGTTCTAGATCGAACTAGAACTCGAGCTTTATGCAAAAGCTCGATAGTTCTAGAAACGTTCGAGAACGGTTCTAGCAGCAAAAAACCAGCTAAATCCTAGCTTGGTTTCCGCTGTAATAGTGTAAGTCACTCTGTGAATCACACTATTATGACATTTCAGTGTATAGTGTGCGTGAATAGCGCCTTCAGATCACTGCTGTTTCTATAATGGCGATCGCCATTTTTTTTTTTTTTTTCCTTGTCTTCCTTCCCTAAGCGCGCGCGTGTAGTGGGGCGGGCCAGCATGTCAGCCAATCCCAGACACACACACAGCTAAGTGGACTTTTAGCCAGAGAAGCAACGGCATGTGTGATAGGATGTCCATGTCACATGTCCCTGCATTATAAAACCGGACATTTTCCTCCAGGACGCCATTATCTCTTCTGCGTCTTTGGTGTCAGACATCACTGTCGCAGCTCCGTCCTCCTGAGTCCTATCGCCGATACAGCTGTATGCGCTCCATACACAGCGCTGGACAGCTTAGGGAGAACACTTTCTAGCAGTCCTTTTAAGGGCTCAAACCGGCAGGGTCAGAGTTAAGGTGACAGGTCCTGAAAACAGTGTAGCCAAGGTCAGGGATTTCCTCCCTGCATTTCACCATTAGGAGGGAATAGAAAGGCAGGCTTCCATTCCTCTACCCAGACCCCACAATCCTGGCACTGTACCCTCCTGTCCTCTGCACACTCCAACTCATTATAACTAAGCCATTATACTAGCAAACACTCAGTGTACCTAGTGGCATCCTATACGTGGCTATTGGACTTTGCTATAGTCCCAGTAGTGCAAAGACATTTGCAGAGCGCGTCTGCCTGCATTGCACACTCCAACTCATTATAACTAAGACATTATACTAGCAAACACTCAGTGTACCTAGTGGCATCCTATACGTGGCTATTGGACTTTGCTATAGTCCCACTAGTGCAAAGACATTTGCAGAGGGCGTCTGCCTGCATTGCACACTCCAACTCATTATAACTAAGCCATTATACTAGCAAACACTCAGTGTACCTAGTGGCATCCTATACGTGGCTATTGGACTTTGCTATAGTCCCACTAGTGCAAAGACATTTGCAGAGCGCGTCTGCCTGCATTGCACACTCCAACTCATTATAACTAAGCCATTATACTAGCAAACACTCAGTGTACCTAGTGGCATCCTATCTGTGGCTATTGGACTTTGCTATAGTCCCACTAGTGCAAAGACATTTGCAGAGCGCGTCTGCCTGCATTGCACACTCCAACTCATTATAACTAAGCCATTATACTAGCAAACACTCAGTGTACCTAGTGGCATCCTGTCTGTGGCTATTGGACTTTGCTATAGTCCCACTAGTGCAAAGACATTTGCAGAGCGCGTCTGCCTGCATTGCACACTCCAACTCATTATAACTAAGCCATTATACTAGCAAACACTCAGTGTACCTAGTGGCATCCTATACGTGGCTATTGGACTTTGCTATAGTCCCACTAGTGCAAAGACATTTGCAGAGCGCGTCTGCCTGCATTGCACACTCCAACTCATTATAACTAAGCCATTATACTAGCAAACACTCAGTGTACCTAGTGGCATCCTATACGTGGCTATTGGACTTTGCTATAGTCCCACTAGTGCAAAGACATTTGCAGAGCGCGTCTGCCTGCATTGCACACTCCAACTCATTATAACTAAGCCATTATACTAGCAAACACTCAGTGTACCTAGTGGCATCCTATACGTGGCTATTGGACTTTGCTATAGTCCCACTAGTGCAAAGACATTTGCAGAGCGCGTCTGCCTGCATTGCACACTCCAACTCATTATAACTAAGCCATTATACTAGCAAACACTCAGTGTACCTAGTGGCATCCTATACGTGGCTATTGGACTTTGCTATAGTCCCACTAGTGCAAAGACATTTGCAGAGCGCGTCTGCCTGCATTGCACACTCCAACTCATTATAACTAAGCCATTAGACTAGCAATTTTTGCTGCCAGTTTAAGGGCCGTAGTTGCATTGTCAGGGATATTTATTCTTTATTATTCTGCTGTTAATAAAGCTAGACCACCACTGCAATCTACACCACCTCTCAATTTTTACTACCACATTTTCAGTCCACAATCTTGTCGCAATCAACATGAGTGGCAAAATGACAGATGCTGGTGGAAAGGGGAAGAGGCGTGGTGGAAAAGGCAAAAAAGGTTTTGTCCGTGGGGAAGGTGGCAAAGCTCCATTATCATCTGCTGAAGATAGACCCTCTACCAGCAAAAGTAAGATGTCTACTACTTACCATGGACAATCCGATGTGCTCCCTTTTTTACGGACACGAACAACAGGAAGAAAGGTAGATGATGGGCAAAAAAGGAAAATGCTTGAATGGATCTCAAGTGGTCCAACAAGTGCCCTCTCAGCCACTTCAAGTACCGCATCCAAAAAACACCAGTCCTCTGAGTTGTCATCCCAATCACACTTGATTTCTCCCAGCTCTGAAGTCTCCATCAGCCCTGCACAGTATGGTGGAACTGAGATGGCTGAGTCTGCAAAGCTGTTCAGTCACACTATAGCCTGGGAATCAGAGGTCTGCTCCCAAGCTACAGTGAGTACAGAACAGGAAATGGTCTGCAGTGATGCCCAGAACCTTTGTGACTCGGATTCAGGCCGTGAGGAACAAGTTTCTGAGCATAATGTTGACCCTTTGTCACAAACTGTAACACCTGTGGTTATAGACAATGAGGAACATTCTGATGAAGATGAGACGCAGATACCCGATTGGGATGACAACTTAAATATTCGGTCAGGGCAAGAAGAGGCTCGGTCTGAGGGGGAGGGGAGTGCAAACACAACAATTGATGATGAAGTTCTAGATCCCACCTACTGTCAACCCCCAGTCAGGCACTCGAGGAGGTCAACAAAGGCGGTGGAGGAGGATGCAACCAACGACGAAGTTACCTTGCGCCTTCCTGGACAGAGTCGGAGCACTGGTAGCACGTCTACAACTGCATCCTCAGCCACCACTCTGCCTCTGAGCATTATTCGGGGTGGATCAACAGGTCGCATGGCCTCTAAGCCTTGCCTAGCCTGGTCCTTTTTTGACATAGAAAAAGATCGCCCAAATTATGTGATCTGTAAAATTTGTCATGGTTCTCTTAGTAGAGGTCAAAACCTCAGCAGTTTGACAACTTTTTCCATGAATCGTCACATGAATAAATATCATATGGCCCGGTGGGAAGCTCACCGTGCTGCAATGCGGCCTAGCGGAGCGAACCATCCACCGCCTGCCCCTTCCAGTGCATCCGCGCGCTCGTCATCTTCTAGGACTGTGGGGACAGCTGTCACACCTGTTTTTCCACCCACAACTTCCACCACTGTAACCGCAACAGGCAGTTTGCTTGGTAGGTCGTCAGTTGTTTTGGAAGGGGAAACAAGTGAGTGTGTACAGCTCTCTCAGACATCGATAGCACCAACTTTGGATGAAGGCAACATCATGTCTCCGCCTGCACTTTCCTCACAAAGCTGCATTTTTCCAGGGACACCCTACTCAACACCGTCTACACACAGCAGCCAGATCTCTGTCCCTCAGATGTGGTCAAATGAAAGGCCACTTCCTGCGACCCATGACAAAGCTAAGAGGTTGACTCTATCCCTCTGTAAGCTGTTGGCTACCGAAATGCTGCCTTTCCGCCTAGTGGACACACAGGATTTTAGAGACCTTATGTCTGTCGCTGTGCCCCAGTACCAGATGCCTAGTCGCCACTACTTCTCTAAGAAAGGTGTGCCCGCGCTACACCAGCATGTCGCACACAACATCACCGCTTCATTGAGAAACTCTGTGTGTGAACGGGTGCATTTCACCACCGATACTTGGAACAGTAAGCATGGACAGGGACGTTACATGTCGCTCACTGGGCACTGGGTAACTATGGTGATAGATGGGGAAGGGTCTGCTGCACAAGTTTTGCCGTCCCCACGACTTGTGTGTCAATCCTCTGTCTGTCCAAGTTCCGCCACTGCTTCTGCATCCTCCACCTCATCTGGGTCCTCCACCTCCGCCCCAAGCCTGCCTGGTCAGGCCACCAGCGTTCTCACTGCGCAGAAGGAATCACGCACCCCTCATTACTATGCTGGCAGCAGAGCGCAACGGCATCAGGCGGTCTTTAGCTTGACATGTCTTGGGAATAAGAGTCACACAGCTGAGGAGTTGTGGTCAGCTCTGCGGTCCGAGTTTAATAAATGGTTGTCTCCACTCAACCTGCAGCCTGGTAAGGCCGTGTGCGACAATGCTGCAAACCTGGGTGCGGCCCTTCGCCTGGGCAAGGTGACACACGTACCTTGTATGGCTCACGTGTTGAACCTTGTCGTGCAGCAATTTTTAACACAGTATCCCGGGCTAGATGGCCTTCTGAACAGGGCACGAAAACTGTCTGCTCACTTCCGCCGTTCAAGCGCCGCAGCTGAGCGACTTGCATCGCTCCAGAAGTCTTTCGGCCTGCCGGTTCATCGCCTGAAATGCGATGTGCCGACACGCTGGAATTCAACTCTCCACATGTTACAGCGACTGTGGCAGCACCGCTGAGCCCTGGTGCAATACGTCATGACGTATAGCCTGGGCCAACGAGATGCAGAGGTGGGGCAGATCACCCTGATGGAGTGGTCTCAGATCAAGGACCTATGCACCCTTCTGCACAGTTTCGACATGGCGACGAATATGTTTAGCGCTGACAATGCCATTATCAGCATGACGATTCCAGTCATTTACATGCTGGAACACACGCTAAACACTATTCGGAGTCAGGGGGTGGGACAACAGGAAGGGGATGAACTACAGGAGGATTCATATGCGCAAGGGACAACAACATCACCAAGGTCCAGACGTTCATCATCACCAAGGCGCCAGGCATGGGAGCATGGGGGACATGGATCAACAAGGGCGCATGGTAGCAGGCGAGATGTTGAGGAAGGTGCAGGAGGACATGAAGAAATGGAGGACGAACTGTCCATGGACATGGAAGACTCAGCAGATGAGGGAGACCTTGGTCAAATTTCAGTTGAAAGAGGTTGGGGGGAGATGTCAGAGGACGAAAGAACGGTTAGCACCTCTATGCCACAAACACAGCGTGGACTTGGTCCGCATGGCTGCGCAAGACACATGAGTGCCTTCTTGTTGCACTACCTCCAACATGACCCTCGTATTGTCAAAATTAGAAGTGATGATGACTACTGGCTTGCCACACTATTAGATCCCCGGTACAAGTCCAAATTTTGTGACATAATTCCAGCCATAGAAAGGGACGCACGTATGCAGGAGTATCAGCAGACGCTGTTACTCGATCTTAGATCCGCTTTTCCACCAAACAACCGTGCAGGTGCAGGGAGTGAATCTCCCAGTTGTAACTTGACAAACATGGGACGGTCTCGTCATCTTCAACAGTCTACACGTACCAGTAGGACCGTATCTGGTGCTGGTAACAGCAATTTTATGGAATCTTTTCATAATTTTTTTAGACCCTCCTTTGCAAGGCCACCAGAGACAACAAGTCTGACACATAGTCAACGGCTGGAGAGGATGATACAGGAGTATCTCCAAATGAACATCGATGCCATGACTGTGCAACTGGAGCCTTGCTCCTTTTGTGCTTCAAACCTAGAAAAATGGCCAGAGCTATCAACTTACGCCTTGGAGATTTTGTCGTGTCCAGCTGCCAGCGTTGTCTCTGAACGTGTCTTCAGTGCTGCTGGGTGTGTGCTGACAGATAAGCGCACGCGTCTGTCCAGTGACAATGTGGACAGACTGACGTTCATCAAAATGAACAAGTCATGGATCCAGAAGGAATTTACAACCCCTGTGTCATCCTGGGGAGAGTAAATGCTTGTAGATTTGGAATGTGCTTGATGCAAATCTAGCTGTGAAGTGTACAACTAGGGCACAAGTGCTGCCACTGAATGGGTGGGTGTGTGTGGGGCACAATTTTTGGAAAAAAAGGGAGACTCCGCTTGGAGTAACCCTTGCCTACATTGTTTTTAAAAGAAGCCAAGATGAACAGAGCTGGGGTCAGGAAAGACTTTGCTACCTACCCCGGTGTCATCCTGGGGACGGTTAATTATGGCGTATTTTTGAATGTGCTTGATGCAAATCTAGCTGTGAAGTGTACAACTGGGGCACAACTGCTGCCACTGAAGGGGTGGGTGTGTGTGGGGCCCAATTTTTGGAAAAAAGGGAGACTCCGCTTGGAGTAACCCTTGCTTGCTGTGTTTTTAAAAGAAGCCAAGATGAACAGAGCTGGGATCAGGAAAGACTTTGCTACCTACTCTGGTGTCATCCTGGGGACGGTTAATTATGGCGTATTTTTGAATGTGCTTGATGCAAATCTAGCTGTGAAGTGTACAACTGGGGCACAACTGCTGCCACTGAAGGGGTGGGTGTGTGTGGGGCCCAATTTTTGGAAAAAAGGGAGACTCCGCTTGGAGTAACCCTTGCTTACATTGTTTTTAAAAGATGCCAAGATGAAGAGAGCTGGGGTCAGGAAAGACTTTGCTACCTACTCCGGTGTCATCCTGGGGACGGTTAATTATGGCGTATTTTTGAATGTGCTTGATGCAAATCTAGCTGTGAAGTGTACAACTGGGGCACAACTGCTGCCACTGAAGGGGTGGGTGTGTGTGGGGCCCAATTTTTGGAAAAAAGGGAGACTCCGCTTGGAGTAACCGTTGCTTACATTGTTTTTAAAAGATGCCAAGATGAAGAGAGCTGGGGTCAGGAAAGACTTTGCTACCTACTCCGGTGTCATCCTGGGGACGGTTAATTATGGCGTATTTTTGAATGTGCTTGATGCAAATCTAGCTGTGAAGTGTACAACTGGGGCACAACTGCTGCCACTGAAGGGGTGGGTGTGTGTGGGGCCCAATTTTTGGAAAAAAGGGAGACTCCGCTTGGAGTAACCCTTGCTTGCTGTGTTTTTAAAAGAAGCCAAGATGAACAGAGCTGGGATCAGGAAAGACTTTGCTACCTACTCCGGTGTCATCCTGGGGACGGTTAATTATGGCGTATTTTTGAATGTGCTTGATGCAAATCTAGCTGTGAAGTGTACAACTGGGGCACAACTGCTGCCACTGAAGGGGTGGGTGTGTGTGGGGCCCAATTTTTGGAAAAAAGGGAGACTCCGCTTGGAGTAACCCTTGCTTACATTGTTTTTAAAAGATGCCAAGATGAAGAGAGCTGGGGTCAGGAAAGACTTTGCTACCTACTCCGGTGTCATCCTGGGGACGGTTAATTATGGCGTATTTTTGAATGTGCTTGATGCAAATCTAGCTGTGAAGTGTACAACTGGGGCACAACTGCTGCCACTGAAGGGGTGGGTGTGTGTGGGGCCCAATTTTTGGAAAAAAGGGAGACTCCGCTTGGAGTAACCCTTGCTTACATTGTTTTTAAAAGATGCCAAGATGAAGAGAGCTGGGGTCAGGAAAGACTTTGCTACCTACTCCGGTGTCATCCTGGGGACGGTTAATTATGGCGTATTTTTGAATGTGCTTGATGCAAATCTAGCTGTGAAGTGTACAACTGGGGCACAACTGCTGCCACTGAAGGGGTGGGTGTGTGTGGGGCCCAATTTTTGGAAAAAAGGGAGACTCCGCTTGGAGTAACCCTTGCTTGCTGTGTTTTTAAAAGAAGCCAAGATGAACAGAGCTGGGATCAGGAAAGACTTTGCTACCTACTCTGGTGTCATCCTGGGGACGGTTAATTATGGCGTATTTTTGAATGTGCTTGATGCAAATCTAGCTGTGAAGTGTACAACTGGGGCACAACTGCTGCCACTGAAGGGGTGGGTGTGTGTGGGGCCCAATTTTTGGAAAAAAGGGAGACTCCGCTTGGAGTAACCCTTGCTTACATTGTTTTTAAAAGATGCCAAGATGAAGAGAGCTGGGGTCAGGAAAGACTTTGCTACCTACTCCGGTGTCATCCTGGGGACGGTTAATTATGGCGTATTTTTGAATGTGCTTGATGCAAATCTAGCTGTGAAGTGTACAACTGGGGCACAACTGCTGCCACTGAAGGGGTGGGTGTGTGTGGGGCCCAATTTTTGGAAAAAAGGGAGACTCCGCTTGGAGTAACCGTTGCTTACATTGTTTTTAAAAGATGCCAAGATGAAGAGAGCTGGGGTCAGGAAAGACTTTGCTACCTACTCCGGTGTCATCCTGGGGACGGTTAATTATGGCGTATTTTTGAATGTGCTTGATGCAAATCTAGCTGTGAAGTGTACAACTGGGGCACAACTGCTGCCACTGAAGGGGTGGGTGTGTGTGGGGCCCAATTTTTGGAAAAAAGGGAGACTCCGCTTGGAGTAACCCTTGCTTGCTGTGTTTTTAAAAGAAGCCAAGATGAACAGAGCTGGGATCAGGAAAGACTTTGCTACCTACTCCGGTGTCATCCTGGGGACGGTTAATTATGGCGTATTTTTGAATGTGCTTGATGCAAATCTAGCTGTGAAGTGTACAACTGGGGCACAACTGCTGCCACTGAAGGGGTGGGTGTGTGTGGGGCCCAATTTTTGGAAAAAAAGGAGACTCCGCTTGGAGTAACCCTTGCTTACATTGTTTTTAAAAGATGCCAAGATGAAGAGAGCTGGGGTCAGGAAAGACTTTGCTACCTACTCCGGTGTCATCCTGGGGACGGTTAATTATGGCGTATTTTTGAATGTGCTTGATGCAAATCTAGCTGTGAAGTGTACAACTGGGGCACAACTGCTGCCACTGAAGGGGTGGGTGTGTGTGGGGCCCAATTTTTGGAAAAAAGGGAGACTCCGCTTGGAGTAACCCTTGCTTACATTGTTTTTAAAAGATGCCAAGATGAAGAGAGCTGGGGTCAGGAAAGACTTTGCTACCTACTCCGGTGTCATCCTGGGGACGGTTAATTATGGCGTATTTTTGAATGTGCTTGATGCAAATCTAGCTGTGAAGTGTACAACTGGGGCACAACTGCTGCCACTGAAGGGGTGGGTGTGTGTGGGGCCCAATTTTTGGAAAAAAGGGAGACTCCGCTTGGAGTAACCCTTGCTTGCTGTGTTTTTAAAAGAAGCCAAGATGAACAGAGCTGGGATCAGGAAAGACTTTGCTACCTACTCCGGTGTCATCCTGGGGACGGTTAATTATGGCGTATTTTTGAATGTGCTTGATGCAAATCTAGCTGTGAAGTGTACAACTGGGGCACAACTGCTGCCACTGAAGGGGTGGGTGTGTGTGGGGCCCAATTTTTGGAAAAAAGGGAGACTCCGCTTGGAGTAACCCTTGCTTGCTGTGTTTTTAAAAGAAACCAAGATGAACAGAGCTGGGATCAGGAAAGACTTTGCTACCTACTCCGGTGTCATCCTGGGGACGGTTAATTATGGCGTATTTTTGAATGTGCTTGATGCAAATCTAGCTGTGAAGTGTACAACTGGGGCACAACTGCTGCCACTGAAGGGGTGGGTGTGTGTGGGGCCCAATTTTTGGAAAAAAAGGGAGACTCCGCTTGGAGTAACCCTTGCTTGCTGTGTTTTTAAAAGAAGCCAAGATGAACAGAGCTGGGATCAGGAAAGACTTTGCTACCTACTCCGGTGTCATCCTGGGGACGGTTAATTATGGCGTATTTTTGAATGTGCTTGATGCACATCTAGCTGTGAAGTGTACAACTGGGGCACAACTGCTGCCACTTAAGGGGTGGGTGTGTGTGGGGCCCAATTTTTGGAAAAAAGGGAGGCTCCGCTTGGAGTCACCTTGCGGTGTTTTACATGAGTTTATAAGGGCGTGCCATGCCTATATCTGTGTCTCCTCCTCTTTTTCTTTGTCCAGCTCTTTTGTTTTTGCAGAAGTATATGTCCTTGTCACTTTCCCATGTGTTTGTGTTGTGTTGTGAGTTGTTTGTCACCTTTTGGACACCTTTGAGGGTGTTTTCTAGGTGTTTTTCTGTGTTTGTGATTGCCTGCCATTGTTTCCTATGCAGTTCGAGTTCGGTTCGTCGAACGTTCGACGAGCCGAACTCGAACGGGACCTCCGTTCGGCGAACCGGCCTCGAGCCGAACCGGGACCGGTTCGCTCATCTCTACTCCTAAAGTCCTGTAAAAAACGTATACCCTCTGGTAATAAAATCAACAGGAAGAAAAAGAAAACACTATGGACAAATAAGATTGTACAAAGTATAATAAAACAAAAACAAAGGGCGTTTAAAATCATGACGGCTGAGAATACAGAAACAGCATTTCAGAAGTATAAAGATATCAATAGGAAATGCAAAAAAGGAAGCAAGGAAGCAAAATTAGCTACTGAAACAAAAATCGCCAAGGTCATTAAAATAAATCCCAAAATCTTTTATAAATACATTAATGCCAAAAGGAAAACAAAGGATAGTATTGGTCCCTTCAAATATAATAATTACAAGTTAGTTATAGAGGACAAAGCAAAGACTGAGATATTAAACAGGCACTTCTCATCACCAAGGAACTGACTGTTGCAGGGATCATTCAACAAGTCAAAAATCAAAGTTCACCACCCGTTATAATTAATTTAACACAAGAAGAAGTACGCCTGTATCTGAGTAAATTAAACATTATCAAATTCCCTGGGCCAAATGGCATTCATCCACGAATATTGAGGGAATTGAGCTCAGTAATCGACAGACCACTGTATCTCATCTTCTTAGACTCACTTGTAACAGGGTTGGTGCCTCAGGATTGGAGGATTGCTGATGTGGTACCGAAATTTAGGAAAGGTAAGAGGGTGGATCCAGGCAACTACCGTCCAGTAACAGAGAAATTGAACAGAGGAAGGATCCAGCACAAATCCTCGTGGGTTAAAAGTAAAAATTCATCCTTTATTTCATAAGTTAAAAATCTTCAGAGACCGGGGGTGGGGGGAGTATTTACAATTAGCGCATAGGTGTACTTTACACGTTTCGGACTTAGGGAATAAAAACAACAGAGTCCTTATATGATTAAGGACTCTGTTGTTTTTATTCCCTAAGTCCGAAATGCTTAAAGTACACCTATGCTCTAATTGTAAATACTCTCCCCACCCCCGGTCTCTGAAGATTTTTAACTTATGAAATAAAGGATGAATTTTTACTTTTAACCCACGAGGATTTGTGCTGGATCCTTCCTCTGTTCAATTTCTCTGTTACCTTGGCTGGCTTGGACCTGCCTGCGGATCCGTGCACTCAGGAGATCGTAGCAGTTGAGTTGGCAGGTGAGCTGAAATTTCCTTATTTTCACGTACCGTCCAGTAAGCCTGACATTGTGAAGGTAGGTCTGGGCTATGAGCTGTTTGTCCAAATGTAATAAGATTATCTGTGTGTGTAAATAATCAAAGTATAGATGTCGTTGCATAATTATCTGGGTGCCTATAAAGGTACCGTCACACTAAGCAACTTACCAGCGATCCCAACAACGATAGGGATCGCTGGTAAGTTGCTAGGAGGTTGCTGGTGAGATGTCACACAGCAACGCTCCAGCGATCCCACCAGCAACCTGACCTGGCAGGGATCACTGGAGCGTGGCTACACGAGTTGCTGGTGAGCTCACCAGCAACCAGTGACCAGCCCCCAGCGCCGCGTGGAAGATGCTGCACTTGGTAACTAAGGTAAATATCGGGTAACCAACCCGATATTTACCTTGGTTACCACCGCACGGAGCTACACGTGCAGAGAGCAGGGAGCAGCGCACACTGAGCGCTGGCTCCTTGCTCTCCTAGCTACAGCACACATCGGGTTAATTACCCGATGTGTGCTGCAGCTAAATGTGCACAGAGCAGGGAGCAGCGCACACTGCTTAGTGCTGGCTCCTTGCTCTCCTAGTTACAGCACACATCGGGTTAATTAACCCGATGTGTCCTGCAGCTACATGTGCACAGAGCAGGAGCCGGCACTGACAGTGAGAGCGGCGGAGGCTGGTAACAAAGGTAAATATCGGGTAACCAAGGACAGGACTTCTTGGTTACCCGATGTTTACTGTGGTTACCAGCCTCCGCAGAAGCCGGCTCCTGCTGCCTGCACATTTAGTTGTTGCTGTCTCGCTGTCACACACAGCGATCTGTGCTTCACAGCAGGACAGCAACAACTAAAAAATGGCTCAAGACATTCAGCAACAACCAACGACCTCACAGCAGGGGCCAGGTTGTTGCTGGATGTCACACACAGCAACATCGCTAGCAACATCGCTGCTACGTCACAAAAGTTGTTCGTTAGCAGCGATGTTGCTAGCGATGTTGCTTAGTGTGACGGGGCCTTATGACAATCGCATAGACGCCATAATATGATTCTAAGATGTGCATACAGGAATGTGTTAACTAGATAATCAACCCATAATGAACAATGAACAAAGAGCTATTTAGAATATACTAAGAGAATCTGTTATCAGTTAGTTCTCACCATGAAAGATGTGAGAGTTTGACTCCTCGTTCTTGCTCAGCAACGTGTTGATAAAGAAGTATTTTCAGTAGCTGGTTTAAGCTGGTATTAGGAAGCAAGAAACAGGCTGATGACGTACTGTATGAACATTGCTGGATATCTCTGACCAATCAGGGACAATGTTGAACTGAATAACTGTGTGTATTTTACATATATGAATCAGAAGACCATTGAGCTTCTCCTGAATAGAGACACGTCTCTGTGTGGTTATTGTTCCTCATACATACATCTGCGCAGATTGATTTGGACTCAGTCTCTGTGACCCTGAAAAAAACCAATTTGTGGGTTTTCCCTAAATTCCCAAACCTTGACAATATCAGTAATATGCAAAGTTTTTAAGGGCATTTTAAGGGATGACATGCAAAAATATATTGCAGAAGATAATATAATAACTCATAGACAGCATGGATTCATGAAAAATCATGTTTCACCAACCTATTGGGGTTCTATGAGGAGGTAAGCCAAATCTGGATATTGATAATGCAGCGGATGTGATTTATTTGGACTTTGCAAAGGCATTTGATACTGTACCAGATAATAGCCTTATACTAAAGCTCCAGAAGCAAGACTAGGGATTCTATACAACTGGGTAAGGAATTGGCTAAAAGATAGAAAACAACGAGTTGTCATAAATGGTACATTCTCTAAATGGGCTATAGTCAGCATTAGGGGACCGCAGGGATCTGTGCTAGGACCAATTCTTTTTAATCTCTTTATTAATGACCTTGTGGATGGGATTGACAGTAAAGTTTCAGTCTTTGCTGATGACACCAAACTATGTAGGATATTAAAAAACTGACCTTGATAGTACAATATTACAAAACGATCTGGATAAGATGTCAGAATGGGCAGACACTTGGCAAATGAGTTTGAAAGTTGTGCACCTAGGACTGAGTAATCCTATAGCTGCGTATACATTAAATGGAAGTAAACTCGGGACTACAGAACAGGAGAAGGACTTGAGTATTCTGATTACAAATAAGCTGAGCAGCAGCACTCAATGTCAAGTAGCAGCTGCTAAAGCAAACAAAATTTTAGGGTGTATAAAAAGAGATTAGATCCCGTGATCCCATCGTATTGTTACCGCTCTATAAATCACTTGTAAGGCCACATCTGGAATATGGGATCCAGTTTTGGGCTCCACATTTTAAAAAGGACATTCAGAAGTTAGAGTCAGTTCAAAGGCGTTAACTAGACTACTACAAGGAATGGAAGGCCTCCCATATGATGAGAGGTTGAAAAAGTTACATATGTTTAGCTTAGAAAACAGACGTCTCAGAAAAAATCTCATTTATTTGTATAAATACATGTGTGGTAAGTATAAAGGACTGGCACATTACTTCTTCCTTTGAAAGAAAATACTAAGGACCGGCAGCTGAATAGGAAAGGGGTCTTTACAGTTTGAGCAGTCAGACTGTGGAATGCCCTACCAGAAGAGGTAGTAATGTCAGATACTATAACAGCTTTTAAAAAGAGCTGGATGATTTCCTCAGTACACACAACATTGTTGGTTATAAGTGACTTAGGGACAAAATGTATAATTGGTGGAGGAAGGTTGAACTAGATGGCCCTAGGCAGAGCTTTTTTGTAAAAAAATATTTGCTGGTACGCATCTCTGAGGCGAGGAGTGGGGGGGCGGTTGAGGGTGCTGTCAGGCGCGCTGCAGGCCGACATTAAGTAGCGGGGCTGCGGCGGGGTGTGCCGGTGCCAGTGGCGAGAGTGGACGATCGTGTGAGCGCAAGTATGAGATTTGTACACTTCTGGCCACATTCTGATTTGATGTGTCCAGCCTCAGTCAATTCGTTTTCATTGAGCATGTCTGTTCAGCATGTGACCACAGCTATGTAAATCGCATACTTGCAGCTTCATAACTAGAGTTGAGCGCGGTTCGCGGTTCTCCAGTTCTAGGCTCGAGTGATTTTGGGGCCTGTTCTAGATCGAACTAGAACTCGAGCTTTTTGCAAAAGCTCGATAGTTCTAGAAACGTTCGAGAACGGTTCTAGCAGCAAAAAAACAGCTAATTCCCAGCTGGCTTTCCGCTGTAATAGTGTAAGTCACTCTGTGACTCACACTATTATGACATTTCAGTGTATAGTGTGCGTGAACAGCGCCTTCAGATCACTGCTGTTTGTATAATGGCGATCGCCATTTTTTTTTTTTTTTCCTTGTCTTCCTTCCCTAAGCGCGCGTGTCTTGTGGGGCGGGCCAGCATGTCAGCCAATCCCAGACACACACACAGCTAAGTGGACTTTTAGCCAGAGAAGCAACGGCATGTGTGATAGGATGTCCATGTCACATGTCCCTGCATTATAAAACCGGACATTTTCCTCCAGCACGCCATTATCTGCCTTCTGCGTCCTTGGTGTCAGACATCAATGACGCAGCTCCGTCCTTTGTCCTATCGCTGATACAGCTGTATGCGCTCCATACACAGCACTGGACAGCATAGGGATAGCACTTTCCATCAGTCCTTTTAAGGGCTCGTACCGGCAGGGTCAGAGCCATAGGTGACAGGTCCTGAAAACAGCGACAGCGTCTGTGTAGCAAAGGTCAGGGATTTCCTCCCTGCATTTCCCCATTAGGAGGGAATAGAAAGGCAGGCTTCCTTTCCTCTACCCAGAGCCCCACAATCCTGGCACTGTACCCTCCTGTCCTCTGCACACTCCAACTCATTATAACTAAGCCATTATACTAGCAAACATTCAGTGTACCTAGTGGCATCCTAAACGTGGCTATTGGACTTTGCTATAGTCCCACTAGTGCAAAGACATTTGCAGCACCTCTGCCTGCATTGCACACTCCAACTCATTATAACTAAGCTATTATACTAGCAAACACTCAGTGTACCTAGTGGCATCCTAAACGTGGCTATTGGACTGTTGTCTAGTCACACTAGTGCAAAGACATTTGCAGCACCTCTACCTGCATTGCACACTCCAACTCATTATAACTAAGCCATTATACTAGCAAACACTCAGTGTACCTAGTGGCATCCTAAACGTGGCTATTGGACTGTTGTCTAGTCACACTAGTGCAAAGACATTTGCAGCACCTCTGCCTGCATTGCACACTCCAACTCATTATAACTAAGCCATTATACTAGCAAACACTCAGTGTACCTAGTGGCATCCTAAACGTGGCTATTGGACTTTGCTATAGTCCCACTAGTGCAAAGACATTTGCAGCACCTCTGCCTGCATTGCACACTCCAACTCATTATAAGTAAGCCATTATACTAGCAAACACTCAGTGTACCTAGTGGCATCCTAAACGTGGCTATTGGACTGTTGTCTAGTCACACTAGTGCAAAGACATTTGCAGCACCTCTGCCTGCATTGCACACTCCAACTCATTATAACTAAGCCATTATACTAGCAAACACTCAGTGTACCTAGTGGCATCCTAAACGTGGCTATTGGACTGTTGTCTAGTCCTACTAGTGCAAAGACATTTGCAGCTCCTCTGCCTGCATTGCACACTCCAACTCATTATAACTAAGCCATTATACTAGCAAACACTCAGTGTACCTAGTGGCATCCTAAACGTGGCTATTGGACTGTTGTCTAGTCACACTAGTGCAAAGACATTTGCAGCACCTCTGCCTGCATTGCACACTCCAACTCATTATAACTAAGCCATTATACTAGCAAACACTCAGTGTACCTAGTGGCATCCTAAACGTGGCTATTGGACTGTTGTCTAGTCACACTAGTGCAAAGACATTTGCAGCACTTCTGCCTGCATTGCACACTCCAACTCATTATAACTAAGCCATTATACTAGCAAACACTCAGTGTACCTAGTGGCATCCTAAACGTGGCTATTGGACTTTGCTATAGTCCCACTAGTGCAAAGACATTTGCAGCACCTCTGCCTGCATTGCACACTCCAACTCATTATAACTAAGCCATTATACTAGCAAACACTCAGTGTAAAAGGTGGCATCCTAAACGTGGCTATTGGACTGTTGTCTAGTCACACTAGTGCAAAGACATTTGCAGCACCTCTGCCTGCATTGCACACTCCAACTCATTATAACTAAGCCATTATACTAGCAAACACTCAGTGTACCTAGTGGCATCCTAAACGTCGCTATTGGACTGTTGTCTAGTCACACTAGTGCAAAGACATTTGCAGCACCTCTACCTGCATTGCACACTCCAACTCATTATAACTAAGCCATTATACTAGCAAACACTCAGTGTACCTAGTGGCATCCTAAACGTGGCTATTGGACTGTTGTCTAGTCACACTAGTGCAAAGACATTTGCAGCACCTCTGCCTGCATTGCACACTCCAACTCATTATAACTAAGCCATTATACTAGCAAACACTCAGTGTACCTAGTGGCATCCTAAACGTGGCTATTGGACTTTGCTATAGTCCCACTAGTGCAAAGACATTTGCAGCACCTCTGCCTGCATTGCACACTCCAACTCATTATAACTAAGCCATTATACTAGCAAACACTCAGTGTACCTAGTGGCATCCTAAACGTGGCTATTGGACTGTTGTCTAGTCAAACTAGTGCAAAGACATTTGCAGCACCTCTGCCTGCATTGCACACTCCAACTCATTATAACTAAGCCATTATACTAGCAAACACTCAGTGTACCTAGTGGCATCCTAAACGTGGCTATTGGACTGTTGTCTAGTCCTACTAGTGCAAAGACATTTGCAGCACCTCTGCCTGCATTGCACACTCCAACTCATTATAACTAAGCCATTATACTAGCAAACACTCAGTGTACCTAGTGGCATCCTAAACGTGGCTATTGGACTGTTGTCTAGTCACACTAGTGCAAAGACATTTGCAGCACCTCTGCCTGCATTGCACACTCCAACTCATTATAACTAAGCCATTATACTAGCAAACACTCAGTGTACCTAGTGGCATCCTAAACGTGGCTATTGGACTGTTGTCTAGTCACACTAGTGCAAAGACATTTGCAGCACCTCTGCCTGCATTGCACACTCCAACTCATTATAACTAAGCCATTATACTAGCAAACACTCAGTGTACCTAGTGGCATCCTAAACGTGGCTATTGGACTTTGCTATAGTCCCACTAGTGCAAAGACATTTGCAGCACCTCTACCTGCATTGCACACTCCAACTCATTATAACTAAGCCATTATACTAGCAAACACTCAGTGTACCTAGTGGCATCCTAAACGTGGCTATTGGACTGTTGTCTAGTCACACTAGTGCAAAGACATTTGCAGCACCTCTGCCTGCATTGCACACTCCAACTCATTATAACTAAGCCATTATACTAGCAAACACTCAGTGTACCTAGTGGCATCCTAAACGTCGCTATTGGACTGTTGTCTAGTCACACTAGTGCAAAGACATTTGCAGCACCTCTGCCTGCATTGCACACTCCAACTCATTATAACTAAGCCATTATACTAGCAAACACTCAGTGTACCTAGTGGCATCCTAAACGTGGCTATTGGACTTTGCTATAGTCCCACTAGTGCAAAGACATTTGCAGCACCTCTGCCTGCATTGCACACTCCAACTCATTATAACTAAGCCATTATACTAGCAAACACTCAGTGTACCTAGTGGCATCCTAAACGTGGCTATTGGACTGTTGTCTAGTCACACTAGTGCAAAGACATTTGCAGCACCTCTGCCTGCATTGCACACTTCAACTCATTATAACTAAGCCATTATACTAGCAATTTTTGCTGCAAGTTTAAGGGCCGTAGTTGCATTGTCAGGGATATTTATTCTTTATTATTCTGCTGTTAATAAAGCTAGACCACCACTGCAATCTACACCACCTCTCAATTTTTACTACCACATTTTCAGTGCACAATCTTGTCACAATCAACATGAGTGGCAAAATGACAGATGCTGGTGGAAAGGGGAAGAGGCATGGTGGAAAAGGCAAAAAAGGTTTTGTCCGTGGGGAAGGTGGCAAAGCTCCATTATCATCTGCTGAAGATAGACCCTCTACCAGCAAAAGTAAGATGTCTACTACTTACCGTGGACAATCCGATGTGCTCCCTTTTTTACGGACATGAACAACAGGAACAAAGGTAGATGATGGCCAAAAAAGGAAAATGCTTGAATGGATCTCAAGTGGTCCAACAAGTGCCCTCTCAGCCTCTTCAAGTACCGCATCCAAAAAACACCAGTCCTCTGAGTTGTCATCCCAATCAAACTTGCTTTCTCCCAGCTCTGAAGTCTCCATCCGCCCTGCACAGTATGGTGGAACTGAGATGGCTGAGTCTGCAGAGCTGTTCAGTCACACTATAGCCTGGGAATCAGAGGTCTGCTCCCAAGCTACAGTGAGTACAGAACAGGAAATGGTCTGCAGTGATGCCCAGAACCTTTGTGACTCTGATTCAGGCCGTGAGGACCAAGTTTCTGAGCATAATGTTGACCCTTTGTCACAAACTGTAACACCTGTGGTTATAGACAATGAGGAACATACTGATGAAGATGAGACGCAGATACCCGATTGGGATGACAACTTAAATATTCGGTCAGGGCAAGAAGAGGCTCGGTCTGAGGGGGAGGGGAGTGCAAACACAACAATTGATGATGAAGTTCTAGATCCCACCTACTGTCAACCCACAGTCAGGCACTCGAGGAGGTCAACAGAGGTGGTGGAGGAGGATGCAACTGATGACGAAGTTACCTTGCGCCTTACTGGACAGAGTCGGAGTACTGGTAGCACGTCTACAACTGCATCCTCTGCCACCACTCTGCCTCTGAGCATTATTCGAGGTGGATCAACAGGTCGCATGGCCTCTAAGCCTTGCCTAGACTGGTCCTTTTTTGACATAGAAAAAGATCGCCCAAATTATGTGATCTGTAAAATTTGTCATGGTTCTCTTAGTAGAGGTCAAAACCTCAGCAGTTTGACAACTTCTTCCATGAATCGTCACATGAATAAATATCATATGGCCCGGTGGGAAGCTCACCGTGCTGCAATGCGGCCTAGCGGAGCGAACCATCCACCGCCTGCCCCTTCCAGTGCATCCGCGCGCTTGTCATCTTCTAGGACTGTGGGGACAGCTGTCACACCTGTTTTTCCACCCACAACTTCCACCACTGTAACCGCAACAGGCAGTTTGCTTGGTAGGTCGTCAGTTGGTTTGGAAGGGGAAACAAGTGAGTGTGTACAGCTCTCTCAGACATCGATAGCACCAACGTTGGATGAAGGCAACATCATGTCTCCGCCAGCACTTTCCTCACAAACCTGCATTTTTCCAGGGGCACCCTACTCAACACCGTCTACACACAGCAGCCAGATCTCTGTCCCTCAGATGTGGTCAAATAAAAGGCCACTTCCTGCGACCCATGACAAAGCGAAGAGGTTGACTCTATCCCTCTGTAAGCTGTTGGCTACCGAAATGCTGCCTTTCCGCCTAGTGGACACACAGGATTTTAGAGACCTTATGTCTGTTGCTGTGCCCCAGTACCAGATGCCTGGTCGCCACTACTTCTCTAAGAAAGGTGTGCCCGCGCTACACCAGCATGTCGCACACAACATCACTGCTTCCTTGAGAAACTCTGTGTGTGAACGGGTGCATTTCACCACCGATACTTGGACCAGTAAGCATGGACAGGGACGTTACATGTCGCTGACTGGGCACTGGGTAACTATGGTGATAGATGGTGAAGGGTCTGCTGCACAAGTCTTGCCGTCCCCACGACTTGTGTGTCAATCCTCTATCTGTCCAAGTTCCGCCACTGCTTCTGCATCCTCCACCTCATCTGGGTCCTCCACCTCCGCCCCAAGCCTGCCTGGTCAGGCCACCAGCGTTCTCACAGCGCAAAAGGAATCACGCACCCCTCATTACTATGCTGGCAGCAGAGCGCAACGGCATCAGGCGGTCTTTAGCTTGACATGTCTTGGGAATAAGAGTCACACAGCTGAGGAGTTGTCGTCAGCTCTGCGGTCCGAGTTTAATAAATGGTTGTCTCCACTCAACCTGCAGCCTGGTAAGGCCGTGTGCGACAATGCTGCAAACCTGGGTGTGGCCCTTCGCCTGGGCAAGGTGACACACGTACCTTGTATGGCTCACGTGTTGAACCTTGTCGTCCAGCAATTTTTAACACACTATCCCGGCCTAGATGGCCTTCTGAACAGGGCACGAAAACTGTCTGCTCACTTCCGCCGTTCAAGCGCCGCAGCTGAGCGACTTGCATCGCTCCAGAAGTCTTTCGGCCTGCCGGTTCATCGCCTGAAATGCGATGTGGCGACACGCTGGAATTCAACTCTCCACATGTTACAGCGACTGTGGCAGCACCGCCGAGCCCTGGTGCAATACGTCATGACGTATAGCCTGGGCCAACGAGATGCAGAGGTGGGTCAGATCACCCTGATGGAGTGGTCTCAGATCAAGGACCTATGCACCCTTCTGCAGAGTTTCGACATGGCGACGAATATGTTTAGCGCTGACAATGCCATTATCAGCATGACGATTCCAGTCATTTACATGCTGGAGCACACGCTAAACACTATTCGGAGTCAGGGGGTGGGACAACAGGAAGGGGATGAACTACAGGAGAATTCATATGCGCAAGACACAACAACATCACCAAGGTCCAGACGTTCATCATCACCAAGGCGGCAGGCATGAGACCATGGGGGACAGGGATCAACAAGGGCGCATGGTAGCAGGCGAGATGTTGAGGAAGGTGCATGAGAACATGAAGAAATGGAGGACGAACTGTCCATGGACATGGAAGACTCAGCGGATGAGGGAGACCTTGGTCAAATTTCAGTTGAAAGAGGTTGGGGGGAGATGTCAGAGGAAGAAAGAACGGTTAGCACCTCTATGCCACAAACACAGCGTGGACTTGGTCCGCATGGCTGCGCAAGACACATGAGTGCCTTCTTGTTGCACTACCTCCAACATGACCCTCGTATTGTCAAAATTAGAAGTGATGATGACTACTGGCTTGCCACACTATTAGATCCGCGGTACAAGTCCAAATTTTGTGACATAATTCCAGCCATAGAAAGGGACGCACGTATGCAGGAGTATCAGCAGAAGCTGTTACTCGATCTTAGCTCGGCTTTTCCACCAAACAACCGTGCAGGTGCAGGGATTGATTCTCCCAGTTGTAACTTGCCAAACATGGGACAGTCTCGTCATCTTCAACAGTCTACCCGTACCAGTAGGACCGTATCTGGTGCTGGTAACAGCAATTTTATGGAATCTTTTCATAATTTTTTTTAGACCCTCTTTTGCAAGGCCACCAGAGACAACAAGTCTGACACATAGTCAACTGCTGGAGAGGATGATACAGGAGTATCTCCAAATGAACATCGATGCCATGACTTTGCAAATGGAGCCTTGCTCCTTTTGGGCTTCAAATCTAGAAAAATGGCCAGAGCTATCCAGTTACGCCTTGGAGATTTTGTCGTGTCCAGCTGCCAGCGTTGTCTCTGAACGTGTCTTCAGTGCTGCTGGGTGTGTGCTGACAGATAAGCGCACGCGTCTGTCCAGTGACAATGTGGACAGACTGACGTTCATCAAAATTAACAAGTCATGGATCCAGAAGGAATTTACTACCCCTGTGTCATCCTGGGGAGAGTAAATGCTTGTGGATTTGGAATGTGCTTGATGCAAATCAAAACATCATGTTTGCAACTAGGGCACAACTGCTGCCACTGAAGGGGTGGGTGTGTGTGGGGCCCAATTTTTGGAAAAAAGGGAGACTCCGCTTGGAGTAACCCTTGCTTGGTGTGTTTTTAAAAAAAGTCAAGATGAACAGAACTGGGATCAGGAAAGACTTTGCTACCTACCCTGGTGTCATCCTGGGGACGGTTAATTATGGCGTATTTTTGAATGTGCTTGATGCAAATCTAGCTGTGAATTGTACAACTGGGGCACAACTGCTGCCACTGAAGGGGTGGGTGTGTGTGGGGCCCAATTTTTGGAAAAAAGGGAGACTCCGCTTGGAGTAACCCTTGCTTACATTGTTTTTAAAAGAAGCCAAGATAAACAGAGCTGGGATCAGGAAAGACTTTGCTACCTACCCTGGTGTCATCCTGGGGACGGTTAATTATGGCGTATTTTTGAATGTGCTTGATGCAAATCTAGCTGTGAATTGTACAACTGGGGCACAACTGCTGCCACTGAAGGGGTGGGTGTGTGTGGGGCCCAATTTTTGGAAAAAAGGGAGACTCCGCTTGGAGTAACCCTTGCTTGCTGTGTTTTTAAAAGAAGCCAAGATGAACAGAGCTGGGATCAGGAAAGACTGCTACTGTTACGGTTGCTGCGAGCACTGGAGACTATGTCCAGATTTCTTGCTACTGCACATGTGCGAGCGCTGGAGACTAAGTCCAGATTTCTTGCTACTGCACATGTGCGAGCGCTGGAGACTAAGTCCAGATTTCTTGCTACTGCACATGTGCGAGCGCCGGAGACTAAGTCCAATCTTGGAGCCATTGCACATGTGCGGGTGACATCATCGCTGACACGAGGTCACATGTCTCTGACACCTTCTATGCCGATTGGTCGCTGGTCATGTGCTTGTGACGTCTTGCTCGGTGATAGGCCAGCATGACGTCACTCCTGTCGTTCTGGCAGCGGATTGGCTCTGGTGTCCTCCATCTTGGATGAGGCACAGAGTCTATATAAGACCCTGACACACGCCGCATGGTGCTCAGTCCTCTTGGTTCATGCATATGAGTAGACGCTCTGTGCGCGTTCCTCTAGGCATTTCTCTGTCTATGCTAGGTGAGCGCTACCGGCAGGGTAGCGTTCTTATACCTTACAGCTTCGGCTGCTGTCCGTATCCTTACCTCTTAGGGGAGCGGACATAGGCAGGTGCCTGAGGCACATGGTCTGGCTGGGCCTTGTGGTTCGACTCGTAGGTGGACGTTGCCGCTAGGGTAACGTTCCTTATACTGCGTCTGGCAGTTGTTCGTATCCTCGCACACTAGGGGAGCGAACAGAGGTAGGAGCTTTGTGCGGCTTACGCTGCTGTTCGTCTCTTTTGCACCACTAGAAGAGCGGACCTAGGCAGGTTCCATATCTAGTGGTTCGTGTCCTCGCACACTAGTGGAGCGAACGCAGGTAGGAGCTTTGTGCGGCTTACGCTGCTGTTCGTCTCTTTTGCACCACTAGAAGAGCGGACCTAGGTAGGTGCCATTTTGCACACATTGCCTTTGTCTCTGTGATTATTAACAGAGATCATTCCACACACCCTCCAAGTAAGGGAGGAATTGCTTTACTTACTTATTATATCCTTCTGTGAGTTAACAGAGGTATTGCACTCTGCCATAGTCTGCAGCAAAGTCTTTGCACGGTGGACCCTGACTGTCTGATACTCCTTTCGGTTATTATCAGACAGCCCCCCGTAACATTAGGACTGAGCCAAGGGTCTGGCAGTTATGGCAGAATATCAGCAGTTACACCGTTACATACAAGTACTTGAGTCACGGCTGAAGAGTATAGAGGATAAACCTCAGACCATGGTGACATCTGCACATGATCCTCGACTTGCTCTGCCAAACAGATATTCTGGCGATGCCAGATCATGTCGTGGTTTCATTAGTCAGTGTCAGATACACCTAGAGGTCAACTCTTCTCGCTTCTCTACGGAGAGGTCCAGAGTAGGCTTTATCATCTCCTTACTTCAGGACAAAGCCTTAGAATGGGCGACTCCCCTATGGGAGCGCTCTGATGTGGTTACTCTGAGACATCAAGACTTTCTTGATGCTCTTAAGGCGGTATTCATGGGTCCGCAGGTTACCCATGATGCGGCCCTGAGACTGTTAGATCTATCTCAGGGTTCGTTATCCACTATTTCTTATGCCATTGCTTTTAGAACTCTGGTGGCAGAACTAGATTGGCCAGAGAAGGTGTTGATTCCTATCTTCTGGAGAGGGTTGGCAGGCTATGTCAAGGATGCCCTTGCTACTCGTGAGGTCCCTGCTTCTCTGGAGGACTTGATCACAGTAGCAACGAGGATCGATGTACGCCATAAGGAACGTAGACTCGACGTCTCTTCCTCACGCCCTAAACATCGGGCTATTCCAGTTGTTGAGGGTCCACTACCATCTTCCTCAGCATCTGAAACATCTCCCACTCCTATGGAGTTAGGTCATACGTTCTCCAGACTACGCAAGTCTGGTCCTCCTATATGTTACGTATGTCGTCAGGCTGGGCACTATGCCAACAAGTGTCCTAGTCGTCAGGGAAACTCCCTGGCCTAGTAACCATTAGAGGGGGGTTACTAGAGACGTCTTCTGCACCCTCTAAGTGTTGTATCCCAGGTCAGCTCTCGTTATCTGAGAATACATGGCCTATTATGGCTTTTGTGGATTCCGGAGCTGACGGGATTTTTGTGTCCTCAGGATTTGTAAAGGGACACAATATTCCCTCTATCATGTTAGAGGCGCCTATTCCTGTCCGTGTTGTTAATGGAACTATGTTGTCTGACTCCATTACATTGAGGACAGTTCCCTTGCGCCTTTCCCTGTCTCAGGGTCACATAGAGGAGATTTCTTTTCTTGTTTTGCCTGAGGGTATAGACGACGTCCTTCTGGGTCTTCCATGGCTTCGGACTCATGCTCCTCACATTGACTGGGAGTCTGACAGCATTATTAGTTGGGGTTCGAAATGTCAGTCCCGATGTCTTCCCTTACCACCTAAGGTCGTTGCGGTTGCATCAACTGATCTCTCTCCCATACCTACACCCTATTTGGATTTCGCTGACGTGTTCTCCAAACAGGGTGCTGAGGTTCTTCCACCCCATAGGCCGTATGACTGTGCCATAGACCTTATCCCAGGTTCAGTTCCACCTAAAGGCAGGGTTTACCCCCTGTCGATACCTGAGTCGGAGGCCATGTCGACCTATATAAGAGAGAGTTTAGAGAAGGGGTTCATTCGTAAGTCTGTCTCTCCCGCGGGAGCTGGGTTTTTCTTTGTTCGGAAGAAAGAGGGTGATTTGCGTCCCTGCATAGATTACAGGGGTCTCAACGCAATCACAATAAAGAACAAATACCCATTACCTTTAATTTCGGAGCTCTTTGACAGACTGAGAGGAGCTCAAGTTTTTACGAAGTTGGATCTGCGGGGTGCGTATAACTTGGTACGAATTCGAAAGGGTGACGAATGGAAGACCGCTTTTAACACCCGAGACGGTCACTATGAATACCTCGTCATGCCTTTTGGGTTATGTAATGCACCCGCAGTATTTCAGGACTTCGTAAACGATGTGTTCAGGGATTTACTGTTATCCTCAGTATTGGTGTATCTGGACGACATCCTGATTTTTTCTCCTGATCTGGAGACTCATCGTCAGGATGTCGTTCGTGTCCTTTCCCGTTTAAGGGAGCACTCATTGTTTGCTAAACTCGAGAAATGTGTATTCGAGCAGTCCTCATTGCCTTTTTTGGGTTACATTATCTCACAAGAGGGTCTGGCTATGGATCCTGCGAAGCTCTCTGCTGTCCTGCAATGGTCCGAACCTCATTCCTTGAAGGCGGTGCAACGCTTCTTAGGATTCATAAATTATTACTGGCAGTTCATACCCCATTTTTCTACTTTGGTGGCCCCTTTGGTGGCCTTGACTAAGAAAGGTGCTAATCCCAAAGCCTGGTCTACTGAGACATCTCAGGCTTTTGAGGCAGTAAAAAGACACTTTTCAACTGCACCCGTTCTTCAAAGACCCGATGAAAGTAAGCCCTTCCTCTTAGAGGTTGATGCCTCTTCAGTGGGTGCTGGTGCGGTCTTGTATCAAAAGAACGGTGCAGGTAGAAAAAGGCCGTGTTTCTTCTTTGCGAAAACCTTTTCACCGGCAGAGAGAAACTATACCATTGGGGATAGGGAACTGCTCGCCTTGAGATTAGCCTTGGAGGAGTGGCGTCACTTGCTGGAAGGAGCGAAACATCCTTTCCAGGTCTATACAGACCATAAGAATCTGACGTACTTACAAACCGCTCAGCGTCTGAATCCTCGCCAAGCCCGCTGGTCCTTGTTTTTCTCCCGCTTTCACTTCTCCATCAACTATCTGTCTGGGAGTAAGAATAACAAGGCAGACGCCCTGTCTCGCTCTATGCTTTCTACCCAGGAAGAGATTGACGAACCTCGTCTTATCCTTCCCTCCAGGGTTTTTCATACGCTCTCCCCTGTGACGTTAGACCAAATCCCACCGGGCAAGACCTTTGTTCCGCCTGATCGACAGAATGATATACTGTCATGGGCCCACACCTCAAAGGTGGGTGGGCATTTTGGTATTAGGCGGACACGAGAGTTACTGGAGAGGTGGTATTGGTGGCCACACTTAGCCAGCCACGTCAAGAGATATGTCGGTTCCTGCTACTCGTGTGCTCGCAACCGTCCATTACGGCAGAGACCGGCTGGGCTCTTGCATCCTTTACCAGTGCCAGATAGACCATGGGAGGTGGTAGGCATGGACTTTGTGGGTGATCTTCCATGTTCACAGGGACATAGATTTGTGTGGGTCATTACGGACCATTTCTCCCGGATGGTTCATCTCGTACCGTTATCGAGAATCCCATCTTCCAGGGTACTAGCCAAACTATTCCTCAAGCATGTCTTTAGGCTTCACGGGATGCCAGATCGTATCATTTGTGATAGAGGCCCGCAATTTACATCCCGTTTCTGGCGAGATCTTTGTAGCCTTCTGCAAATTGAGTTGAATCTCTCTTCGGCATACCATCCGGAGACCAATGGTTTAGTTGAACGTACCAATCAATCTATGATTATATACCTTCGACACTTTGTTGCTGAGAACCACGATAACTGGTCCTCCCTCCTACCCTGGGCAGAATTTGCCCTTAACAATTCGCTGGCTGAGGCCACTGGGCAGACACCGTTCGTACTCAATAATGGGCAACACCCTAGGGTACCGGTACCGTTTCCCGCTGCTGCACCTCCTCCTCTTGTGGCCGACTGGGCAACTAATGCCAGAGAGGTTTGGGATCGGACTCAAGAGTCGATCCAAGCAGCTAAGGACCGTATGAAGACGGTGTCCGATCGGTTTCGTCGCCCGGCTCCTGTCTTTTCTCCAGGGGACTTTGTGTGGCTCTCTGCAAAACACGTGAGACTTAGAGTGAGCTCTGTCAAATTTGCTCTTCGCTTCCTGGGTCCTTATGAGGTTCTTCGACAGGTAAATCCTGTAGTCTACCAATTGAAGTTACCCGTCCATCTTAGGATTCATGACAAATTCCATGTCTCACTGCTAAAGCCGGCTATTTTACCTCACGCTCGTGAAGTGCACTCTCCTGCCTCTGATTCCTCTCGCTCTAGCTATGAGGTACGAGCCATAGTTGGTCCTAAGATGGTTAGAGGGCGCAGGTTCTTCTTGATAGATTGGGAGGGCTATGGCCCGGAACATCGCTCTTGGGAGCCTGAGGAGGCTGTCCATGCTCCCGACTTAGTTGCCGATTACCTGCGTCGCTGGGAGGGGGGCCCTTGAGGGGGAGGTACTGTTACGGTTGCTGCGAGCACTGGAGACTATGTCCAGATTTCTTGCTACTGCACATGTGCGAGCGCTGGAGACTAAGTCCAGATTTCTTGCTACTGCACATGTGCGAGCGCTGGAGACTAAGTCCAGATTTCTTGCTACTGCACATGTGCGAGCGCTGGAGACTAAGTCCAGATTTCTTGCTACTGCACATGTGTGAGCGCCGGAGACTAAGTCCAATCTTGGAGCCATTGCACATGTGCGGGTGACATCATCGCTGACACGAGGTCACATGTCTCTGACACCTTCTATGCCGATTGGTCGCTGGTCATGTACTTGTGACGTCTTGCTCGGTGATAGGCCAGCATGACGTCACTCCTGTCGTTCTGGCAGCGGATTGGCTCTGGTGTCCTCCATCTTGGATGAGGCACAGAGTCTATATAAGACCCTGACACACGCCGCATGGTGCTCAGTCCTCTTGGTTCATGCATATGAGTAGACGCTCTGTGCGCGTTCCTCTAGGCATTCCTCTGTCTATGCTAGGTGAGCGCTACCGGCAGGGTAGCGTTCTTATACCTTACAGCTTCGGCTGCTGTCCGTATCCTTACCTCTTAGGGGAGCGGACATAGGCAGGTGCCTGAGGCACATGGTCTGGCTGGGCCTTGTGGTTCGACTCGTAGGTGGACGTTGCCGCTAGGGTAACGTTCCTTATACTGCGTCTGGCAGTTGTTCGTATCCTCGCACACTAGGGGAGCGAACAGAGGTAGGAGCTTTGTGCGGCTTACGCTGCTGTTCGTCTCTTTTGCACCACTAGAAGAGCGGACCTAGGCAGGTGCCATATCTAGTGGTTCGTGTCCTCGCACACTAGTGGAGCGAACGCAGGTAGGAGCTTTGTGCGGCTTACGCTGCTGTTCGTCTCTTTTGCACCACTAGAAGAGCGGACCTAGGTAGGTGCCATTTTGCACACATTGCCTTTGTCTCTGTGATTATTAACAGAGATCATTCCACACACCCTCCAAGTAAGGGAGGAATTGCTTTACTTACTTATTATATCCTTCTGTGAGTTAACAGAGGTATTGCACTCTGCCATAGTCTGCAGCAAAGTCTTTGCACGGTGGACCCTGACTGTCTGATACTCCTTTCGGTTATTATCAGACAGCCCCCCGTAACAGCTACCTACCCCGGTGTCATCCTGGGGACGGATAAGAATGGCGTATTTTTGAATGTGCTTGATGCAAATCTAGCTGTGAATTGTACAACTGGGGCACAACTGCTGCCACTGAAGGGGTGGGTGTGTGTGGGGCCCAATTTTTGGAAAAAAAGGGAGACTACGCTTGGAGTCACCTTGCGGTGTTTTACATGATTTTAGAAGGGCGTGCCATGCCTATATCTGTGTGTCCTCCTCTTTTTCCTTGTCCAGCTGTTTTGTTTTCGCATGAGTATATGTCCTTGTCACTTTCCCATGTGTTTGTGTTGTGTTGTGAGTTGTTTGTCACCTTTTGGACACCTTTGAGGGTGTTTTCTAGGTGTTTTTCTGTGTTTGTGATTGCCTGCCATTGTTTCCTATGCAGTTCGAGTTCGGTTCGTCGAACGTTCGGCGAGCCGAACTCGAACGGGACCTCCGTTCGGCGAACCGACCTCGAGCCGAACCGGGACCGGTTCGCTCATCTCTATTCATAACCTCCCACTCTCACCGCCCGCACCAGAGAATCCTGACAGCGGGCAGTGTGCACACTGTGAGAATTCAGTAGGTTGCAGTCACAGAGTGACACACAGAGTGACTGCAGACTCATCAGAAATTTGGACAACCCCTTTAATGCTCCTAACAACATAAATAAAAACATAGTAACCCTTAACTTGTCAGACGGCACAAGACTTTATTAAAGAGATTGTCCACTACTTTAACATTAATGACCTTTCCTTAGGATATGTCACCAATGTCTGACTGGTCAGGGTCTGGCACCTGACAACCCCGCCAATTCCCTACACTAGGTGCCAGTGGTGGCAGGTAGCCGGAAGTGCTCAGTTCTGGATCTGCTCCGTCTTCTGATAGTGGCAGCAGTCTCCTATTAAAATCAATGAGGCGGATGTGCAGTACCCAGCCGCGGACATCATCAGAGGACGAAGCAAATCCAAAAATAAGCATTTCCGGCCACCTGCACCAGAATCAGCTGATCAGTGGGGGTTCCATTGCGCTCACATCAGAAGCAATGCCCAAGTGGGACCAAGGCCTAATGATAAGACATAGTCAGTATCACAAATAAACATTTACATTCAGGTACCTTATAGATGATGTTGTCTCTAGTCATTTCTTTCTATTCTTCATCTTGTCCTGACGCCATGATGACTTTTCACATTCACATCTCGTCTCTGCACATTTCCATCTTCTCCGGTCTTCTGTAACACATCCCGACACGATGCCCCTAAAATAGCAGAATGATTATAATACTTCTACTCAAAAATATCTGTCCTACGGAGTGCCCCAGAATAAATAATGGCCCCAGTATTCTCTGCACAAAATATCACCCACACTGTCCCTCTTATGGTACATGCCCTCCATATTCCCTCTCTTTCCAAACTGAGCCTACTGTTTACAGGGTCCTTTACACTGTGTCCCCTTATACTGCCCAGTCTTTATACTGTGCCCTCATCACACTCCCCCTCCTTGCTATAACCTCACACTGTCCTCCCATTCTGCCCCCTCTCCATACCACCCCCTCCACTACCCAGTCTTTATTCTGTGCCCCTCACATTCTTCTCATCCCTTCCTGTCTCCTCACTACCTCCTGTGTGTCCATATACTTTTCCACCTCACTCCCCATCCTGCCCACTTGCTCCTCATACCATGTCACTCTTTATTCTGTGTCCTCAAAATTTCTTTCCAGTTCGCTCCACATCCTCTGTCCCCATGCATCACCCCTTATCCTCTCTGTCCCCATGCATGAAACCTCATCCTCTCTCCCCATGCATCACCCCTCATCCTCTGTCTCCATGCATGAAACCTCATCCTCTCTCTCCCCATACATCACCCCTCATCATTTCTCTCCCCATGCATGAAACCTCATCCTCTCTCTCCCCATACATGAAACCTCATCCTCTCTCTACCCATACATCACTCCTCATCATTTCTTTCCCCATGCATGAGACCTCATCCTCTCTCTCCCCATGCATCTCCGCTCAACCTCTGTCGCCATGCATGAAACCTCATCCTCTCTCTCCCCATGCATCACCCCTCATCATTTCTCTCCCCATGCATGAAACCTCATCCTCTCTCTCCCCATACATAACCCCTCATCCTCTCTCTCCCCATACATGAAACCTCATCCTCTCTCTACCCATACATCACCCCTCATCATTTCTCTCCCCATGCATGAGACCTCATTCTCTCTCTCCCCATGCATCACCGCTCAACCTCTGTCGCCATGCATGAAACCTCATCCTCTCTCTCCCCATGCAGCACCCCTCATCATTTCTCTCCCCATGCATGAAACCTCATCCTCTCTCTCCCCATACATCACCGCTCATCCTCTGTCCCCATGCATGAAACCTCATCCTCTCTCTCCCCATACATAACCCCTCACCATTTCTCTCCGCATGCATGAAACCTCATCCTCTCTCTCCCCATACATCACCCCTCATCCTCTCTCCCCATGCATGAAACCTCATCCTCTCTCTCCCCATACATCACCCCTCATCATTTCTCTCCACATGCATGAAACCTCATCCTCTCCCCATACATCACCCCTCATCCTCTCTCCCCATGAATGAAACCTCATCCTCTCTCCCCATACATCACCCCTCATCCTCTCTCCCCATGAATGAAACCTCATCCTCTCTCCCCATACATAACCCCTCATAATTTCTCTCCCCATGCATGAAACCTCATTCTCTCTCCCCATACTCTGTCCACAGATAGTTCCCTCCCCCATCCATACTGTGTATATACATATTGCCCCCTCCCCATCCTCTGTCCCCCCCATAGTGTGTGCACAGATGGTTCCCTCCCTCACCCTCCGTCCCCCCATAGTGTGTCCACAAATAGTTCCCTCCCCCCCTCTCTCCCCCATACTGTTTCATAAATACTCCCCTCTTACCCCATAATGTTCCTCCGTCCGTGTCTTCTTCAGCTCCACAGTGGAACACTTCTCAGCATTTCTCTGCCGCCTCTGCGCTGCGGCGCTGGCTTCCGGGTTAGCAGTCTGATCAGCTGACCTGATCACATGACAGCCGTCGCGCTGATCCGGAAGTCAGTTCCGGCGTCACTGCTTCAATTGTCCTCGCGTCTGACAGATACGAGGACAATTGAGCGGTGCGAGCCGCGCACTGCACTTTCTATGAGTGCGGCTGTCAGCGTGACTGCTGCGCTCAGAGAATAGCGGCTCCCACCTCGGCAAACTTCCACACCGCCGCATCAGGCAGCCCGACAGCGCCCCCTGGAGATGCCTCTGGCTTGTGCCTTCGCTCCACATGGCTAATTTGTATACTTTACAAATTAGCCATGTAGACAGAGCCAGAGGCGCTCTTCAGATTGTCCGGTACGCCGTACCGGCGCGTACCACCGTAAAAAAAGCACTGGCCCTAGGTCTTTTTTCAACCTATGTAACTACTGTATGTAACTAAAATGTGTCTATGCAAATGCACAGAGCATAAGAAACAAACAGGGAGTATTGGAGCTGCTACGGTAACATAGGAAAAGATATATGATGTTATAGACTTCACTGAAACTTGATGGGATGAAACACATGATTGGAATACAAATCTTGAATGCTACAACTTATTTTTAAGAAGCAGGCTTAACAGTATGGTAGGAAGTGTTGTATTGTATGTTAGGAAAGCATATATCTCCACAGAAATTCAAACTTCAGAGATTGGTAGCTCTGTAGAAACTGTTTTGGTAAGAAAACAAGGAGACAAGAACACAAAGGACACTATTGTAGCTGTTAACAGTAGGCCACCTGGACAGACTGAAGATATGGATGAACTCTTTTTACATTAGATTTCTTAGGTCTCAAAGACATACGACATGTTGAGAAAGCAGAACTTTTAACACTAGAACTACTGAGGTAGTCATTTTGACTACTTTGCACTATGTATTTCTATATGGGTGTCACGAGTCCAGTAGTTCTAGTGTTAAATTCCTATTTTGAATCTTGTTCTCTGAGAAAGGAAATTTAACATTAACTGGACTTCACTGTACTATTGAAGGAATAAAATGAATCCACACTATCTATAAACAGAAAGATGGTGACGAAATACTTAAATTTAAATATCCTGGTCCAGATGATTTTCTAAGGGTACTGAAAGAGAGCATAAGAAATTGCAGAACCACTAGCTTTCCTAGAGAACAGGAAAAGTCCCAGAAAATTGGAGAAGGACAAATGCTGTCCCTATCTTCAAATCTTCAAAATAGGAAACGACGTACAGGTACATTCTAAGTTGTAAAGGGTTTAAAGCCTCAACTTGTCATTGCCTTTGCGACTGTATTTTATTTGCAAACAATTTATTATTCTATCTGTGCCTTATTTTTAATCCTATTTTATATGTGTTAATCTGTGTTGTTTTTTTTATCTTTGGGGGCAGAGATTCCAGAGGTTTTTGCCTGGTTCATCAATATGACTTATTTATAAAATTGCAGAATTTGGCTTAAATCCACTCCATTAGCCCCAGTGTTGTATTTTTGAGTATGCCAGTATTGTTGCACTATTTAGGAAAACATGCAACTGTATGCAAAACATGCAAAAAAATTTACAAGCCAAAAAAAATAACATTTTTGACTGTGTGCCACGATGCACATCCAGCTGAAATGCATTGCGGCACAGAGACTTTTTGGATGCCTGCACTGCAGTACATGCTGCTAGCCTAATAGAGGCCACCAATTGGTATCGATGTGCCAGACATTGGCATCGCAAAGTGTCATGCATCTTCATAGCAACCACACTGTCACACTAGGTACGAGGAAAAAACGGGGAAAGTAATCAAATAACTTATCTTAACATGCTTCTTATGGAGCCACTCCTTAGTTACCCTGGCTGTGTATTTTGGGTCATTGTAATCCTGGAAGACCCAGCCACGACCCTTGTTCAATGCTCTAAAGTTCGCTTTACACGCTACGACTTCGCTAAAGCGATCTCGTTGGGGTCACAGATTTTGTGACGCACACCCCGGCCGCGTTAGTGATGTCGTTGCGTGTGACACCTATTAGCGATTTTGAATCGTTGCAAAAACGTTCAAAATCGCTAATCGGTGACATCCCCCTGAGCTCAATTATCGTTGCTGCTGTAGTAACGATGTTGTTCGTCGTTCCTGCGGCAGCACACATCGCTACGTGTGACACCGCAGGAACGAGGAACCTCACTTTACCTGCGTCCCGCCGGCAATGAGGAAGGAAGGAGGTGGGTGGGATGTTCGTCCTGCTCATCTCCGCCCCTCCGCTTTGATTGGGTGGCCGCTTAGTGAATTCACTGTGACACCGAACGAACCACCCCCTTAGAAAGGAGGCGGTTCACCGGTCACAGCGATGTCGCTAGGCAGGTAAGTATGTGTGACGGGTCCGCGCGATGTTGTGCGCCACGAGCAGCGATATGCCCGTGTCGCACAACTGATGGGGGCGGGTACGCACGCTAGCGATATCGGTACCGATATCGCAGCGTGTAAAGCGGCCTTTACTGAGGGAAAGAGATTGTTGTCCAAAATCTCCCAATACATAACCCCATCCATCCTCCCTCAATAAAGTGCAGTGCAGTGTCCTCTTTGCAGAAAAGCACCCCCAAAGTATGTTGTTTCCACCCCTATGCTTCACGGTTGGGACGTTGTTTTTCAAGTTGTATTAATCCTTTGTCTTCCTCCAAACGCAGTGAGTGGAGTTGATATAAAAAAGGTCTGTGTTAGTCTCATCTGACCACATTACCTTCTCCCATGCCTCCCCTGGATCATCCAGATGATCATTGGCAAACTTCAAATGGGCCTGGACATCTGCTGACGTGAATAGGGGGACCTTGCGTGCCCTGAAGAACTTTAACTCATGATAGCCTAGTGTGTTAGTAATGTTAATCTTTGATACTGTGGTCCCAGCTCTCTTTAGGATTTTGAAAAGGTCCTCCCGTATAGTTCAGGGCTGATTCCTTACGTTTCTCAAATAATCCTCACCCCACAAGGCAAGATCTTGCATGGAGCCTCAGACTGAGTAAGATTGACAGTCATCCTGAGTTTTTTCCATTTTCTAATAATTGAGCCAACAGTTATTGCCTTCTCACCAAGCTTCTTGCCTATTGAACTGTAGCCCATCCCCGCTTTGTGCAGGTCTACAATTTTCTTCCTGGTTTTCTTAGACAGCTCTTTGGGCTTGGCCATGTGATTTTCTGGATTTTTAGTGATTCTGTCTGTCACAGTTGAAGTGTACCTACAATAACAATTACACACCTCTACATTCTTTGTAGGTGGAAAACCTTGCAAAATTGGCACTGTATCAAATTCTTATTTTCCCTGCTATATACAGCAGGTTGGGGAACATATTTACCAGGAAGGGGCCCATAATGAGAGACGTATTTACGAGGACGGGACATACAGTGCCTACAAGTGGTCTTCAACCCCCTGCAGATTTAGCAGGTTTGATAAGATGCAAATAAGTTAGAGCCTGCAAACTTCAAACAAGAGCAGGATTTATTAACAGATGCATAAATCTTACAAACCAACAAGTTATGTTGCTCAGTTAAATTTTAATAAATTTTCAACATAAAAGTGTGGGTCAATTATTATTCAACCCCTAGGTTTAATATTTTGTGGAATAACCCTTGTTTGCAATTACAGCTAATAATCGTCTTTTATAAGACCTGATCAGGCCGGCACAGGTCTCTGGAGTTATCTTGGCCCACTTCTCCATGCAGATCTTCTCCAAGTTATCTAGGTTCTTTGGGTGTCTCATGTGGACTTTAATCTTGAGCTCCTTCCACAAGTTTTCAATTGGGTTAAGGTCAGGAGACTGACTAGGCCACTGCAACACCTTGATTTTTTCCCTCTTGAACCAGGCCTTGGTTTTCTTGGCTGTGTGCTTTGGGTCATTGTCTTGTTGGAAGATGAAATGACGACCCATCTTAAGATCCTTGATGGAAGAGCGGAGGTTCTTGGCCAAAATCTCCAGGTAGGCCGTGCTATCCAACTTCCCATGGATGCGGACCAGATGGCCAGGCCCCTTGGCTGAGAAACAGCCCCACAGCATGATGCTGCCACCACCATGCTTGACTGTAGGGATGGTATTCTTGGGGTCGTATGCAGTGCCATCCAGTCTCCAAACGTCACGTGTGTGGTTGGCACCAAAGATCTCGATCTTGGTCTCATCAGACCAGAGAACCTTGAACCAGTCTGTCTCAGAGTCCTCCAAGTGATCATGAGCAAACTGTAGACGAGCCTTGACATGACGCTTTGAAAGTAAAGGTACCTTACGGGCTCGTCTGGAACGGAGACCATTGCGGTGGAGTACGTTATTTATGGTATTGACTGAAACCAATGTCCCCACTGCCATGAGATCTTCCCGGAGCTCCTTCCTTGTTGTCCTTGGGTTAGCCTTGACTCTTCGGACAAGCCTGGCCTCGGCACGGGTGGAAACTTTCAAAGGCTGTCCAGGCCGTGGAAGGCTAACAGTAGTTCCATAAGCCTTCCACTTCTGGATGATGCTCCCAACAGTGGAGACAGGTAGGCCCAACTCCTTGGAAAGGGTTTTGTACCCCTTGCCAGCCTTGTGACCCTCCACGATCTTGTCTCTGATGGCCTTGGAATGCTCCTTTGTCTTTCCCATGTTGACCAAGTATGAGTGCTGTTCACAAGTTTGGGGAGGGTCTTAATTAGTCAGAAAAGGCTGGAAAAAGAGATAATTAATCCAAACATGTGAAGCTCATTGTTCTTTGTGCCTGAAATACTTCTTAATACTTTAGGGGAACCAAACAGAATTCTGGTGGATTGAGAGGTTGAATAATAAATGACCCTCTGAATAAACTTTTCACAAATTAAAAAAAAAAACAAAAAAACAAATAACATTCTTTTTTGCTGCAGTGCATTTCACACTTCCAGGCTGATCTACAGTCCAAATGTCACAATGCCAAGTTAATTCCGAATGTGTAAACCTGCTAAATCTGCAGGGGGTTGAATACTACTTGTAGGCACTGTATATACCAGAAAGGGGCCCAGGATGGGGAACATATTTACCATAATGGGGGGGCATATTTAACAGGAAGTAGCTGAGGAATGGGTGACATATATACCAGGATGGGAAAAATATTTACCAGAATGGGGGACATGTTTATAAAGAAGGGGCACAGGATGGAGGACTTTAGTGTAAGATGGGGAACATTACTACATAATGATGGGGTAAACAACCTTTTTAATATAGAAACATATAACACAATCTTGCAAGTTATGAATTCGTACTTTTTTACAGGATCAAAACTAATAATAGCACAGGTACACAATCACCAGAACCATCAGAGGTACTGGAATACATAACTAGAACCCCAGCAGTACAGAAACAAAGCAGCACAACCACCAGCAGAAAAGAAATTCATCATCAGAACCCTCAGCAGTATAGAAATGTCCCACCTGAACCACCAGCAGTACAGAAATTCCCGACCAGAACCACCAGCAATACAGAAATTCCCAACCAGAACCACCAGAAATTCCCCATCAAAGCCACCAGCAGTACAGCAATTCATTATCAAAACCACCGGCAGTACAGAAATTCCTCACCATAACCAACAGTAATTCATCAGCAGAACCACCAGCAGTACCGATATACAACCATATAACCCCATTAGTACAGATACACAGCATTAAAACCCTTATTAATACAGAAATATATCACCAGAAATACCATCAGTATATGGTACATCAATTGTAATGTCAGGTCACTCCCATATACTGTACATTTGTATTGCATGAACCTACAAGCTCCAGTACATGCTTAACAATGGTAAGGAGATACTGGAATTTGTTAGCAGTTATCAGACTGCCAACTAAACAGGAGCAACAGTACTGATAAGTAGTCAGTATCATAAATCATTTACATCCATGTCCCTTATAGATGATATTGTCTCTGATCTGAGTCATTCTTTTTCTTCTCTTGATCTTGTTCAGACACCATGATGCATTTTCACATTCACAAGTTGTCTCTGCAGACTTCCATCTTTTTCACTTTTCTGCAGCACATCTCGGCATGACACCCTTAAAAATAGAAGAATTATTGTAATACTCCTATATAAAAATATCTGCTCTGCGCTGTGCGCCTGATTAATTATCCGTCACTCTGTTCTCTGTACAATATATGAGGCTCACACACTGTCCTTCTAATAGTGCATGCCCTCCACACTGCCCTCTCCTTTCTATACTGAGACCCCTCTTCATACTGTCCTCTACACTCTGTCCCCACTATACTGCCCATCTTTATACTGTGCCCTCTCATCACACTCCCGTTCTAACTATGGCATCACACTGTCCCCCCCATGCTAACCCCTCTCCAAACCTCCCCATCTCATGCTGTCTCCTCACTACCTCCACACTCATTCCCCCTCATTCCCCATAATGTGTCTGTGCCCATTCTGCCAGCTTTCTCCCCATACTGTGTTCTCAAAATTACTCCCTTGCTCACATACGGTCCTGAAATTTCCCATATCGTGTCCTCAAAATTTCTTTCCCCCATTTACTCCCCATACTGTGTTTGTATGCACTCCCCACCACGCTTCTCATGCTATGTCTGTATATATTCCCCCTTCACCCTCTGTCCCCATGCTGTCTGTATAGATTCCTTCTTGCTTCCCACACTATGTCTAAATACATCTCCCCTCCTCGCTCACTCTCCTCATATTGTGCTGAAATATATACATCCCCCTTCCCCATCCTCATCTATCCCCATACTGTGTTGCCATATATACATTCCTCCTCCCCATCATCTCTCGCCATACTGTGTGGCCATATATACATTCTCCAAGCCAAGCTATGGAATTGATACAAGCTGCTGGCGAATAGGGGCAGAAGCAGTCCCAGCCCCACGCGTATCTGCCTTATTCTTGCCCTTGAGAAATCCACTTTTGTGGCGATATGCATGGGGCTGGAACTGCTTCTGCCACTATTCACTAGCAGCTTGTACTATTTTCACAGCTTGTCTTGGTCATTGCGCAGGTTATTGTTTTTGTTTTATTGTTTTTTTCTAGTTGCTTAGGCTCTATCTTCAGTTAGAGCCATGTGTGCCTAGTGCTATTCTGTCTTACAAACTATGCATTTGTAACAGTATCTATGGTTTGAACCTTACTATAGCGCGGTTTGGGTTTTATTTCAGCCTTCACTGCTAATTGGGGGGTATGGCATGGTTCACCTGATCCAGAGCAGAGATTTCCAGGGTTTGGTGTGTTGTCGTATTACATTTACAGTCACTGTTCAGCATAGTAGGTTTTTTTTATTTTCTATTGTGTATCATGCTGGACGTCTATTAATTTTTCAAGCTGTTATTTTGGTGATAACAGTGTTCAGACCATTAGCAGTCTATACATGTTTTTTTTAATGTTTTGAAATGGATTCTGGTACAGTTTTTGCATTTTTTTGACTGTTGTAATAAAATGTGTTATATGCACTACTTATATGGTGAACCCTCGTTTTGGCACGACCTTTTCCCTTTTCCTGACAGCCTATATATTTTCCCCTCACCGGCTATTGTTCCTCTTCATCTTCGGTGTCTTCCGCTCACACTGACTGGAGCACTCACCACTACCATTGTTTGCCGCCGGGGCGGGCTATGCACCGATGAATGATGTCAGCAGTGTGATCAGCTGACCTGATCACATGGTTGATGTCGCTCTGACCTGGAAGTGCCGGTGGTCACTGCTTCAATTGTACTGGCATCTGACAGACAACAGTACAATTAATCAGTGAGACCCGGCTAGGTGGACCCAGCAACTTTTAAATATTTCATGTCCATTATTATGAGGGCAATTTACTTTTTGTCCCCTGGAGCCTAGAGACCCAGGCAGTAGTCCAGATTTCCCTCATTTCATTATAATCTGTCTTTATAGCTTCCCATGGACAGATGGCTGCAGTTGGGGCCCTGTCCTCCTCTGCCCTTATTCACATTGAAGTCACTGACGCAAGGTAAGGTTTTAATACTATGATTGGACCATAAAGACTGGGCACACCATGTGTGCACGTTGCATTTTGGTTGCGTTTTAAACTGTACTGTGTCATTGACAAAATGCATGTGTTTTGCTTCCCCAACAAAGTCCATGAGAAATCAGAAATTCCATGCACAGGTTAATTTTTTGGCAGCATTTTGTTTGATAAATATTTGCCAAAATCGTTGCATAAAAAAAGCATTATGTCACTTCTTCATTGCGTTTTGTGAACATTTGTGTTACGTCACCGCCGGAGTCTGCTCCAGCGACTTCTACTCCGATCGCCAGGCGACACCGTGTTCCTGCCGTGGATGGTGCTGGTGATGGGAGAGGAGTCGATGCCAGCAGCACCGGTGGGCGCAGGCTCCGATCATCCACTGGGCTGGGTTATCTTCGGGTCTGCAGTACCGCTGGCTGACTGTAGGTGACGGGTGTCTCCCAGCTGAAGTACCATCATTCAGCTACAGCTAATGGGAAGACACCACACCCTTCTTATTCCCCATCCTGTCTGCTGGACTCTGCCAGAGATAGTTCTGATTCTGGCTCATGTGCTGTTTGTTTTGTGTTTCCTGTGCGCTGACTTGCTTGTTGTTGACTACCCTTCTGCCTGCTGTTTTGTACCTCGCTGAATGACCCGGATCTGACCACTGCTACATTTTCTGTTTACGCCTTTGCCTGCCGATTCTGTCCCTGTTCTGTTGTTCCTGGTTTGACCCTGGGTAGAGATCTCCAGTGCCTTGTGTAATTCCAAATCCCTGTATAGGGGTTAAAGGGTTTCAGGGTTCTGGGGTCCTGCTTGGAGAGGGGCTTCCCTTTAGTCTGTCCATTACATCCTACCTGAGTCTGTTTATCCAGGCAGGCGTTACATTATCTCTGGCGCACTAAACAAAAAAAAAAAAATGGATTCTCTCCATGCTGTGCTGAATCAGGTGCACACCCTTTCTGGCCTGGTACATGGACTTACACAGTAAGTGCAAGATCTCAGGTCTGCTCAGGTTCAGGCCCCTACAGCACCGACCTCCGCATGTCCAGAGTCCCGTCGACTGCAAGGGAACAGATCACGTTGTGGAGCCAATCGTGGAGGGCCTGGATCTCTGAGGCAATCGTTTCCAAGGCAGCAACCGCACCTGAGCGGGCCCCAGGATACCCGCTCAGGTGCCCAGGTACTTCCTGCAGACCCTATGAGGTTAATGATAGCTGTCTCATTGTTTCACCAGGGTAAATCTGTGCGGCTGCAGGCCTTTGTTGATTGTGGATCTGTTGCTAATTTTATAGACACTATTGTAGCAAAAGAGCTGGGTTTGACTTTGCTAAGGTTAAATGCACCTATTTGAATCTCTGCTATTGACAGTACTCCTCTCACGCAGGGTGTGGTTACTTTTGTAACTCCAGAGATCTCCATGCTTGTTGGGGCTCTGCATGTAGAATCCATGTCATTTTTTGTTCTTGAGAATCTGATGTCAGCGGTGGTTTTGGGCATGCCATGGCTACGTAAACATAACTCCGTCATAGACTGGCATCAGGGTGAGATTGTGTGATGGAGCCCTGAGTGTCGGGAGACGTATATGTCGTTATCTGTTAACCTGACCAGAGCTGAACCTATCTTCATACCTCATGCATTCAGGGATTTTGCTGACGTGTTTTCTGTATCTGAATCTGAAAAATTACCTCCGCACAGAGATTATGACTGCCCCATAGATTTGGTCCCCAATTCCTGACTCCCCAAGGGTAAAATATATAATCTTTCTGGTCCGGAGCGTCAGTCCATGAAAGATTATATAGCAGACAGTCTGCAGAGAGGGTTCATCAGACCATCCAGGTCACCAGTCGGCGCTGGCTTCTTTTTCGTTGATAAGAAAGATGGTGGCCTCAGACCTTGTATTGACTACCGTGAACTGAATGCTATTACTGTAAAGAATCAGTACCCTCTGCCACTCATGCCCGATCTGTTTAACCAGCTCATAGGAGCCCGGTGGTTCACCAAGCTGGATCTCAGGGGAGCATATAACCTAATCCACATCAGAGAAGGGGATGAGTGGAAAACTGCATTTAATACTCCAGAGGGACACTATGAGTATCTGGTAATGCCTTTTGGATTGAGTAATGCGCCGGCGGTGTTTCAGAACTTTGTACATGACATTTTCAGAGATATTTGTGGTCAATATGTGGTGGTCTATCTGGATGACATCCTGATTTATTCTCCTGATGCTACGTCACATGTAGAGATGAGCGAACCGGTCGCGGTTCGGCTCGAGGTCGTTTCGCCGAACGGAGCTCCCGTTCGAGTTCGGTTCGTCGAACGTTCGACGAACCGAACTCGAACTGCATAGTAAACAATGGCAGGCATTCACAAACACATAAAAACACCTAGAAAACACCCTCAAAGGTGTCCAAAAGGTGACAAACAACTCACAACACAACACAAACACATGGGAAAGTGACAAGGACAAATTCTCATGTGAAAACAAAACAGCGTTACGAGGAAAAAGAGGATGAGACACAGATATAGGCATGGCATGCCCTTCTAAAATCATGTAAAACACCGCAAGGTGACTCCAAGCGGAGTCTCCCTTTTTTCCAAAAATTGGGCCACACAGACACCCCTTCAGTGGTAGCAGTTGTGCCCCAGTTGTACACTTCACAGCTAGATTTGCATCAAGCACATTCAAAAATACGCCATTCTTAACCGTCCCCAGGATGACACCGGGGTAGGTAGCAAAGTCTTTCCTGATCCCAGCTCTGTTCATCTTGGCTTCTTTTAAAAACAATGTAAGCAAGGGTTACTCCAAGCGGAGTCTCCCTTTTTTCCAAAAATTGGGCCCCACACACACCCACCCCTTCAGTGGCAGCAGTTGTGCCCCAGTTGTACACTTCACAGCTAGATTTGCATCAAGCACATTCAAAAATACGCCATTCTTAACCGTCCCCAGGATGACACCGGGGTAGGTAGCAAAGTCTTTCCTGATCCCAGCTCTGTTCATCTTGGCTTCTTTTAAAAACAATGTAAGCAAGGGTTACTCCAAGCGGAGTCTCCCTTTTTTCCAAAAATTGGGCCCCACACACACCCACCCCTTCAGTGGCAGCAGTTGTGCCCCAGTTGTACACTTCACAAGCGGAGTCTCCCTTTTTTCCAAAAATTGTGCCCCACACACACCCACCCCTTCAGTGGCAGCAGTTGTGCCCCAGTTGTACACTTCACAGCTAGATTTGCATCAAGCACATTCAAAAATACGCCATACTTAACCGTCCCCAGGATGACACCGGGGTAGGTAGCAAAGTCTTTCCTGATCCAAGCTCTGTTCAGCTTGGCTTCTTTTAAAACAATGTAAGCAAGGGTTACTCCAAGCGGAGTCTCCCTTTTTTCCAAAAATTGTGCCCCACACACACCCACCCATTCAGTGGCAGCAGTTGTGCCCCAGTTGTACACTTCACAGCTAGATTTGCATCAAGCACATTCAAAAATACGCCATACTTAACCGTCCCCAGGATGACACCGGGGTAGGTAGCAAAGTCTTTGCTGAACCAATGACTTGTTCATCTTGGCTTCTTTTAAATACAATGTAAGCAAGGGTTACTCCAAGCGGAGTCTCCCTTTTTTCCAAAAATTGGGCCCCACACACACCCCATCAGTGGCAGCACTTGTGCCCTAGTTGCAAACAGGATGTTTTGATTTGAATCAAGCACATTCCAAATCCACAAGCATTTACTCTCCCCAGGATGACACAGGGGAAGTAAATTCCTGGTGGATCCATGACTTGTTCATTTTGATGAACGTTAGTCTGTCCACATTGTCACTGGACAGACGCGTGCGCTTATCTGTCAGCACACACCCAGCAGCACTGAAGACATGTTCAGAGACAACGCTGGCAGCTGGACACGACAAAATCTCCAAGGCGTAACTGGAGAGCTCTGGCCATTTTTCTAGATTTGAAGCCCAAAATGTGCAAGGCTCCATTTGCAAAGTCATGGCATCGATGTTCATTTGGAGATACTCCTGTATCATCCTCTCCAGCCGTTGACTATGTGTCAGACTTGTTGTCTCTGGTGGCCTTGCAAAGGAGGGTCTAAAAAAATTATGAAAAGATTCCATAAAATTGCTGTTACCAGCACCAGATACAGTCCTACTGGTACGGGTAGACTGTTGAAGATGACGAGACCGTCCCATGTTTGTCAAGTTACAACTGGGAGATTCACTCCCTGCACCTGCACGGTTGTTTGGTGGAAAAGCCGAGCTAAGATCGAGTAACAGCTTCTGCTGATACTCCTGCATACGTGCGTCCCTTTCTATGGCTGGAATTATGTCACAAAATTTGGACTTGTACCAGGGATCTAATAGTGTGGCAATCCAGTAGTCATCATCACTTCTAATTTTGACAATAAGAGGGTCATGTTGGAGGTAGTGCAAGAAGAAGGCACTCATGTGTCTTGCGCAGCCATGCGGACCAAGTCCACGCTGTGTTTGTGGCATAGAGGTGCTACCCGTTCTTTCTTCCTCTGACATCTCCCCCCAACCTCTTTCAACTGAAATTTGACCAAGGTCTCCCTCATCCGCTGAGTCTTCCATGTCCATGGACAGTTCGTCCTCCTTTTCTTCATGTTCTCCTGCACCTTCCTCAACATTTCGCCTGCTACTATGCGCCCTTGTTGATCCCTGTCCACCATGGTCCCATGCCTGCTGCGTTGGTGATGATGAACATCTGGACCTTGGTGATGTTGTTTTCCTTTGCGCATATGAATTCTCCTGTAGTTCCTCCCCTTCCTGTTGTCCCACCCCCTGACTCCGAATAGTGTTTAGCGTGTGCTCCAGCATGTAAATGACTGGAATTGTCATGCTGATAATGGCATTGTCAGCGCTAAACATATTCGTCGCCATGTCGAAACTGTGCAGAAGGGTGCATAGGTCCTTGATCTGTGACCACTCCATCAGGGTGATCTGCCCCACCTCTGCATCTCATTGGCCCAGGCTATACGTCATGACGTATTGCACCAGGGCTCGGCGGTGCTGCCACAGTCGCTGTAACATGTGGAGAGTCGAATTCCAGCGTGTCGCCACATCGCATTTCAGGCGATGAACCGGCAGGCCAAAAGACTTCTGGAGCGATGCAAGTCGCTCAGCTGCGGCGGTTGATCGCCGGAAGTGAGCAGATAGTTTTCGTGCCCTGGTCAGAAGGCCATCTAGGCCGGGATAGTGTGTTAAAAATTGCTGGACAACAAGGTTCAACACGTGAGCCATACAAGGCACGTGTGTAACCTTGCCCAGGCGAAGGGCCGCACCCAGGTTTGCAGCATTGTCGCACACGGCCTTACCAGGCTGCAGGTTGAATGACCATTTATTAAACTCGGACCGCAGAGCTGACCACAACTCCTCCGCTGTGTGACTCTTATTCCCAAGACATGTCAAGCTAAAGACCGCCTAATGCCGTTGCGCTCTGCTGCCAGCATAGTAATGAGGGGTGCGTGATTCATTCTGCGCAGTGAAAACGCTGGTGGCCTGACCAGGCAGGCTTGGGGCGGAGGTGGAGGACCCAGATGAGGTGGAGGAGGCAGAAGCAGTGGCGGAACTTGGACAGACAGAGGTTTGACACACAAGTCGTGGGGACGGCAAGACTTGTGCAGCAGACCCTTCACCATCTATCACCATAGTTACCCAGTGCCCAGTCAGCGACATGTAACGTCCCTGTCCATGCTTACTGGTCTAAGTATCGGTGGTGAAATGCACCCGTTCACACACAGAGTTTCTCAAGGAAGCGGTGATGTTGTGTGCGACATGCTGGTGTAGCGCGGGCACACCTTTCTTAGAGAAGTAGTGGCGACTAGGCATCTGGTACTGGGGCACAGCGACAGACATAAGGTCTCTAAAATCCTGTGTGTCCACGAGGCGGAAAGACAGCATTTCGGTAGCCAAGAGCTTACAGAGGGATAGAGTCAACCTCTTAGCTTTGTCATGGGTCGCAGGAAATGGCCTTTTATTTGACCACATCTGAGGGACAGAGATCTGGCTGCTGTGTGTAGACGGTGTTGAGTAGGGTGTCCCTGTAAAAATGCAGGTTTGTGAGGAAAGTGCAGGCGGAGACATGATGTTGCCTTCATCCAACGTTGGTGCTATCGATGTCTGAGAGAGCTGTACACACTCACTTGTTTCCCCTTCCAAACCAACTGACGACCTACCAAGCAAACTGCCTGTTGCGGTTACAGTGGTGGAAGTTGTGCGTGGAAAACCAGGTGTGACAGCTGTCCCCACAGTCCTAGAAGATGAAGAGCGCGCGAATGCACTGGAAGGGGCAGGCAGTTGATGGTTCGCTCCGCTAGGCCGCATTGCAGCACGGTGAGCTTCCCACCGGGACCTATGATATTTATTCATGTGACGATTCATGGAAGAAGTTGTCAAACTGCTGAGGTTTTGCCCTCTACTAACAGAATCACGACAAATTTTACACATCACATAATTTGGGCGATCTTTTTCTATGTCAAAAAAGGACCAGGCTAGGCAAGGCTTAGAGGGCATGCGACCTGCTGAGCCCCCCCGACTAGTGCTCAGAGGGAGAGTGGTGGCTGATGATGCAGTTGTAGACGTGCTACCAGTGCTCCGACTCTGTCCAGGACGGCGCAAGGTAACTTCGTCGACGGTTGCATCCTCCTCCACCACCTCTGTTGACCTCCTCGAGTGCCTGACTGGGGGTTGACAGTAGGTGGGATCTAGAACTTCATCATCAATTGTTGTGTTTGCACTCCCCTCCCCCTCAGACCGAGCCTCTTCTTGCCCTGACCGAATATTTAAGTTGTCATCCCAATCTGGTATCTGCGTCTCATCGTCATCAGTATGTTCCTTATTGTCTATAATCACAGGTGTTACAGTTTGTGACAAAGGGTCAACATTATGCTCAGAAACTTGGTCCTCACGGCCTGAATCAGAGTCACAAAGGTTCTGGGCATCACTGCAGACCATTTCCTGTTCTGTACTCACTGTAGCTTGGGAGCAGACCTCTGATTCACAGGCTAAAGTGTGACTGAACAGCTCTGCAGACTCAGCCATCTCAGTTCCACCATACTGTGCGGGGCTGATGGAGACTTCAGAGCTGGGAGAAAGCAAGTTTGATTGGGATGACAACTCAGAGGACTGGTGTTTTTTGGATGCGGTACTTGAAGTGGCTGAGAGGGCACTTGTTGGACCACTTGAGATCCATTCAAGCATTTTCCTTTTTTGGCCATCATCTACCTTTGTTCCTGTTGTTCGTGTCCATAAAAAAGGGAGCACATCAGATTGTCCACGGTAAGTAGTAGACATCTTACTTTTGCTGGTAGATGGTCTATCTTCAGCAGATGATAATGGAGCTTTGCCACCTTCCCCACGGACAAACCCTTTTTTTCCTTTTCCACCACGCCTCTTCCCCTTTCCACCAGCATCTGTCATTTTGCCACTCATGTTGATTGCGACAAGATTGTGCACTGAAAATGTGGTAGTAAAAATTGAGAGGTGGTGTAGATTGCAGCGGTGGTCTAGCTTTATTAACAGCAGAATAATAAAGAATAAATATCCCTGACAATGCAACTACGGCCCTTAAACTGGCAGCATAAATTGCTAGTATAATGGCTTAGTTATAATGAGTTTGAGTGTGCAATGCAGGCAGAGGTTCTGCAAATATCTTTGCACTACTGGGACTATACAGAAGTCCAATAGCCACGTTTAGGATGCCACTAGGTTCACTCAGTGTTTGCTAGTATAATGGCTTAGTTATAATGAGTTGGAGTGTGCAATGCAGGCAGACGTGCTGCAAATATCTTTGCACTACTGGGACTATAAAGAAGTCCAATAGCCACGTTTAGGATGCCACTAGGTTCACTCAGTGTTTGCTAGTATAATGGCTTAGTTATAATGAGTTTGAGTGTGCAATGCAGGCAGACGTGCTGCAAATATCTTTGCGCTAGTGGGACTATACAGAAGTCCAATAGCCACGTTTAGGATGCCACTAGGTTCACTCAGTGTTTGCTAGTATAATGGCTTAGTTATAATCAGTTTGAGTGTGCAAGTTTAGGATGCCACTAAGTTTCCTCAGTGTTTGCTAGTATAATGGCTTAGTAACAATGAGTTTGAGTGTGCAAAGGGCAGGAGGGTACAGTGGCAGGGTTGTGGGTCTCTGGGTAGAGGAAAGGAAGCCTGCCTTTCTTTCCCTCCTAATGGGGAAATGCAGCGAGGAAATCCCTGACCTTAGCTACACAGACGCTGTCATCTTGTGTAGCTGTTAAACTCTGTTTTCAGGACCTGTCACCTATGGCTCTGACCCTGCCGGTATGAGCCCTTAAAAGGACTGATAGAAAGTGCTATCCCTAAGCTGTCCAGCGCTGTGTATGGAGCGTAATACAGCTGTATCGGCGATAGGAGCTGCGCCAGTGATGTCTGACACCAAGGACGCAGAAGAGATAATGGCGTCTGGACGGGCAGATACTCGTGTGTCTGGGATTGGCTGACATGCTGGCCCTCCCCACTACACGCGCGCGCTTAGGGAAGGAAGACAAGGAAAAAAAAAAAATGGCGATCGCCATTATACATACAGCAGTGATCTGAATGCGCTGTTCCCGCACACTATACACTGAAATGTCATAATAGTGTGAATCACAGAGTGACTTACACTATTACAGCGGAAAGCCAGCTAGGAATTAGCTGTTTTTTTTGCTGCTAGAACCGTTCTCGAACGTATCTAGAACTATCGAGCTTTTGCAAAAAAGCTCGAGTTCTAGTTCGATCTAGAACAGCCCCCAAAATCACTCGAGCCGCGAACTGGAGAACCACGAACCACGAACTGCGCTCAACTCTAGTCACATGTCCAACATGTTCGCACTGTACTCCAGAGACTCAGAGAGAACACCCTATTTGCTAAATATGAGAAGTGTGTTTTTTTTGAGGCAGAGGTTAATTTCCTGGGTTATATATTGTCTGCAGAGGGCTTCCTCATGGATCCCTCTAAGCTTCAACCAATTAAGGAGTGGGTACAACCCAAGTCTCTGAAAGCCTTGCAGCGTTTCCTTGGGTTTGCTAATTATTTCCGCAAATTTATTAGAGATTTTTCCAAAATTGCCAAACCCCTCACTGATTTGACTAAAAAGGGGGCTGATGTGGTTAACTGGAAGCCAGAGGCGATCCATGTCTTCTCAAAATTAAAGGAATGTTTCTCCTCAGACCCGATTCTGGTTCAGCCTGACCTTGTGCGTCCGTTTATTGTGAAAGTCGATGCATCCGAGGTTGGAGTGGTAGTGGTGCTATCACAAGGTACTCCGTCTCTCACTCAGCTTCGTCCTTGTGCCTTCTTTTCCCGCAAGTTTTCTCCCACAGAGAGAAATTATGACATTGGTAATCGTTAGCTGTTGGCAATTAAATGGGCCTTCGAGGAATGGCGCCACTTCCTCAAAGGCGCCAAACATAAGGTCACAGTCATCACAGACAATAAGAACCTCACTTATCTTGAATCTGCTAAGAGACTCAATCCTAGGCAAGCTAGGTGGGCATTGTTCTTCTCCAGATTTGATTTTGTAGTAACATTCCGGCCCGGTACTAGGAACACCAAAGCTGATGCACTTTCCCGTAGCTTCTGTCTCTCTCAGTCTGAAAACTCTGAACCAGAGCATATTTTAGCTAAAGGCATTATTATGTCATCTGTTTCCTTAGATTTGATAAAAGAGGTCCATAATACCCAAGACCAAGCTCCAGAAACAACTCCTGTCCATTAACTGTTTGTCGCCCCCTCACTTCGCCTACGGGTACTTCAGGAATACCACAAGTCTGTGCTGGCAGGTCACCCTGGTATCTGCAATACCCTCCGGTTAGTAACCAGGCATTTTTGGTGGCCAACCGTAGCGAAAGATTGTATGGAATATGTACTGGCTTGTGAAACTTGTGCTCGAGCCCAGGCACCTCGTACCCGCCCTGCCGGATTTCTCCAGTCCCTACCTACCCCAGTAAGCCCTTGGACACATCTCTCCATGGACTTCATCAATGACCTTCCACCCTCAGAAGGGATGGCCTGTATCTGGGTAGTAGTGGATAGATTCAGCAAACAGTGTCATTTTGTTCCTCTGTCCGGATTACCCAATTCTGAAACTCTTAGCAAGTTGTTTGTTAGGCAAATTGTGCGGTTACACGGGGTTCCGGAAAATATTGTTTCTGACCGAAGAACACTGTTCGTCTCGAAATTCTGGAGGGCATTTTGTAAGAAGATCAATATAGAGCTATCTTTTTCTTCTGCCTACCACCCAGAGACCAATGGTCAGACCGAACGTTCCAATCAAACCCTTGAACAATATCTCCGGTGTTATGTGTCTGACCGTCAGTCTGACTGGGTGGAATATATGCCGCTAGCTGAGTTCGCAATCAATAATCAGTATCAGGAATCCATCAAGACTACCCCCTTTTTCTGCAATTTAGGGTTGCATCCCCGTTTTGGTTCTTTTTCTTCCGCTGTGGTGGATACTCCTGAGGCTGAATCAACTGTGGACAAATTGAAGGCTATCTGGTCTGAGGTGAAAGAGAACCTGAAGAAGGCAAAGGTTGGTCAAGCCTCCTCTGCTAATAAGAGACGTTCCAAGGGCCCTAGCCTTGGAGTTGGGGACAAGGTATGGTTATCCACACGGAATATCAAACTCAAGGTCCCTTCTGCTAAGCTGGCTCCGAGATTTATTGGACCTTATGAGATAATCGAAGTAATTAATCCCACAGCTTTCCGCCTGCAACTCCCCTCGTCCTTTAAGATATCGAATGTGTTCCATAAGTCCCTCCTCAAGTTATATCGTGTCCCCATTCACCCAGTCAGTGACCCCCCTCCTCCTGTTTTGGTTGAAGGTAACTTGGAGTATGAGGTACAGAGAATACTTGATTCCCGTATTGTCAGAGGGGCGGTACAGTATTTGGTGCATTGGAAGGGTTACGGCCCTGAGGAGAGGTCATGGGTCCCTGCAAGTGATATTCATGCTAAGGGTCTGGTCCGGCGGTTTCACCTCCAATTTCCTGGGAAGCCGGGTTTTGAGGGTCCGGAGGCGCCTCGTGGAGGGGGGGGGTACTGTTACGTCACCGCCGGAGTCTGCTCCAGCGACTTCTGCTCAGATTGCCAGGTGACACTGTGTTCCTGCCGTGGATGGTGCTGGTGATGGGAGAGGAGTCGATGCCAGCAGCACCGGTGGGCGTAGGCTCTGATCATCCACTGGGCTGGGTTATCTTGGGATCTGCAGTACCGCTGGCTGACTGTAGGTGGCGGGTGTCTCCCAGCTGAAGTACCATCATTCAGCTACAGCTAATGGGAAGACACCACACCCTTCTTATTCCCCATCCTGTCTGCTGGACTCTGCCAGAGATAGTTCTGATTCTGGCTCATGTGCTGTTTTGTTTTGTGTTTCCTGTGCGCTGACTTGCTTGTTGTTGACTACCCTTCTGCCTGCTGTTTTGTACCTCGCTGAACGACCCGGATCTGACCACTGCTACGTTTTCTGTTTACGCCTTTGCCTGCCGATTCTGTCCCTGTTCTGCTGTTCCTGGTTTGACCCTGCCTGACGACTACTCTCATTGGACTGCAGCCTTCCACGGGTAGAGATCTCCAGTGCCTTGTGTAATTCCAAATCCCTGTATAGGGGTTAAAGGGTTTCAGGGTTCTGGGGTCCTGCTTGGTGAGGGGCTTCCCTTTAGTCTGTCCATTACATCCTACCTGAGTCTCTTTATCCAGGCAGGCATTACAATTTGCCACCCATTGAAATGAATGAGGTGTGTCAAAATGAAACCAAAATGTTTAGCTATTCGTTTGCACTGCGTTTTGTTTGCATTTTGGATCCGTTCTTGTCAACAAAAGCGCAGGTCACCAACTTTTCTCCATTCTCGCTCTCTGTCTCTCTCCGCTTCTCACCGATCACCGGCGCAGCACAGCTGTCACACTGCTACCGCGGCCTCTCCTGCTTCTGAAAGTGCTCATTAGACTCATCTGATATTCACTGCTTCCCCCACCCAGGTTGTAGTCAAACGCGGCCCCACGCTGAGTGACAGCTGTCTGACTGCAACCAATCGCAGCCGCTGGTGGGCGGATCTATATCGTACAGTACAATAAATAGATAAATAATTTAAAAAAAAGACGGCATGCGGTCCCCCTCAATTTTGATACCCAGCCTCACAGATGAGGGCTGGTATTCTCAGGCTTGGGAGACCCACGTTATTTGCAGCCCCCCAGCTTAAAAATATCAGCCAGCAACTGCTAGGAATTGCCGCATCCATTAGGTGCGACAGTCCCGTGACTTTTCCCGACTCATCCCGATTGCCTTGGTGTGGTGACAGTCAGGGTAATAAGGAGTTAATGGCAGCCCATAGCTGCCACTAAGCGCTATATTAGTCATGGCAGGCATCTATGAGACACCCTCCATGACTAATCTGTAAGTGAAATTAAATAAACACGAACACCAAAAAAATCCTTTATTTGAAATAAAAAACAAAAAACACTCTTTCACCACTTTATAAACCCCCAAACACCCCTCCAGGTCCAACGTAATCCACACAAGGTCCCACGATGCTTCCAGCACTGCTACATCTGACACTCACAGCGAGTGGCCATAGAGCAAGATTGCTTGCTGTGAACTCCATGCAGCAACTGAAGTGAATCGTGCTATCAGCAGTCACATCACTCAGATTAGCCACTACCACAACTGGAATCCTCCACCTGTGACAGCAAATCACCCGAGTGACTGAAGTGAAGCGATCTGCGGTGCCATCACTCAGGTGATTTCCAGTCACAGCTGGAGTCCTTCACCTGTGACCGCAAATCAGGCCATGGCACAGATAGAGCCGCATGATGAGAATGAACTCGGGTGAACCTCTGAAGTCACAGCTGCGGGCCCCACACTACTGCCTGTGTAACGGCACTAACGTCAGAGGTTCACCCGAGGTTCATTCTTATCGCGCGGCTCTGTCTTTGTCTGCTGTCAGTGGCCAGTCATGCTCTATAGTGCCGCTGTGACAGACAAGGATGTAGCAGAGCTGAATCGCCGTAAGAACACACGTTCAAAAACAGATGCAAAACGCATTCAAAATGCATCCAAAACGCATGCATTTTTTATGGTCAAACATAGTGTTTACAGTTCTCAAAGTCTGCCAGAGGGTGCATTTTTTTATCAAATCAAGAATACAGTGTGTGGACATACCCTTATACTTTTTGATCAAACAGAGTTAACCAAGTACCCTATATTATTTATATTTACTATTTACTTATTTACAGTACTTATTATAGGGCATATGCTCATTTTGTGTTTTTCTCTTTTGCTTTAAATGGTCTTACATCTGTTTTCATTTATAGTGTTATAGAATATTTGGCATATTTAGATTAGCCACTGTTTTGACAATTTTTCTATTTTTATAATAGGCCATGATGGAGCAGTAAACGGCTTTGGCTGGAGCTATGACAGGAATTGGTTGGTTTCTACTGCTGATGACAGAACATTGAGGATCTGGAATGTGAAAAATACAAGATCAGCATTAGTTCTGGTAATTTTTGTAAATTTTGTTTGTTGTTTAATGTTAAAGATGTATTGGTTCATTACATACATGTTCTTAAACAACCACACCAGCATATTATTTTATTTCAGTGTTCTAGTTTTGTTGTTGTTGGATTTATCTGATTTTATAAAGCACTGTCCCTATTTTAATAATTTTAAAAACTACAAATTTGCTATCTTCATTATTATAAAAAAACAGCAGAACTGCATAACCTGAAACTCATGTTACCCAACATAACTGCAGTCAGCATGTTGCTTGTGCAGCTGTGAGAAGCCTGCGTTGGCTAAACGTAATATCATGGTCCGCAGCATCTTTCGACTTGAGCAGATCTGTGACGTCATTGATCCGCAATTGCAAGGGGAGTAGGGGATTTTAAATATTTGCCTCACAAAATATATTCACATGGATGGAATGAAATGCAATTGCAGTATTTTATTTTTGGAATTTACATTTTTAGTCCTTGACATGCCAAAACCCCTAACAATTGACCCCCATTTGGAAACTAGACCCCTCAAGGAATTCATCTAGGGATGTGTTGAGAATTTTGAACACACACACACGTGGTCAAAATTGTTGGTACCCCTCGTTTAATGAAAGAAAAACCCACAATGGTGACAAAAATAACTTGAATCTGACAAAAGTAATGATAAATTTAAAATCTATGAAAATGAACGAATGAAAGTCAGACATTGCTTCTCTACCATGCTTCCACAGAATATTTAAAAAAATTAAACTCATGAAATAGGCCTGGACAGAAATGATGGCACCCTCCTCCTTAGCTTAATATTTTGTTGCACAACCTTTTGAGGCACTCACTGCAATCCAATGATTCCTGTAACTGTCAATTAGACTTCTGCACCTCTCGACAGGTATTTTGGCCACTCCTCAAGAACAAACTGGTCCAGTTGTCTCATATTTTAAGGATGCCTTTTCCAGATGGCATGTTTCAGCTCTTTCCAAAGATGCTCAATAGAATTTAGGTCAGGGGTCATAGAAGGCCACATCAGAATACTCCAATGTTTTCCTCTTAGACATTCTTGGGTGTTTTTATCTGTGTGTTTTGGGTCATTATCCTGTGACAAGACCCATGACCTCTGCGTGAGACCAAGCTTTCTGACACTGGGCAGCACATTTCTCTCTAGAATCCCTTTATAGTCTTGAGATTTCATTGTACCCTGCACAGATTCAAGACATCCTGTGCCAGATGCAGCAAAGCAGCCCCAGAACATAACAGAGCCTCCTCAATGTTTCACAGTAGGGACAGTGTTCTTTTCTTGATATGCTTTATTTTTCTATCTGTGAACATAGAGCTAATGTGCCTTGCCAAAAAGTTCCATTTTTGTCTCATCTGTCCAAAGGACATTCTCCCAGAAGCTTTGTGGCTTGTCAACATGTAGTTTGGCAAATTCCAATGTGGCTTTTTTTATGAATTTTTTTTTTTTTCAATACAATAGTGTCCTCCTTGGTCATCTCCCATGAAGTCCACTTTAGCTCAAACAACAATGGATAGTGTGATCTGACACTAATGTTCCTTGAGCTTAAAGTTCACTGTTAATCTCTTTAGAAGTTTGTTTTGGCTCTTTTGTTACCATTCGTATTATCTGTCTCTTTAATTTGTCATCAATTTTCCTCCTGCGACCACGTCCAGCGAGATTGACTATAGTTCCATGGATCTTAAATTGGTGAATAATATATGCAACTGTAGTCACAGGAACATCAAGCTGCTTGGACATGGTCTTATAACCTTTACCTTTACCATGCTTGTCTATAATTTTCTTTCTAATCTCCTGTGACAACTCTTTCCTTTGCTTCTTCTGGTCCATGTTGAGTGGTTCACACTATGTCATCAAACAGCACTGATTACATATACTTATATTTTGGCCTATTTTATATTTTATTTAAGGAAGTCTATAAGCCCTTCATTATCCCCTGCTTTCTATTAGACATGAAGTATAGTTATGTGTTTGTGCATATTCTAACTTACCTGTACTTATTTTTCCCGTAATATAAATATATTTTTGCTTACATATTAAAAGTTATATTTTAGTCCTTGCTTTGATGTATTGATATATAGGACTTGTTGGCATTTTCTGTCTCTGTTTATTCAGGGTTTGGCATTTGTATACATTATACTTGTTACTTGCATCGAGCCCATCTAAGCGTCCGCTTTGGTTTATTTGACCATCAAACACTCATGCAGATTAGTGCTCACTCATCACTAAACCCTGTGCTCAAAAACTGCTGTTTGGGCACATGGTTGGGCTCAGAAAGATTAGAGCTTGATTTGATGTTTGGAGAGTCAATATGGCTCGAATAGATTGTGAATTACATGTCCCAAAGAGTGCAATTTAATTTTAAAAAATAAAAATGCCAGAATTAAGTTTTTTGGCCACCGCAATATTGCAATAAAATGCGATCAAAACATCATATCTACCCAAAAATGGTATTTATAAACGTTTAAGCTCAGGGTGCAAAAAAATAAGCCATCACACAGCCCCAGCTCACTCAAAATAAGCATGTTATGCATTTCAGAAAATAGCAACTTAAGTATTTTTTTTATTTTCACAAATTTCTGAATTTTTTTCACCAATTAAATAGAAAAAAAAATATACATGTTTAGTATCTACAAACGCTTACTAGCCTGGGGAATCAAATTGCCAGGTCAGTTTTACCATGTAGTGATGATGGTAAATTATAAAACCCAAAAAGCAATTGTCTAATTGCACTTTTTTTAAAAAATTTTTGGGGGAATTTTTTTCCCCCATTTTCCAGTACTTTGTATGGTAAAATTAATGGTTTCTTTCAAAAGCACAACTTGTCCCACAAAAAGCAAGCCCTCATACGGCTATATTGACAGAAATTTAAAAAAGGTATGGCTCTTGGAATAAAGGGAGAAAAAATAAAATAAAAAAATTGAAAATCGGCTGGTGAAGGGGTTAGGGATTCATCTAGGGGTGTAGTGAGTATTTTTAACCCCTATGTGTCTAACAGAATTTTATAACATTGTGACGTGGAAATATAACATTTTAGAGGTAAAAATGTGGGGTTTTTTAGCTGAAAATTTTTCCCAATGTTCAGTGTCACCCAATGGTTATTAGGTGAAATTTGACCCCACAATTGTGCAATTTCTTTCAAATGTAGTGATGCCCCATATGTTCTAAGAAATTACTGTTTGTCCACGCTGCAGGGCTTAGCAGGATGGAGCGCTATTTGGCTTTTGGGGCACAGATTTTGCTAGAATAGTTTGCAGGTAACATTTGTAGAGTCCCTAAGGTGCCAGAACAGCAGAAAACCCCTAAAATAACCCATGTTAAAAATGACACTTTTTCATCTACAGTTGCAACAACTATTTTGGACCACTGGTGTTTTTACTTTGTAACATCCACACCTGCTTTTTCTGGAGAATTACAAATATGTCAGTTAGGTGTCCACACATTGTCCCCAGCTTGTCCTTTTGGAGACACTCATCCCGTAAATTGTTAAGTGTGCTCTTCCTGCTACAGTAAAGCCAAACATGTGGTCACTTACTGTAGTTTAGGCACAGTATAGGACTGCAGTTTAGGTACACTGTGGGGCTTAGAAGGAGGGGGCAATTAGATTGGGAGTGCAGATTTCTCTAGATTTTATGTGAGGGGTGGCAGCCATGTTGCTTTTTGTTCTAGCAGTAACGTGGGAACTCTATATTTCTAGTGACAAATGACGGACTTAAGTGGGGGCTGGTTTTGTGCAGGATAAATTTGTTTTTTATTGGTAACATTTTGGGGTGCATAACATTTTTTCATCGCTTTCACTATAAGGCTGGGATTATATTCTTGTGTTTTATGCTGAGCACTAATGTCGGAGTTTCCATGTAAATCCCACAAAAATGCAGTTTAGATAAATCCCTCAACGGAATCACTTACTATAATGAGGAATATAAAATCACTTTAGACTCAGTGTGGAGTCTGTTCTGGTGGTATTCATCTTTTTGGGTGTGCACTGCACTGTTGTCAACCATACTTGTGAGCTAAAAAATAATGAAACATCATCAGAACAGAGACTGGACAAAGTCCAAAGTGACTCCATCTGCCTTATGATAGTGAGCGGTTCTATCGGGGGGGTTTATATGAATTGCATTTTGGTAAATTTACACGGAAATCCCATTGTAAGAACTCAGTGGTGAAGAGCACAGGATAAATGTGAACCGAGCCTAGTTCTGATTTTTGAGAGGCAGATTGAACAAAGCAACATTAGTACAAGAATAGTTATATTTATTTTTATGCCGTTTTTCATGTGGTATAAGTGATAAGAGGATTTTATAATGCAGATCAGTATGATTATAGTGCTTTGCTAATATCAAACTAAAAATGTTAAAAGGGATTTATTTAGTTTTTGACTGCTGCCAGTTACCAGGGTACTGGACAGAGGCCATCTGGATCGACTGGCCTCTGAGATCAGCATTCAGTCTGGGTACACTGGTCCCGTGCACCTCTACTGCCTCCTGGTGGCAGCTGGGGAACTGGTGTTGTAGTAGAAGGGGGGGGCTGGTTTTTCTGCAACAACCTCCACATCAAGAGCGTACCAGCCCCGCTCTCCATAGTGACGGGTGTAAGTGACCCTGTCGCCTACATGTAAGTCTCGATCAGGGTGTCTTCTAGGGAGATGGGGTCTCACATCCTGGCAGGAGATGAAGACTCCTTCCTTCAGGCTGGGCTCCGCAATGAAACCCCATCCCCTTTTTTGGTTGAAGCGCTCCACCACCCTCTGGTACAGCAGTCCCCGTTCCTGGTAGCTGACACGCCGCAGGCATTGTTTCTCTTGGAGGTCCCTGGCCTCCGCCTGCACCCGCTGGGCCTCCTGCTGCTCCCGCTCCCGGGCCAGCTTTGTGAAGATAGCCTGATAAGCCCCGCGGGTGTCCTCCTCAACCTGGGCCTGCTCCGAAGTGCTCCCGCTACCTGGTTCAGGATAGCTTGCTGCAGGGTCCCCAACAGCGACTGGGCACAGTACCTGGGAGTAGACGTCAGCGATAGCGGCAGCCTCCTCCGCGGCACCTTATGACGTTGTAGCCTGGTCTGTTGTCACTGTGTCGGACGGTGGTGCAGCTTGATCCTTCTCCTTTGGAGAAGGTGAGGCGGCCGAGTCTGATCTGGCCCGGGATATTTGTGCCACTTGGTCCTTCTCCTCCGGAGAAGGTGGTGTGACCGGTTCAGGTCTCACTGAATGTGGCGACGATGCGGCCTGGTCGAGGATGGATACGGGTTGGTGCGGCCTGGACAAGCGGTGCCCTACTCTCTTAGGCCTGCATGGCCGCCACCACTCCCATCATCTCTCCCCTCCACTCCTTGGGGGCAGGGCCTTCTTTTCGCGCCTTTTTCACTGCTGTGGCGCAGTCACTTTTTACACCAAAATGGCAGTGATTTTTCAAGCAGTAAAACATAGTCCATAAAACACAGTTTATAAGGCAAATGTCACCCGGTATAACCGGGTCCAGTTCAGTCATGTTCGTGACTCCAGGAAAAAGCTGTGTCACCCAGGGTTAGGGGGTACTCGGTCCCGGGCGGTGTATAACTGGGGAAATGTCACTTGGTGGCCATTGCCCGTTTCTGTGCCCTGGGTGCTTTTTAAAAGGGGGATATTTACATGGGAATTTAACTGAAAGTTTATCACATGACGCCACTTGCGGGTTGCGGCTATGTGGATGGAGCCGCCTCTGCACATTACTCACTACTGGGGCTGGCGTTAGTGGCAGCCTGGATGTTAGGCCCTCCGCAAGTAGGGCCAGGCCCCAGAGGATAGGTGATGTAGATGGGTGTTGAAAGAAGGCAGGCCACAAAAGAGGTTGCAGTGTAACTGGTTCCTTTACTCACAGCAAGATGTAAAATGGTCACCCGAGGAAGGCTGGTGCTGACCGCAGGTCCCCTTAATCCCAGTGCCAGTTTAGTGACCTGGTGGCTTCTTTCCTTTGCACCTCTCTTTGGTTGGTGGGTCCCTGTGGCTTGGAGCGACTGGCGTTCCCTCCTGGTAGTCTCTTAACGGCAGTCCGTATGACGGTAGCGTGAACCCTGTGGGGTCGGAGTCTCTGGTCCTATTCCCCGGTTCTCCCGTTGCTACTGAGTCCCGGACTTCAATGTCAGTGTGGTCCTTGATGGTCCCCTCACTGTGCAGATTTTATCAGGTCTGCTTGGATCGTTTGCCTGACTTAGGATTCTGAACCCCGTCGGTGCTGTGTTTCCGGGAGTACTCTACCGGCAACCAACCGCCTGGGCCCTCAGGTCACTGTCACACTCCTGTCAGTGCGTCTGCTCACTTTCTCTCTCTGTCACCGACTCCTGCCGACTACTGTGTGACTGTCCACTGTCTGACCCTCCCACCTGGTCATCTAGTGGACTGGATCGGCTCCACCTCTAAGTGGCCATCTATGGGTCCAACCCTAGTGTGGTACCAGTCTTATAGGGAATTTGGTGAAAAACAAGAATTAAATGGAATGTTTTTGTTGCTACCGACACTGGTCTTCTGGGTCCCTGGGGGTAGGCCCTGCATCCTGGTGGTGATGCAGTACCTTGTAGCTCCCTGATGGCTTCAGGGGCGCTACACTATCCCTTCTCCAAAGAGTATTCCTACACTATTTCCGAGGTACAGTATGCCGAAAAAAACCCCAATATTAAAATAGTCTTTAAAAATTAAATTTTCCTCCAAAACTGCCAAAGATGGACATGTCTTTGAAGATATGTACACATGGTGTCTATGAGATGGGTTTTTTTTAAGCAAAGAAGCTTCAGGAAAACACAGGCGGTCATGAAGCATCTTCTCCAGCAGGTGTTGCTTTCATTTTTGCGCCATCACCTGTTTGCTAAGAAGTTTTAGATATATACATTTTTTACTGCCAACAGATTTTGGCTGCAGGAAAAATAGCAGCAAAAACGCTGCATTTGACCATAGAGGCATGAGACATAGAATGGCTTTTTAGTTATTCAATCTTTAGCCAGAAAAAAATCTTAGCAAAAATAAAAGCTATATGAACATAGACATACAAAAGGTTTTTTTAGATGTTTATTGTTTAACCAGAACAATCTTAGTAAAAAAAAAAATTGGATGAACATACTCTAATTCTTTTCTTCTTCTTTTCAGCAGAAGGAAATGTTCTCAAGACCTCCTCGTTTTCCTCAGTTCTATTACATGGACAAATTTATCTTGTTGTCATCTGGATGTGAGATTCAGTTAATGAAATATTATCTAAACGACTGCAAGGAAGAAATCAAAAGGTAATTAAACTAATTATTTGTTATATTTTCCCCACTATTGTAAGTAATGACATATAAATCAAATATTCTATCACTCACTGATTAGAGCTTTTCTGGTTCCCTGCCCCCTCAATGACCCACAAAATGAAACGGCAATCGCACTGGTTAAAAGTAGCAACTTCTTCGCAGTTTGTTGTTTTATTGCAATGCTCCTGAAAAACTGCTTTTTTAGGAGACTACAACACAACCGTATTTACTTGAATAGAATTGTTCTATTGTTACCTGCGCCAAGGGTGGCCTGGAAAGCCACTCTGTAGCTAATAAGCCAAAAGGACCTTGATCCCTTTGTTCACGTGAAGGGGTCTCAGAGGACAAATCTTGATGCGATGGCATATCATAATACATTTTTCAAATAGTTTAACCCCTTCACGACCAGTGACGGATATATCTGTCATGGATCGTGTGAGGTTAATCTGCGCCATCTGCCGTGGGCAGGTCGTGGCGATCCGCGCACATATCAGCTGTTTTCAACAGCTGACATGTGTGCCTGCATGTTACGAGTGTAATCGCATTCCACCCGCAACATTTAACCTCTTACATCTCGCTGCCAAAGTCTGGCAGCGAGATGTATATGCGCGGCCATTACTTTCTCTTACCGCCACAGGTTTTGGAAAATGGCGCAAAACATGCGCCACTTTTATTGGACACATCAGTTTTACCATATAGTGAATACGGTGAATAAAATATCCCAAAAACTATTGTGCGATCACACTTTTTTTTGCAGTTTTTCCACACTTGGAATTTTTTTGCTGTTTTCCAGTAAACTATATGGTAAAACTTCTGGTTTCATTTAAAAGTACAACTCGTCCTGCAAAAAACAAGCCCTCATATGGCAAGATTGACAAAAAAATAAAAAAAGTTACGGCTCTCGGAAGAAGGGGAGGAAAAAAAAACAAACCACAAAAACGTAAAACGCCCTGGGGCTGAAGGGGTTAAAATACCAGAATACCAGCTATTTAAGTCGAAGATAAATAATTTATTCCAAAAAGGGTCGATTCTAGCTAAAATATAAAATGGCTAGAAACATCATCAGTACTTGAAAACATCACCATTACCACCATTAATACATGAATACAGAACCATAATCACCATCAATACTTGAATGCAGAAACAGAACCATTTTTAATACATGATTACATTACCAAGCTTAGTACAATGATCAATCGCAATGTTAGGTCATGCTCCAAAAGATACATTGCTATCATATGAACATACAACTCTTAGTAGGTACTTAACAATAGTAAAGAGCTGAACCACAGTACTTTTGCGACGTAGTCAGTATCACAAACAAACATTTACACCCATAAACCTTATAGTATTAATGCTTGCCGGGCAAGCACAGGATTAGTGGATCCACTGGAGCAAAGGTACCAAGCACTGACCTGGAGGAGCGAACTAGAATGGCTACCAACTCCACTAAAGCTACAGGAAGTGTCGATAGACACACACGCTGGTAGGTAACTGACAGAGGGAAGCCTCAGGGGATCATCGGTACCTCAGCAGCTGGCACCATGGAAAGAGACATCAGGTAGTCAAGGCACTTTCTCATTAAGGGAGGTGATTGTGCAACGAGTTCTATACGTTGCTAGTTCTCAGGTCGCTTTGTGTTGCCGTTGCTGTGCTGTGTGCTGTTGCTGATTCCTGTCTGTGTTTCAGAGAATGAAAAGTCCACTGCTGCAACTATCCACACCGACCACTTCCTACAATATCCGCTGTAGCTGCTGCAAGAGTCCACGACGGCCATCTCCTACGATATCCGCTACTTCTACAACCATAGACTATAGTGTATGGTTGTAGAAGTAGCGGATATCGTAGGAGATGGCTGTCGTGGACTCTTGCAGCAGCTACAGCGGATATTGTAGGAAGTGGTCGGTGTGGATAGTTGCAGCAGTGGACTTTTCATTCTCTGAAACACAGACAGGAATCAGCAACAGCACACAGCACAGCAACGGCAACACAAAGCGACCTGAGAACTAGCAACGTATAGAACTTGTTGCACAATCACCTCCCTTAATGAGAAAGTGCCTTGACTACCTGATGTCTGTCACCCATGCATCAAGGGAGAGTGCCGGCGTCCCTGTAAAGTTTGTTGGAAAAATGAGTAATTGCTGATAGTCATGGCTGTGAGCTGTCATTAAACCCCTTATTACCCTGATTGCCACAGCACCAGGGCAATCGGGATGAGTCGGGTAAAGTGCTGGGATTGTCGCTGCCGTTTTTAGGCGGAGAGGGGACAATATCCATGGTTCTCCCCGGCCTGAGAATACCAGACCAAAACTGTCAGCTTTCTCTTGGCTGGGTATCAAAATTGACGAGGAACATAAGCTGTTTTTTAAAATTATTTATTTAAATAATAAAAAAGCCGCATAGGGTCCCCCTTATTTTTATACAGCCAAGATAAGCATATGGCTGGGAGCTGCACCCTATAGTCGTATGCTTTCTCTGCACTGTGTATCACAATATACGGGGGACCCTACAACAATTTATTTATTTATTTTTACACCACTATAGGGACGCAAACAGCGTCTGTGATTCCAACTAATCGCAGACACTTACGATGCTTATGCGTCACGTGATGCGCTCCAAACCTGCGTTCCGGGATTACAACCCGGAAGTGCTAACGGCACGCTAGATAGTGGCGATATACCTTTATGGAGGCCCTAGCATACATGGCACCTTGGCGTGCGTGCCATCCCTCATTTTGGTGGTAAGTGTTAACTATGGCTGTATGTTATTTTCTCCATCTGTGTGGGAGCTTGTGGATTGGCCATGTGGGCTGTACCATGTACTTATGGGTCAGAATTAGTGGGGTCTGCTGATTACAGCATTTGGTGTATGGACCTTGTAGGCGTCACACCACTATTGGCCCTGATATTGTAACCCATGCTTGGTCCCCTGAGGAGTCACAAATAGTGCCGAAACGCGTCGGGGGGCATGTGGGGCTCTTTTAGCAAGGACAGTTAATAGGTCTAGTTGTGGAACGTCCTTGTAAGGGCGGGAGTCAATGGGGGTTAGGGTGAGTTTATTCCATTCCGGATTTAAAGCCTCCTCTGACTCTGACTGTCAACAAGAAATGCTGTGACGTGCACTAAAAGATCGACTGAATGGGTGATATCTTTCTTTTTTCTGCCTAATTTATGTGTTGCCAACAGGTATGAGGAAAATGTATATTTTTATGCATGTGGTGCTGTGACTGTCTGTCTTGCTCCAAAATGACGTCATTACAGTGACAACCGTCGCATTGGCCGCTCGGCTCGGCCCGGCCTCCCCACCCGCACGCATTGGCCACTCGTCTCGGCCCGGCCCCGCTCTCCGCACGCATTGGCCGCTTGGCTCGGCCCGGACCTGCACACGTTGGCTGCTCGGCCCCGCCCCCGCACACGTTGGCCGCTCAGCCCCGATCCCCGCACACGTTGGGCACCTATATACCTCCCCCAGGACTACTCCACCTATTAGACACCTCCCCCCAGGACTACTCCACCTATTAGACACCTCCCCCCAGGACTACTCAAACCTATTAGACACCTCCCCCCAGGACTACTCCACCTATTAGACACCTCCCCCCAGGACTACTCCACCTATTATACTCCCCTCCCCCCAGAACTACTCCTATTATACTCCTCTCCCCCCAGGACTACTCCTTCTATTATACTCCCCTCCTCCTATTATACTCCTCTTCCCCCAGGACTACTCCTCCTACTAGACTCCTCTCCCCCCAGGACTACTCCTCCTATTATACTCCTCTCCCCCCAGGACTACTCCTCCTATTATACTCCTCTCCCCCCAGGACTACTCCTCCTATTATACTCCTCTCCCCCCAGGACTACTCCTCCTATTAACCTCCTCTTTCCCCAGGACTACTCCTCCTATTATACTCCTCACCTCCAGGACTACTCCTCCTATTATACTCCTCTCCCCCAGGACTACTCCTCCTATTATACTCCTCTCCCCCCACGACTACTCCTCCTATTATACTCCTCACTTTCAGGACTCCTCCTCCTATTATACCCCTCTCTCCCCAGGACTACTCCTCCTATTATACTCCTCTCCCCCCAGGACTACTCCTCCTATTATACTCATCTCTCCCCAGGACTACTCCTCCTAATATACTCCTCTTTCCCCAGGACTACTCCTCCTATTATACTCCTCTCCCTCCAGGACTACTCCTCCTATTATACTCCTCCCCCCAGGACTACTCCACCTATTAGACACCTCCCCCCAGGACTACTCCTCCTATTAGACTCCTCTCCACCCAGGACTACTCCTCCTATTATACTCCTCACTTTCAGGACTACTCCTCCTATTATACTCCTCACCTTCAGGATTACTCCTCCTATTATACCCCTCTCTCCCCAGGACTACTCCTCCTATTAGACTCCTCTCCACCCAGGACTACTCCTGTTAGACTCCTCTCGCCCCAGGACTCATCCCCCCTCTATACTCCTCTCCCCCCAAGACTACTCCTCCTATTAGACTCCTCTCCCCCCAGGACTACTCCTCTTATTAGACTCCTTTCCCCCCCAGGACTACTCCCTATTAGACTCCTTTCCCCCCCAGGACTCCTCCTCCTATTATACTCCTTTTTCCCCAGGACTACTCCTCCTATTATACTCCTCTCCCTCCAGGACTACTCCTCCTATTATACTCCTCTCCCCCCAGGACTACTCCTCCTATTATACTCCTCACTCCCAGGACTACTCCTCCTATTATACTCTTCTCTCCCCAGGACTACTCCTCTTATTATACTCCTCACCCCCCAGGACTACTCCTCCTATTATACTCCTCTTTCCCCAGGACTACTCCTCCTATTATACTCCTCACCTCCAGGACTACTCCTCCTATTATACTCCTCACCTCCAGGAGTACTCCTCCTATTATACTCATCTCCCCCCAGGAATACTCCTCCTATTATACTCCTCTCCCCCCAGGACTACTCCTTCTATTATACTCCTCTCTCCCCAGGACTACTATTATATTCCTCCTATTATAGTCATCCTATTATACTCCTCTCTGAGGGGTACGCAGCATGGGTGATGGAGCACGATGGGGGGTGCGCAGCATGGGAGGATGAAGCACGATGGGGGTGCGCAGCATGGGGGGATGAAGCACGATGGGCGGTGCACAGCATGGGGGGATGAAGCACGATAGGGGTGTGCAGCATGGGGGATGAAGCTTGATGGAGGTGCGCAGCATGGAGGATTCAGTATGATTGGGGTAACTACACAATAAATTCTAGAATACCCGATGTGTTATGCCTGCTTTACACGCTTCAATAAATCTTTCAATCCGTCGTCGGGGTCAAGTTGTAAGTGACGCACATCCGGCATCGTTCGTGACGTATTTGCGTGTGACACCTACGTGCGATCAAGATTGAACGCAAATACGGTGATCGCATACACGTCGTTTATTCCTCATACATTGGACGTTTTGTTGCACGAACCTAGTCAATTGAAACGTGTGACATCCCTCATACGATTGTGATGTCTGAGGCTATGTGCGCAGGTGTGCGCTCTGCACCGCAGCTTAAAAAAGGTCCGCTTCAGAGCGCAGCTGAAAAGCTGCGTTCTGAAGCGCCTCACAATGTCTGTCATGCACTAATCTCTGTCAGTCGGTCACTATCTCTGTCCCTCTCTCTCTGTCCATGTCAGTCTATCCCTCTTACCCCCTCTCTCATACTCACCGATCCCCGATCTCCGGCGCGGCGCTGCACGGCATACACACTGCTCCGGCGGCTTTTACTGTTTTGAAAAAGCCGGCCGCCCATTAAACAATCTCGTATTCCCTGCTTACCCCGCCCACCGGCGCCTATGATTGGTTACAGTGAGACACGCCCCCCACGCTGAGTGACAGGTGTCACACTGCACCCAATCACAGCAGCCGGTGGGCGTGTCTATACTGTGTAGTGAAATGAATAATTAAATAATTTAAAAAAACGGCGTGCGGTTCCCCCCCTAATTTTAAAACCAGCCAGATAAAGCCATACGGCTGAAGGCTGGTATTCTCAGGATGGGGAGCGCCACGTTATGGGGAGCCCCCCAGCCTAACAATATCAGCCAACAGCCGCCCAGAATTGCCGCATACATTATATGCGACAGTTCTGGGACTGTACCCGGCTCTTCCCGATTTGCCCTGGTGCGTTGGCAAATCGGGGTAATAAGGAGTTATTGGAAGCCCATAGCTGCCAATAAGTCCTAGATTAATCATGTTAAGCGTCTATGAGACACCTTCCATGATTAATCTGTAAATTACAGTAAATAAACACACACACCTGAAAAAATCATTTATTAGAAATAAAAAACACAAACATATACCCTGGTTAACCACTTTAATCAGCCCCAAAAAGCCATCCATGTCCAGCGTCGCTTCCAGCTGTGCTGCATGGAGGTGACCGGAGCTGCAGCAGACACAGCCGCTCCGGTCACCTCCACACAGCAACTGAAGACAGCCGCGCGATCAGCTGAGCTGTCACTGAGGTTACCCGCGGCCACCGCTGCATCCACCGCTGCATCCAGTGACAGCGGGTAACCTCAGTGACAGCTCAGCTGATCGCGCGGCTGTCTTCAGTTGCTGCGTGGAGCTGACAGGAGCGGCTGTGTCTTCTGCAGTTCCGGTCACCTCCATGCAGCAGAGCTGAAAGCGACGCTGGAGCATGCTGGATTCCGCCGGACATGGAGGGCTTTTTGGGGCTGATTAAAGTGGTTAACCAGGGTATATGTTTGTTTTTTATTCCTAATAAATGATTTTTTCAGGTGTGTGTGTTTGTTTATTTACTGTAATTTACAGATTAATCATGGAAGGTGTCTCATAGACGCCTGACATGTTTAATCTAGGACTTATTGGCAGCTATGGGCTGCCAATAACTCCTTATTACCCCGATTTGCCAACGCACCAGGGCAAATCGGGAAGAGCCGGGTACAGTCCCAGAACTGTCGCATATAATGTATGCGGCAATTCTGGGCGGCTGTTGGCTGATATTGTTAGGCTGGGGGGCTCCCCATAACGTGGAGCTTCCCATCCTGAGAATACCAGCCTTCAGCCGTATGGCTTTATCTGGCTGGTTTTAAAATTGGGGGGGACCGCACGCCGTTTTTTTTTTAATTGTTTAATTATTTATTTCACTACACAGTATAGACACGCCCACCGGCTGCTGTGATTGGGTGCAGTGTGACACCTGTCACTCAGCGTGGGGGGCGTGTCTCACTGTAACCAATCATAGGCGCCGGTGGGCAGGGTAAGCAGGGAATACGAGATTGTTTAATGGGCGGCCGGCTTTTCCAAAACCGTAAAAGCCGCCGGAGCAGTGTGAATGCCGTGCAGCGCCGGGGATCGGTGAGTATATGAGAGAGGGCTGCTCAATTCAGTTACTCAAGAGTTTAGCGGTCACCAGTGAATCCTTCACAGGTGACCGCTAATCAGGGCGCAACACAGACAGAGCCGCAGCATGACAATGAAGTCGGGTTAGGTTCACCCGAGTTCATTCTGACAGTGCGGCTCTGTCTGTGTCTGCTGTCAACTACCATTCACCGCTGCTACTTGGCTGTCTATGTCTGCTGTCAGCGGCCATGTAGCAGAGCTGAATGGCAGATGACATAGTAAAAACGCATCCCTACACATTACACACGCTTGTCAAGTCAATAAATAAAAAAAAAAAGGTGCCCAATGCATACGTCACAGAACACATGATCTAAAGGATCGCACACAAAATTGATCAATTTAACATAGACTACTAACGCACGTGTGACAGCAAATGAACGACCTACGTGCAATCTCATTCAATCGCATATGCGACCTGGGCGTGTCACATCGCATACGAGATCGCACACCTAATTGTAAGGTGTAAAGCAGGCTTTAGAGTCAGGCCATATATTCATATGACTGTATATATATATATATACAGTCATATGAAAAAGTTTGGGCACCCCTATTAATGTTAACCTTTTTTCTTTATAACAATTTGGGTTTTTGCAACAGCTATTTCAGTTTCATATATTTAATAACTGATGGACTGAGTAATATTTCTGGATTGAAATGAGGTTTATTGTACTAACAGAAAATGTGTAATCCGCATTTAAACAACATTTGACCGGTGCAAAAGTATGGGCACCTCAACATAAAAGTGACATTAATATTTTGTAGATCCTCCTTTTGCAAAAATAACAGCCTATAGTCGCTTCCTGTAGCTTTTAATGAGTTCTGGATCCTGGATGAAGGTATATTTGACCATTCCTGTTTACAAAACAATTCCAGTTCAGTTAAGTTTGATGGTCACCGAGCATGGACAGCACGCTTCAAATCATCCACAGATTTTCAATGATATTCAGGTCTGGGGACTGGGATGGCCATTCCAGAACATTGTAATTATTCCTCTGCATGAATGCCTGAGTAGATTTGGAGCGGTGTTTTGGATCATTGTCTTGCTGAAATATCCATCCCCTGCGTAACTTCAACTTTGTCACTGATTCTTGCACATTATTGTCAAGAATCTGCTGATACTGAGTTGAATACATGCGACCCTCAACTTTAACAAGATTCCCGGTGCCAGGATTGGCCACACAGCCCCAAAGCATGATGGAACCTCCACCAAATTTTACTGTGGGTAGCAAGTGCTTTTCTTGGAATGCCGTGTTTTTTTGCCTCCATGCATAACGCCTTTTTGTATGACCAAACAACTCAATCTTTGTTTCATCAGTCCACAGGACCTTCTTCCAAAATGTAACTGGCTTGTCCAAATGTGCTTTTGCATAGCTCAAGCGACTCTGTTTGTGGCGTGCTTGCAGAAACGGCAACGTGCGCTGTTTTGTTGACCGATGCACATTGACACCATCTGCAGCAAGATGATGCTGCAGGTCTTTGGAGGTGGTCTGTGGATTATCCTTGACTGTTCTCACCATTCTTCTTCTCTGCCTTTCTGATATTTTTCTTGGCCTGCCACTTCTGGGCTTAACAAGAACGGTACCTGTGTTCTTCCATTTCCTTACTATGTTCCTCACAGTGGAAACTGACAGTTTAATTCTCTGAGACAACTTTTTGTATCCTTCCCCTGAACAACTATGTTGAATAATCTTTGTTTTCAGATCATTTGAGAGTTGTTTTGAGGAGCCAATGATGCCACTCTTCATAGGAGATTCAAATAGGAGAATAACTTGCAAGTGGCTACCTTAAATACCTTTTCTCATGATTGGATACACCTGCCTATGAAGTTCAAAGCTCAATGAGGTTACAAAACCAATTTAGTGCTTTAGTAAGTCAGTAAAAAGTAGTTAGGAGTGTTCAAATCAAGAAATTGATACGGGTGCCTATACTTTTGCAGCGGTCAAATTTTGTTTAAATGCGGATTGCACATTTTCTGTTAGTACAATAAACCTCATTTCAATCCAGAAATATTACTGTCCATCAGTTATTAGATATATGAAACTGAAATAGCTGTTGCAAAAACCCAAATTGTAATAAAGAAAAAAGGTTAACATTAGTAGGGGTGCCCAAACTTTTTCATATGACTGTGTGTATATATATATATATATATATATATATACTGTATATATAATATAATTTTCCATGTATGTTATTTTCTGTTTATTGCTTTATTTACGTGATACAGCACTGGTTTTTATTACAGAATTACCTCTTTCATTACGATATGATGTACCTTTTATACCACTCTCCCTTTTTAGGGCTGTTATCTGTATTTGACTCATCTATACCTGTCTATACCTGAGCCTGTCTGTACCTTTGTTTTTTGTTATTTTTACCTGATGAAGGAGAAGGATATTTCTAAACACATTAATAAAATTACCAATAACCATGGGCCTCCCAAGCCTGAGAGTATCAGCCCCCAGCTGTCGGCTTTGGGTATCAAAATTAGAAGGGAGTGCACACCAGTTTTTAAAAATGATTTGTTTAAATAATTAAAAAAAGCCACTGGTAAGGGGTCCCTCTTATTTTGATACACAGCCAAGAGAAGCACACAGCTGGAGGCTGCAGCCTGTAGCCATATGCTTTATCTGGGCTGGGTATCATAATATGGGGGGACCCTATGTCAATTTATTTATTACACCACAATAGGGACACACACAGCGTGCGCAATTGCAAGCAGTCCGACATGCTGTCACACAGGGTGGGAGTGCAATCTGACTGCAACCAGTCACAGATGCCAGGACTGCCCATGGGTGGGGGAAGCAGTGCATATACATGAGGTTAACGAGGGGCCCCAGAAGTATTGTTACAGCCATGTGGGAGACTGGAAAGTACAATGCACATGCTCTAATTTTTCTAGCCATTTCTACCACCATTTTAAAACACCTAATTCGTGTCCCCATAGACTTAAATGGAAATCGGCGTCTGGGCAAATATCTGGGATCAATTCCAGGCCCGAACCAGGCTTTTTTTAAAAATATGGATAGACCCACTGATCGCAGATATCTGCGAGTTTGCCCATCACTAATTGCTGATAAACCTTTAATCCTTCTAACTTCATAGCAAAAAATTATTTTATAAATGGTGCTGATGTAAAGTAGACATGCGGTAAATGTTATTTATTAACTATTTTGTGTGACATAACTTTCTGACTTAAAAGCATAGAAATAAAACAATTGGAAAATTGGGAAAGCGCTACCCAGACACAGAATAGCTCCCAGCAAACCTCCTCCCTCCCTCAGAGGTAAACAGAGCACTCTCCTGACCCCCTCATCTCCCTGAACTGCCCAGGAGTCACTGTCTCAGGGATTTCTGCTAGTGAGAGCGGCTGCTGAGGCCGTAGCAGACAGGGCCTTATCACCTGTAGCGCGACCGCAAACACTCCTCCCCCCTGTGGTGACTTATCTACCGTATGTGATTGGGTCCTTGAGCTGGTGACTGGAAACAGGGAAACTCTGTCCTGCAGAGCTTGTTTGTGACACTGAGGAGCAGATACCAGAAGAGGAGGCTCAAAGCACAGAGCTCTCCTTTCGCAACATTGTTTGAGACAGACAGTTAAGTGCACGGGTGATGGTGAGGGCTGTAGGGTGCCTGGGGCTAGAGGAACACCATAAATTAACAGGGTCAGACATAAGAGTCACTTTTGAGTCAGGGGGTGAAGACCTGCAGCAACTGCATAAAGAGAACTGGAGTTTCAGGCATACAACTCCCCCCCTTTTCCTCCTGGCAGCAGCTTAAACAAATATTAACCAGATAAGGTCCAGTACTAAGTGACTCTTAAAGGGGACATACCTGATTATATTGTGAAGGGGAAACGATCTACATCCTAGCAAGTAGGTCATAAGAAGAAGATATCCCCTTACACACATCTCTTTACTGCTTGTCTCAGGAAGCCTGGTCACTGAACATACCCCCACACCAGGGTCATACATACACCAGAACCAAGCACCTAACTTAAACGGACAACAGGTACTGGGTCTTAGAGAAATGCAATAAATCAATCTCTCTGCTACCTGGCAGAACCCCAGCTCAACCTACAGATGAACCGGATAAAACATGGTTAAGTTTGGCCAGAAACCCGCATCAACAGAGGTATATCACGCATCCAAACCCCACAAGAAAGAGATGGACAAATTTGTTAACAAGCAACAGAAAAATAAACAACAAACAGAGCAGAGCAAAGGAGGACAACATACACCTGACCACAATTCAGATGTCTCTGACACAGAAGCAGAACTGCTTGATAGCCCAGACAAGCCAATCTCCAGGGCATTTATTACCAGAATACTCAAAACTGCCTTAGCACCTCTGGCAAAAGATCTATCTGACATTAAAAGAGACATTCACCAACTGGGTCACAGAGTGGAGGAGCTGGAGCAGTCTCAGATAGCCATCATATCCCATGCCCAAGAGCTGGAAGCCAACCTTCATATACATGATGATCACATCTATAAAATATATGCCACAATGAAGGACCTGGAAAACCCGGAACAGACGCAACAATCTCCGGATACGGGGTCTTCCGGAAACGGTAATCACGGAGGACGTCTCTAAAACACTAACTTTCCTCTTCTCAAACTATTTGGATGCTGAAGAAAAACACCAGGTAATCATAGAGAGGGCACACAGAGCACTACACCCAAAACCCAATCCCAACGATCCTCCCAGAGATGTTATCTGCCGAATTCTAGATTTCCGCCTTAAGGACAAAATCTTCCAAAAAGCCAGATCAGACCCTAACATCCAACATGAAGGATCTAACATTGCAATTTTCCAAGACATAGCCCCTTTTACATTAGCCAAGAGGCACCTCCTTAAACCTCTCACGGACGAACTGAGGAAACAACAGTTCCAATTCTGTTGGCTGTTCCCCTTCGGTATATTGGTCTCGGCCATAGGAAGAAGTTCACTGCAAGATCTCCGAAAGACTTCTCCAACCTTTGTGCGGAACTGGACATCCCACCAGGATCTACTCCAGATCTGAATCTTCTCCAATCTGCTCTACATCTTCCACCACTCCCCATGCAGCAGCCATGGGAAACCATGGAATATCCGAAAAGTCAACGCCCCAGACGAAGACCTACCAGGCCACCTCTGTCTGAAACGAGGCTGTTTGATGGAAGGCGCCTGTTCCATCTGAATAAAGACTGCATATGTGATGAGTATACCTCTGACAAATTTGAATATTTGACCTGTTGTCTCTTGTTCTCTCCCTCTTATCATCCTACAGATTTAAAATGTTTTTCATTTAGGTTGAACTTCTGCATCTAATAATAATAATAATAATAATAATAATTAATTGGGTTCTCCCTGGCAGACCAAAATTGTCCTCTTATTTGAATGAACCCCAAGAAATCCCCCATGGTTACGGTTCACAAGGACAAGACTGCTATAAACACCATTCTCCTCTCCTTCTATGTCACTCCTTCCCCCCTCTATACCCCTTCTCTTAATACTTTCTCTTTTGCCTTTCTCTGTGTATCACATTTACATTGGCTCGAGATCCAAGGTGGGAGTGGGTTGAGCTGGGCATCCACACAGTTTAACTATGGCTAAACAACACAACCTGCTTTTACTTAAAAAAGAAAAGATAGACTTACTTCTGCTACAAGAAACGCACTTAATGCTAGAGAAGTCACCGAACTTTGATAAAGCATTTTACAACACATGGTTCCACTCATACTCAACAACGAAAAAGCCAGGGGAGTAGCCATTGCCTTCTCAAAACACACACCCTTTCAATTGTTGGATACCTTTTCAGACAATATGGGCCGATTTGTATTTATCAAAGGGAAAATAGCACATACACTAGTAACAATAGGAAATATCTATGCCCCGAACACTAAGCAAGATGTCTGGATATCGAAGGTTTTTAAGGAAGCTAAACATTTTATTGAGGGTACGTTCATCCTGGGAGGTGATATAAATGTGGCCCTTAATCTGGAACTTGATTCCTCCACAAACAGCTCCGCTCTTCCTAAAAAGGCGCGGATGCGTATACATAAATCCTTGCATTCGGCCCAACTGGTCGATGCCTGGAGACACCTCCACCCAACAGAAAGAGATTACTCTCATTACGCACCTGCACAAAATTCATATGGCCGAATTGACTACATATTTGTTTCTTTCTTAGCTCTTTCCATGACACAACATGCCAAACCTTTTACTAGCGTCCACTTGGACCATTCTATCTTAAAACTGTGAATCACACTTGGGGAGAGGGTCCGGAACAGGACATGGAGACTAAATGAATCTCTCTTGTCTCAATCTCAGTATAAGAAACGTGTTATGAAAGCCCCGAAAAATTACTTTGATATTAACACTCAAGATACAGTCCCTTTCCCTACAGTATGGAAGCGCACAAGGCAGTAATACGGATAGAGTTTATCTCCATATCCTCGTTCTTAACTAAATCCAGAAAAGTTGAGGGGGCAACATTGTATTCCGAGATGCAAAAAATGGAACTGCAACATAAAACCTCTCAGTCACCAAACATCCTCAGTCCCTTAAAGGTACCGTCACATAATGAGATCGCTAGCGAGATCGCAGCTGAGTCACGGTTTCCGTGACGCAGTAGCGATCCCGTTAGCGATCTTGTTATGTGTGACACCTTCCAGCGATCAGGCCCCTGCTGTGAGATCTCTAGTCGTTGCAGAATGGTCCAGGCCATTTTCTTCAAAGGCGATGTCCTGCTGGGCAGGACACATCGCTGTGTTTGACACTGTATGACGGTCACAGTGACTGCTGAGATCGTTATACAGGTTGCTACTGCGACCTGTATTGTTCCTGCATCGCTGGTAAGATCTGACTGTGTGACATCTCACCTGCGACCTCCCAGCGACTTACCTGCGATCCCTATCAGGTCGCATCGTTTTCGGGATCGCTGGTAAGTCGTTGTGTGTGACTTGGCCTTTACAAAATTAAGACAAAGGCTCAGAGTTATCTTAAACAAACAGTCTGCAAAGTTCTACATGAACTGGAGGAATCGCCTCTTTGTACATGGAGACAAAGTATCTAAGCTTATGGTTTTTCTGATCAAAAAAAGGACAGCACGTACGTACATTTATCCTTTAAAAGATTCAAATAACGAAAAACTTGCAGACACTGAAGCTATTGCTGATGCCTTTAGCAAATATTTCTCCTCCTTGTATCACATTCGAGAGCATGAGACACCAGAACAAGCAGATAAAAGACAATGGGACATAATCTCTTTTCTGTCAGAACTACGTCTTCCAACGCTCAACACAACCCATATAACAAATCTGAACAGGCCATTTTCTATTGAGGAGCTCCAGTCGATCCTGTCAAAGTGCCACACGGGGAAAAGCCCTGGCCCAGATGGCCTCCCGATCTCTTATTACAAGACCTTTAAAGAAACTCTACTCCCTCATCTCCTTCATCTCTTTAATGCTGTGCTACAGGGCTCCCCTTTTCCAAAACAATCATTAGAAGCACATATTACCCTCATACATAAGGAGGGAAAAGACCCTGAAATCTGTAGCAACTACAGACCGATTTCACTGTTGAATAATGATTCGAAATTATTTGTGAGCCTTGTAGCAAACCGTTTAAGTACCATTCTACCTACACTTATCTCACCTGAACAAGTGGGTTTTGTGAAGGGAAGAGAGGGACTAGATAACTCCATACGCATACTCCACCTAATGCAGCATGCCCTTATTCACCGCAGACCCTTAGTGCTATTAGGCACTGATGCGGAAAAGGCTTTTGACAGGATCGATTGGATATTCATGAGAGAAACACTACGGCACTTCGCCTTTCCTACCCCATTCATAGAGGCAATTTTTCAGATGTATACACAACCGACAGCGCGTATTAGGATAAATGGTGATCTTTCTAGCCCATTCAACATTAACAATTGAACTTGGCAGGGCTGGCCGCTTTTTCATTTCTGTTCATCTTAGTGATGGAGACCCTCATTCAACAAATCCGACAGCACTCGCACATAAAAGGGGCTTCCATAGCTGGAACTACACATAAAGCGGCAGCCTTCGTCGACGACCTTCTTCTCCTGTTGACGGAACCCCTCAAAGAATTTCCGGCTATCTTGGATATCTTCAAACATTTGGCTCACTGTCAAATTTCAAAATTAATTTGGACAAATCGGAGGCTTTGGTTATACAGCTCCCTCAAGCAAAAATGAATACCCTAAGAAATAAACACCCCTTTAAGTGGCCCCCCAAGTTTATTACCTACCTGGGATAAAGATATGCTCACATTGGCCTTCTTTAGTCTCTTTAAACTTTTTCCCGTTATTAAAATCTTCGTTTAAAAGTAATAGCCTCATGGTCAGCCCCATTTGTCTCATGGATGGGACGTAAAAACCTATTAAAAAGCTTTGTTTTACCAAACTTAGTTATGTATCACAGATGTTACCAATTCAGGTACCACAGACCTTTTTCCATAAAGCTAGAACCCTCTTCATCAACTATATTTGGAAGGGTAGGCGCCCGAGGTTGAATTATAATACCCTAGTACTACCTAGGTCCAAAGGAGGAATGGGGACACCAGACCCACAAAAATATCACACAGCAGCAATACTATCAATGATAATAGATTTGACTCGCAAATCTCCAAACAAACTTTGGACCTTGATCGCAGACTCCATCAGTCTGATGAACTTCAGACCCATCCTTCACTCGGCAAAATATTTTCTTCGAGACCCGATGACGGGTAATTTAATCTTTAAGAACGCGCTTCAAACTTGGACAAAACATGCAGATTATCTTATTCCCCCACCTTCCCCGATAATCCGAATAATGGATTTGCCGGGGCTGTACTCAGATAGCACACAGGCTGTACTCAGATAGCACACAATCACGCACTCCTGATCAGCTTCATACACTCACTACGCCAGTGGAACTAGTGTTAGAGGATGGAACATTAACACCCCTGACTCAGCTTAATAAGATCATAGCCCCAAACTCACTCAACTTCCTTCAATATGAAAGACTAAAGTTAGCGGTACGGGATTACTTACCAAATGGGCTGCCCCGAAGGGACCTTTCCACTTTTGAATCTATGATTACGCAAACAAAATTCCCTCAGAAAGTCCTGTCTAAATTATATCAAATATTGGTCTTAAATAAGCTCCCGCAGAAACGGACATTCATATCATTATGGGAAAAAGATCTAGGTAGGAGTTTTACAGAAGGAGATTTGATCCAAATTTATAAGAGATCCTTTGGCCCATCACATTGCGTGAAGGTAAAGGAAAACTCATACAAATTAGTTACCAGATGGTATGTATCACCTTCTCAAACTAGCACATGGTTTCCTCCCTCTTCAGAGTCATGTTGGAGGTGCAATAGAGAACGAGGTACATACTTCCACATTTGGTGGGAGTGCGACCAGTTGCAGCCCTTCTGGGAAAATGTGATTACCTACACCAAGCGGATCTGTAAACTGTCCTTTAACCCCCAACCTAGCCTAATCTTCCTGAACTTGGTCAGCAACCCAAAAAACACTCCGAACAAAACTCTCCTCCTATTCCTACTAGCGGCGTCCAAACTGCTCATCCCCTCCCTTTGGCGCTCGACAAGTATACCTACTATCCAAACTTGGATGCTCAAAATCGACCAGTTATATCATATTGAAGAGCTGGCAGCTTTAGCTTATCAATCTCAAGATAAATTTAGACTCATCTGGGCCCCCTGGTTGAAGTTCCGAGAATCCTCCGAGTACTTTGAATTGGTGGCGTCTTGACCTGCTCCCACCCCCCTCCCCCGAGCCAGCCATGATATATTTCTTATCTAGATTAAACCTCACTCACACCTCCTGTCTCTCACTATCTTCTTGAAACCATCCTTACCTTTCTTTACACCCCCCCATCCTACGATTGACATGTTTTACATATGTTAATTTCACTAATGTTGATTATTCACAAAAGTTTATTGTTGATTTCACATGGACTGCAATGGTAAAAACACCTAACTGAGATACTTCCGACAAGGGAAGAATGATTATCCAGAACTGTGGACCGAACTTTGGATCTAAATCCTTCCCTCCAGGATTCAAGTGCCTTATATTTTCTCATTCATTGTTTTATGTTACGTTATATCAATTTTTTGCTCTGAACAATACTTGGAAGGTGTGCATTGTATTTCATTTGCTATTTTTCACTATAATAAAAAGAATATTGAAAAGAAAAGAAAACAATTGGAAAATTACAACATTTTTGCAAATTTCCAATATTTTTCCAAATAAACTCAAAAAATGTCCAAAATTTACAACTAATATAAAGTACAAGATGTCACAAAAAATAGTCTCAGAATCGATGGGATCCATTGAAGTGTTCTAGAGTTATCCCATATAGTGACACTCTTCAGAATTGGAAAAAATTGGCCTGGTCAGGAAAGTAAAAACAAGCTTGGTGGTGAAGGGGTTAAACACTGCACATATGCCTGCTCTAATGTAAGGTCTCCCTCCTAGATCAACTGTCCCTGAACTGCTTCTAGAGGAGAGTGTGCCAAGCATCGCGTCACCGGGTCTTATATAAGACCCTACTGTGACATCTGTCCGAAACCATAGACACATGGTTTCTGTCACGGACAGATTAGAGGCAAGCCACCCACTCAGCAGGATCCAGAGAACCCTGAAACCCTTTAACCCCTGTACAGGGATCTGGAATTACACCAAGGTCTAGGAGATTGCTGCCTATGGAAAGCCTGCAATCCAGTGAAGAATGGTAGTCAAGAAGGGTCAAAACCAGGTGGTACAGAAGAGACAAAATCAGCAGGCAAAAGGGTGGTCAGTAAATAGGCTAAGGTCAAACCGAAGATGGCAGCAAGGTACAAAAACGGCAGGAGGGTGAATAGTCAGAAATCAGGCAGAGGTGAAAACACAGGTAGAAATAGTACAAGGGCAAGGAACCAGAGACGCTGCAGTGAATATACAAAGGCTATATCTGGCGGCGACCTGCAGACTGGAGGAGAAATAAGAAGGGTGTGGTGCCTACCCATTGGCCATAGGTGAAAGGTGATGACTTCAGCTGAAAGGCACAGACCACCACAGTCAGTCAGTGGTACTGCTGGTCACAGTCCAACCCTGCTTCGTGGATGGGCGGAGCCGCCTGCGCCCACTAGAGTCACTGGTACTAATTCCTCTCCTATCACCATCACTGACCACGGCGGGAATACGGCGGCACCTGGTGACCGAAGCAGAAATTGCAGGAGCGGACTCTAGTGGAGACGTGAAACCGATGATGCAATGTGGCCGGGCAATCACAGTAATTTCTAAAAAAAAAAAAGAGCGCTAAACTGTCTGAACACTCACATGTTTTTAGCGCTTTTGTGTAGCTCTCTTTTTCGACAATGTTTCTTTTTTTAAAATTTACAATTGTTGTAAAGTTTTATTTATTGTGGCTAGATCCTGAGGAAGAAGTGTGAGACTTTGAAACACGAAGATCAATAAACCACTTGAAATGTTTTCATACCCTTAAGGGCATTTTATACGCTGCGATATCGCTAGCGAGCGTACCCGCCCCTGTCGGTTGTGCTGCCCGTGGCGTACAATATTGCTTACACCCGTCACACGGACTTACCTTCCCTGCGACGTTGCTGTGGCCGGCGAACCTCCTCCTTTCTAAGGGGGCGGTTTGTGCAGCGTCATAGCAACATCACACGGCAACCATCCAATAGAAGCGGAGGGGCGGAGATGAGCGGGCGGAATATCCCGCCCACCTCCTTACTTCCTCATTGCCAGTTGACGCAGGTAAGGAGATGTTCATCGTTCCTGCGGTGTCACACATAGCAATGTGTGATACCGCAGGAACGACGAACAACTAGCTGCATGCACCACCAACGATATTATGAAAAGGAGCGACATATCAACGGTTTTTGACGTTTTTGCGATCGTTGATCGTCGCTCCTTGCTGTCACATGCTGCGATGTCGCTAACGACGCTGGATGTGCGTCACAAACACCGTGACCCCGACGATATATCGTCATCTTTTCATCTATCCCGAGCAGTGTAGAATTAACCACTTTACCGAACCTACCTCCTATCCCTGACTTAGAGGAATTATTTCATACTACAGCTCTCCAATCCAACAAATTGAGGAAGGGTTTTAGGTATGGGTGACTCCCCCTTTATTATGTGCTTTAATAGAGCATATGTACAAGGGTTGTCCTGATAATCTAAGCCTATTTCAATGTATTAAACTGGTAGAAAATGTATAGTATTGGAAATTTGCTGGTATATATATATATATATATATATATATATATATATATATATACACACACAATACAGACCTTCTCATTCAAATAGTTTTCTTCATTTTCATGTTTCATGACTCTGAAAATTGTAGATTCACATTGAAGGCATCAAAACTATGAATTAACACATGTGGAATGAAATACTTAACAAAAAAGTGTGAAACAACGGAAAATATGTCTTATATTCTAGGTTCTTCAAAGTAGCCACCTTTTACTTTGATTACTGCTTTGCACACTCTTGGCATTCTCTTGATGAGCTTCAATAGGTAGTAATCAAAGCAAAAGGTGGCTACTTTGAAGAACCTAGAATATATGACATATTTTCAGTTGTTTCACAATTTTTTAAGTATTTCATTCCACATGCGTTAATTCATAGTTTTGATGCCTTCAATGTGCATCTACAATTTTCAGAGTCATGATATATATATATATATATATATATAATTTGGCTTTCCGTTTTTTTTTTGCCATTCCTCTTCTGAGAGACATAACTTTTTTTTTCAGTCAATATGGTCATGTGAGGGCTCATTTGTTGCGGAACAAGCTGTAATTTTAAGTTAAACCGTAAGTTTTACCATACAGTGTACTGGAAAATAGCAAAAAAATTCCAAATGCAGAAAAATTGCAAAAAAAGTGTGATAGCACTATTGTTTTTGAGATATATTATTCACTGCGTGCACTATATGGTAAAACTGATGTGTGGGTGTGATGCCTCAGGTCAGTGTGAGTTCGTAGACACCAAACATGTATAGGTTTACTTTTATATAAGGGGTTAAAACAAAATCAGATGTTTGTCCGAAAAAAGTGGCGCACGTTTTACGCCATATTCCGTGACCCGTAGCATTCTCATTTTTCAGGATCTATGGCTCAGTGATGACTTATTTTATGCATCTCGAGCTGACGTTTTTAACGTTACCATTTTTGCGCAGATGCTACGTTTTTATCGCCTGTTATTGCATTTTGCGCAAAAGTTGTGTCGACAAAAAAAAATTCATTTTGGCGTTTAGAATTTTTTTGCCGCTACACCGTTTACTGATCAGATTAATTGATTTTATATTTTGATAGATCGGGCGTTTCTGAACACGGCGATACCAAATGTGTGTATATTTTTTATTTTTTTAACCCTTTCATTTTCAATGGGGCGAAAGGGGGGTGATGTGAACTTTTAGGTTTTTTTGTTTATTTTTTAATTTTTTAAAACTTTTTTTTTATTATTTTTTTAGTCCCCCTAGGGGGCTATAGCGATCAGCAATCCAATCGCTCTGCCCTATCTGCTCATCACAGCTACACAGCTGTAAACAGCAGGTACGCTCACTTTCTGGTTCACTCGGCTGCGGGCCGAGTGAAACTGAAAGTAGTTCATGTGTAGTACAGGAGTCATGACATGACCCTGTGCAACCATGACAACTACCGAAAGTCACGTAATCACATCACGTGACTTCCAGTATCAGGTGGTAAGTAAAAGTTTACCGCCGATGCTGTTATAATGGTGCTGTCACATATTGACAGCGCCATTTAACGTGTTAAACGGCACGAGCAGATAACGATTCCGCTCGTGCCTAGCAGACACACATCTCAGCTGTGAAAATCAGCTGAGATGCGCGCCGATCGCGGCATGCTGCCGCCGGCAGACTGCGGGCAGTAACATTATGACCACTAGGACAGTCGTTAAGGGTATATATATATATATATATATATATAACATATATATATATATATATATACACACAAACACACACACACACACACACACACCATATGGTCGCTAGGAGCCTTTTTATATAAAAAGTAAAGGTAAAAAATACAATATTATGTTATTGCAAATGTTGTCAATTTAAATACCGTATATTCTAACAGTAGTAAGAACACAAAGAAACCTAAATGAATAAATAATAATAATAATGCAAGATTATTGAATGGGTCATACTTAATATTCATATTTGCATGGAATAAATTGAATATGTACTTTTGCTAAAAAAAATTGTTTTTACATTTTGCTTTATCAATACTATATTATTATTATTATTATTATTCAATAAGAGGCAATAACAGGAAAATACTATTGATAAACCACCATAGTGGTACTTATGCTAGAATTTCGGGCACTTCTTTGAAATTAGAATATGTATAAACCTCGGGGGTTGCATAGCATCTGCCAGAATTTAAACACTGTAAGATTCCTGTAATCAGTAAATGGCTTTGTGAAAGTTACTGTTAGCTGAATTTCTCATCATCGCACTTAAAAAGAAAAGAATGTTATTGCCTTGTGGGTTTGAATTAAATAAAAAAAAAATCCAACACAAATATTTAGCAAATCCTGAAATTTGGGATTAAAATGATTCCTTTTGGTTTGGGTTATCAAAATTTGCTTACCTAGGTTTTTTTCTTGGTTGGTAATTTGAACATTTAATTGGCAAAGCAGTAGGAAGAGACTCTAAGCCCAGAACATTTTTCAGTGTGACGAAAATGTACTTTTCTGCGCACGCACATGGAAAGACATGGTTTCTTAGTGCTTATTAGCACAAATATTCGTTTGTGGTTTATTTTGCTCGTAAATGCAGAAATTGATAATGATACTAAAATGGATTTAAACGGGAAATGAGAGCTCGTGTAGAGCGATATTATTTCTTCATATCAATCATCACAGTGTTTCATGGCTAATACTGGAGATAATATATGCACTGTTACTGGCATCGGAAGATGAGCACATTAGATGCCGTTCTCTCATATGGTCATTGTACATGGCTTCATGTAATAATACATTCTATACAGAAGTCTATTTTAATGAAAATAAGATTAATTTATTTACAGCTATAATTATGTTGGTATGCGTTGTGTGCACAATTATTACACAATTTCTATTTTTGATTATTAATTTTATTATTGAACAACTAGATATCAATCGGTGAAACCAACAGCTTAATGTGTGCAGAATTATTATGCAACTGTAAATTTTTCCATCTCAGTTGTTTATTTTCATCTGTTAAAGTGAAACTAATAACCATACATCTCAAAATGCACAGGGCCCACAAGTTCTTAATTCGGTTTAGGTCAGGTTACGTAGGTGCAATATCATTATTCTTTCATCTTTAAAATATGTCACTTGTAAAAATGCTATTATATAAAGAGTAATTCTTTCTTTACAATGCCATAACTTAGTATTTTGTACCATAACCTCTTGTTTTAATTACTGCACCACACCAATGGGGCATTGAAGCAACCAGGGTATTAAAGACATCTTGAGGGATCTTGCTCCATTCCATTTGCAAATCTGAAAACAATTAACCTTTATTACTATGGGTACGGGCCCCAATTCATCCCCATAACTCATCACAAAGGTGCTCTATAGGGTGTAAATCAGCTGATTGGCTTGACCATTGCCACAGGTGAACATTTTTCTTTGCTATTTTTGTTACTAAATTGTATGTTTGCTTAGGATCATTGTCCTGCTGGAATGTCCAGCCCCTGACTACTTTGGTTTTACCATGTGGCAGCATTACATTCTCCAGTATATCCTTGTACATGGCAGCATTCATATTTCCATCAATTGTATGCAGGTGGCCAATGGCAGATGGAGAAAAGCGGTCACAAACTATTACATTGCCACCACTATGCTTCATTGTAGGTGCTTGGTACCTTACATGATTACATTTTCCAATTGAAATGTATATTTAGAGCTTGCCATCACTACCAAAGAGACTGAACTTGGATTCATCTGACCACAAGACCTTAGACCAATCTGTCTCTTTCCATTGGCTATGTTTTTTGGCAACCTCAAATCGGACCTTCTGATTCTTTGCAGAGATGAAAGGCTTCTTGACTGGAACTAATGCATTCAAGCCTACTGTTCTTAGCCGTCACACCACAATTTGGCGATTCACTTTTGACCCCATATTCTTTGTTCATTTTGTGAGAAACCTGTACAGCACTTATATGAACATCAGATACAGACTTTTTCTTAATAATGTGATCCATGTTGGAGGAACTTTTTGTGGTCATCCACTTCCAGGTTTCTCTGTTTTCCATAACCTTCTTTTTCTTTCTTTATTATATGTGACACTTGACTTTGAGAACAGTTGAATTCCATAGCTGACTCTTTTTGGCTTTTCCCTGACTTCACTCTCAGAATAATAAGCTGGTGATAAATTTGTGATAAATTTGTCTTTGTCTTTGCCATGTTTTTTCAAAAAAACTCATAAACAAAAAACAAATTAGGTAAACTTAGACTATACAAAACATTTGGCTAAGCAAATGTGGAAAACTAACACATAAAGGCATAAAACAATGTCAAACACAATTTTAATCCTTAGATCTGAGAACCAATTACATAGTTACATAGTTACTTAGGTTGAAAAAAGACCTAGGTCCATCTAGTTCAACCTTCCTCCACCAGTTCTACATTTAGTCACTAAGTCATTTATAACCAACAATGTTTTGTGTACTGAGGAAATCATCCAGCCCTTTTTTAAAAGCTGTTATAGTATCTGCCATTACTACCTCTTGTGGTAGGGCATTCCACAGTCTGACCGCTCTAACTGTAAAGAACCCTTTCCTATTTAGGTGTCGGAATCGCTTTTCTTCCACTCGCAGTGAGTGCCCCCTGGTCCTTAGTATTGTTTTTGGAAGAAATAAGTCATGTGCCAGTCCTTTATATTGACCACACATGTATTTATACATATAAATGAGATCTCCTCTGAGACGTCTTTTTTCTAAGCTAAACATATCTAACTTTTTCAATCTGCCATCATATGGGAGGCCTTCCATTCCTTGTAATAGTCTAGTTGCCCGCCTTTGAACTGACTCTAACTTCTGAATGTCCTTTTTAAAATGTGGAGCCCAAAACTGGATCCCGTATTCCAGATGTGGCCTTACAAGTGATTTATAGATGGGTAACAATACGTTGGGATCACGGGATCTAATCTCTCTTTTTATACACCCTAGAATCTTGTTTGCTTTAGCAGCTGCTGCCTGACATTGAGTGCTGCTGCTCAGCTTATTTGTAATGAGAATACCCAAGTCCTTCTCCTGTTCTGTAGTCCCGAGTTTACTTCCATTTAATGTATACGCAGCTATAGGATTACTCCGTCCTAGGTGCATTACTTTACATTTATCAACATTAAATCTCATTTGCCAAGTATCTGCCCATTCTGACATCTTATCCAGATCTTTTTGTAATATTATACTATCCAGGTCAGTTTTTAATATCCTACATAGTTTGGTGTCATCGGCAAAGACTGACACTGTACTATCAATCCCATCCACAAGGTCATTAATATAGAGAGTAAAAAGAATTGGTCCTAGCACAGATCCCTGCGGCACCCCACTGCTGACTATAGCCCATTTAGAGAATGTAGCATTTATGACTACTCTTTGTTTCCTATCTTTTAGCCAATTCCTTACCCAGTTGCATATTGTGTCCCCTAGTCCTTGCTTCTGGAGCTTTAGTATAAGGCTATTATGTGGTACAGTATCAAATGCCTTTGCAAAGTCCAAATAAATCACATCAGCTGCATTACCAATATCTAGGTTTGCACTTACCCCCTCATAGAACCCCAACAGGTTGGTTAGACACGACTTATCTTTCATGAATCCATGCTGTTTGTCAGTTATCATATTATTTTCTGCAATATATTTTTGCATGTCATCCCTTAAAATGCCCTCAAAAACTTTGCATACTACTGATGTCAGGCTTACTGGACGGTAGTTGCCTGGATCTACCCTCTTACCTTTCTTAAATATCGGTACCACATCAGCAATCCTCCAATCCTGAGGCACCAACCCTGTTACAAGTGAGTCTAAAAAGATGAGATACAGCGGTCTGTCGATTACGGAGCTCAATTCCCTCAATATTCGTGGATGAATGCCATCTGGCCCTGGGGATTTGTCAATGTTTAATTTACTCAGACGTAGGCGTACTTCATCTTGTGTTAAATTAATTATATCGGGTGGTGGACTTTGATTTTTCACTTGTTGAATGATCCCTGGTACAGTCAGTTCCTTGGTGAATACAGATGAGAAATGCCTATTTAATATCTCAGTTTTTTGTTTGTCCTCTATAACTAACTTGTTATTATATTTTAAGGGTCCGATACTATCCTTTGTTTTCCTTTTGGCATTAATGTATTTATAAAAGATTTTGGGATTTATTTTAATGTCATTGGCGATTTTTGTTTCAGTAGCTAGTTTTGCTTGTTTGATTTCTTTTTTGCATTGCCTATTGATATCTTTATACTCCTGCAATGCTATTTCTGTATTCTCAGCCTTTAAGATGTTAAACGCCCTTTGTTTTTGTTTTATTATACTTTGTACAGTCTTATTTATCCATAGTGGTTTCTTTTTATTCCTGGACATTTTATTACCACTGGGTATAATTGCGTATGGTTTACTAAAATTACCAGGAAAACGGCATCACAATAACCAGACAGAAGTAATTACACGTATTAAAAAAAAAATAGAAAACTTTTGGTTGCTACTTTATACCCTACATTAGCTATGTATAATCAGATCTTTACTTTCGACTGGTAGGTTGCATTAAATTCTCCAAAATAAAAAGAATGTTGTGGCACTCACCAAATCTTTATAAAAGCCCTACTCAATAAAATTCACAGCTGTAAAGATATAGCAAATGTTTTGCATGTAGCACATTTTGTGTAGGTCTTTTAAACTACTGACTGTAGAAATTATTAATGTACAGTAGTATTGAGACACATCTTTTAGTAATGGTTTTTAGGTTCTTCATTCAGTGCTATTGCCACAAATGTATAAAATCAAGCACCAACGGTAGTCATATAGTGTGCCATTACAAATATTTGTGAAAGAGTTAGTCGTTCTAAAGAGTTAAGCGGGCTTTACACGCTACGAGATCGCTACAGCGATCTCGTTGGGGTCACGGATTTTGTGACGCACATCTGGCCGCTGTAGCGATGCCGTAGCATGTGACACCTATGAGCGATTTTGCATCGTCGCAAAAACGTGCAAAATCGCTCATCGGTGACGTGGGGGTCCATTCTCAAATATCGTTACTACAGCAGTAATGAAGTTGTTCCTCGTTCCTGCGGCAGCACGCATCGCTCCGTGGGACATCGCAGGAACGAGGAAGCTATCCTTACCTGCCTCCCGGCCACAATGCGGAAGGAAGGAGGTGGGCGGGATGTTCGTCCCGCTCATCTCCGCCCCTCCGCTTTTATTGGGTGTTGGATCAGTGACGCTGCTGTGACGTCGCTGTGACGCTGAACGAACCGCCCCCTTAGAAAGGAAGCGGTTCGCCGGTCAAAGCGACCTCGCAGGGAAGGTAAGGAGTGTGACGGGTCCGGGCAATGTTGTGCGACACGGGCAGAGATTTGCCCGTGTCGCACAACCGATGGGGGCGGGTACCCACGCTAGCGATATTGGTCACGATATCGCAGCGGGTAAAGCGACCTTTAGTTAATTTTCATCCTTGTGCTGTAATGCAATGCTGCTGCAACAAGTTAGCTCATGAAATGTATTCCCTCCTTAATATTCCATAATCAACTCCAACAGATCAGAGTCACTGAGTGATGAGGAACATAGTGCATAAAAGTCCAGAACGATCTACTGACTCAATAACTGCAAACCTCCCCTATTACTACCATTAGCACAAAATTAGTTCAGGTGTGTTACTTGTTGTTTCATCAGTATTTTGCACCTATGCTATTGCAGCACCCCATGGGGCCTAAGGGGTTACTTGTCACCGGGCCAGTGGTTTTGTGGGGTTCTGCTGTGACTGGCCTGACCCGGCTCTGTGGCCCCGTCGGCTACATGTAAATGACAAACAGGTGCAAGGTGTAGAGGGGGATGGAAGGAGAGCAAAGGGTCCCTGGGAAGTATGTCACCGGTTGCAGCGTTGACTGGGGTCTCGGCCTCCTCTGCCGCTGACCCTTCCTGTGACTTTTCCTCTTCCATGCGCGATGTTGGATGGGAATAGGGGATGCGTTGTAGTGCCACCTGTGGTGTGCAACCAGGAATTAGCCACTGTTGCGAGATGTTGCTCTCCTCTAGGGCTGATGTTAACGCAGCCCAGATAGTCCAGCTCCCCACAGGTGGAGCGAGCCCCAGGTAGGATAAGGATGATGGGGATGGCTGATGGCGCTGAAGTGCAGGGTGCCGGCAATGACAAGGACAACACAGGGGGCTGCAGTTCAAAGTTCCGTTTACTCACAGTTCTTAAGGAGCCCCAGAGGTGCCGCTCACCACCGCCATGGATGGACTCCAAACGGTCCCGGGTGAATCAGAGGCAATCACCGGTGTCTGGAAATGTGTGAGACCTTCCTCCTTGCATTGACACACATGGTTCCCCATAGCCTGAAGCAATTTAGGGACCCCACTGTGGGTGTTAAGTGTCCCTTCCCGTATGCAGGTGACGCGGGTCCTCACAACGGGGTTCGGCCATAGCCCTGACCGTCTGCTCTGTTCTCTGTCCTGAGCTGTCCTCTGACTAAAAGTGAAACTGCTTGTCTTGCTACTCTTTGAGAGCGGCCCCCACCTTAGGAATGACTCAGCAGTGTTGGTGGTTTTCCCCAGCCTGGTTTCCTGTGTGTGGTGACTGGCTCACTATCTGCGTGTTTTATGTTAGTTATGAGCTCAGGATTTAGTGTAAGTGAAACAAACCAGTGATTAACCTCTTTTCACCCGGGAGAGAATTACAATCTTAAAACAGATGCAATACTCTGTGGCGATTGAAGCTTCAGGGCGCCACACTATCTCTGTTCTTTTACATGATGGTCTGCTGCATCCTGTAGTGCATTAGTGTTGTGACCTAGTATTGTTAAATACAGCTTCCTTTTTTATGTACCGTTTTATGGTGTGGAAGAACTTGACTGGCTGCACAGAGAACTTATCTAAACCCTATAAGTTAAGGCCCTATAAGCCAAACATCAGTGTCTGACCTCACAAATGCACTTCTGGATGAATGGGCAAAAATTCCCCCAGACTTACTCCAAAATCTTGTAGAAAACCTTCCCAAAAGAGTTGTGACTATTTTAGTTGCAAATTTCATTTTAATGCCTTAAAAAGGGGATATCATGAAAGCTACTGTACGTGTAATATATAGGTGTCCCAATACTTGTGTCCGTGTAATGTAAGTTCAGTAGACGGGGAGGGGAAGTGGCTCACAAGTGGAGAAGAAAGCATAGTTGTATTGTACACAATTTATTGTCACTGCAGAGGTGTTCATTATTTGGACGACCCCTTCTTAATCACTATGATTCTCTCATAAAATAATTAGGAATGAATGAATCCGAACTGTAAAGTTCTGGGTCCATACCGAACACCTTGTGTTCTGTGCTGAACACCGGGCATAAACTTTTGACTGTACATCAAGGTTCCTGTTCGGGTATGTTGCCCGAATAAAGCTTGTTGAAATGTTCCAGAGTAGCCAACCAGCAGGCTTTTAGGCTGTGGGCACTTCTGGAGCCATCACAGCTATGCCAAGTATCGGCATAGCTGTGATTGGCAAGAAGAATCACTATAAAAAAAAAATGAGGTGGGCTACAAATGGAAGTTATACGGTAGTAAGAGCAGGATAGTTATACATACCGTGTTTCTTGGAGGATCACACTGCAATCAGACTTCTGGACCTACTAATTAGGGTTCATGAATATTTACTGCTTAGAACGCCCACCCTCTGTGCCAGTGTGATGGGTTGCAGACTGGTATACATGCCCCCCACCCTGTGTCTGCATCTGTGATTAGATGCAGTCAGTTTGTTGTATAGTGGTGTAAAAGGAAATACATTATTTAAAAAAATCACTTTGGCTCCTGCCATATTTTGATAACCAGCCCGAGTAAGGCTGGCAGGCTCAAGCCCACACCTGTGAGCTTTAGCATGGCTTAACTACCACTTAACTTCCACCACAGCTCCCTAGCACTTACTCCGGCCATTTTACAGCCCCAAATGTCTTGTCCCTATTGACTTGTATGGGGTTCGTTGTTCGGGGTTAAGTTCAGCGTCAAGTTTGCTTGTTCCTCCCAGTTTTTTTTCCTTGTGCTTATTTGGTGAACCCGATTATCCTCGGGTTCGCTAATCACTAAAAATAATAACGCCTATACTCACCTCCAGTGTGTTCCCTGTATTTAAGAAGCGGCCGCTTAGCTCTCCCCTGCTTCAGACAAATTAGACATTTAGAGGAAGTGTGAGAGCAGCTGCAGCTCTGCTGCATCTGCCACTCAGCTCTGCTGCATCTGACACTCTCAGCTCTGACAATGAGGTGAGTTCACCACAGGTCACGTTTTTTGAGTTCACAGAAGTGGCGACACTTGGAGGTGTTACCAGAGTTCAAAGCCTGCAGGTGTCCAACACCTGTGAACTCAGCTAAACTCAGTGATGTCACAGCTCTTAGCTGTAGCACAGTCAGTCTCTGCCTGGAGTTTCAACAGTGCAGTCATGTTCTGCCCGGCTGCCACTCCAGTATATAGCAGAGTTGAGATTGTCATGGGACGTCATGTTTGTGGATTTACACCTGACCTGGGTATGTTGTGGTAATAAAAAAACAATTAAAATAAAGGATTTTTCTCCATGTTTGTATATTATTTATTTTGACTTATAGGATTAGTGGTGGTGGATGATGTCTCATAGACCTCTACCTATCACTAATTCTGGGCTTAGTGACAGCTGTACGCTGCACTAGGGCAATCTGAAAGAGCCGGGTAAAGCACCAGGATTGTTGCATCTAATGGATGCGACAATTCCAGGGTGGCTGCAAGCTGCTATTCTAGGGGGTCACAAAAAGCATGGGCCTTCCCAGGCTGAGAATACCAGCCCCCAATTGTCGGCTTATCTTGGCTGGGTATCAAAATTAAGGGGACCACACGTCGTTATTTTAAATTATTTATTTATTTATTTAAATAGATAAAAAAAAGCCACATGCTGTTCCTCCTTTTTTGATACACAACTAAGATAAGCCCACGGCTGGGTGTGGCATCCTGTAGCCGTGGCTTTATCTGTGCTGGTATCGGTATACAGGGAGGACCCTACATCATTTTTAAAATGTATTTATTTTGCACTGCAGTATAAGGCTGAAAACAGGACCTGTGATTACAGCCAGTCATATTCACTGTTAGAGTGGGTGTGGTCTACCAGCAGCCAATCAGAGCTGTCGGTGGTCAGGAAAAGCAGTGAATATTTATGAGCACTGATGATCGGACCTGGAAGTAGTGTTACAACCGCGTGGGAGGCTCGGTAAGTATATTGCTTTTGCTTTAACCCTTTATTTTACAGGCTGTTTGTGTCCACATAGACTTGTATGGAGTTCGGCATCTGGACAGATGTTCAGGTTCAAGTCCAGGTCCAAACCGGACCCGCCGGACCCGAACATCTGCAGGTTCGCTGATCACTACTAATGACATAACTGCTAAGGACAGGACCTCAAGAAGACAGCAAAGTAAAAATAATCAATTGTTTTCTGCCTTAGAGATTGAAACTGCTACAGCAGGAATGTGAAACTAAGCTTAAAATAGCTGTTTAGCCTTGTACAATGCCATATGTTGTCTGACATGTTCTTGATAAGTACAGTAGTTTCCCAGAATTCACGCAACCTTGCAAATGTTTATTGTTATTTTGTGGGTATTTTGATTAGAGGTGTTATTTCTCAACATGAGCATAGATGTTTTAAGCAAACATTTTCCAGGGATATAAATGAGAATACAAAAGTCCTTGAGTTTATTTGTGCTGTCTGTTTTAAGCGCTTTATTTTGTAACTAAAGCATTTTGTCTTTTGTACCGGCTGTTTCAAATAATTAAATTGAAATATGAGGAGGGATGAGCAGACCAGTGGAAGTTCGGATTCTAAACGTTTGGCCGGACTTTTGTTAAAAGTTCGGTTCCGGAACCAAACTTGACACCGCCCTTAACCCCATATAAGTCAATTGGGACGAAAACGTTGGTGCTATATAACAGCTGTAAAATTGTCGTAGTGAGGTCTAGGGGGCTGCAAAAGAAAGCAAAATGGGGGTAAGAGCAGGACAATTGCCCTGCAAAGATATGAATAGGGAATAAATAAAAAAAAATTACTTGGGGTTCCCCTTTTTATGACATCATAGGTAGACCACAACTATGAGAAATGAGAAAACAAATCCAGAAAATCACCTTGTCTGATTTGGCAAGAGTTTTTTTTTAAATTATGGTGGAAAATAATATTAGTCATCCAAAAACATGCAAGATTTCTGGCTCTCACAAACCTGTAACTTCTTCTTTAAGAGGCTCCTCTGTCCTCCATTTATTACCTGTAGTAATGGCACCTGTTTAAATTTTTTATTAGTATAAAAACACCTGTCCACAACCTCAAACAGTCATACTCCAAACTCCACTATGGTGAAGACCAAAGAGCTGTGGAAGGATACCAGAAACAAAATTGTAGCCCTGCACCAGGCTGGGAAAACTGATTCTGCAATAGGCAAGCAGCTTGGTGTGATGAAATCAACTGTGGAAGCAATAATAAGAAAATGGAAGACATGCAAGACCACTGATAATCTCCCTCGATCTTGGGCTCCATGCAAGATCTCACCCCATGGGGTCAAAATGATCACAAGAACAATGAGCAAAAATCCCAGAACCACACGGAGGGACCTAGTGAATGACCTGCATAGATCTGGGACCACCGTAAAGGCTACCATCAGTAACCCACTACGCTGCCAGGGACTCAGATCCTGCAGTGCCAGACGTGTTCCCCTGCTTAAGCCCGTACATGTCCAGGCCCGTCTGAGGTTTGCTAGAGAGCATTTTGGATTATCCAGAAGCCTATTGCGAGAATATCATATGGTCTGATGAAACCAAAGTAGAACTGTTTCGTAGAAACAGAACTCGTCATGGTTGCAGGAGACAGAATGCTGAGTTTCATCCAAAGAACACCATACCTACTGTGAAGCATGGGGGGGTGACAACATCATGCTTTCGGGCTGTTTCTCTGCAAAGGGACCATGATGTCTGATCCATGTACATGAAAGAATGAATGGGGCCATGTATCCTGAGATTTTGAGTGCAAACTTCTTTCCATCAGCAATGGCAGAAGATGAAACGTGGCTGGGTCTTTCAGCATGATAACAATCCCAAGCACACTGCCAAGGCAATGAAGGAGTGGCTTCATAAGAAGCATATGAAGGTCTTGGAGTGGCCTAGCCAGTCTCCAGATCTCACAACCTATTAGGGAAGGCACCACCCTATATTAAATATCAAATAGAAGCGTGCTCCCACACATATACCTCATGAAAGCGAAAACCAAAATATGAGAAAATTGGGCCCAACTTAATCATTTGTACACTGGAAAATCCAGAAATATGGAAAGAGGACAAACAGAAACCTTGTTTTATGCAAAAAAGTAATCAAACTTTAATAAGTGCAGAATTGTAAAACTCCATTAAAAATTGGGGAAGAATCAAAAAAACGAGGGTCCCCCCATGTATCAGATTACACACCAACACTGAAACCTCAGTAACAGATAAAAAATATCACAGGCTAACAAAATAGTATAACCAAAAGGTACATATAAATGACAAAACCACGTACAGTCATATCATGAGGTACAGAACAAGGAAAGCCTGCTGATACAATACCCAGAGTCTAAACTGTGGAAGAGGCAGTGTGGATGCACTTGCCTACCCCACGTGTTACGTCACCTTGTGTAGCTTCATCAGGGGTACAGTTAACCCCGAAGCGGCAAGTGAGTGAATGCAGCCCATACGTTCACAGGCCTGATTGTCTGTCTGTGAGCAGGGGTCAGGGGGTCGCAAGACACACGTCTACAGCACCCCCTATGCCACCTGTTTACACAGCTCTGCAGTGAGAGCAGAGAGAGACCATCACACATCACACTGGTAATGCCCCTTTCATTTAAAATAATCTCTGGAGGCAGAGTCATCTTCCAGGCAGCATCCGCCCTAGAGCCTGGTACAGCTCATTTACATAAAGTGTTAAAAGATGATATTTCAACAACAAGACATCTGATATGAGACATAAATGTATGGCTTTTTTCAGCATTCTATAACCTGTATGCCCAAAAGGTCAAAGTGGTGACAGATTGACTTTATAGGGAACCTATCATCTAACTCATGCTGCCTTGACCAAAGGCAGCATGAATTATAGGGTTATACAAAGCCCAGCATTGAGGCAACTAGTAGATCTTCAGCAGATAAAACAGGGATTTTATCAAATCTACAGCAAGCCCCCCAGTAAGTGATACATTGCTGGAATCAGGGTCTCGGCACCTACATTATTCTGCTCTCAGATAGGATAGCAAAAACCTAGTGACTAGTGATGGGTGAACTCGCAGATATCTGGGAGTCACCGGACTTTAAAAAAAAAAAAAAAAAATCAGTTCTGGCCTGGAATTGAACCCAGATATCTGGCAAGATGCCAGTCTCCATATAAGTCTATGGGAACGAGAATCCATAGCTTAAAAATTGTGGTAGAAGGCATAGGAGGATTAGAGGAAGCGCGCTATACTTACCGAGTCTCCGGCATCGCTCTAACTGATTTCATGCCGCTCACTATTCTTCCAGGGCCGCTCATTTACCTTCATGCATATCACTACTTCCCTCTCCCACCGACAATCCTGCCATCTGTGATTGGTTGCAGTCAGACACTCCCCCAGCCTATGTGACAGCGTCTGACTGCTTGCAATCACAGACCCTGTCTGCGGGTCACTTTCATGGTATCAAAATAAATAAACAAATAAACTGGCATAGGGTCCCCCCATTTTTGATACCCAGCCATGATAAAGCTCGACAGCTGGGGGCTAGTATTTTCAAGTTGGGGAGACATATGCTTATTGGGCCACCTCAGCCTAAAAATTGCTTTCTGCAGCCACCCAGGATTGTCGCATCCATTAGATGCGACAATCCCAGAACTTTAATCTTGTCTTCCTGATTGCCCTGGTGCAGTGGCATTCAGGGTAATAAGGGCTTAATAACAGCCCACAGTTGCCACTAAGCCCTAGATTAGTAATGGGAGGCATCTGAGACCCCCATTACTAATCTGTAAGTGAAAAGAAATAATCAAACACCAAAAAAATCCCTTATTTGAAAAAAAATACAAAATAACCCACCTTTTTCATCAATATATTAAATCCAAAAGCACCCAGGTCCACACGAGGTCCCAGGACAATTCCAGCTCTGCAACATCTGAAGGCACAACGCGCGGCCATAAAACAATAATGTCCTGCTGTGAGCTCCAAGCAGAGACTGAGCCACGCGATGAGTGGTGACATCACTCAGGTTATTTGCAGTCACAGCAGGAGGTTCCCATGGTGCTTTACCTGCGATCACAGGTGACCTCACTAAACTCAGTGATCTCACCTCAGGTGAGGTCACTGAGTTCATAGACCTGCATCTCCTGGCAGAAAACAGCTCTTTTTATTGCCAAGAGATGCAAATTTGATGCTGAAATTTTTATATCATGTTCCTGCGCCTAATCTGCACCCAATGTACACCACCTGGCAAAAAAAAAAATCACATCACTACCGCTTCATACTGCATGCTGTTTTGATTCCTTTTTTTTCCCAGGAGGTGTAGATTGGGTACATAAATATGGTGTAAAAATTTCATCATCAAATTTGTATCTCATGGCCCAAAAATGCAAAAAAATGATTTTGACACCATTTCAGTGCAGTTTTCTGCCAGGAGGTGCAAATTTGGTGCTGAAATGTCTGCACCAGATTTCAGCACCAAATTTGCACCTCATGCCAGAAAACCATACCGAAACAGCTTGAAAACTTGTTTTTTGCATTTTTAGGTCAAGAGATGCAAATTTGGTGCTGAAATTTTGACACCATATTCCTGCACACAATCTATACCTGGCAAAAAATTGCATCACTACGGCATTATACAGCATGTGGTAGTGATGCTGTTTTTTGCCAGGAGGTGTAGATTGGATGCAGAAATATGCTATTGAAATTTCAGCGCTAAATCTGCATCTCTTGGAAAAAAACTGCGTAGTTTTCTGCCAGAAGATGCAGGTCTGTGAACTCCGTGACCTCACCTGGGGTGAGGTCACTGACTTTACTGAGGTCACCTGAGGTCAGGTTAACTGTGATCACAGGTGGAGGACAATGGGAACCTCCAGCTGTAAACCGCAAATAGGCTCAGTGATGCCACTGCTCATTGTGCGGTTATCTCTACCTGAACCTCACAGTGGGCAGTCAATGTTCTCTGGCCACGCATTTTGCCTTTAAATGTAGCAGAGCTAGAATTGATCTGAGTGATGTTACTGCTCATTGCATGGCTCATTCATTATCTGCTTGAAGCTCACAGTGGGCGGTCTTGTTCTATGGCCGGTCCCTGACACTTCAAATGTACCAGAGCTGGTATCGTTGTGAGACCTTGTATGGATTACGTCAGACCTGGGTGTTTTTGGAGTTAAAAAATTGGTGGAAGGGGTTTTTGTATTTTGTTGCAAATAAAGGATTTTTTTGTATTGTGTTTTTGCTTATTTTTATCACTAACAGATTAGTAATGGGGGGGTCTCATAGATGCCTCCCATTACTAATCTAGGGATTAGAGGTAGCTGTGAGCCGTTATTAACCTCTTATTACACTGATTGCCACTGCACCAGGACAATCAGGAAGACCCAGGTAAAGTTCTTGGATTGTCACTTCTAATGGATGCAACAATCTTGGGTGGCTGCAGGCTGCTATTTTTAGTCTGTTGGGGCCCTATAAGAATGGGTCTCCCCAACCTGAGAATACCAAACTCCAGCTATTGGGCCTTATGATGGCTCGGTACCAAAATTGTGGGGAACCGCACACCTTTTTAAAAATTATTTATTTAAATAATTTAAAACAAAAGCCGCATGTGGTACCTCTTATTTTGATACACAACCAACATCAGTGCATGGCTGGGGGCTGCAGCCTGTAGTTGGATGCTTTATCTGTGCTGGGTATCATCATATGGGGGGACCCTATGCTAATTTATTTATTGATTTATTTTTATACCACAATAGTGACCCGCAGACAGGGTCTATGATCGCAACAAGTCAGACGCTGTGACACAGGCTGGGGGGGCGCATCTCAATGCAACCAATCACAGACTCCAGGACTTCTGGTGGGTGGGGAAGCAGTGAATACGTATGAGGCTAATAAGTAAGAAGAGTGTGCAGCCCGGAAGCAGTCGCAGCCGCAATAGAGACTCGGTAAGTATAGTGTACTTGCTTTATTTTTCCTTTATTTTTTTTTATTTCCCGAGTCGCCATATCTGGATCATTAGCTGGAGTTCCCTGAACACTCCGGGCCCGGGTCCGGCGCCCGGATTCTTTTGGAACCACACAGATCTGGACTTTACAGTCCAGGTCCACCCATCACCACTAGTGACAGATTCTTTTTTTAACATAAAGTTAACCTTTTAAGAAATAAATGAGCACAGAATTATCGATCAGAATACAATTTGGTTAAAAAGGAAGGTGATAGTTTAGAATTAGCTGTAGTCTGTTTGCTTTATTGTGAACTTGTTATGTACAGTAGCTGGCTTAATTTATTAACTTCTCATCACATACCATATTTCTTTGACCTTGCTCTTTTATTTATGTCTAAACTATCCATATTGTATAAGACAGTTATGCAATTTGTTTTAAAGCTATAAAGTTGAGTTGGTAAAGTGTCTGAAAAACAATGTGACTATTCCTTATCTGCATATGCTTCGATTCAAGTTACAAATCTGTGGAAGAAATCTGAGGATCAGTCTCAGATATACTGCCATGGAAATACATGTCAGAATTTTAATTCAATGTGTAAACATAACTTAAGGAAGTACGCTGAGGAGCAAAAGGTTAACAATGTTTTTCAACTTTTGACTTTCAGGCACCATATCTCACCATTCGCTACAGCTTGGAATGTGACGTTACCTTAATTTTATAGACAATCATCTTGGCTATCTCATACATAAATTTGACTTGCAACTATTTAGCATAAGAGTACTCATGTACATTGTCAATTGTAGGTAGTCTCACTTCTGAAGCTGTACCGGATGGTGAAATATGGAGCCTGAAAGTCAAAAGTTCAAAACATTGTTACCGTTTTGCTTGTCAGTGTATAACTACAGAATTAAATTATTACGAATGAGCCCTACCTTACCACATGAGAAGGAACAAACCAGGAAAGATGTAATACCTGTAATCAATAGGTCCCTAGTCAGACGCCCTAAATCTGACCTTGATTTGTCCCTGCCTGACCTTGGAGGTTGGCACCCTAAGATAATGCAATGGCACTCCGACTTAATGTCGGTTGACCCTGAGTGACCTTACCTCTACCCTCAACTATAAATAAAGTGTAACACCAAAAGAAAATAAACATAAATAAAGTGCAGACAGACCGAGGGTGAGACACAGGGCTAAGAACATGTAAACACAGTCATACAGGGAAGACAGAGGAAAACGGGAGTAACTGAAAACATTTACGGAATGTATGGAAAACCCCACATCCTAAACTTAACAGAAAGGGAAAGATGCGAGGAAGGGAAACATACAAACAAATTGCAGGGAAAAGCAAAAGAGGATATTTAGCAAAATAATCCTTAATTGAAGAGCTGGGACTCCAAACATCCATTCATCCAGGAATATATCCAGCAATAAAGATGTGTGCATAGTGTGTATAAATAGCCCCTTAGAAGATGTGATAGGGCAAACAAAACGATTATACACCTGACTGGAAGCTGTACAGAAAAGTAAGGCAAAAAAGGAAAAATGAACAATCAACATTTGGATTGAGACATAACAGGCTGTTGTCCAACATGGAGGTAAACTGGCCACACACCTAGAGGTCACCTCATTGAGCTCCAGAGTTGAGCCATGACAGTACCCCTCCTTGTATGAGGGGGCTGCTGAACCCTTAGTAACCCCTGTTGTCTAAGTAGTGTGTCAACTGTAGGCCAAATTAGCTCATGGCATCAAGCTTGTTGGCATAAGACAAACTTTTATTCTAACACAGTGGATAGGTTTCAAAACTGAAAGAATCCGTTTTATTGTCCAATACATGAGTACACGTCACAATACAGAATAAACACCTAGGCTGTGTCGCCACTTATTAAATATCAGTACTTTTCCTTCAATAAATATCGCATTCAGTGTGTCAGAGTTCCCAAGAAAGTGCACAATCTATTCTTCCCTCTGCCTCTGTGCGCGCTAACCACTGATTCTATAAAGTCTAAAGCGGGCTTTACACGCTACGATATTTCTAGCAATTGCTAGCGATATCGTTCCCAAAAGCACCCGCCCCCGTCATGCATGCGATATCGTGTGATCGTTGCCGCAGCGAACATTATCGCTACGGCAGTGTCACCCGCACTCAAGGGGGAGGTGCGTTCGGCGTCACCGCGACGTCACTAAGCGGTCGGCCAATCAAAGCGGAGGGGCGGAGATGAGCGAGACGAACATCCCGTCCACCTCCTTCCTTCCTCATTGCGGGCGGGACGCAGGTAAGGTGAGGTTCTTCGCTCTTGCGGTGTCACACACAGCGATGTGTGCTGCCGCAGGAACGAGGAACTACATCTATAAACAACCATTAACAATTTTTGGTTTTAGGATGACCTCTCCATGGTGAACGATTTTCACCACTTTGGAGGACGTTTAAGGTCGCTGGTAAGTGTAAAGGGGGCTTTACACACTACGATATCGTTAATGTTTTATCGTCGGGATCACGTCGTTAGTGACGCACATCCGGCGTCATTAATGGTATTACAGCGTGAAAAGTGGGCTTTACACGCTACGATATTTCTAGCAGTTGCTAGCGATATCGTACGCAAACGCACCCGCCCCCGTCGTGCATGCGATATCGTGTGATCGCTGCCGCAGTGAACATTATCACTACAGCAGCATCACACACACTTACCTGGTCGTCGTCTCGCTGTGACTGCCGAACAATCCCTCCCTCAAGGGGGAGGTGCGTTCGGCGTCACGGTGAAGTCACCGCGACGTCACTAAGCGGCCGGCCAATCAAAGCGGAGGGGCGGAGATGAGCAGGACGAACATCCCGCCCACCTCCTTCCTTCCTCATTGCGGGCGCGCAGGTAAGGTGAGGTTCCTCGCTCCTGCAGTGTCACACACAGCGATGTGTGCTGCCACAGGAACAAGGAACAACATCTATAAACAACCATTAACAATTTTTGGTTTTAGGACGACCTCTCCATGGTGAATGATTTTCACCACTTTGGAGGACGTTTAAGGTCGCTGGTCAGTGTTACACGCTTCGATACCGTTAATGACGCCGGATGTGCGTCACTAACGACGTGACCCTGACGATAAAACATTAACGATATCGTAGCGTGTAAAGCCCCCTTAATGAGCCCAGCAGCTTTTTCTGATCTGAATGGAGATTTACTCAAAACCCGTATTGGAGAGGAAGTGGCAAATCCTACTAATAACCTTCCTAACAACAGTTTACCAAAATCTCAGGAAACTATAATGAGAAAGCCAGCTTTCTTTTGGGAGATTTACTTACCTTCTGGTACTTCTAATGATTTTGAAAATTAATATGCACTTTTGATATAGCTGTTTTTGGCATTTCCTTTTATATCAGAAAATTGCCTATTATGTAAATAATAAAGTGTTTATGGTTTTATATTTTCAAGATTTGTTGCTGATTATTGTTAATTAACATCTATATTGTAAAAATCCTTAAATCTGTGTTTTCACTCTGGCCACTGAGCCTCATAACAAGAGTGACATTTCCTGTCCTATGGAGATCATTTTGTAGTACACATCCTGTAGACATTATCTCCATGGTCAGATGATAATGAATAATATATCTCATTGTAAAGCAGGAGGCACATAACTCATTGACATTAGGTAATGGTCACTGCTCCTCTGATCCTCCATTCCACCATTCCACACAGAGCATACCATGAACAATCTCTCATAGAAGTCAATAAATTATCTTCAGACACCAGGTTCTGATATCCATGTGGCTGTTTTAAAGTATAACTGAATGAACTTCATGCATAATGAGCTCCATTATAACTATGTGCAGACAATAGAATAAATAGAAGAAATAAAAATAATAATGAAAAAAATATATACAGTGTATATGTGGCGCCCCTGACCTGGTCAGGCACCACTGAGTACTGCACCCATGCTGGGGACAGTACAACACAGGTAATCCAGAAGGCTGACCGAGGTGTGACTACACAGGCGCATAGTGATCAGGTCTCACACATGTACCTTTGAGAGGACCCCTGGGGATCCCAGGAGGGGGCGAAGCCTGAGCGAAGCCTCCATCTCCACTCAAGGGGTGTGGTAGAGAGCCTGGTTGCTAGGTGGCGTAGGCAGGCACAAAAGGGAAAAGAGGAAGGAGAAGGAGAGGGGCAGTCTGAAGCAGAGTGTGGAGGAGTGAGGAGCATGGAAGTGGAGGTCAGACAGGAGCAGCAGTGCAGGTCCCACGAGTGAGCCGGTTTAGTGTGGAGCTCAGGGAAAGCAGACGTGAGGAGCAGACCCTGGAGCTGTTGCAGTCTAACAGCGTCCGCGCAGTGACTACCGACGGGGGAGAACGGTCACCTGGTAGTGCTGCCTGAAATCCACACACAGCTAAAGAGAGAGCAACGGAGTGGAAAGTAAGGAGACTGTCAGGGAGTTACCAGGCCCAAACGGGTAGCAGGTCCCGGGGCAGGGATAGATCCACCTGTCCTTTGCCAAACCTGCATGAGGGGGCACTTTACACCCCCAAGACAACACTACAGAGTCCGCAGCCACGTAGCCACAGTTAGGGCCCATAGTTCACAGGAGGCAAGCAGCTGGAGTGATCTGGTCCAGGCTACAAGCAAACGGGCCAAAAAGAAGGGGAGAGAGGCACCAGCAACTTCCCTGGGCGACCCCAGCAGGGCTTCAAGCAGGGGTTACCCCAAAACGGAAAGGGCTAAGGAAGGCGAGTCGGTAGCCACCCTCATCAGTCAGCCTAAAGGACACCTGGTTCCAGCCTGGTTCATCCCAGCTACGCCCGGGTTACTCACCCTGCCACCATCAGTGAGTAAAACCCCTGAAAGACATCCTGCTTGTGCGTGTGAGTCATTCTGCGACTTGTAGTTCCACACACTTACACAGGGCCCTGGGGCTTGCCTCACTCTCAGGAGGCTATTACAACTGACTGCACCCACCATCAGCCCCAGGCGTCCCTTAATCTGCAGTGGCGGTCCCCACTGACCGCAATTCTGAGAGTGGCGTCACGACAATCCTAGATAGAAGATTTCCTACCTGTGATAGGATCCAGCTGCGTGGAGTCCCTGAAGGTAATGCACCGACACAATACTTGCGGGGCTTCACATCTGGCGTCACGAACAGGATAAGGACTAGACCTGTCCAGACAGGTGACCATGTGCCTGGGCGGTCCGCTTGGAAAATTGGAAGCGCCGCCATATTGCCACCATGAAAAGCGCGCTGAAAAACAACAGCAGCCCGCGCTGGGAGAAGTTACCGCCCACGAAGAGGTGTGGCTACCCAGAGATCCCCTGCAGAGTCCTGACCTCGCAAGTGATGAGAGCGGAGGCGTTCAGAGACGTCGGGACAGAAAGGGAGCCAGAAGCCTGCTGTTAAAAGAAGGAGACGCAGAGGAAATGGCGTCTGGATGCAGAGACCCAGAGCCAGGCTCCGCTGCCTGGTGGTATCAAGAGCTTGCCCAGTTCTGCGACCAACTGGAGGCCAGGGTTATACGGCAGATCAGCGAGGGACGCACGGAGCTTCTGGAGATGGCTGCAGCGGTTCAGGCCTACGAGAGAAGAACCGCACGACGAGTGCCAGACCGAGCGGCGACGACTCAGACCCCGATGATGCTACCGATGGGTGAGTCCTGTGTTGCCACTGCCAGCGCGAGTGCCCCGACCCCTGTTTCCACGCCCGCGGTCCCTGATGAGATGCCCGGCGCGGCGACGCTGAACCAGGCCGCAGCCACGCCAGGTGCGGCCCGCCAAGCCCAGGCCGCCGCAGCGATGCCCTGCCCGGCCCGCAAAGATCCGGCTGCCACCGCAACCCTCCTCCACGCCGCAGGTGCGACGCTGACCCAGGCCGCCGCCATGCTAGGCCCGGCCCGCCAAGACCCCACCGCAGCAGCGACGCTCGTCCGCGCCGCAAGTGAGGTGCTGAACCAGGCCGCAGCCACGTCAGGTGCGGCCCGCCAAGCCCAGATCGCTGCAGCGACGCCCAGTCCAGCCTGCACAGATCCCATCGCAGCTGCGACGCCAATTCAGGCCGCCGCAGCGATGCCCTGCCCGGCCCGCCAAGAACCGGCCGCAGTAGCGATGCCCGCTAAGACTCCAGCTGCGACCCTGATTGAGACTGCGACAGCGACGCTGATCCAGGCCGCCGCCATGTCAGGCGTGGCCCGTCAAGACCAGGCCGCCGCCATGCAGGGCGCGGCCCGCCAAGACAAGACTGTACCACTGTTTACCCCGGCCTGCAAGGCCAGAGCAGACACCGCTCCCCAGTCTAAGGAAGTCCCTGCTAGGAAGTCCCTGCTGGGGGAGGACCCCGAATACTGGAAGCTGAAGGCTGACCTAGAGGCCCAGTTCCCACAGGAGATGGTGGACCGGTATCTGCTCCCTCCGCACACCCCCAGGAAGACTCCGGCAATATCCACGCCAAAAAGTCCACTGCCCTGGCCGGCTGATGAACACCCATCCCCAGCGCTGCCACAACAGGAGTGCTCAGAAGAACTAAGGGGGAGAGGAGGACAGAAGGCTGAGGAGCTGACCCCGGAGCCATCAGCAGTGGATGCAGCACCAGTCCAGAGCCAGAGATGTTGCCATATTCCCGCTGGGATGAAGAGAGCCCGACACCCTCCGCTGAGGAAGATTTGTCCAGAAACCTCACCTGGGAGCCTGCAAGCAGTGAAGTAGCAACCCAGCAGAATCCAGCCCGCAAGACACGGCGCCGCAGCAGAACAAAGTTTTCCCCTGCACAGCAATCTCCGAATAGGAAGGATGAAGTAACCGCCAGAGACTTGGAAGAGAAACGGTCTTTAAGGAGAGCCAAATCCCAGGTCAGAGGCCCACTTTGTCGTGGAGTAGTGGAAGACTTTAGTTTAAAATCAGGATATGGCTTTATAGTTGTACCTGGAATGAAAGAAGGCATCTTTGTGAACAGAAGGGATGTTAGAGCACATTTACCCAGAGGACATCCAGGAAGAAATCTACAGATGGGAGACTCAGTGGAATTCACCATGCACCAAGGAGAACGCGGATGGTACGCACTGGATGTTACACCATGTCCCAGAAGTCCCTACAGTAATCCTGTAAAAGAAACAGACACAGAAAAAGAAACAGACACAGAAGAAGAGGAAAGAAAAGACAAAGAACCCATTGATGAGACCACTACAGATGATGACAGAGATGGAGAAAGCAACAGGTGCCGCAGCCCTACAGGCCCAAGCCCTGGTGAGGAGGAATCTGTGTAAAGCATGTAAAGTAAAGTAAAGTACAGAAGTTAAAGTTTGAAGTTTTGCAACGTTTACATGTTCAAGAAATGTGCCCACATGAACTAATGTGAGAAACCCATGAACCTTAAGGCTATGAACTGGCTATAGCCACAAACTCTCGCAGTGTAAATAGTTACCCCAGAGGTACCACCACCAGAGCCAGCCTGTTTAGGGGCCTGGCTCGCCTGCAACCAGGGAGCATGCCTGTTTATGGGGCCTGGCTCTCCACCACAAACAGGGTACCTGGTCAGCACCAACTGTGGAGGCCGCCTCTACATCCTGCCAGAAGAGGCTGAAGGCGCGGCTCCACCAGGCCAGGTATACCCTGAAACCACCAGACCATGGAAGCCGCCTCTACATCCTGCCAGAAGTGGCTAAAGGCGCGGCCAACGAGAGAGGGTTTAGGGTGGGTTAACGGACTTGTGGGTGGAGGGTGGTGATGTATGGTACCTGGTGGTTTTAAAACGTTTTACCATGTTTTAATGTTTTACGCATTTTAAAATGTTGTCTTGCAGCCCGAGGACGTGCTGGTGATAACTAAGGGGGAATGTGGCGCCCCTGACCTGGTCAGGCACCACTGAGTACTGCACCCATGCTGGGGACAGTACAACACAGGTAATCCAGAAGGCTGACCGAGGTGTGACTACACAGGCGCATAGTGATCAGGTCTCACACATGTACCTTTGAGAGGACCCCTGGGGATCCCAGGAGGGGGCGAAGTCTCCATCTCCACTCAAGGGGTGTGGTAGAGAGCCTGGTTGCTAGGTGGCGTAGGCAGGCACAAAAGGGAAAAGAGGAAGGAGGAGGAGAGGGGCAGTCTGAAGCAGAGTGTGGAGGAGTGAGGAGCATGGAAGTGGAGCTCAGACAGGAGCAGCAGTGCAGGTCCCACGAGTGAGCCGGTTTAGTGTGGAGCTCAGGGAAAGCAGACGTGAGGAGCAGACCCTGGAGCTGTTGCAGTCTAACAGCGTCCGCGCAGTGACTACCGACGGGGGAGAACGGTCACCTGGTAGTGCTGCCTGAAATCCACACACAGCTAAAGAGAGAGCAACGGAGTGGAAAGTAAGGAGACTGTCAGGGAGTTACCAGGCCCAAACGGGTAGCAGGTCCCGGGGCAGGGATAGATCCACCTGTCCTTTGCCAAACCTGCATGAGGGGGCACTTTACACCCCCAAGACAACACTACAGAGTCCGCAGCCACGTAGCCACAGTTAGGGCCCATAGTTCACAGGAGGCAAGCAGCTGGAGTGATCTGGTCCAGGCTACAAGCAAACGGGCCAAAAAGAAGGGGAGAGAGGCACCAGCAACTTCCCTGGGCGACCCCAGCAGGGCTTCAAGCAGGGGTTACCCCAAAACGGAAAGGGCTAAGGAAGGCGAGTCGGTAGCCACCCTCATCAGTCAGCCTAAAGGACACCTGGTTCCAGCCTGGTTCATCCCAGCTACGCCCGGGTTACTCACCCTGCCACCATCAGTGAGTAAAACCCCTGAAAGACATCCTGCTTGTGCGTGTGAGTCATTCTGCGACTTGTAGTTCCACACACTTACACAGGGCCCTGGGGCTTGCCTCACTCTCAGGAGGCTATTACAACTGACTGCACCCACCATCAGCCCCAGGCGTCCCTTAATCTGCAGTGGCGGTCCCCACTGACCGCAATTCTGAGAGTGGCGTCACGACAATCCTAGATAGAAGATTTCCTACCTGTGATAGGATCCAGCTGCGTGGAGTCCCTGAAGGTAATGCACCGACACAATACTTGCGGGGCTTCACACACATATATATATATATATATATATTATATATATATATACATATATATACAAAAGAATATGTATCAGTATCTTGTTTACATGTTTCTGGTATACTACATATAAATCATGTTGACTTGATATTCTTGTTCTTTTTGTTCCTTTATAGATATAAACAAAGTGGTGTTTGCAAACCAGTACAAACACTTCACATGGAATCAGCAGTCGAGATCACTGCGCTGTCAGCGGTAAATGACTTTTATTCCTGTATCCTCATTCCTTCACTAAAGGTAAAAGCAAAATAACAGAAAATATAAAGAATAGCTGGGTAGACTAAACATGAGTCAAGTAAGGGGCCTTATACTCTGTTGATAGCTGTTTTCTGAACAATAGTACAGCCAATTAATTGGCCAATTGTTCAGCCAGCAACTATCTCTCCCAACTTCTCTATTCACAGAAAGAGCTATTGCTGGGTGCTCTGGTGTTCTCTATAAAGGCCCCGTCACACTAAGCAACATCGCTAGCAACATCGCTGCTAACGAACAACTTTTGTGACGTTGCTAGCGATGTTGCTGTGTGTGACATCCAGCAACAACCTGGCCCCTGCTGTGAGGTCGTTGGTTGTTGCTGAATGTCCTGGACCATTTTTTAGTTGTTGCTGTCCCGCTGTGAAGCACAGATCGCTGTGTGTGACAGCGAGACAGCAACAACTAAATGTGCAGGGAGCAGGAGCCGGCTTCTGCGGAGGCTGGTAACCACAGTAAACATCGGGTAACCAAGAAGCCCTGTCCTTGGTTACCCGATATTTACCTTTGTTACCAGCCTCCGCCGCTCTGTCAGTGCCGGCTCCTGCTCTGTGCACATGTAGCTGCAGGACACATCGGGTTAATTAACCCGATGTGTGCTGTAGCTAGGAGAGCAAGGAGCCAGCGCTAAGCATTGTGCGCTGCTCCCTGCTCTGTGCACATGCAGCTGCAGCACACATCGGGTAATTAACCCGATGTGTGCTGTAACTAGGAGAGCAGGGAGCCAGCGCTCAGTGTGCGCTGCTCCCTGCCCTCTGCACGTGTAGCTCCGTGCGCTGGTAACCAAGGTAAATATCGGGTTGGTTACCCGATATTTACCTTAGTTACCAAGCGCAGCATCTTCCACGCGGCGCTGGGGGCTGGTCACTGGTTGCTGGTGAGCTCACCAGCAACTCGTGTAGCGACGCTCCAGCGATCCCTGCCAGGTCAAGTTGCTGGTGGGATCGCTGGAGCGTCGCAGTGTGACATCTCACCAGCAACCTCCTAGCAACTTACCAGCGATCCCTATCGTTGTTGGGATCGCTGGTAAGTTGCTTAGTGTGACTGGACCTTAAGAGTATGTTCACACATCAGGTTTTTGCTGTGCGGCACAATCTGGCACTGTGCGGGAAAAACGCATCCGTTTTTTTTTACCACTAGGTGCGGTTTTTCCTCATAGACTTTTATTAGCGCCGGATTGTGCCACATGTACTTGCGTTTGATCGGGTTTTCGATGGATGCGGCAAAAATCGTCACTCCGGCGGCCACACAGGACGCAGAGAGGAACGTTTTTTTTGCCAGCGGCAAAAAACTGCATAGCGCAGGGTGCGGCGCTGTGCGGCATGGTGCATAATGAAAGTCAATGCGAGCCGGATACGGTGGCATGCTTCAAACGCTGGAAGCATGTACCGTATCCGGTGTTTACTTCTGAGCATGCCCAGAAGTGATATAAATTCATTGCTTGTCAGAAAATCAATCACACACTCACACTCTCTCAAACTCTCTCACTCACTGACTCACTCACTCACTCACTGACTGACTCACTGACTCATTCACTCACTCTCACCCACTCACTGTTCACCAGCGCGGCGCTGCACGGCTGTCAAAAAGCTCTGGCGGCTTCTCCTGATTTGAAAATGCCGGCCGCCCATTATTCAATCTCGTATTCACTGCTTTCCCTGCCCACCGGTGCCTATGATTGGTTGCAGTCAGACATGCTCCCACGCTGAGTGACAGCTTTCTCACTGCAACCAATCACAGCCGCCTGTGGGCGGGTCTATATCTTGCAGTAAAATAAATAAATAAATAATTAAAAAAAAACGGCGTGCGGTTTCCCCCAATCTTAATACCAGCCAAGATAAAGCCACAAGGCTGAAGGCTGGTATTCTCAGGATGGGGAGCTCCACGTTATGGGGATCCCCCCAGCCTAACAATATCAGCCAGGAGCTGCCCGGAATTGCCGCATCCATTAGATACGACAGTCCCGGGACTCTACCTGGCTCATCCCGAATTGCCCAGGTGCGGTGGCAATCGGGGTAATAAGCGATTAATCATGGCAGGCGTCTATGAGACACCCCCAATGATTAACCTGTAAGTGAAAGTAAATAAACACATACACCCAAAAAAATCCTTTATTTGGAATAAAAGACAAAAAAAACACCCTCTTTCGCCATTTTATTAAAATCCCCAAATACCCCTCCAGTTCCGACGTAATCTACAGAGGTCCCACGACGCTTTCAGCTCTGCTACATGAAGCTGACAGGAGTGCCGTGGAACAAGAGCGCTCTGTCAGAACTACAGAGCAACTGAAGTGAGCCGTGCTGTCAGCGGGGAGGTCACTGAGGTAGTGCCGGGGCGTGTACGGTGATGATGCGTGCGGGGTAGTGCCTGCATTGTGCGGTGATGATGCGTGCGGGGTAGTGCCTGCGTGTGTGGTGATGATGCGTGCGGGGTAGTGCCTGCGTGTGCGGTGATGATGCGTGCGGGGTAGTGCCTGCGTTTGCGGTGATGATGCATGCGGGGTTGTGCCTGCATGTGCGGTGATGATGCGTGCGGGGTAGTGCCTGCATGTGCGGTGATGATGCGTGCGGGGTAGTGCCTGCGTGTGCGGTGATGATGCGTGCGGGGTAGTGCCTGCGTGTGCGGTGATGATGCATGCGGGGTAATGCCTGCGTGTGCGGTGATGGTGGGGGTGGTAGTGTCGGTGTTTGTGCAGTGATGATAGGGTCTCTCTCTCTCTGTCTCAGCATAAAAAAAAAAAGAACAGTTTTTTACCGGATCTGCTGCATCAGTTTTTACACACTCTCAGACGGATCCATTGCATCAGGAACAAACCGGATTGTGCCTGATTGGAAAAAACTGATGTGTGAATTTAGCCTAAGGGAGCCACTTTCAGACACCACTGGCTACGGCTTATCTCTCCATGAACAAAAGGATTGGGAGCCTGAAATCAGACATTTTTGATCCTTAACTCCTTATCTCTTCTCGGGAAGAGTCAAGAGCAGGTTCAGACTGGGGTGCCTGGTGCCCATAGGAGGAATTTACTTCAGGGACCTACACTACAGTTACATGAAAATACCTGTAAGCCATTATCACCGCTATAGTAGAGCATCGACTGTAAAATACAGGCAGCTTCTGCACATCTATGGTATACACCATAACTGGGATTTACAATTACAGGAGAAAACCAAAGCCGCAGCTAATAAAGAGAAAGGGATACAAGATTATACAGACCAAACAAGAAAACACTATTAAAATCTAACCTTTAATAATATACTTAAAAGGTCAGAATACCAACAAAAAACTTTTAATAGTGACGGTGAGATAATAAGAAAACATATTAAGAATAGTATTAATAGCTACAATAGTATAAAAATTGCATAGGTGGGGATAAACTCACCCTGATGAGCCCTGATTATCCCTACCAGCAATGGAGGGTATGATGCCCTAGGGTTGTGGCGCCCCTGTTCACCGATGGGAAACCCTAATAATCCCTAGATCACCCTACACTATAAAAATACTGCACCAACCAAAAAACAAGGTGAAAACAAATATCAATTTGTAGAAGACCATGCGAGTAAAACTAAGCACTATACAGAGGGACAATTATTATTTTTGTTCTTGAGCCCTGACACAGAGTATATTTTTATGTCTTTAACATCCGATATATTGAATGACTATGTGTGATGTCCAGTGATTATTTTTGTCTATCCACTCCTGAAGAACTCTAGACAGATAGGGGGAAAAGCGTTGGGTGGTTTCCTCCAATTTTTGGTAGGAATAAGTTAATAAAATATAGGACGATTGGTTGTTGTGTCCCTCCGATGTAATTGTAATAGACGGATACTGAATTGAACATTTGTGTTGGAGTATCACACATTTAATCATCTTTTGTCATTTCCGACTAGGCTATTTGATGTTTTTGATCCTAGATTGGTTATTACTTTATCTCCCAATAGGGACTAATAGGGTCATTAGGTAAAAGTCGACGGTAAGCGGGGGCGCCAATTGCGCAGGTAATAGGGCGCCGACCTCCGCCGCAAGGTAGGGGCAGTCATAGGGCTCATTAGGGCCAGCCCCTTTTGTGTGTTGTTTTCTTATTTAATGTATTGGATGTGGGGTTTCCCCTCTTTTTAACCTTACTATTAAATTCTAAGTTTTAGGAGTTTTTTGTTTGTGATATATAAAAATACTACACCAACCAAAAAACAAGGTGAAAACAAATATCAATTTGTAGAAGACCATACTAGTGAAACTAAGCACCATTAATGCCACATATATCACAGTTATTACTCATTTGGTCTGGAGATTCAGTAGTCAGGTTCCTCAAAACGTCATCATAATGCGCTTCTGGGAATATGCAAATTGTCTCTTCAGTGTGGAAGTAGACAAACTCTAGTGCCACCTATTGGAGGTAGCAATCCTAAAAGTCAAAAGTAATTTTTTACTTTTAGGATTGCTACCTCCAATAGGTTGCACTAGAGTTTGTCTACTTCCTTGCTGAAGAGACAATTTGCATATTTCCTAGAGGAGCATTGCGGCTTAAAGTTTCCTCACCATTGGCATTCTGGAATGGTGTGTCAGTCTCTACAAGGAGAATAGCTTCCCCTTCAGACCCTATCTTAGGCTCTCATACAGCCAGATCAGATCTCATACTTTGCATTGATGAGGGACAACCATCCTGAAACACTGTGTCAGCAAATTGAGGTTCTGATCTGGCAAAAATCCTTAGTCATATGACAAGGCTCATTAAAGGGTCATTTTGACTTCTAAGATTTCTACCTCCAATAGGTGGCACTAGAGTTTGTCTACTTCCTCACTGAAGAGACACGTTGCACAGTTTTGAAGTAAAATCTATATTCAGTGAAGACTTTCCCATTACTGAGATAGGGGATAGCAGTTGTTACTGATGAGATTCTATGTAGATAGAAAAGGGAGGAGGAGGGTGGAGCTCTGCATCTAGCTCCTCACTCTGCCTCTATCTCCTCCCTCTCCCGTTAGCTCCTTTCTCCTTCCGCCATCCTTGAATTTTATCAGTAACAACTGCCATCTCCTATCTCAGTAATGGGAAAGTCTTCATTGAATACAGATTTTACCTCAGAATTAAAAATTTTGATACGGACCAATCAATTCTAGCAGCTAATGAAGTAAATGTGTCTGATAACATATATTAAAAAGTTGCTTATTTTCATATGTACTATTGATTTATGAAATAAAATTACAAAAACAGCTACGCTTTAATCCCTTTCCCCCGAAAACTGTTTTCACCTTCCTTACATGCCCAATTTTTTCAATTCTTACCAGTGTCACTTTATGAAGTAATAACTCTGGAACACTTCAAAGAATCCCAGTGATTCTGAGATTTTTATTCTTCACATATTGTACTTCATGTTAGTAGCAAATTTAGGAAAACTTTTCTGTTATTGGTGAAAATATTGTAAATTTGACCATAAATTTGAAAATGTCGCTATTTTCAAACTTTAAATTTTTGTTCCCTTTAACTCCTTCATGACCTATTATTATTACTATTATTATTATTATTGTTTATTATTTTAGTGCCATCAATTCCATGGTGCTTTACATGTGAAAGGGGTATTAATAATAGGGACAAGTACCATAGGGACATGCCCATATGTCTTGGTTGATAAGGGGTTTCCGACCTATGACGAATGGGTATGTCATGGCGATCGTCCGGGCCACAGGGGCTGTTCCCGCATGATCGCTACCGGAAGCTCTGCTTAGGTGATGGCTGAGACCTAGCTCTCACTGTCAGGAGTGATGCCTGCACCTCCACGGGCTGTGTTAACCCCCTATATGCCGTGATCGATATCGATCACAACATTTAGGAAGCTAGGAGAGGGAGAAATCCCGCAATGTCATCATAAGGATTCAATCATTGCTATGGCAACCCAAAGTCGGCATGACCACCTTTGGGTCATTCAGCTACGAATAGCTTGTTAAACCATGCCAGGAGCATGGTGTAAAAGTCTTTTGTCACTGCAACACTGACAGGTGTAAAGCATTGCCATGCTAGTGCATGGCAATACATTATATCAGCAATTAGAGTAATGTAAGTTAAAGTCCCTTCGAGAGACTAAGTTAAGTAACAAAAAAAGTTAAAAAAATTGCAAAAATAAATAAAACAAATTAATATAAGATTATACCAATAAATATGTATATTTATGTAAAAATAAAAATGAAAAGCAAACATATTTGGTATCGCCATATCCAGAACAACCGGACCTATAAAACTGTCATACTATTCAACCCCTTCAGTGAACACAGGAAAAAATAAAAAATAACATGGCATAAAACTATGCTTTTTCCTTAAAACCACTAATCAAAAAGTGGAATAAAACGCGATCAAAAAGACAAATATAAATAAAAATGGTATTCCTGGAAACTTCATCTAGTCCCACAAAAAATCAAGCCTCTAAACAGCTCCATCAGCAGAAAAATTAAAAAGTTATAATTCTCAGAATTAGCAATGCAAAAACAATTTTTTTTTTTCTGTAAAAGTTTTTTTACTGTGCAACAGCAGTAAAACAAAAAAAATACAAATATGGTATCGCTGTAATCGCACTGACCCAAAGAATAAAGCCGTCTTATCACTTTTACCACATGCAGAACGGCATAAAAAAATTCCTTAATTGTTGGTGTTTGTTCATTCAGCCGACTAAAAATGGGAATAGAAAGTGATCAAAAAATGGTATGTGCCTGAAAAGGATACGAATAAAAACATCAACTTGTCAAGCAAAAAAAATCCCTCACATGGCTTTTTTGGCAAAAAATACAGACTAATCTAAAAAAGGCTAGAAGACAAAGGAGCACAAATAGGGTCCTATCCGGGTGAAAGGATAAAGCCTACTTTACACCTTTCAAATAAGCATACGATATTGTATGCGATGTGACACGCTCCCATCGTATGTGCGGCACGTTCAATTTGTTGACCGTGTCGCACAATCGATTAAAAGCTGTCACACGTACTTACCCTTCCATACGACCTCGATGTGGGCGGCGAACATCCACTTCCTGGAGTTCCTCGGCACAGCGACGTCACGCGGCAGCCAGCCAATAGAGGCGGAGGGGCAGAGATGAGCGGGACGTAAACATCCTGTCCACCTCCTTCCTTCCGCATTACCGGCGGGAGCCGTGGGACGCAGGTAAGATCTGTTCATTGTTCCCGGGGTGTCACACACTGCGATGTGTGCTGCCTCGGGAACATTGAACAACCCGACGTGCAATTTTTAGGAAATGAACGACGTGTATGCGATGAACGGTTTTACGTTCAATCGCAGTCGCACATTGCTGTCACACGCTACAACACCACTAACGATGCCGGATGTGCGTCACTTACGACGTGACCCCACGACACATCGTTAGCTATGTTATAGCGTGTAAAGCGGCTTTAAGTGTAGGACAATGAAAAAGGTTGTGACAGTCACAACCACTATGATAGCGTAGAACTCAACCACTGCAGCCCAACGTGGGAAGTGAATATTAACTGGTGCAGAAGGGTTAATGCCACGCTGCAATGAATAAGAAAAAACTCCAGGAGAGATTTGATGGTGATTTTTATTAACAACGTGCTTCAGAGATAACCATTTCTTTCATCAGGTAAAAATAACAAAAAACAGAGGTACAGAGAGGATATAGATAGATAGCTCAAATACAGATAACAGCCCACAAAAAGTGCCCGTGGTATAACAGTACATCATAAGGTAATGAAAAAGGTAATTCTGTAATGAAATCCAGTGCTGTATCATGTAAATAGATCAATAAACAGAAAAAACAGAAATGGAAAATTATATATATCTTTCTATAAGTAAAAATAAAAATATATGAACAAATGGACGCGAACATATGGAAAAGTTAGGTAATATTGTGGTGGTGAGCAAGTGTCAGCAAACTACATGTGCTATAGAGTGAGCTGGGAAGATGAGCACAGAAAAACATAAGCATGACTAATGAAGTCCTATTGTAATGTAGGAAAAACTACCTTTTCCATTACCTACCTAAGGTTCGGAGTCCATACCAGATACATAATGTCTGTGCATGGACCCTGAAAAAGGACTTCTCATTGAAATCTGTGTAACTGTTCGGGTTCGGCCACCCGGACAATGATAGAAATAAAAAAAAGGAAAAAGAAAGAAAATAAGGGTTAAAGCAGGAGCGTTGCACTTACCGACCCTCCCAGTGGCTATCACACTGCTTATGGGTCCACTCATTAACCCTCATAAATATTCACTGCTTCCCCCACCTATCGTCAGTTCAGGCATCTGTAACTGGTTGCAGTCAGACTGCGTGTGACAGCGTCTGTGACTGGATGAAATTACAGACGCTGTCTGTGCCCCTATAGTGGTATAAAAATAAATAAATAAATAATAATAAAAAATTATTGTAGGGTCCCCTGTATATTGTGATACAAAGCACAGATAACGCATAGAACTACAGGCTGCAGTCCCCATGAGCTATGAGACCCTCCCATTACTAATCATGTAAATGAAAAGGGCAATCAGGATGAGCTGGGACTGACACTGGGTGGGGAAACAGTGAATATGTTAAACCTTTTTTTACACCATTTTACAGCACAATGTTCGGGTCCCCATAGAGTTATATGGGGTTTGGCGTCTAGGCAGATGTTTGGGTTCTAGTCTGGTTCTAAATTGAATTTTTTTTTAAGTCTGCATAGACCCACTAAATCCGAACTTCTGCAGGTTCGCCCATTTCTAATCTTCACATTCAAAAAAGTCTGATCTATCAAAATATAAAAATAATTAACCCGAACCGTAAAAAACAAACAGGGGAAAAAAAATGTTTTTTTTGTTTTTTGTAATAATAAAAAAAATGCTGTAACAAGTGATCAAAACTTCACCTTGATCCACAAAAAATATGCCCTCACACACAGCTCTATCGACCAACCGAAAGAAAAAAATTTTAATGTTCTGATTTTTTCTCACCACTAAAATAATAACAAATACTGAACTAGTTTGGTATCACTGTAATTGTACTGATGGGGAGAATCATATTACAAGGTAATTTTTTACCTCAGAATCTACTTTGTAAAAATAATTCACAACAAAATTTGCAGAATTGCATTAGTTTTCACAATTTCACAACACTTGTTATTTTTTATCCATTTTCCATTTTAACACTAGAAGTCCCAGAGAGGGGTCATTTAACATTTCTACCTTTGGAACCCAGAGACGGGTGGAATGACCTGAAGGATTTTAGCGAACTTCCTATAATCACTGTCTTTTGTTCTGTAATTAAGGCCATTACTGTCGCACCACAGGAGGTTGTTGTTTTCCATTGAGTTTAGCCAGTTTCTAGTTAGTTCTATTCAGTTTATTGTCAGTTTGGACTAAGGGGTACTTTGCACACTATGATATCGCAGCTGCGATGTCGGGGGGGGTCAAATCTAAAGTGACGCACATCCGGCGTCACTGTCGACATCGGAGTATGTGTTTTTTTTTTTTATACGATTAACGAGCGCAAAAGCGTCATAATCGTATCATCGGTGTAGTGTCAGTCATTTTCATAATTTCGCTTCAGCGACGGTACGATGTTGTTCCTCGTTCCTGCGGCAGCACACATTGCTGTGTGAGAAGCCGCATGAGCGAGTAACATCTGCTTACCTGCGTCACTGCGGGCCACGCCGGCTATGCGGAAGGACAACGGTGGGCGGGATGTTTACGTCCCGCTCATCTCCGCCCTTCCGCTTCTATTGGCCGCCTGTCGTGTGACGTCGCTGTGACGCCATACGACCCGCCCCTTAGGATGGAGGCGGGTCGCCGGCCAAAGCGACGTCGCAGGGCAGGTAAGTGCATGTGAAGCTGCCATAGCGATAATGTTCGCTACGACAGCTATCACAAGAGATCGCAGCTGCGACGGAGGTGGGGACTATCGCGTTCAACATCGCAGCAATCGGCCTGCGATGTTGTAGTGTGCAAAGTACCCCTAAGGGTCATTTGACCCTCTTTCGGGACTTCAGGGGGAGCTCGAAATTTCTGGGACTTCTAGTATTAAATGAATAGTGTCTTTCTAAACTATATCTCGTTCTGCAAAAAAACAAGCCCTTATTCAGTGCCTTGCAAAATATTCACCCTCTTGACTTTTTTCCTATTTATATTACAAGTTTACAACCATTGTTTAAATATTTTTATTATCCAATTTGTGTGTGATGCATTAGCACTAAATAGTCAAAGTTGGGGAAGTGAAGTGAGAAAAATATAAGCACTAATTATATTTTTATGGGATAAAATAAATAAAATTTACCATGTGCATATCTATCACCCCTTTTGCTATGAGGTCCCTAAAAAATTCTGGTGCAAACAATTACCTTCATAAGTTACATGCTTAGTAAAAGGACATCCACTTGTGTGCAGTCAAGAGGCATCACTAACCAAACAACACCATGAAAACCAAGGAAATCTCTAAATAAGTCAGAGACAAAGTTAATGAGAAGTGCAAGTCAAGGTTAGGATCTAAAAAATATCCCAATCTCTTTTGATCCCCTGAAGCACCATCAAATCCATTATCATCAAATCGAAAGAACATGGTACCACAACAAACCTTCCATCAGAGGGCCGCCCACCAAAACTCTCGACCCAGGCAAGAAGGGCATTAATCAGGGAGGCAGCACAGAGTGCAATGGTAACCCTGAAGGAGCTGCAGAGTTCCAAGCAGAAACTGCAGTATCTGTCCATATAACCACAATAAGCCTTAAGCAGGCTTTACATGCTACGATATATCAAACGATATGTCGTCGGGGTCACGTCATAAGTGACGCACATCCGGCATTGTTTGATATATCGTAGCGTGTGACAGCTACGAGCGAGTGTGAACGAGCAAAAATACTCACCTTATCGTTGCTCGTTGACACGTCGCTCATTTTCAAAAAATCGAACGTCCTTCTGTGTGCTGGTTGTTCATTGTTCCCGAGGCAGCACACATCGCTCCGTGTGACACTCCGGGAATGATGAACACAGCTTACCTGCGTCCCGCCGGCAATGCAGAAGGAAGGAGGTGAGCGGGATGTTTACGTCCCGCTCATCTCCACCCCTCTGCTTCTATTGGTCGGCCGCTGTGTGACGTCGCTGTGACTCCGAGCGTCCCTCCCCCTTCAGGAAGAGGATGTATGCCGCCCACAGCGATGTCGTTTGGGAGGTAAGTACGTGTGACGGGGGTTACTGACTTTGTGCGACACGGGCAACAAATTGCCCGTGCCACACAAACGATGGGGGCGTGTGCGATCGCAAATGCGATCGCACGAAATATCGACGCGTCTAAAGCAGCCTCTACACACCTTAGAGCTGGCCGTAAAGGGAACCATTTACCAGGATTTTCGCATATAACCTAAAGCCAGTGCTATACTGGCACTATCAGGCTGACTCTATACATACCTGTAATGGTCAGCTCGGATGTATAGGTTTTGAAATCCAAGAAAGTGAAGTTTGTAAAATTAGCTGCTTCTTGAGTGGCAGTTGCACTTGAGCAGATCATATATTCATAGGTATCCCCTCCCCCTGTTAAAATTGGCATAAGTACTATACAAATGACTCACTTTGTCTAGCAGGACCTGTGGTGAGGTCATACCCATGTGACCAAAAGGGTCGGGGCCTCAGCAACCAAAGCTGGATACCAGGTCACATGGGTATGACCTCACCACAGTTGTAGGCATGTTCTTTACATGAACTCATGCAAACGCTCAAAAAAACAAACAGTGAAATTCCAGGTTGTGAGGTAGTAAAAGAAGAAAATTGCCAAAAAGGTGAATAGTTTTGCAGGGCACTGTGTGTCTACGTGCACAGAAAAATAAAAAAGTTTTAGCTACTGAAAAAGTGGAGTTAAAAAAACGAATATAAACGCCCCCACCGGATTCTGGCCATATCAGGAAGGAGTTAAAATAGAGATGGGGTTTGATATGGTTCAGAAATACAAACAACCAATATATGTTTGTTATATTATATGGTGGAAATACTATCTATATATATAATTGCCTTATTCTGTCTGTCTGTCTGTCTGTCTGTCTGTCATGCTCCAAAATTGTGTCCTTACGGTGACACAAAGCTGATTGGCCGCTGGGCTCGCCATGGCCCCGCCCCCCCACACAGATTGGCCGCTCGCCCAGGCTGCGCCCCCACACGGATTGGCCAGCCGCTCGCCCAGGCTCTGCCCCCCCCACAGATTGGCCTCTCGCCCCGGCACCCTGCAGGCATTGGCAATTCGGCCACGCCACACCCCGCCCCCCTCACGCAATGCACGCTAGCTCTGGCCCCGCCCCCCTCCCCCCGCGCATTCCCCGAACTGACACGGCTGTCACGGAGGTGAGTACTGTACTCCCCCCCGCGCGCATTCCCCGAACTGACACGGCTGTCACGGAGGTGAGTACTGTACTCCCCCCCCCGTCCCCCGTCCCCCGGGAGTGGTGTGGGCTCCCGTGCGAGCGGGGGACGGGATACGTTGGTAACCATGCTAGCATGGTTACAAGCGCATCAAGGTCCTGCAGCGGCGGAAGATCCACACGCACACACATAACAGCACACACACACACACATCAGATCACACTCACTCTCACACACACCTCACACACACATCACATCGCATCCACACACTCACAGCATCCGGCGATATCGCTTGCTTCTCGGCCTCGATACTGTGCTGTTGTGACCTTCCAGGACCTGCCGGAGGATCACATGGCCAGAAGCATGTGGTATCTCCGGATGTTGTGAGTGTGAGCGCGTATGTGCGATATCGTCAGTGTCTGTGTGTGTGAGTGTATGCGATCGGGTGTGTGTGAGTGTATGCGATCGGGTGTGTGTGAGTGTATGCGATCGGGTGTGTGTGAGTGTATGCGATCGGGTGTGTGTGAGTGTATGCGATCGGGTGTGTGAGTGTCGGCAGAGGAGCACGGCGTGCTGGAGGAGGCTGGGAGCAGAGAGGCTGATCTTGGAGAAGGCTGGGAGGGGGAGGCTGATGCTGGGGGAGACTGGGAGGGGAAGGCTGATGCTGAAGGAGGCTGGGAGGGGGAGGCTGGGAGGAAGGAGGCTGGGAGGAGAGAGGCTGATCCTGAGGAAGGCTGGGAAGGGGAGGCTGATGCTGAGGGAGGCTGGAAAGAGAGAGGCTGATGCTGGGGGAGGCTGGAAGGAGAGAGGCTGAGGCTAAGAGGAGAGAGGCTGATGCTGGGGAAGGCTAATGCTGAGGGAGGCTGGGAGGGGAAAGCTGATGCTGGGGAAGGCTGGGAGGACGGAGGCTGGGAGGAGAGAGGCTGATGCTGGGGACAGATAGGCTGATGCTGGGGACAAAGAGGCTGATGCTGGGGACAGAGAGGCTGATGCTGGGGACAGAGAGGCTGATGCTGTGGACAGACAGGCTGATGCTGGGATGAGAGAGGCTGATGCTGGGAGAAGAGAGGCTGATGCTGGGGACAGAGAAGCTGATGCTGGGGACAGAGAGGCTGATGCTGGGGACAGAGAGGCTGATGCTGGGGACAGAGAGGCTGATGCTGCGGGCAGAGAGGCTGATGCTGCGGGCAGAGAGGCTGATGCTGCGGGTAGAGAGGCTGATGCTGGCGCAGCATGGCGGATGGAGCATGTTTGGGAGTGCGCAGCATGGCGGATGGAGCACGTTTGGAAGTGCGCAGCATGGCAGATGGAGCACGTTTGGGAGTGCGCAGCATGGCGGATGGAGCACGTTTGGGAGTGCGCAGCATGGCGGATGGAGCACGTTTGGGAGTGCGCAGCATGGCGGATGGAGCACGTTTGGGAATGCGCAGGATGGGAGATGGAGCACGATGGGGGGTGCGCAGCATAGGGGATGGAGCACGTTTGGGAGTGCGCAGCATGGCGGATGGAGAACGTTTGGGAGTGCGCAGCATGGGAGATGGAGCACGATGGGGAGTGCGCAGCATGGCGGATGGAGCACGTTTGGGAGTGCGCAGCATGGGGGATGGAGCACGATGGGGAGTGCGCAGCATGGCGGATGGAGCACGTTTGGGAGTGCGCAGCATGGCGGATGGAGCACGTTTGGGAGTACGCAGCATGGCGGATGGAGCACGTTTGGGAGTGCGCAGCATGGCGGATGGAGCACGTTTGGGAGTGCGCAGCATGGCGGATGGAGCACGTTTGGGAGTGCGCAGCATGGCGGATGGAGCACGTTTGGGAGTGCGCAGCATGGCGGATGGAGCACGTTTGGGAGTGCGCAGCATGGCGGATGGAGCACGTTTGGGAGTGCGCAGCATGGCGGATGGAGCACGTTTGGGAGTGCGCAGCATGGCGGATGGAGCACGTTTGGGAGTGCGCAGCATGGCGGATGGAGCACGTTTGGGAGTGCGCAGGATGGGAGATGGAGCACGATGGAGGGTGCGCAGCATAGGGGATGGAGCACGTTTGGGAGTGCGCAGCATGGCGGATGGAGCACGTTTGGGAGTGCGCAGCATGGGAGATGGAGCACGATGGGGAGTGCACTGCATGGCGGATGGAGCACGTTTGGGAGTGCGCAGCATGGGGGATGGAGCACGATGGGGAGTGCGCAGCATGGCGGATGGAGCACGTTTGGGAGTGCGCAGCATGGCGGATGGAGCACGTTTGGGAGTGCGCAGCATGGCGGATGGAGCACGTTTGGGAGTGCGCAGGATGGGAGATGGAGCACGATGGGGTGTGCGCAGCATAGGGGATGGAGCACGATAGGGAGTGCGCTGCATGGGGGATGGAGCACGATGGGGAGTGCGCTGCATGGGGGATGGAGCATGATGGGAAGTGCACACCTCCCCCCAACACACACACACACACGCACGCGCGCACTGCACAACACACCACACACACACACTGGGAACCACAAACAACTGCCCTACACAGACACCCACACACAGACAACGCTGCACACACAAATATACGCACATACCGCACAACACACACATTGCACAAAACATACCTCCCCCCAAAACACACCACACACACACAAACCGCGCAACACACACACACAACGCTACACACACACAGCGCTCCACAAACAACGCAACACACAAACAACACTGCTCTCACCCCCCCATCACACCCAGACAACACCCAGAACATGTACAGCGCCCTACACAAACACTTGGTAACTACACACAACAACATCTATATATATATATAACAAAAATCATACATGAACTACACAATACGTAAATTCTAGAATACCCGATGCGTAGAATTGGGCCACCTTCTAGTTATCAATAAATATACTATTCTTGCATAACTTTTTATCGCACTATAATTCTCATATTCCTCATTGTATTCCAATTGTCAAATGCATGTACTTTGCCCAACGTACATTGTCATTATACCACCTATGAGCAAAGCTCACCATATAAATTCTAGCATGCCCCCTTTTTTAGCTGGTATTTGGGATTTATAAATGGGATTTATAAATGGGTGCAAAGTTTGGGTACCATATTTTGGTAGATATGCATGAATGATCACATGGATGCAAGGTGAGTCGATATAATAAAGGATGCTCCAGCCAATATTGAAGGGATAGAGGAGAAAGTCTTACATTTTCTCAATTGTTTTTAAGGTTTTCCTGTTCTTTTGTTTCATGTGTATTTCATTAGTTCTGGCAAACATTTTACTCATTTATTTAACTGTATCTCCATATTTATAGTCATTCAGCTACATGAAGCAGGAATGACATGATTTGTATATTCACAGCATTCCTAGATACACAAGCCAAATACAATAGTGGCCTAATGCATTCTGGCTAGTAGATTGCCATTACCAATGATCTTCATAAAAAGAAAAGCTTATAGCACACATTATGTCCTTCCAGCATCTTTCACTCGTTATGTGTTACTTGGATGCCCATGATTTCATTATAAAATAAATAATTTCCAAGACAAAAGCCCAAATATGGAAAGGAAGCATTTGATTGCCAGTCCAATACACCGCTGCATATCTACAGATTGACGGCACAAAGGAATTATTCGAAATGCTTACCCTCACAGAATCTCTGCTCATTAGCATAAATCATCTGGTCACCTATTTTCTATATGACTATTTCTAAAAAAATAACAAAAAGGAGACAGTTGCAAACTGCGGAGATAATATATGTGTAACAATGAATATGGCAATATAGACATATATTGCTACTATGAAAAACATGTAAAAATTGAGATACATAGCACACAAAAATGGCCAGTTTTATGTGAGCCCAACAGCCAACAGAAAGGCAATCTGTTTTTGAGATCCTTTTCTTGGGGCTGCTTCCTTGGCGGCTGTGCCATCATTGTTGCTCCGGCAGCAGCGACTTTCACTGTATACTGTTAAGTACAGAGAATAGACCCTTTGCCAGTGGAAGCTCCCTAAAGAATGAAAATGACACTTCTCTTAACTGCTTCATGGTTTCTGAATGTTTTGACATTGCAGTGCACTGTTTATTTTATGGGGCGCTTTAGCTGCACTTATTTTGTTGGAAAAAAAGGCAAGAATCTGCCTGAAAAAGACATTGTCCACATACCTTACTGGATTCAATATTTTCATGTATAAATCTGTTTAAATAGTGTCACTACAAATAAAGGCTGTAAATCCATCCTCCATAGTACACTGTGTAGCTTTTCTTGAATAGGCAGATTTCAGATGTTCTCTATCAGTATTAGAAGAAGTTCAACAGCTGTTCACAAGGAAATATTAAATAAAATAATAAAAAAAAAATTGTGCTCAGTTACAGCTGACAGAAACACTTTAACAGAGACATTTTATTTATTACCTTATTTTTTTAATTCATTTCTATTTGTTTTAAAATGGATTACTCACTTTTTTACTTTTAGTTGAATCCAGTTTGATCAGGTGTAATAAATGTGCAGTTCACCATATTCATTTATTGCTCTGAGAAAGGGAATTTACTTATATTTTACAGCTGTATAGATGACTAGTTAGGAAATAGAAGAAGCTGGAAAAGAAATCAACCCCAATTAACTGTCATTCCTCTCCTACCATGGTCCATCTGTGATAATAATTATCATACATGTAACTTACATTGGCACTGTAATTTAAATTGATTTATAACCTTACATCATGAATTTATTCTTCATCTGTGTAATATCTTTAAGATGTTTCATTGTAGGTTGTTACAATGTTTTACTCCTTCTAAACAGTTCAACCCTTAACATGACTTCAGATATTGTGCTGGCTGCAGGAAGTAACCGTGATATAGAGATTTTTGATCTGAATATCGGGACAAGAATAGCAACAATTCCAGATATCCACCCAAGAGCAGCTCACCAAATCTGTCAAAACAAGGTAACAGCTTTCTGTTTGAATACAAAAAAGTATTTTAAAAGGTTTTTCCTAATTTCTTTCTTCAAGACATGCGCCTGTCACCCGGCTTCCTGTTTTCTGGGTATCGTGACAGTGGCATGGTTGAGCTGCTGGTCCGAACTGTGCACTTTCCGATGCTGCATAAGCAGAGGAACAAAATGTCTCTAAAACTGGCCAGATCCCATGAATTTGCCAGCTTCAGAACAGCGCTTGCAAGTTCTATGGTAATGAGCTTGTAACCGCTGCACTCCTTACCTAGAAAACTAGTCACTGCTGATAGGTTGGAGAGAGAGGGGGTGTCACACGGAGTTTTGCTCAAAACTCGCCGAGTGTCATGGCGGCATCAGACGTTCTTCACACTACAGATTCTGACACACCACATAATGGTTTCTCTGTTATTTCTGAGTTACAAAGGCAGACTCAAGCGCCGACCAGCTGTGTGCTCATTAATGATCAGGCTACCAAGAGTTAATCTCTGCTAGCCTGCTGGTAAGGCCGGCTTCACACTTGCGATTAACTCGCACGAGAGCAATGCGAGAAAATCTCGCATTGCACTCGAACCAATGTTAATCAGTGACGCAGCTCCCATCTGCTATTTTTTTCTCAGTCCAAATCGGACTGAGAAAAAAATCCCAGCATGCTGCGTTTTGGTCAGTTTCTCGCACGAGTCTCTTCAATGAAAGTCTATGGGTGCGTGAAAAAAAAAGGATGTCACACGGACGGCACACAGACCATCCTAGTGACATCCGTATTTCTCAATACATTTCACGCATGTAGCAGAGAACAATGTAAATGCTCCTGTACATAACAGTACATGAATAGCAGCTGCTGAGGGTAAAAACTGATTGCACACTGACAGCACACTGACAGCACACTGATGAAATGTGAAAAGAAATTGTCCGACTTTCTAGCATGAGAATCGGACAGATTTTACACTCGCAAGTCTGATTCCAGCTTTACCTGTAGGATCACATGTTGGAAACCTATGAAATTTACTCCTCGCATTTTTAAGATGGGAGAATCTGTCTTCACACACTGACTATAGTTTATTGCTGTGTTGGTCTGTGTGCTGGTGTGTCCCGGTCCTGCTAGTGATTATATTGTGTGGTGCTTGGAGTTGTTGTGGAATTCTCTCATCATCCTGAGAAAGAGAGGAAGGGGGTATAAGATCAGGGCAGGTCAAGAGCAGGGTCAGGTTGACGGCTCAGACATCCTTACTAGGGATGAGCGAATGTATTCGCCACTATTCGGTATCCGACGGATAATGAGGTATTCGTTATCCGACGGCTAATATGGTATTCGCTCCGGTACTTTCATTATCGTTTCTGGACTTCCTGGCGCCTTTTTCCAGCCAATGAACACATCTGACGTTGCTTGCCCTCACAGTAACGCCGCAGCCATCTTTGTTGTGATGTTACTGTGATTGGCTTGGCCGCACAGCGTCATAGGGGCTATATAAGGCAGCCGCCATTTTGTGTGCACACATTCATTCCTGAGCTGCCAATGCAGCGAGACTGTACTGTGTGCGGTACAGCATTTTTCCAGCCAACTAATACTAGTCCTTCTAAGGGCTGAAGCTATTTAGCATTACCTGTTAGCGACTGTGTAAATCCTAGAAACAGGTATAGAGACAGTGAAGTTTGTTCTATGAAATAGTGTTACTGCTGCTGAATCCAAAATAGTCTTTTTAAAGCCTGCTTTACACGTTGCAATTTCGCATACGATATCGTATGCGATTTGCAACGCCCCCATCGTATGTGTGGCACGTTCAATTTGTTGAACATGCCGCACATACGATTAACCCCCGTCACACATACTTACCCGTCCATACGACCTCGATGTGGGCGGCGAACGTCCACTTCCTGGAGTGGGAGTGACGTTCGGCGTCACATCGACGTCACGCAGCAGCCGGCTAATAAAAGCGGAGGGGCGGAGCTGAGCGGTACGTAAACATCCCGCCCACCTCCTTCCTTCCGCATTACCGGCCAGGAGCCGCAGGACGTAGGTAAGATCTGTTCATCATTCCCGGGGTGTCACACACTGCAATGTGTGCTACCCTGGGTACGATGAACAATCTGACGTACAATTCATGAGGAATGTACGACATGCGTGCGATTAACGTTTTACCGTTCAATCGCAATCGCACCTAGCAGTTACACACTGCAATGTAACTTACAATGCCGGGTGTGCGTGACTTACGACGTGACCCCGCCGACACATTGTAAGATACATTGCAGCGTGTAAAGCGGGCTTAAGGGCTGAAGACAGTGACCACTGTGCTAACTACTGTGTACATCATAGAACTGCTGCTGCTGCAAAAATCCTCTTATTAGTGGTGCATACGGTCTGTTACTGCAGTGTGTGATATATAGTAGTAACAGCTTATTCACAGGGAGAGATTTAAAGCTGTCCTGACATTTGCTACTAATAATCAACAATCTCAGCACTGCTACATCCCTTGTGTCTGTTATACTAGCAATAGGTATTACAACTTGCAAAAATAAGGTCCCAAAATTGTAAAAACAAGGGGTTCAGGTGTAGTGTAGTGCCTGTCAGCCACCATCTCAATTCACAGTCTGAGTGTTACCCAATTTTTATTAATACTTTGTGTCAGGGTCACCATTTGTGCCTAAAGCTCAGTACCTTCCTAGCAACTGTGATGCCCCGGACTAGTCGGGTAGTCCCAGGTAGTCACACACAACACCACACCCCCCTCCCGATTAGATAACACCAGTCAAACTAAAAGCCTTGTCACCACCCTCCAGGTTTGATGTCCACACCAGGGGGGCGGAGCCAGATGGTTGGCTCCGCCCACCGATGAGTTCACAGGCCTGGAGGCGGGAAAACGAGTGGTCAAGTTCAAGTTCTAGGAGAGAGTAGTCTGGAGGAGGTGTAGAGCAGACAAGCTCACAGGCAGTCCTGTGTCCAGGCTGCCAAGAGACTACCAAGTGGCTGGGTCGGGGCCCAATCACCATTGGCAAGGAGGCAGACGGTGGTGGCCACCTGCAGGAGACCGGGAAGACGACTGGTGGAACCGTAAGGGACTGGGACAGGGTAGTGGCCCGCCGGAACCAAACCAGGGAGCCAACTGGATAGCGAAGCACCAGGCAGGGTACTCAGACCCAGTACAAAGCCCTGAACTGACAGGGCTGAGTCGAATCAACTGATTGCGGACTGGACTTAAGGACCTATCCTACACAAGTCCCGTTAGAAGACAACAGCCCAACCATACAGGGTAAAGCCACCGCCAAGGCATAGAGACCCAAAGGGCCAGCGTCTACGGGCAAACGGGCTCCTACGGCATATACAAGTCGGGGAGCGGACTACCGGTGTCTAGGCATAGGAGTCAAACATCTACACACAGAGGTGCAGGAGAAAGGCGGAAACCACCAACCTATTCTGGGAGAAGCTGCAGCCAGCTGCGGGCCCCGTTCATCACTCCGTTTGGTTTACCAGAGACTCCAGTGTCTTGTGTTAGGGTGAGTACACCAGTGCCATCAGGCACCGTACTGCATCGCAACACTTCACCCTGCACCCCGGCCCTCACCTACCGGGCCCTGGGACCAACACCCCCTACCTAAGGAGGGGTCAACACCTAGCTGCGCCATTACACCACTCCCGGGAGCCCCCATACCTTCACCGCAGCAGTGATGTCTACAATCACCACAACCCGTGGGTGGCGTCACGAACTAACATCCCAAACCAAACCACCGTGGCCCCGGCCGTGGAACTCCTCACCCAAATCCCCGCGTGTAGCGCCAACTCCCTTGCAGAGCGACGTGATCCCCGGGTCCGTGAGAGGCTCGAGGCACCACCCGCAGTACAAGAACAGATCCGAGCGGCTCGGCGGTCGCAGCCGAGCCCGCTGGGCGGTACACAACAAGCTAGCATATTTTGGGGGCTTCATATCTTACAGAACCTATATCGTGGCTTTCTGCAACTAACACACAGTCGTAAGTGGGCTTTACACGCTAAGATATTGTTAATGAATTATCGTTGCGGTCATGTTGTTCGTGACACACATCCGGCGTCATTAACGAGATCACAGCGTGTAACACTTAAGAGCGATTTTAAACGATCGCAAAAGGGGGCAAAATCGTTTGCCGTGAAGAGGTCGTCCTGAAACAAAAAATTGTTTTCAGGATGTTAGCGATGTTGTTCCTCATTCCTGCGGCAGCACACATCGCTGTGTGTGACACCGCAGGAGCGACGATTATCATCTTACCTGCCTCCACCGGGTATGCGGAAGGAAGCAGGAGGGCGGGATGTTTACGTCCCGCTCATCTCCGCCCCTCCGCTTCTATTGGCCGCCTGCTGTGTGACGTCGCTGTGACGCTGCATGACCCGCCCCCTTAGGAAGGAGGCGGGTCGCCGGCCAGAGCAACGTCGCAGGGCAGGTAAGTGCGTGTGATGGGGGTAAGCGAGGTTGTGCGGCACAGGCAGCAATATGCCCGTGTCGCACAACCGACGGGGGCGGGTATGATCGCTTGCGATCTCGCTAGCGATATCGCAGCATGTAAAGCCCGCTTTAGTGTTATTCAATTTGTATTAATACTTGGTGTCAGGGTCAGTATTTGTGCCTCAAGGCTAGTACTTTCCTAGCAACAACCTTGCATAGTTTTGGGGGCTTCGTATCTTGCAGAACCTACATAGTGGCTTGCTGCAACTAACACATAGTCTAAAGCGGGCTTTACACGAGATGACTGATCAAGCGATGCATCGTTGGGGTCACGGTTTTCGTGACGCACATCCGTCATCATACACGACGGCGTCTCGTGTAACACCTTCTAGCGACGCAGTATCGCTCACAAATCGTGTCGTGTACTTGTCGCTAGGTTTCATAAAATTGTTTATTTAAAATGGCGGCGGTTGTTCATCGTTTCCGTGGCATCACATGTTGCTCCGGGTGACACCACGGGAACGATGAACAGCAGCTTTATCTGCCTCCCGCGGCACCCAACGGCTTAATGGAAGGAAGGAGGTGGGCGGGATGTTTACATCCCGCTCATCTCCGCCCCTCCGCTTCTATTGGCCGGCTATCGCACAATCGGTCGTCTCGTGTAAAGCAGGCTATAGTGCTACCCAATTTTTATTAATACTTTGTGTCAGGGTCACTGCTCATGCCTCAAGTCCAGTACCTTCCTAGCAACAAGCTAGCATATTTTGGGGGCTTCATATCTTACAGAACCTACATAGTGGCTTTCTGCAACTAACAAACAGTCTCAGTGTTACCCAATTTTTATTATTACTTGCTATCAGGCGCACAACTTCTGCTTCATGGCCTGTACCTTCCTACCAGCCACCTAGCATACTTTTGGGGGCTTCATATCTTACAGAACCTACATCGTGGCTTGCTCTTACTAAAACACAGTCTGAGTGCCAAAAACCAATACTAAAATAAAAGTGTTGTCAAATCCTGTTTTCTTTTGGGGCTGAAAGACATTCACAACATCTTTGTCGACTCCTCCAAGTGGTAGTTTGTCCATTAAAGGTACCTTTTGTTTTTTAGACTTACAGAAACAGCTATCGTGAGAAACTATTAACGCAAGTTTAACAACCCGGCATAATTGTTGTTCCACTGCCTGTAGAAAAGGTCACGTTAAAGTATTCCCCTTGAATTATCAAACCAAAAAAATGGGAGAAAGAGGGGATAAGGGCCATGGACTAGGTGGTAGTGACAGTGGTGGTCGCCCAAGCAGTGTGATTGAGCCAAAGAAAAAGGTTTCTGCTTTATCTACCTCTGCCTTCCTATCCCAATTTTCTTGTCCATGTGGGAAAGCACGCTTGCGCCCTGAACAGTGCGAACAGGTAACAAGTTGGCTAGCAGACAATGCCTCCAGTTACTTGTCGAGTAGCAAATCCCAAGGGTCCACACAGACAGACTTGAGTAGCTCAGAAACTGGCCCATCGAATCCTCAGCCTGGTCATCCTTCCTCACAACATCAGTATTCTAAGGAAACATATGACACCAAAGCAGGTTTCTCTGAGGAACTGTTTACAGGACCCTTTGACCTTTCTTGCCTCTCACACTGCAACACCACCAACGCAGGTGAGGCCATGGTGTGCAGTGATGCACAGATCTTTGAGCACCCAAGGCCAGAAGAAAGCCATGTTATTGGCCGTGACATGCTGGGCAATTAGGTGGAAGTGTTGGAGGATGATGAGACACAGTTTCCCTCAGGTCAGCCTGAAACCTCCATTCCCGAAGATGTTGACCTTCAGGAATTTGAAGACAACCTGGTCCATGATGAGGTGACTGATCCAACATGGACGGGTGGCATACATTGTGAGAGCAGCAGTGCAGAGGAGCATGTGCCCATAGTCCGCAAAAAGTCTGTAAGACATAGGTTTCGACCACTGCCAGAAGTCAATCAACTGTCCAAATGACACCACCACCTGTGGCATCTCAGAGTCCAAGGGTCCATGCACCACCTTTGCCATCTCAGAGTACAAGGGTCCGTGCACCACCTCAGCCATCTCAGAGTCCAAGGGTCCGTGGTGTGATTGTGTGGGAGGTTTTTTTTCAAGAGTCCTTCGGACCAAATGGTTGCCATTTGTCAAATCTGTCAGACCAAACTTTAAAAGAGGCAAAAATACTTCCAGCTTGGGCACCTCCAGCATGAGAAACCATATGTTAGCCAAGCACACCACTAGGTGGTTGACAGTTCTAGGTGAAAAACACGATTTCCAGACTCAAAACTCTGCCACTTACTCTGGGCTGCCTGTTTCCCAAACTGGTGTGCAAGAAGGTGGCGCTGATGCCTCCTTCTCCCAACCTGATGTTGGCCAAACTCAATCATCAACGACATCAGCTTCAATGTCCCAGCGTTCCATTCAGTTGTCCTTACCACAAACCTTCGAAAAGAAGCGAAAATACCCCGTTACGCACCCAAGGGTAGAAACCATAACTGCACATATTGCACGATTGATAGCCCTTGAGATGTTGCCGTATCGGCTTGTGGGAACAAACAGAGGCTTTCTGCGACCTTTTGGCGGTGTTAGAACATCGGTACTCTGTGCCTAGCCGCCACCATTTTTCTTGTTGTGCCGTCCCCGCTCTCAGCAAAAACGTGTATGTAAACATCAAACGGGCTCTCACCAACGCCATAACAGGGAAGGTCCACTTAACCACAGACACGTGGACAAGCGGGAATGGACAGGGACGCTACATCTCACTGACCGCACACTAAGTGAACCTGGTGGCGGCTGGTACAGAGTCTGGGCCGGCAACATCCCATATAGTTCTCACACCCAGAGTAGCGGGGCCCACTTCAATCACAGTTTCAGTAGACTCCTACACAGCAACAACTCCCTCCTCCTCCTACTCTTCATCTGGCTCCTGTTCATCCCCCTCAACATCCTTCGGTGTGCAACCGTTGACATAATTCCCCAGCTGGGATCTCTGCAGCACTGCCTCGGCTAAGCGGCAACACGCTCTACTGAAGCTTATCTGTATCAGCGACAAATCTCACACGGTCACACGGCACCTTTGCTTTTAAAAGCGATAACTGAGCAGACAGATAAGTGACTTGAGCTTTTGGACCTCCATCCAGGGATGGTAGTGTGCGATAATGGTCATAATCTGGTGGTGGTTTTAAAGCTTGGAAAGCTTGTACACATTACTTGTATGGCCCACGTTGTAAATGTAGTAATTCAGCACTTTCTGAAGAAATACCTTGGGATACCAGGCCTACTTACCAAGGAATGACGTATTAGCGCACATTTCTGCAAGTCATCTCCCTTTTTTGCTGGCCTGGCAGTGCTGCAGCAGCGCTTACACTTGCCTCGTCACAGACTAATATGTGACCTCCCTACGAGATGGCATTCAACCTATCATATGTTGGCCAGGATCCATGAGCAGCAGAGGGCAAAATCCCAATTCCAGCTGGAACATGCCCGTCAGATGCAGCTGCCAGACATAAGTACTGCCGAGTGGGTGTGGATTGCAGACATTTGTCAGGTCTTAGAGAATTTTGATTACTTTACCAACATTGTTAGCAGTGACGATGCTGTTATTAGCATTACTATTCCACTGATTTGTTTATTGAAATGCTCTCTGTATGGTTTGACTGACCAAAGTGTTCATGCACCCGAGTTGTCTGTGGATCCAGACTTCACAATGGTAGCTAGTAATCCACACAACCTCGGCCAACAAGCTCAGGCCACCTTTGCTCAGCATCATGAGGATGAGGAGGAGGAGGATGATGAAGAACAGGAATGCTTTGAAGTTGGTAAGCAAGGGATTGACAACCCAAGCTTCAGGGCTGCTGTCCAGCATGGATGGCCTGAGGAGGAGCAGGAGGAGAGAGAGACTGAGGAGGAGAGGAGGTTTAGGGAGACCGAATGTATGCTTAGCAGTGACACACAAAGGTTTCCAGTTCGGAGTCTGGGACACATGGCACAGTTCATGTCACACTGCCTTTCTAATGACTGTCAGCTAGCCCACATTTTGGCAGACAACAAATACTGGTTATGTACCTTCCTTGACCCACGCTACAAAGATAAATTTGCTTTGCTACTTGTGGAAGCAAATAAGGATTATACTACGGAAACATTCATGAGGGCTGTAGTGGAGCAGTTGATGAAACGATTACCTTCAGATCATGCCTACGCCAGAGGTAGCATGTCATCTCACGCAAAAGGATTACAAGAGAGGACTACGCATAGTAGGAGCAACACAGGCTAATGTGACAAAACTGGTCCATTTTCCACAAACTGTCAACTGCGAATCAGATACCGGTTGGGGGAACGATGACAAGGAGGAAACAGTTAAGTAAGATGGTGAGGGACTATGTAGGTGACCGTATCAGCGTGCTTTCTGAGTCTACTGTTCCCTTTAACTATTGGGTTTCCAAGCTCAACACTTGGCCACACCTTGCGTTATACGCTTTGGAAGTGCTAGCTTGCCCTGCTGCGAGTGTGTTGTCTGAGCGTGTTTTCAGCTCAGTGGGGTCAATAATAACAGATAGTTGCACACGACTATCCACGGAAAGTGCAGACAGTTTGACGATGATCAAAATGAACCATAGATGGATTGCCCCAAAGTATCTCAGGCCGCCTGTTAACAAGACCCAATAATAAGTGTAGCCCCAAAATTTGTATTTCTTAAGTTCAAATAAGTTCCATTGTTTCTCATTCAAGACTATTTTGTCTTCTATCATCTAATGACACCGCATGACTAATGTAACTTGTTATGCTGCTGCCATGTAATTGTTTGGCCCAATCACCCAGGGCAATATTTTTCAAGCCTTTGTACATTATGCACTGGCACACACGCTGTCGAGGCTACACTGTCTAGAACAATTGGTCAGGCAGTCTCTATTTGTGTTCTTTATTGATGGTGTGCTCCACGGTGTGTTACACATGGCCCCCTGCAAAACCAGAATTTTTGTTAACTTCTTGGTATGTTATGCCCTGTTGTTTATCCTACCAATTTTTTTAAAATAAGCTGTTGGAAGTACCTTGTGATGCTTAGCTAAATGGTGTCTGAACCATTATCCCCTGGAGAAACTGAATGTATTAAACTTCTTGGCATGTTATACACTGTTGCTTATGCTACCAATTTTTTTAAAATAAGCTGTTGGGAGCTCTTGGGAGTACCTTGTGATGCTTAGCTACATGATGTCTGAACCTTTACACCCTAGGGGAACTGAATGTATTAAACTCCTTGGCATGTTATGCCCTGTTGCTTATCCTACTATTTTTTTTAAAATAAGCTGTTGGGAGTAACTTCTGATGCTGTGCTACATGGTCTGTGAACCATTCCCCTCTGGGGAAACTGAATTTTTTTAAATCCTTGGAATAAAGCCTGAGTTCTAGAGTGAAACAACTGCCACTTCCATGGTGCTGCATGCTTCACAAACTGCGGCCTAGGCAGCAGGTGATGATGCCTCCTGCTCCCAACCTGCTTTTGGTCAGATGCAATCATCATCAACGACATCAGCTTCGATGTCACAGCGTGACATTCGTTTGTCCATAAAACATATATTTCTGAATCATTTGAATAGAATTTGAATAGAGGGCCGGTGGTGTTGGAGACGGTGGTGTTGGTGGAGGAGGAGGAGGAGGGCAAGGCCAACACTCAAATGGCCACATTGACAATAGCACTGTAAAGTGTTATGGAGTACATATTCCAACTTTCACACTAATGATATAGGGGACGAAGAAAACGACAAATGATCACCATCCCTCCCCAATGTATGTTACAGGGCCCACCTGAGAGCCCTAAGAAGTCTGAGATTTGAGAACAGCCAGTGGCCCTTAGAGGGCCACTGGAGCCGGTGGTGCTGGTGGAGGCGGAGGAGGGCAAGGTCAACATCCCAATGGGCACATTGTAGCTGACCTTTTAAAGTGCTGTCATATATGTCCCAAAGAAGGAGGTGTGAGACAGACACCAATATAATGTATAAGTTACTTTCTAATCGAAAAAGAAGGAAAAATGTAAAAAATGAAACGTGTGAACATATGGTAAAGTGTTTTTTTTTTTAGGTCAGGGCTTGATTTGACGTTTTATTACAGTTATTAGGCACTAGAAACTGTTTCTTAGCAATTTCCCCTCTTTTACTTTGGTTTTAGAGCTGTTCTGGCGACTAAGTAAACGCCACGTGCTGCTCTGACCACGTTATTCAAAGACACCAAAAATGCAGTCAGGCACCTTCTACAGGCCGTGCCCATACTGTTTCAGCCTTTTCCCATCCATTTCAGCCTTTTCTTCAGTCACCACAGGTCACCGACAGGTCCGACGTAAAATTATTCTGGTTTCCCATAGACATACATTGGGGGTCGAATATTCGCGAAAACTCAAATACCGGCGAGGTATTCGTCATCTATCCATCGAAGCGAATAATAGGGTATTCGATCATCCCTAATATTTACCTTCATATGCAACTCTGAGGTAAGGGGTAGCTAGGGGCGCCCTAGTCTGCTAGCCAATTTAGGAGCCCAGGTCCCCTGCTCTCCCCAATTATCGTGACCACTGGTAAGATAAGCAACAAACAATAGAACACAATACAACAGAATACAATTGAATAAAAAATTCTCTGTTTTTGATAAAGATGATGATTTTTAATAAGCGGTCAGCTGTCAAAGTACTTTCAAATTTACCCATTTTAGAAGATATAACTGTTATAATCCAAAACAAACAATAATTTTATTAATTGTAGACCTTCTGATATTATTTTATTACATTCGTAACATTCTCCCTGCATTTATTCATTTTACTTTGCATTGGTCTTGTGTTTTACTGGTTAAAATTATTTTCTACTGTACCTTTCCTCAATTAAATCAACCTGTTCATGCTTATTCACCCCAAACCAAATGATCAATTGGGTGATGAGACATCAAGGGCCATTTTGTCCTGTTTTTGCAGCTTTTCTCACAAATTGCCCAGCATTTTTGTTCATAAAATGGCTGCTTATGGATGAGCATGTGACCAGACTAGTCCATCAGTCTTCTCCAATTGGAAAAAACCTCAAATGTGAAAGCTGCTTTTCTATTGGAGGAGATTGAATGATTGGTTTGGTCACATGAGTGGCCATTTTATAGACAGAAGTGCTAGTCAGTTTATGAGGAAAGCAATTGAAGCCAGATGTTCTATTCTGAAATGTTGCACCATTTCAGAAAAAAACATAGTTTAATTAGCCAGCTAGGGACTATAGAGAGAAACAAGACTAGTCTGATGCAGTCCCAAATTGAGTCTCTCCTGATGTACAGACATTGGGAGAATCCCCGCCATACTCAGTTAGGTCTCTCCTTTAGTTCCTGTGCAGCAATTCAAACTATGAATTCTCTGAAACCACACTGTTTATCATAGTAAAAGATATACGTTCTGCCAGCATAAATCTGGTGACATATTCCCTTTAAATATTTAAACCCTTCAGAACATTTTACATACACTTATGTTATGGTCTGGACGGGGTTCCCACAAAATGACGTAAATGTACGTCATAGCGATCAGGCAGGCACAGGAGCTGTGTTTGCACGATTGCCACCAGGAGCTCGGTGTCAGTTATAGCCGAGCTCTGACTGTCCCAGCCAGGGCTGGTCCCTGCTATGCCCCTGAAGCGTCACCTCCTGAATACTGTGATCAATAATGATCGCAGCATTTAGGAAGGTAGGAGAGGCATTGCGCTCCCTCTCCCACGCGATTGGGACTCCCGCAACGTGATCATGGGGTCCTGATCTTTCCCATGGCAACAAAGGTCATCGTGACAAGCTCTGGGTCCGCCATCTATGGCAAGCCTGTTAGACCAGGCCAGCAGCGCTTCTGTCAGTGATACACTGACAGGCGTAATGTATTGCAATTTTGTGCATTACAGTATATTATACTAGCAATTAGAGTAATATAGAGACTAAGTAAACCAATGAAAAACGTTTTAAAAAATTGTAAAAATATTAGACAAAATATATATATGTTTGTATAAAAACAAAAATAAACAAAAACAGTATTCATTTGCTATCGCCACTTCCAATATATAAATCTGTCACACTAATAACTCATTTAGTGAATACCGAAAAAAAACCAAAACCATAGCAAAAACTGTCTTTTCAGCATAAAGTGACAAAAAAGTGCAATAAAAAGCTATCATAGAAATAGAAGTCATAGAAATCATGGAAATGGTATAACTGAAAACATCATCTTGTTCTGTGAAAAGCAAGCCATTAACAGCTCAGTGAAAAAAATAAAACAGCTACATCTCTCAGAATACGGCAAACTGAAAACAATATTTTTTCTATAGAATTATTTTTATAACGCAGATGCTGCAAAACATAAAAAATAATATAAATGTAGTATTGCTGTAATCGTACTGACCCAAAGAATAAAGCTTTTTCTCCACTTTTACGACACAGCGAACGGTCTAAAAAAAAAAAGCAAAGCAAAACAAAAAAATTCTGAATTGCTGTTGCTTCTTGATTCTGCCTCACAAATAGCGGAATAGAAGGCGATCAAAAAATATTAGCCCAAAATGGTACTAATAAAAACAGCAACTCATCCTGCAAAAAAAAAAAAAGCCCTCGCATGACTCTGTTGACAGAGGAATAAAAAGAAAACTTTAGCCTTCAAGATTCAGTGACAGTAAAAACATTTATTTTGTAAAAAGTGTTTTTAGAGTGATAGTAGCCAAACTTAAAAAACCTATATACAAACATGCTCAAAATTGTTGGTACCCTTTGTTTAATGAAAGAAAAACCCACAATGGTCACAGAAATAACTTGAATCTGACAAAAGTAATAATGAATAAAAAATCTATGAAAATGAACAGATGAAAGTCAGACATTGCTTTTCAACCATGCTTCCGCAGAATTTAAAGAAAAATAAAACTGATGAAATAGGCCTGGATAGAAATGATCGTACCTTTAACTTAATATTTTGTTGCACAACCTTTTGAGGCAATCACTGCAATCAAACGATTCCTGTAACTGTCAATGAGACGTCTGCACCTCTTGACAGGTATTTTGGCCACTCCTCAATAGCAAACTGCTCCAGTTGTATCTTGTTTGAAGGTTGCCTTTTCCAAATGGCATGTTTCAGCTCTTTCCAAAGATGCTCAATAGGTCTTAGGTCAGAGCTCATAGAAGGCCACATCAGAATAGTCCAATGTTTTCCTCTTAGCAGTTCTTGGGTGTTTTTAGCTGTGTGTTTTGGGTCATTATCCTGTTACAAGACCCATGACCTGCGACTGAGACCACGCTTTCTGACACTGGGCAGCACATTTCTCTCTAGAATCCCTTTATAGTCTTGAGATCTCATTGTAACCTGCACAGATTAAAGACACCCTGTGCCAAATGCAGCAAGAACATAGCAGAGCCTCCTCCATGTTTCCCAGTACCGTATTTTTCGGACGCACTTTTTTTCCCCCAAATGTTGGGGGAAAGTTGGGGGTGCGTCTTATGGTCTGACTATAGGGCTGCGGCTGGGAATGAGGGTGCTGCGGGTCATCGGGGGCACGAGCAGGCAGCAGCAGTGCCTGCCGTGACCACGTGGGCCCGCTCATTACATATGCATGCCCATCTCTCAGCGCTGAAGCCGGCACTGACAGGTGGGCGGGAGGACGAGCGGGGACGCGCGCATAGCAAAGAGCCAGCCGCATGATCACCCCTGGCAATTACAGCCTGGAGTGATCATGTGCGGCTGTATTCACTGCCCCCCGCGCGTCATTACCAGCGCGGGGTGCAGTGAATCAGTACACTCACCCGTCCCCGTGTGTGGAGCCGCCCCCCTGCTGCACGCGATGTCTTCCTGTCTGTGCCGGTCAGCTGATCTGTGCTGAGCTGGTCAGCTGATCGGCACAGACAGGAAGACATCGCGATGCAGCAGGGGAACGGCTCCACACACACAGGTCAGTGGCGCAGAGAGGAAGATGATCGGTGCTGGAGGGAGTGAGGAAAAGGTGAGTATAAACGTTTATTTTTTTCTCTGTGCTATAGGATACAGGCCATATACTAGGATGGTATATGAGCACGATGGGGGTATATAGCAGGATGGGAGTATATGAGCAGGCAGGATGGGGGTATATGAACAGGATGGGGGGTATGTGAACAGGATGGGGGGTATATGAACAGGATGGGGGGGTATATGAACAGGATGGGGGGTATATGAACAGGATGGGAGTATATGAACAGGATGGGGGTATATGAACAGGATGGTGGTATATGAACAGGATGGGAGTATATGAGCAGGCAGGATGGGGGTATATGAACAGGATGGGGGAATATGAACAGGATGGGAGTATATGAGCAGGCAGGATGGGGGTATATGAACAGGATGGGGGTATATGAACAGGATGGGAGTATATGAGCAGGCAGGATGGGGGTATATGAACAGGATGGGGGTATATGAACAGGATGGGAGTAAATGAACAGGATGGATGGGGGAATATGAGCAGGATGGATGGGGGGTATACCAATAGGATGGGGGTATATCAATAGGATCGGGGTATATGAACAGGATGGGGTATATGAACAGGATGGGAGTATATGAGCAGGATGGGGGAATATGAGCAGGATGCTGGTATAGGAGCAGGATGGGGGTTTATAGCAGGATCATATACAAGGCAGGAGGATCATTACCAGGATGGGGTACCTTAGTAGAGAATTTGGGGACATTACCCCCATAACAGTGTCAGCAGCAGATCCTCGCCCCATAACAGTGTGTCATGACCACATTTTTTGCTTAAAGTTTTATTTTCCCATTTTCCTCCTCTAAAACCAGGGTGCGTCTTATAGTTCGGTGCGTCTTATAGTCCGCAAAATACGGTAGATACAGTGTTCTTTTCTTGATATGCTTCATTTTTCCATCTGTGAACATAGAGCTAATGTGCTTTGCCAAAAAGTTCAATTTTTGTCTCATCTGTCCATAGGACATTCTCCCAGAAGCTTTGTGGCTTGTCAACATGTAGTTTGGAAAATTCCAGTCTGGCTTTTTTTTCAGCAATGGTGTCCTCCTTTGTCATCTCCCATGAAGTCCATTTTGGCTCAAACAATGACGGATGATGCGATCTGACACTGATGTTCCTTGAGCTTAAAGTTCACCTTTAATCTCTTTAGAAGTTTTTCTTGGCTCTTTTGTTACCATTAGTATTATCCGTCTCTTTGATTTGTCATCAATTTTACTCCTGCGGCCACGTTCAGGGAGGTTGGCTAGAGTCCCATGGATGTTAAATTTCTGAATAATTTGTGCACCTGTAGTCACAGGAACATCAAGCTGCTGGGAGATGGTCTTATAACTAGAGTTGAGCGATGTTCGAGGTTCGCCAATATAATGTTCGAGTGATTTTGGGGGTGTTCGAGATCGAACTCGAGCTTTTTGCTAAAAGCTCGACAGTTCGAGTTACGTTCGAGAACGGTTCGATCAGCAAAAGCAGGGCTTTTTACAGCTACAGTGTACAGGGAGCCATCCCTGGCAGCCTGCGTAAGCTGGTAACCAATGTAAATATCAGGTATCCAAGCAAAGCGCTTTGCTTGGTAACCCGATATTTACCCTAGTTACGTGTGCAGGGAGCCGACACTTCCCCGCTGGGCTCCGCCCCCTCCTGCACTTGGCATGTACACACACACACACTCACACTCACCTGTCCCCAGCCATGCAGTCCCCAGCACTGACGTCCCCAGCGCCACATGGCCCCGCTAGGCTCCACTCACTTTTCACTCCGCCACCCACACACATGGCCCCGCTAGGCTCCACCCACTTCGCACTCCGCACACATTACCCCGCTTAGCTCCACCCACCTCGCACTCCGCATACATTACCCCACTTGGCTCCACCCACCTGGCACTCTGCACACATTACCATGCTTGGCTCCACCCACCTGGCACTCTGCACACATGGCCCCACTTGGCTCCACCCACCTCACACTCCGCACACATTACCCCGCTTAGCTCCACCCACCTCGCACTCCGCACACATTACCCCGCTTGGCTCCACCCACCTGGCACTCTGCACACATTATCCTGCTTGGCTCCACCCACCTGGCACTCTGCACACATTACCCCGCTTAGCTCCACTCACCTCACACTCCGCACACATGGCCCCGCTTAGCTCCACCCACCTCGCACTCCACACACATCACCGCGCTTAGCTCCACCCACCTCGCACTCCGCACATATGGCCCCGCTCGGCTTACCTGCGGTGATGAAGTCCCGCCCTCCCGACCTCAGCGCTGTCACTGTCCTCCATGGCCGCCGCTTCACATTTCCTCTCGCTATCGACCCGAAACTGTGACTAGCGGTGATGTCACAGGCTCCCGCGATACTTGGCTGTGAAGGCGGCAGTCATTGAAGTCAGTGACAGCTCTGCTATCAGCAGTGCAGGAGATTGTCACCGCAGGTAATGTACCTCACTCCTGACAGCGGCACTTGTTATGCCTTGCAGTGACCTGAGCTGACCTATTGATGTTAGCTCAGGTCACTGCATTGCTCTCCCAGCCAATATGGAACATTCTGTTCTTCATTGACTGGTACATTGACTATGGTATGGATCGTCATGGGAACCCCTTGGATTACAGCAGACCTGGATTTGTTTTTCTTTCTAATAAATTGGTGAAAGAGGGAATGTTTTGGGCAGTGTTTTTTCAAATAAAAATGTGTTTGTCGTCTATTTTTTTTTATTACTGACTGGGTTGGTGATGTCGGGTATCTGATAGACGACTGACCTCACGAACCCCAGGGCTTGATGCCAGGTGACATTACACATCTGGTATTAACCCCATATATTACCCCATTTGCCACCGCACCAGGGCACGGGATGAGCTGGGGCGAAGCACCAGGATTGGCGCATCTAATGGATGCGCCACTTCTGGGGCGGCTGCGGCCTGCTATTTTTAGGCTAGGGAGAGTTCAATAACCATGGACCTCCCTAGTCTGAGAATATCAGACCCCAGCTGTCCGCTTTACCTTGGCTGGTGATCCAATTTTGGGGGGACCCTCACGTGTTTTTTTTTTAAAATTATTTATTTAATTTAAAATAACAGCGTGGGGTGCCCTCAGTTTTGGATTACCAGCCAAGGTGAAGCTGCCAGCTGTGGTCTGCAGGCTGCAGCCGTCTGCTTTACCCTAGCTGGCTACAAAAATAGGGGGAACCCCACGTCATTTTTTTTAAAAATGTATTTATTTTTTTGGCTACAAGGCTAAGCACCGCTTATTGCCGCATGAAAGGCACCAAAGGGTGCAAAATTACAAAATACAGGAGAGTGCGACATTATGTTTCTTTCTGTCATTATAATGACAGAAAAGACTGATGTGAAGTGTACAAGCACAGGAAAATCACCAGAGCGCTCTACGCTGTGAAAAGCAGTAGAAAATGGCACTGGAGTGAACATGTGACCGCCTCATGTAGGTTGAAGCTATGGATCCTGGGTAAATTTATGTATTTTCCCTCCTTCAGTTTTTTGCAATACGCAAAGAAAACGGAAGGCACACGGATGACAAATGCATGACATACGGACCGTATACGGAACGGAAACGGATGCCACATGGATGCACCCGTGAAAAAAAAGGACCGTTTTTGCGGACCGCAAAAAAGGATTGGTCGTGTGAATGAAGCCTTATTCTGATCTGCCGTTTATAAACAGCAGGCAGAAATAAGTGAATAGCGCCCCCCAGCGTCAGAAAATCTCCGGGGTTTCAGGGGTAGCTGAGACCCTGGAGATCATGATTCAGGATGTTTTTTCCGGTCCCCGCTCACGTGATCACCGGTATACACCGTATACCGATGATCACATTACAGTAAATGACAGCACTGGTAAAAAATTATTTATCTCCCATCTGGCATGAACAAACATGTCAGATGGGAGATAAATCTCCTCCACGGTCCCCTCCGGTCCCCCGGTATCGTCAAAGTGCCCCCCCCTCCCCCTCCCGGGAATCCAAGATGATCGCGCGCACAGCAGCGCGCCGGCCGTATTCACCCAACTACTCTGATTTCTGTCGCATGTGCCATGACACATGCGACAGAAAACTCCTTCCCAGGCCCTGCCAGGTCACCCCCTATAACCCCACTGGTGTTCCCCGGTGTCCCACGGTACCTGTGCAGCCTTGATCCTCCGTGGCCCCCTCCTTCACAATAGACACTGCCGCATGCACAGAGCGGCTGTCAGCTCAGCTCCTGTGTTCAGACACAGTGAGTGGTGGTAACCATGCATCTGCAAGCAACTGCAATGCCCTGCTCATGAGGTAAGGAACATAGTTAATCAGGAGAGCTATACTACATTTCCAAATGGAGGTATTTGTTTTTATAGTTGCCCTGCTGAACGACTACCAAACATGAGAGTCCATTATACACCACAAGAAAACATGTCTAAATAGCGAGCTCTGTTGTTTAGTATTCATTCAGCATTATAACTGGACTTAAAGGGGTATTCCATCTCCAAGATCCTATCCCTAATATATAGTAGGTGGAATAGCAATTATATCAGCAAATACCAATATTTGGAAATGTAGAATAGTTCTCCTGATTAGGCATGCCCTTACCTCATGAGCAAGGCGTTGCAGCTTTGGTAGCAACACTTACGACATGGACTCTGCTGCTGTGGAGCCGGGGAGAGTGGGTGCAGATTCATTGCACTCACACTCCTCACATGGAGGGTCTGTACTCCTAGAAAATGGGGGATACGTTCCCTGAGCGTGTCCCCCCATATTCTAGATGGTCCAGAGTCATTCTGGGACCCCTTTATTTTTTTTCCTTACAATAAATTGGTGAAAGAGGGAATGTTTTGGGAAGTATTTTTTCCAATACATTTTTTTTGTCTATTTTTTTTTGTTAGTACTGGCAGTTTGTGATGTCAGGTATCTGATAGACGCCATGACATCACAAATTGCTGGGCTTGATGTCAGGTGACCTTACAGCTAATATCAACCCCATTTATTACCCCGTTTGCCACTACACCAGGGCACGGGATAAGCTGGGGTGAAGCACCAGGATTGGCGCATCTAGTGGATGCGCCACTTCTGGGGCACCTGTGGCCTGCTATTTTTAGGCTGTGAAGTGCCAATAACTATGGACCTTCCCACCCTGAGAATACCAGACCACAGCTGTCCGCTTTACCTTGGCTGGTGATCCAATTTGGTGGGGACCCTACTTTTTTTGTAATTATTATTTATAAAATAATTATAAAAAAGAGCTTGGGGTGACCTCCACATTGGATCCCCAACCACGGTAAAGCTGCTAGCTGTGGTTTTCAGGCTACAGCCGTCTGCTTTACCCTAGCTGGCTATCAAAAATGGGGGGACCCCATGTCATTTTTTTTTAACTATTTTTTTAAATAAAAAAAAATTAACGGGCTTCCCTGTATTTTAATTGCCAGCCAAGGTAACACCAGGCAGATGGGGGTGGCAACCCGTAGCTGTCTGCTTTAACTGCGCTGAGAATCAAAAATACCGCGGGGCGCTACGTCATTTTTTTTAATGATTTATTTTTATAACAGTGTCATGTCAGGCAATCAAAATACAGGGAAGCCCATTTTTTTTTAGTTATTTAAATAAATAATAATAAAAAAATATATGGGCTCCCACTGCATTTTTTGTATTGCTAGCTAAGGGTAATCCAAGCAGCTACTGGCTGCTAACCCCCACTGCTTGGTGTTACCTGCACTGTCAATGGAAAATCCAGGGAAGCATTTTTGATTTTTTTTCCCCAAAAAACTAAAAAAAAAAAAAATGACGTGAGCTTCGCCATATTTTTGTATGCTAGCCAGGTACAGCAGGCACCTACGGGCTGCCCCCAACCCCCAGCTGCCTATTTGTACCCGGCTGGGAACTAAAAATATAGGGAAGCCCTTTTTTTTAATTATTTCATGAATTTCATGAAATGATTAAAAAAAAAAAAAACCACGTGGGCTTCGCCCCATTTTTGTCTCCAGCCGGGTACAACTAGGCAGCTGGGGATTGGAATCCGCAGCACAGGTTAGCCCGAGGTTTCTAGGCCCCTCTGATGCGAATTGCAGTCCGCAAACGCCCCAGAAAATGGCGCTCTCATAGAAGCGCCATCATCTGGCGCAGTATCCAACTTTTACAGCTGCCCTGGTGACGGTGGCTTGCTGGGTAATGATGAGTTAATACTAGCTTTGTTTTACTAGCTAGTATTAAGCCAGAGATTCTTAATGTCAGGCAAGTTTGACCCAGCCATTAAGAATCTCCAATAAAGGGTTAAAAAAAAGACACCACACAGATAAAAAATACTTTAATAGAAATAAATACACAGACACAATTAGAGACTCCATGTTTATTACTCCCTCTTACCCCTCCACGATCCATGGTCTTCTGTCTTCTTTCTCCTTCAACACATTGTAAACAAAAATTTCATGGCTAATGTGTGTATACACTGGGGAAAATGACAAAGCAATTTCCCACAGGAAAGGTGCCAACTTCAAAAGACATTGTAAACAAGGAGAACAAGGAAGAAAAAATGGCACAAGATATTGCAAAAGAAGATATAAATATTATTAGAAAAATCATTAAAAATATTAATCTCACCAAAGTCACAATAATTGCAATATAGTATCAAAAAGGATGAAAGCACAGGGTCATGGATAGATGAAAATTCACAAACGTAATGTTGAACACAATTGTAATAGTATGACCCTAACCGCCACAAAGAAAGAGCCCTGAAGTAAAAATGGTACTGTACTCCACAATATTACAAGTTAAGTAGGTATGCGTTGAAACGCAAAGTGACAATCAAGTAGTAGAAAATTAGTCGTGTGGAGGTGATCACAGATAACCCTCTACTATGGGTGCACCACTGGTAGTCCACAAAAAGAAAAGAAGGGGTGGGTGGGAGTTCAAAAGGCCCAGATGCATAAGCCTGTATAAAACAGGGAATGCCAAAGGGAAGAAGAGAAATTAAGAAAAATCATGGGTATTGCGGGGTAGCAGTGGTGCATCCAGGAGGGTAAATAGAAAATAGTTGTGTAGCAGAGAGGTATGGGATAGTGTCATGAGGTTAATAAAGCAAAAACAGGAATAATGGCCCCATCACCTGCGCAGCAAGCCGCCAGGAATGAAGGGCTCAGGATCAGTTGTGTGTGCGCCGATTTGGTAGTCGTGGAGTGAAAGGTAAGACAGGATTGATGAAATTAGACCAAATTCCTGATCAGCCACACACAACTGAAACTATTGTAGTCATATAGCAGAGAGGTATGGGGTAGTGTCATGAAGTAAATTAGACAGTAAAAAACAGGAATGTTGGCCCCATCACCTGCGTAGCAGGCAATCAAAAGATGTAGGCTCAGGATCAGTTGTGCGCGCGCCGATTAAATAATCATGGAATAAGAGGTAAGGCAGGAGTAGTACAATTTAAACCAATTTCCTGATCAGTCACACACAACTGAAACTGAGCACTACTAGTGGTGTAGGATACAAAAGATATATATCAACAGGAAAGAAAACCATATAAATCAGGTGCACCGCTGACAACGGTAATGCACCTAAGATACCTGCTGACATGGTCTTCTGTCTTCTTTCTCCTTCAACACATGCAGCTCTGCTCCATCAGCAGCACTGCATGGGAGAAAGACGCTGCTCCCCGTGCAGGCTTTTCACTCCGTGAGTGATCAGTGCTGCTGGCTGTTAGCGGTACCGTCACCGCTGACAGACGGGTTGCCATAGCAACGGTGCTCCGATCACGTGATTCCAGGTGCCGCCGCGGCTGTTAGCGGTGACGTCACCGCTAACAGGCACGTTGCTATGGCAACGGTGATCTCCGTTATTTACCGGCTGTGTCAGCCGGTCAATAATAGAACAGGGAAGCAGAACGGGGAGTCGACCGTGTGCCAGAGCATGTCGCCGGTACATAGCGATACACAAACGTGCACCGTGTACCGGAGAGTGCCATGACAGGACCTAGGACAGGACATGACGTCAAAGCCATGTGACCAGTCTGTAGCCAATGAGATAATAGACACATGACTGGTCACATAGTTATTTTGACATCACGATAGGTCCTGCATCACTGCTGGTTACCGGGAGGACGCAGCGATTACCGATGGAAAAGCGGCGGGAGACAGGACGCATCACGGGCACCGGTAAGTGTTATGGCAATGTTTATTAACTGTATGTGTACATTTATAATGTGTTTTTATGTGTTTGTGATTGCCTCCCATTGTTTTCAATGGGGTTCGAGAGGTTCGTCGAACGGCTCGTCGAACGGGGCACCGTTCAATGAACCGAACCAAACTCGAACTCCAGGGGGGTGGCTCATCTCTACTTATAACCTTTACCTTTACCATACTTGTCTATAATTTCCTTTCTAATTTCCCGAGACAACTTTTTCCTTCGCTTCCTCTGGTCCATATTGAGTGTGGTACACACCATGTCTACAAACACCACAGTGAGTATCTGTAGCCCTATATACAGGTCCACTGACTGATTACAATATTGTAGACACCTGTGATGCTAATTAGTGGACACAACTTGATTTAACATGTCCCTTTTGTCACATTATTTTCAGGGGTACCATAATTTCTGTCCAGGCCTGTTTCATGAGTTTTATTTTTTTTAAAATTATGTGTAAGCATGGTTGAAGAGCCATGTCTGACTTTCATTTGTTCATTTTCATAGAATTTTTATTTATTATTACTTTTGTCAGATTCAAGTTATTTCTTTGACCATTGTGTGTTTTTCTTTCATTAAACGAGGGGTACCAACAATTTTGACGATGTGTGTTGATCTGGTATTGCTGTAATCGTACTGCCCTGAACAATAAAGCCACCTAATCACGTATACCACACAGTGTACGGCGTAAAATATAGTAATAAAGCCAATTTTTCAACTGCTGATGAGTTGTTTATTCTGCCTCCCAAAGATCACAGTAAGACTCAGCTCACGTGTATCCTGCACTATATGCTCAGCGATTACACTGGAGATTATGTGTACATCTCTAAAAAATGTGATTCAAACAAAATTCCGAACAGTAAATTTACTGCAGTGAGAAAGATACAGTCATTTTGAACTCCTGTTTGGTTTGTGGCCAAGCGGTGTCCATGTTTTTACTCATCTTTTTAGTCATGTACATAAGTGTGGTCAACAACAGTTTTGTTCACCTTTGAAAAGAAGTATGCCACTGAACAGTGAATGGATCCTTCGGGGGTTTCACCTGATTTATGTATTTTGTAGATGTAGAGGGAAACCCTAATGTAAGTGCTCAGCATACAGCACAGAATAAATGTAAACTGATCCAAAATATTTTGTACCCCAAATTACCTCGAAATAGCATTTAAAACAAGTCGCCACTCAGGTCTGATATATGTTAAAGAAAATATAGGGGGCTTTCTCTCCTGTTACCTTTGTGAAAATGCAAACTTCGGGGCTAAATTAACATTTTTGTATGAAAAGTAAAATTTTCATTTTTTTTCCATCCGCATTGCTTTTGTTCCTGTGAAGCATCTGAAGGGTTAATAAACTTCTTGGATGTGGTTTTGAGCAGTTTGAGGTGTGTAGTTTTTGGTATTTTCTGTCACCTAGGCTTCTCAGAGTAATTTCAAGTGTGATGTGGTCCCAAAAAATGGCCTTGTAAATTTTGTTGGAAAAATAAGAAATTGCCAATACACTTTTAACCCTTCTAACTTCCTAACAAAAAAAAAAATAATAATAATATATATATATATATATATACCGTATATATATATATACACATATATATATATATGTATGTATATATATATATATATATATATATATTTCAGAAATGGTGCTGATGTAAAGTAAACATGTGGGAAATGTTATTTATTAACTATTTTACAAAGGTGGCACAGTGGCTCAGTGGTTAGCACTGCAGTCTTTCCACGCTGGGGTCCTGGGTTCAAATCCCACCAAACATGACATCTGCAAGCAGTTTCCTCCCACACTCCAGAGACATATTGATAGGCAATTTAGACTGTGAGCCCCAATGGGGCAGTGTCACTGATGTACAATTTTTTACTGTTTGTTTCATTGCAGCCATTTGGTAAAGTCAAAAACGTTCATTTTTTTTTCTCATTAATGTACACTCTGCACTCCATCTTGTCAGAAAAAAACAGAAATGTAGAAATTTTTGCAAGTTTATTAAACAAGAAAACTGAAATATCACCTTGTCATAAATATTCAGATCTTTTGCTTAGTATTGAGTAGAAGCATCCTTTTGAGCTAGTACAGCCATGAGTCTTTTTGGGAATGATGCAACAAGTTTTTCACATTGGGATTTGGGGATCCTCTGCCATTCTTCCTTGCAGATCCTCTCCAGTTCCGTCAGGTTGGATGGTGAACGTTGGTGGACACCCATTTTCAGGTCTCTCCAGAAATGCTCAATTTGGTTTAGGTCAGGACTCTGTCTGGGCCAGTCAAGAATGGGCCAGTGACAGAGTTGTTCTGAAGCCACTCCTTTGTTATTTTAGCTGTGTGCTTAGGGTCATTGTCTTGTTGGAAGGTGAACCTTCGGTCAAGTCTGAAGTCCAGAGCACTCTGGAAGAGGTTTTCTTTCAGGATATCGCTGTACTTCGCCGCATTCATCTTTCCTTCAATTGCAACCAGTCATCCCGTCCCTGCTGCTGAAAAACACTCCCATAGCATGATGCTGCCACCACCATGTTTCACTGTTGGGATTGTATTGGGCAGGTGATGAGCAGTGCCTGGTTTTCTCCACACATACTGCTTAGAGTTATCACCAAAACGTTCTATCTTCATCTCCTCAAACCAGATAATTTTATTTCTCATTGTCTGGGAGTCCTTCATGTGTTTTTTTTTTTAATTTATGTGGGCTTTCATATGTCTTGCACTGAGGAGAGGCTTCTGTTGGGCCACTCTGCCATAAAGGCCCGACTGATGAAGTGCTGCAGTGATAGTTGATTTTGTGGATCTTTCTCCCATCTCCCTACTGCATCTCTGGAGCTCAGCCACAGTGGTTTTGGGGTTCTACTTTATCTCACCAAGGCTCTTCTCCCACGATTGCTCAGTTTGGCAAGATGGCCAGGTATAGGAAGAGTTCTAGTGGTCTCAAACTTGTTCCATTTAAGGATTGCAGAGGCCACTGTGCTCTTATGAACCTTGAGTACTGCAGAAATTCTTTTGTAACCTTGGCCAGATCTGTGCCTTGCCACAATTGTCTCTGAGATCCTTGGGCAGTTGCTTTGACCTCATGATTTTCATATGGTGTGGCATGCACTGTGAGCTGTGAGGTCTTATATAGACAGGTGTGTGCCTTTCCAAATCAAGTCCTATCAGTTAAATTAAACACAGCTGGACTCTAATGAAGGAGTAGAACCATCTCAAGGAGGATCACAAGAAAATGGACTGCATGTGACTTAAATACGAGTGTCTGAGCAAAGGGTCTGAATACTTATGACCATGTGATATTTCAGTTTTTCTTGTTTAATACATTTGCAAAAATTTCTACATTTCTGTCAAGATGGGGTGCAGAGTGTATATAATGTGAAAAAATAAACTTTTTTTAATTTATCAAATGGCTGCAATGAAACAAAGAGTGAAAAATTTAAAGGGGTCTGAATACTTTCTGTTCCCACTGTATGTAAAGCGCTTTGGAGCTAATAGCACTATATCAATGAATTATTATTTTTTTTTATTATTATTATTATTATTATTATTATTTTGTGTGGCATAACTCTCTGGTTTATGGCATAAAAATTAAAAGTTTGAAAATTGCAAAATTTTATAAATTTTCTGCAACTTTCTGATATATTTACAAAGAAATACAAACAATATCATTCTAAATTTCCGACTAACATAAAATACAATATGTCAAGAAAAAAAACCAGGATAAAAATTAAACAAGGGAGCGCATGTGAAGGTTCTGGGAGATAGCGGTGAGGAGAAAAACAGGAATCTGCTCACCTGATGTGGTTGTGCAGCCCTCGCACAACTACGGTATTAGGCAGGAGTGTGGAGTCAGTGATCTTCTGACCTGTTAGCCCACGATGTCCATCCAGGGAAGCAAATTCCTGAAGAGCTGGTCACATGACAGATCACTGGGCGTCTCTGGTAATCTGACCTCCGTATCAAGCAGCTCTTGCCGTGAACCCACAGGGGGGAGGATCAGCAGTAAAGTATAGAAGCACGGTCTGATAGAGCGCTAAGGAGGCCACAGTATTAGATTAATTTTTTTTAGAATTTATTGTTTTCTATCAGCCACAACGCGTTTCGATATACACAATATCTTCATCAGGTGGTATCCACCTGATGAAGATATTGTGTATATCGAAACGCGTTGTGGCTGATAGAAAACAATAAATTCTAAGAAAAAAAACCAATCCCAGAATCACTGTGATATGTTTACACTGGTCAGAACTGAAAAAATGTACCTGGTCAGGAAGGTGAAAACAGGCTGGTGTGTGAAGGGATTAAACTGGAGTTTAACAAATGATGGTTAATAGCAATCACATAACTAATGTCAAACATTGATACAATCTGTAACAATCGAATAGAAGGTGCACAAAGTAGCATATAATATCAAGTAAAACAATAAATTAGTGCTGAGTGTCCAGTTAACAACATAATGAAAAATTACTTTTAGATGTGTAAAAGTTTTTTAATGCGTTTTGTTGCCAAGATTTTTGTGCACACAATATATTCAGTGCTTTACTATACCATGACTGAATGAGATATGTGAAATCTAATGCACATGCTGCCTATTTTTTCCTTGCAGATTTTAAGCAGTTTCAGTTCAGCAGCATGCAGTTCTTTTAATGTTCAAATGAATGGGAAAAGAAATTAATAAAAAACTAGTGTATTTTACGTAGCATTTTTCCTGCCAAAAGACACGTTTGTGGTGCAAAAATGATGGCTGTAGAAGTTTGGGTTCTCGAGTTCAGCCAGACTCTATATTAAGTTCTGTTCTGGACCTGGACATAACCTGAAGTTCCTTGGATGGGCAGTTCGGACCTCCACCGACATATAGCCAGCCATATACAGAGCACTTCCGGGTGGTGGGGAGAGTTTTTCCATTTTTTTTCGTTACCCTCAGTAAGAGCCATTCAAACACTGCAAGCGGCTGGTACTGGGCTGAGCACCAAGAGTACCCAAGCACAGCAAGCAAGTTACGAACACCAAACCTAAAGGTTTGGGTTCGCTCATCTCTAGTCGGCTGCAAATACTTAATGCATTCACATATCTTAAAAGCCTCCTAAAATACATCCAATTAAGCCTGGTCAACCTTATTGACATAGATCTACTCAAGCTATTAGACCTTATGATAAAGTTGGAACCAAAGGATCAAAATAATTACCAGATTTCCAAGGTACGTGCCAAAGGTGCAATGAAGATTTTAGATTTGCGGATACTCCATACAACTTAGTCAAGTGTAAGTGGAGTTTTCTTTCAATGCTGCTTAGAATTTGTTTTGTTGTATGGGTTTTTATATTTAGGTAAATTAACATTTTTAATAAAACAGTTTTATTTGCTTAACCACCAACAGGATATGACTTCATTATGCCTCATCCAGTTATCATTTGTGGTAGTTTAATGGAATATTGTATATAAAAAGAACATTATTTTTGTGTTTTTTATGCTCAAATTCTTCGTAAGTTGGTATCTTTTCAACAGTTCTAAGAATTTGTAAGTATATACTTAAATTCAGAGTGATCTGGTAAAACACTTAGCTGTGTTGAGATGGTTGCATATCACTTACAAACACGTGTGCAGTCATCCTGCTACTAGTGTTCCATTCTTTTGCTCAGTCAGCTGAGTGATTTTGGCCTGGGTAAGCACTGGATGCTGTCAAAGCTGTGGACATGAAATCTCTTGAGGCTGTAATGGAGGCCCAGGGTTGACTGTGGTTTAGAAAGAAAAGCCTAACTTGTTTTCTTAAGTTAAAAAAAAAATCTATTAATTGAACATATAAATCATTTACTTTAAGTATTAGCGTTAAGTATAAGAACATTCCGACCTAAAGCCCACTCTATTTTTGCATGCTAAAGTATTTCAGGATAAAGTGTAGTGATGGAAAATGTTGTCCACTAGATGTTATTTACAACTTGTTATGCATTCAAGATACTTTTCCTTTTTTTACTGTTCCTACTGTTACTTGTAGTTATAGGTAGTAGTTTGGTACATTCACCTTATAAATTGCTTATGCAGGGTGCTCTCAGCCATGTGTTTGCCATGACCACAAATTTATCGTAATTAAAGTTGTGTTTTTGTGAAAGCACGCTAGCAGTGGAGTAACTAGAGGCTGATGAGCCCTGATACAAAATTTGGACCTGTCAAAGAAAACTCCCACACCCTCACGTGTTTGTTAGATACAGGTGCATCTCAATAAATTAGAATATCATCAAAAAGTTAATTTATTTCAATAACTCAATACAAAAAGAGAAGTGCATATATTATATAGAGTCATTACAAACAGAGTGATTTATTTCAAGTGTATATTTCTGTTAATGTTGGTAATTATGGCTTACAGTCAATGAAAACCCAAAAGTCATTATCTCAGAAGATTAGAATAATTACCACAAAACACCTGCAAAGGCTTCCTAAGCATTTAAAATGGTCCCTTACTCTGGTTCAGTAGGCTAAACAACCATGGGAAAGACTGCTGACTTAACAAATGTCCAGAAGTCAGTCATTGACATACTCCACAAACTCCACAAGGAGGATATGCCACAAAAGGTAATTGCTAAAGAAGCTGGCTGTTCAAAATGCTGTATCCAAGTATATTAATGGAAAGTTCAGTGGAAATCAAACGTGTGGTAGAAAAAGGTGAACAAGTACCATGATAACTGCAGCCTTGATAGGATTATTAAGAAAAGGCCATTAAAAAATGTGAGGGAGATTCACAAGGAGTGGACTGCTGCTGGAGTCAGTGTTTCAAGAACCACCACACACAGACATATCCAGGACATGGGCTACAACTGTTCCATTGCTTGTGTCAAGCCACTTATGACCAATAGACAACGCCAGAAGCGTCTGACCTGGGCCAAGGAGAAAAAAAACTGGACTGTGGCTCAATGGTCCAAGGTGTTGTTTTCAGAAGAAAGTAAATTTTGCATTTCATTTGAAAATCAAGGTCCCAGAGTCTTGAGAAAGAGTAGAGAGGCACACAATCCAAGCTGCTTGAGGTCTAGTGTGAAGTTTCCACAATCAGTGATAGTTTGAGGAGCCATGTCATTTGCTGGTGTAGGTCCACTGTGTGTTATCAAGACCAAAGTCAACGCAGCCATCAACCAGAAAATGTTAGAGCACTTCATGCTTCATTTTCCAGCAGGACTTTGCACCTGTCCACACTGCCAAAAGTACCAATATCTGGTTTAATAACAACAGTATCACTGTGCTTGATTGGCAACCAAACTCACCTGTCCTAAACCCCATAGAGAATCTATGGAGTATTGTCAAGAGGAAGATGAGAGTCATCAGACCCAACAATGCAGATGAGCTCAAGACTGCTATCAAAGCAACCTGGGCTTCTATAACACCTCAGCAGTGCCACAGGCTAATTGCCTTCATGCCATGCCACATTGATGCAGTAATTCATGCAAAAGGAGCCCCAACCAAGTACTGAGTGAAGGTACTGTACAGACTTTACAGTAGGCACCAACATTTCTGAGTTTAAAATCATTTTTTCGGTTGGTCTTATATAATATTCTAATTTTCTGAGATAATGACTTTTGGGTTTTCATTGCCTGTAAGCCATAATCATCAACATTAACAGAAATAAACACTTTAAATACATCACTCTGTTTGTAATGACTCTATATTCCTCCTCCTCATTCAACTCCTCTACCAAGCCTATCCATCAAAATTGATGGCTGCTCACTCTCCCCAGTCTGACAAGCTTGTTGCCTTGGAGTAACCCTTGACTCTGTTCTATATTTCAAGCCACACATCCAAGCTCTGTTCACCCTATAACAATTACAACTCAAAAATATCTCCCGGATACGTGCTTTCCTTAATCAAGAATATGCAAAAACATTAGTACATGCCCTCATCATCTCCTGCCTCGACTACTGCAACCTCCTGCTCTCTGGCCTCCCTACCAACACTCTTGCACCCCTAAAATCTATCCTGAACTCTGCGGCCCGCTTAATCCACCTCTCCCCTCGCTATTCCCCAGCCTCGCCACTCTGCCAATCCCTTCACTGGTATCAGATTTTGTGGATTGGTGCCATGTTAACTATCTACAACTACATATAAAGAAAACTAAGGAGCTGGTGGTGAACTATAGCAGAAGAAAGATGGACGGTTTATCAGTCACTATTGCTGGTCAGGAAGTGGCGCAGGTTGAGAGTTTCAAATATTTTGAGGTCAACTTGAACAGCAAACTAGATTGGAGGTGCCATACAGAAAGGGTTTAGAAGAAGGGGATGAGCAAACTGTACTTTCTACAGACACTAAGGATGTTTAATGTGTGCCGAAAAATGTCCGAAATGTCCTACCAGTTCGTACTGGCAAGTGCCATCTTTTTTGCAAATATATCCTAGGGAAGTAGTCTGCAGGTGTCTGATGTTAAAAAGCTCAAGAAGCTTATCAAGAAGGCAAGCTCATCTGTTGACACTATCTTGACACTTTTGAGGAGGTAGTGGAGAAAAGAACTCAGAAGTGGTGTATGGTGATAATGAACAATAATGCACATCCATTATATGAGCCATTCATCAGACAGAGGAGCATATTCAACCATCTAATCCTACTAAGATGTAGGACGGAAAGATAAAGGAAATAGTTTGTGCCAACTGCTATAGGAGTATATAGAGTAGCGATTACTTAAGTGTGAAATCCTCAAAGTAATTGTAGTTTTATTGGTGTACCAATTTGTGTATAATCTGTGTATGACCTGTTATAAATAATAGTAATGTATGACATTACTCTGTCAATTTTATTGTTGTGTTGTAATTAAGTATTTCATGTCTATGTTCTGCGGCTGTGATACTACAATTTCCCTCTGGATCAATATAGTGTATTGTGTCATATCACAATGAAGATCTTCAGCAGCCAGGAGGCATGACGTCATAAGGGTCTTCTTCTTAACTCTCTGTTAGCTGCCAATGACATTTGCTTTGTTTATTAATGACAAAAGCATGCTTAGTACTTCTGTTTTTTAAGCTATTGTCTGCTATTTAATGACTGAAAAATGCCATGGCTGATGAGAGCATGATACTCAGGCTAGGTGAAAATCAAAGTTGCAACCTTCGGAAAAAAACATTGGTTATATCGAACATTACACGTATCACATAGAAGCAGCAGTTAGGAGTAGAGATGAGCGAACCGGTCCCGGTTCGGCTCGAGGTCGGTTCGCCGAACGGAGGCCCCGTTCGAGTTCGGTTCGTCGAACGTTCGACGAACCGAACTCGAACCACATAGGAAACAATGGAAGGCATTCACAAACACATAAAAACACCTAGAAAACACCCTCAAAGGTGTCCAAAAGGTGACAAACAACTCACAACACAACACAAACACATGGGAAAGTGACAAGGACATATACTCATGCGAAAACAAAAGAGCAGGACAAGGAAAAAGAGGAGACACAGATATAGGCATGGCACGCCCTTCTAAAATCATGTAAAACACCTCAGGGTGACTCCAAGTGGAGTCTCCCTTTTTTCCAAAAATTGGGCCCCACACACACCCACCCCTTCAGTGGCAGCAGTTGTGCCCCAGTTGTACACTTCACAGCTAGATTTGCATCAAGCACATTCAAAAATATGCCATAATTAACCGTCCCCAGGATGACACCGGGGTAGGTAGCAAAGTCTTTCCTGATCCCAGCTCTGTTCATCTTGGCTCCTTTTAAAAAACACAGCAAGCAAGGGTTACTCCAAGCGGAGTCTCCCTTTTTTCCAAAAATTGGGCCCCACACACACCCACCCCTTCAGTGGCAGCAGTTGTGCCCCAGTTGTACACTTCACAGCTAGATTTGCATCAAGCACATTCAAAAATACGCCATAATTAACCGTCCCCAGGATGACACCGGGGTAGGTAGATAAAGTCTTTGCTGAACCATGACTTGTTCATCTTGGATCATTTTTAAAAACAATGTAAGCAAGGGTTACTCCAAGCGGAGTCTCCCTTTTTTCCAAAAATTGGGCCCCACACACACCCACCCCTTCAGTGGCAGCAGTTGTGCCCCAGTTGTACACTTCACAGCTAGATTTGCATCAAGCACATTCAAAAATACGCCATAATTAACCGTCCCCAGGATGACACCGGGGTAGGTAGCAAAGTCTTTCCTGATCCCAGCTCTGTTCATCTTGGCTCCTTTTAAAAAACACAGCAAGCAAGGGTTACTCCAAGCGGAGTCTCCCTTTTTTCCAAAAATTGGGCCCCACACACACCCACCCCTTCAGTGGCAGCAGTTGTGCCCCAGTTGTACACTTCACAGCTAGATTTGCATCAAGCAAATTCAAAAATACGCCATAATTAACCGTCCCCAGGATGACACCGGGGTAGGTAGCAAAGTCTTTCCTGATCCCAGCTCTGTTCATCTTGGCTCCTTTTAAAAAACACAGCAAGCAAGGGTTACTCCAAGCGGAGTCTCCCTTTTTTCCAAAAATTGGGCCCCACACACACCCACCCCTTCAGTGGCAGCAGTTGTGCCCCAGTTGTACACTTCACAGCTAGATTTGCATCAAGCACATTCAAAAATACGCCATAATTAACCATCCCCAGGATGACACCGGGGTAGGTAGATAAAGTCTTTGCTGAACCATGACTTGTTCATCTTGGCTCCTTTTAAAAAACACAGCAAGCAAGGGTTACTCCAAGCGGAGTCTCCCTTTTTTCCAAAAATTGGGCCCCACACACACCCACCCCTTCAGTGGCAGCAGTTGTGCCCCAGTTGTACACTTCACAGCTAGATTTGCATCAAGCAAATTCAAAAATACGCCATAATTAACCGTCCCCAGGATGACACCGGGGTAGGTAGCAAAGTCTTTCCTGATCCCAGCTCTGTTCATCTTGGCTCCTTTTAAAAAACACAGCAAGCAAGGGTTACTCCAAGCGGAGTCTCCCTTTTTTCCAAAAATTGGGCCCCACACACACCCACCCCTTCAGTGGCAGCAGTTGTGCCCCAGTTGTACACTTCACAGCTAGATTTGCATCAAGCACATTCAAAAATACGCCATAATTAACCGTCCCCAGGATGACACCGGGGTAGGTAGCAAAGTCTTTCCTGATTCCAGCTCTGTTCATCTTGGCTCATTTTAAAAAACACAGCAAGCAAGGGTTACTCCAAGCGGAGTCTCCCTTTTTTCCAAAAATTGGGCCCCACACACACCCACCCCTTCAGTGGCAGCAGTTGTGCCCCAGTTGTACACTTCACAGCTAGATTTGCATCAAGCACATTCAAAAATACGCCATAATTAACCGTCCCCAGGATGACAGCGGGGTAGGTAGCAAAGTCTTTCCTGATTCCAGCTCTGTTCATCTTGGCTCCTTTTAAAAAACACAGCAAGCAAGGGTTACTCCAAGCGGAGTCTCCCTTTTTTCCAAAAATTGGGCCCCACACACACCCACCCCTTCAGTGGCAGCAGTTGTGCCCCAGTTGTACACTTCACAGCTAGATTTGCATCAAGCACATTCAAAAATACGCCATAATTAACCGTCCCCAGGATGACACCGGGGTAGGTAGCAAAATCTTTCCTGATCCCAGCTCTGTTCATCTTGGCTCCTTTTAAAAAACACAGCAAGCAAGGGTTACTCCAAGCGGAGTCTCCCTTTTTTCCAAAAATTGGGCCCCACACACACCCACCCCTTCAGTGGCAGCAGTTGTGCCCCAGTTGTACACTTCACAGCTAGATTTGCATCAAGCACATTCAAAAATACGCCATAATTAACCGTCCCCAGGATGACACCGGGGTAGGTAGCAAAGTCTTTCCTGATCCCAGCTCTGTTCATCTTGGCTCCTTTTAAAAAACACAGCAAGCAAGGGTTACTCCAAACGGAGTCTCCCTTTTTTCCAAAAATTGGGCCCCACACACACCCACCCCTTCAGTGGCAGCAGTTGTGCCCCAGTTGTACACTTCACAGCTAGATTTGCATCAAGCACATTCAAAAATACGCCATAATTAACCGTCCCCAGGATGACACCGGGGTAGGTAGCAAAGTCTTTCCTGATCCCAGCTCTGTTCATCTTGGCTTCTTTTAAAAAACACAGCAAGCAAGGGTTACTCCAAGCGGAGTCTCCCTTTTTTCCAAAAATTGGGCCCCACACACACCCACCCCTTCAGTGGCAGCAGTTGTGCCCCAGTTGTACACTTCACAGCTAGATTTGCATCAAGCACATTCAAAAATACGCCATAATTAACCGTCCCCAGGATGACACCGGGGTAGGTAGCAAAGTCTTTCCTGATCCCAGCTCTGTTCATCTTGGCTCCTTTTAAAAAACACAGCAAGCAAGGGTTACTCCAAGCGGAGTCTCCCTTTTTTCCAAAAATTGGGCCCCACACACACCTGCCCCTTCAGTGGCAGCAGTTGTGCCCCAGTTGTACACTTTACAGCTAGATTTGCATCAAGCACATTCAAAAATACGCCATAATTAACCGTCCCCAGGATGACACCGGGGTAGGTAGCAAAGTCTTTCCTGATCCCAGCTCTGTTCATCTTGGCTCCTTTTAAAAAACACAGCAAGCAAGGGTTACTCCAAGCGGAGTCTCCCTTTTTTCCAAAAATTGGGCCCCACACACACTCACCCCTTCAGTGGCAGCAGTTGTGCCCCAGTTGTACACTTCACAGCTAGATTTGCATCAAGCACATTCAAAAATACGCCATAATTAACCGTCCCCAGGATGACACCGGGGTAGGTAGCAAAGTCTTTCCTGATCCCAGCTCTGTTCATCTTGGCTCCTTTTAAAAAACACAGCAAGCAAGGGTTACTCCAAGCGGAGTCTCCCTTTTTTCCAAAAATTGGGCCCCACACACACCTGCCCCTTCAGTGGCAGCAGTTGTGCCCCAGTTGTACACTTTACAGCTAGATTTGCATCAAGCACATTCAAAAATACGCCATAATTAACCGTCCCCAGGATGACACCGGGGTAGGTAGCAAAGTCTTTCCTGATCCCAGCTCTGTTCATCTTGGCTCCTTTTAAAAAACACAGCAAGCAAGGGTTACTCCAAGCGGAGTCTCCCTTTTTTCCAAAAATTGGGCCCCACACACACTCACCCCTTCAGTGGCAGCAGTTGTGCCCCAGTTGTACACTTCACAGCTAGATTTGCATCAAGCACATTCAAAAATACGCCATAATTAACCGTCCCCAGGATGACACTGGGTTAGGTAGCAAAGTCTTTCCTGATCACAGCTCTGTTCATCTTGGCTCCTTTTAAAAAACACAGCAAGCAAGGGTTACTCCAAGCGGAGTCTCCCTTTTTTCCAAAAATTGGGCCCCACACACACCCACCCCTTCAGTGGCAGCAGTTGTGCCCCAGTTGTACACTTCACAGCTAGATTTGCATCAAGCACATTAAAAAATATGCCATAATTAACCGTCCCCAGGATGACACCGGGGTGGGTAGCAAAGTCTTTCCTGATCCCAGCTCTGTTCATCTTGGCTCCTTTTAAAAAACACAGCAAGCAAGGGTTACTCCAAGCGGAGTCTCCCTTTTTTCCAAAAATTGGGCCCCACACACACCCACCCCTTCAGTGGCAGCAGTTGTGCCCCAGTTGTACACTTCACAGCTAGATTTGCATCAAGCACATTCAAAAATACGCCATAATTAACCGTCCCCAGGATGACACCGGGGTAGGTAGCAAAGTCTTTCCTGATCCCAGCTCTGTTCATCTTGGCTCCTTTTAAAAAACACAGCAAGCAAGGGTTACTCCAAGCGGAGTCTCCCTTTTTTCCAAAAATTGGGCCCCACACACACCCACCCCTTTCAGTGGCAGCACTTGTGCCCTAGTTGCAAACAGGATGTTTGGATTTGCATCAAGCACATTCCAAATCCACAAGCATTTACTCTCCCCAGGATGACACAGGGGTAGTAAATTCCTTCTGGATCCATGACTTGTTCATTTTGATGAACGTCAGTCTGTCCACATTGTCACTGGACAGACGTGTGCGCTTATCTGTCAGCACACACCCAGCAGCACTGAAGACACGTTCAGAGACAACGCTGGCAGCTGGACACGACAAAATCTCCAAGGCGTAAGTTGAGAGCTCTGGCCATTTTTCTAGATTTGAAGCCCAAAATGAGCAAGGCTCCATTTGCAAAGTCATGGCATCGATGTTCATTTGGAGATACTCCTGTATCATCCTCTCCAGCCGTTGACTATGTGTCAGACTTGTTGTCTCTGGTGGCCTTGCAAAGGAGGGTCTAAAAAAATTATGAAAAGATTCCATAAAATTGCTGTTACCAGCACCAGATACGGTCCTACTGGTACGGGTAGACTGTTGAAGATGACGAGACCGTCCCATGTTTGGCAAGTTACAACTGGGAGAATCACTCCCTGCACCTGCACGGTTGTTTGGTGGAAAAGCCGAACTAAGATCGAGTAACAGCTTTTGCTGATACTCCTGCATACGTGCATCCCTTTCTATGGCTGGAATTATGTCACAAAATTTGGACTTGTACCGGGGATCTAATAGTGTGGCAATCCAGTAGTCATCATCACTTCTAATTTTGACAATACGAGGGTCATGTTGGAGGTAGTGCAACAAGAAGGCACTCATGTGTCTTGCGCAGCCATGCGGACCAAGTCCACGCTGTGTTTGTGGCATAGAGGTGCTAACCGTTCTTTCTTCCTCTGACATCTCCCCCCAACCTCTTTCAACAGAAATTTAACCAAGGTCTCCCTCATCCGCTGAGTCTTCCATGTCCATGGACAGTTCGTCCTCCATTTCTTCATGTTCTCCTGCACCTTCCTCAACATTTAGCCTGCTACCATGCGCCCTTGTTGATCCCTGTACCCCATGGTCCCATGCCTGCCGCGTTGGTGATGATGAACGTCTGGACCTTGGTGATGTTGTTGTCCCTTGCGCATATGAATCCTCCTGTAGTTCCTCCCCTTCCTGTTGTCCCACCCCCTGACTCCGAATAGTGTTTAGCGTGTGCTCCAGCATGTAAATGACTGGAATTGTCATGCTGATAATGGCATTGTCAGCGCTAAACATATTCGTCGCCATGTCGAAACTGTGCAGAAGGGTGCATAGGTCCTTGATCTGAGACCACTCCATCAGGGTGATCTGCCCCACCTCTGCATCTCGTTGGCCCAGGCTATACGTCATGACGTATTGCACGAGGGCTCGGCGGTGCTGCCACAGTCGCTGTAACATGTGGAGAGTTGAATTCCAGCGTGTCGCCACATCGCATTTCAGGCGATGAACCGGCAGGCCGAAAGACTTCTGGAGCGATGCAAGTCGCTCAGCTGCGGCGCTTGAACGGCGGAAGTGAGCAGACAGTTTTCGTGCCCTGTTCAGAAGGCCATCTAGGCCGGGATAGTGTGTTAAAAATTGCTGGACAACAAGGTTCAACACGTGAGCCATACAAGGCACGTGTGTCACCTTGCCCAGGCGAAGGGCCGCACCCAGGTTTGCAGCATTGTCGCACACGGCCTTACCAGGCTGCAGGTTGAGCGGAGACAACCATTTATTAAACTCGGACCGCAGAGCTGACCACAACTCCTCAGCTGTGTGACTCTTATTCCCAAGACATGTCAAGCTAAAGACCGCCTGATGCCGTTGCGCTCTGCTGCCAGCATAGTAATGAGGCGTGCGTGATTCCTTCTGCACAGTAAGAACGCTGGTGGCCTGACCAGGCAGGCTTGGGGCGGAGGTGGAGGACCCAGATGAAGTGGAGGAGGCAGAAGCAGTGGCGGAACTTGGACAGACAGAGGATTGACACACAAGTCGTGGGGACGGCAAGACTTGTGCAGCAGACCCTTCAACATCTATCACCATAGTTACCCAGTGCCCAGTCAGCGACATGTAACGTCCCTGTCCATGCTTACTGGTCCAAGTATCGGTGGTGAAATGCACCCGTTCACACACAGAGTTTCTCAAGGAAGCGGTGATGTTGTGTGCGACATGCTGGTGTAGCGCGGGCACACCTTTCTTAGAGAAGTAGTGGCGACTAGGCATCTGGTACTGGGGCACAGCGACAGACATAAAGTCTCTAAAATCCTGTGTGTCCACCAGGCGGAAAGGCAGCATTTCGGTAGCCAAGAGCTTACAGAGGGATAGAGTCAACCTCTTAGCTTTGTCATGGGTCGCAGGAAGTGGCCTTTTATTTGACCACATCTGAGGGACAGAGATCTGGCTGCTGTGTGTAGACGGTGTTGAGTAGGGTGTCCCTGGAAAAATGCAGGTTTGTGAGGAAAGTGCAGGCGGAGACATGATGTTGCCTTCATCCAACGTTGGTGCTATTGATGTCTGAGAGAGCTGTACACACTCACTTGTTTCCCCTTCCAAACCAACTGACGACCTACCAAGCAAAGTGCCTGTTGCGGTTACAGTGGTGGAAGTTGTGCGTGGAAAAACAGGTGTGACAGCTGTCCCCACAGTCCTAGAAGATGAAGAGCGCGCGGATGCACTGGAAGGGGCAGGCGGTGGATGGTTCGCTCCGCTAGGCCGCATTGCAGCAAGGTGAGCTTCCCACCGGGACATATGATATTTATTCATGTGACGATTCATGGAAGAAGTTGTCAAACTGCTGAGGTTTTGACCTCTACTAATAAAACCATGACAAATTTTACAGATCACATAATTTGGACGAACTTTTGCTATGTCAAAAAAGGACCAGGCTAGGCAAGGCTTAGAGGGCATGCGACATGTTGATCCACCCCGACTAGTGCTCAGAGGCAGAGTGGTGGCTGAGGATGCAGTTGTAGAAGTGCTACCAGTACTCCGACTCTGTCCAGGAAGGCGCAAGGTAACTTCGTCATCAGTTGCATCCTCCTCCACCACCTCTGTTGACCTCCTCGAGTGCCTGACTGTTGGTTGACAGTAGGTGGGATCTAGAACTTCATCATCAATTGTTGTGTTTGCACTCCCCTCCCCCTCAGACCGAGCCTCTTCTTGCCCTGACCGAATATTTAAGTTGTCATCCCAATCGGGTATCTGTGTCTCATCTTCATCAGTATGTTCCTCATTGTCTATAACCACAGGTGTTACAGTTTGTGACAAAGGGTCAACATTATGCTCAGAAACTTGGTCCTCACGGCCTGAATCAGAGTCACAAAGGTTCTGGGCATCACTGCAGACCATTTCATGTTCTGTACTCACTGTAGCTTGGGAGCAGACCTCTGATTCCCAGGCTATAGTGTGACTGAACAGCTCTGCAGACTCAGCCATCTCAGTTCCACCATACTGTTCAGGGCTGATGGAGACTTCAGAGCTGGGAGAAAGCAAGTTTGATTGGGATGACAACTCAGAGGACTGCTGTTTTTTGGATGCGGTACTTGAAGTGGCTGAGAGGGCACTTGTTGGACCACTTGAGATCCATTCAAGCATTTTCCTTTTTTGGCCATCATCTACCTTTGTTCCTGTTGTTCGTGTCCATAAAAAAGGGAGCGCATCGGATTGTTCACGGTAAGTAGTAGACATCTTACTTTTGCTGGTAGATGGTCTATCTTCAGCAGATGATAATGGAGCTTTGCCACCTTCCCCACGGACAAAACCTTTTTTTCCTTTTCCACCACGCCTCTTCCCCTTTCCACCAGCATCTGTCATTTTGCCACTCATGTTGATTGCGAAAAGATTGTGCACTGAAAATGTGGTAGTAAAAATTGAGAGGTGGTGTAGATTGCAGCGGTGGTCTAGCTTTATTAACAGCAGAATAATAAAGAATAAATATCCCTGACAATGCAACTACGGCCCTTAAACTGGCAGCATAAATTGCTAGTATAATGGATTAGTAACTATGAGTTGGAGTGTGCAATGCAGGCAGACGTGCTGCAAATATCTTTGCACTAGTGTGACTAGACAAAAGTCCAATAGCCACGTTTAGGATGCCACTAGGTACACTGAGTGTTTGCTAGTATAATGGCTTAGTTATAATGAGTTGGAGTGTGCAATGCAGGCAGACGTGCTGCAAATGTCTTTGCACTAGTGGGACTAGACAAAAGTCCAATAGCCACGTTTAGGATGCCACTAGGTACACTGAGTGTTTGCTAGTATAATGGCTTAGTTATAATGAGTTGGAGTGTGCAATGCAGGCAGACGTGCTGCAAATGTCTTTGCACTAGTGGGACTAGACAAAAGTCCAATAGCCACGTTTAGGATGCCACTAGGTACACTGAGTGTTTGCTAGTATAATGGCTTAGTTATAATGAGTTGGAGTGTGCAATGCAGGCAGACGTGCTGCAAATGTCTTTGCACTAGTGGGACTAGACAAAAGTCCAATAGCTACATTTAGGATGCCACTAGGTACACTGAGTGTTTGCTAGTATAATGGCTTAGTTATAATGAGTTGGAGTGTGCAATGCAGGCAGACGTGCTGCAAATATCTTTGCACTAGTGGGACTAGACATAATTCCAATAGCCACGTTTAAGATGCCACTAGGTACACTGAGTGTTTGCTAGTATAATAGCTTAGTTATAATGAGTTGGAGTGTGCAATGCAGGCAGACGTGCTGCAAATGTCTTTGCACTAGTGGGACTAGACAAAAGTCCAATAGCCACGTTTAGGATGCCACTAGGTACACTGAGTGTTTGCTAGTATAATGGCTTAGTTATAATGAGTTGGAGTATGCAATGCAGGCAGACGTGCTGCAAATGTCTTTGCACTAGTGGGACTAGACAAAAGTCCAATAGCCACATTTAGGATGCCACTAGGTACACTGAGTGTTTGCTAGTATAATGGCTTAGTTATAATGAGTTGGAGTGTGCAATGCAGGCAGACGTGCTGCAAATATCTTTGCACTAGTGGGACTAGACAAAAGTCCAATAGCCACGTTTACGATGCCACTAGGTACACTGAGTGTTTGCTAGTATAATAGCTTAGTTATAATGAGTTGGAGTGTGCAATGCAGGCAGACGTGCTGCAAATATCTTTGCACTAGTGTGACTTGACAAAAGTCCAATAGCCACGTTTAGGATGCCACTAGGTACACTGAGTGTTTGCTAGTATAATGGCTTAGTTATAATGAGTTGGAGTTTGCAATGCAGGCAGACGTGCTGCAAATGTCTTTGCACTAGTGGGACTAGACAAAAGTCCAATAGCCACGTTTAGGATGCCACTAGGTACACTGAGTGTTTGCTAGTATAATGGCTTAGTTATAATGAGTTGGAGTGTGCAATGCAGGCAGACGTGCTGCAAATGTCTTTGCACTAGTGGGACTAGACAAAAGTCCAATAGCTACATTTAGGATGCCACTAGGTACACTGAGTGTTTGCTAGTATAATGGCTTAGTTATAATGAGTTGGAGTGTGCAATGCAGGCAGACGTGCTGCAAATATCTTTGCACTAGTGGGACTAGACATAATTCCAATAGCCACGTTTAGGATGCCACTAGGTACACTGAGTGTTTGCTAGTATAATAGCTTAGTTATAATGAGTTGGAGTGTGCAATGCAGGCAGACGTGCTGCAAATATCTTTGCACTAGTGTGACTAGACAAAAGTCCAATAGCCACGTTTAGGATGCCACTAGGTACACTGAGTGTTTGCTAGTATAATGGCTTAGTTATAATGAGTTGGAGTGTGCAATGCAGGCAGACGTGCTGCAAATATCTTTGCACTAGTGTGACTAGACAAAAGTCCAATAGCCACGTTTAGGATGCCACTGGGTACACTGAGTGTTTGCTAGTATAATGGCTTAGTTATAATGAGTTGGAGTGTGCAATGCAGGCAGACGTGCTGCAAATGTCTTTGCACTAGTGGGACTAGACAAAAGTCCAATAGCCACGTTTAGGATGCCACTAGGTACACTGAGTGTTTGCTAGTTGTGAGACTGTGACCGGGGTTATCTATGACGGCCGGTATGTCTCGCCCCGGTTGTGCTCACTCCATGATAGAAAGTAAATCCACTATAGGGTTAATGCTGTTTCCCTACAGGCTGAAGGAAGGGTTAAATAGAATCAGGAACAAGGGCAGGTGTGCCGGGTGTGGGGGAAGTGACCAGAACTTCCTGAGCCCTCTGCTGGAGAGGCACATGTATTTTGTTATGGACTTTTTGTTTGGACATTAAAACCGTGTGCTGTGAACCTTGATGCCTGGATCCCGTGTCTTCTGCTGCGCAGCCGACCGTGCTACCTCACATATGGTGGAGAATCGGCGGGCATGACAGCCGGTGAGGTGTAGCATCCATCCCTGGTGACCCAGCTGCGCATGTCCTGGATTCGAGCGGCTATACTACAGCCCAAACCCGGCGACGCCATGGAGGACATACTAAAGCATTTGGCTCAGGCTAATGCACAGCAGCAACAGGCTAATGCACAGCAGCAACAGGCTAATGCACAGCAGCAACAGGCCAATGCACGTCAGCAGCAAGCCTTGCAATTGCAGGAAAAAAGGCACCAAGAACAGATGGTTCTCCTGGCCAAGTCGATCCGTGCCGGACCGGCAGCAACAACCCCGGGACCGGGTGACGACGGCAGCGTCCGGAAAGCGGTGAGACAAGCATTGCAAAAGATGACCCCGGGTGATGATGTGGAAGCGTTCCTGGCGGTGTTTGAGCGGGTGGCCGAGCGGGAAAAGCTGCCGACCCCGCAGTGGGCTGAGGTATTGTCGCCCTATCTGACGGGGGAACCCCAAAAAGCGTACCTGGACCTCTGTGCCGAGGACGCCATTGACTATGTGACCCTGAAAGCCGAAATACTGGCTCGGTTGGGGGTGAATACCTATGTACGGGCTCAGCGGGTAAATCAGTGGTTCTATGAGGAAGCCAAACCCGTACGCTCCCAGGCCTATGACTTGTTGCATCTTGTAAAAAAGTGGTTGCAGCCTGACACTCTGAGCCCGGCGCAAATGGTGGAAAGGGTAGTAGTGGATCGTTTTGTGCGCACTTTACCCGTCACCGTTCAACGGTGGGTCGGACAGGGTGACCCGAGTACCCTGGACCAATTAGTGTCCCTGGTAGAGCGGCATGTGGCTACGCAGGACGTGATACGGGACACTGAGACTTTGCGTACCGCCCATCGGTCCGGCCCCTCCAAACCTAGGGCCAAGGACCCACCGCTGACAACGGTACAAGAGTCCCCTACCGTCCCGTCTGAGGCCGCGGCCGCCATTCCTGAGGTCCGGAAGGTTCTGTACCCTAAACGACAACCCTTCAAGGGGGTTTCATTCCCCATTAGATGTTGGCGGTGCCAGCGGGTGGGACATATGGAAGCCCAGTGTCCACTCACCACGGAGCCCATGGATTGTGGGGTTACCCGGCGGGGTTCAATGTATGCTCAGGTGGTGTGTACCGCTGACCTGGTCTCCCCAGAGACGGAGCCCCACTTGTGCCAAATACAGGTGAATGGATGTCCGGTTACAGGATTGTTGGATTCCAGAAGCTTAGTGACCCTTGTGCGATCCACCTTGAGAGCTAAAGTAAAGGCCACAGGACGCACCGTGGGGGTGGTTTGCATACATGGGGACCGCCGCGACTATCCCACGGGGATTGTCACCATCACAGCACCTTGCGGTCAGGTGCAACATGAGGTGGGACTTCTTAACACTCTTCCTTATGACGTGATCCTAGGAAGGGATCTGCCCTATTTTTGGACTTTATGGAGGGGACCCCCTAAGTCCCCTCAGATATTGGTCGGTCCGGGACCTGAGCCCTACAATCCTGAATCCGGGACACCTGCCGTAGGGGTCACCATGATAGGGACAGAGTGTGAACCCGATAGGTCGCCCCTAGAGGTATTGGCAGGAGAGGCTGAGACGGTCGAGCCCATCCCGGAGTTGGAGGCGTCCCCGGATACGTTTGGGACAGCCCAACTCCAGGACCCTACGTTAATACATGCCCGGAGTCGGGTGACAGTAGTTGACGGGGTGGCACAGCTGCCCGGTGCCCAGGTAAGGTACCCCCATTTCGCTCTTAAGCAGGATTTACTCTACCAGGTAGATGAAATACGGGGCGTAGGGGTAGAACAGTTGGTGGTGCCCCAGCCGCATCGCCGGCGGGTCCTCGACTTGGCTCATAAACACCTGATGAGTGGCCACCTAGGGGTCAAGAAAACGCAGGAGCGAATATTGCAAAGGTTCTATTGGCCCGGGGTCTTTGGGGAGGTAAAACGGTTCTGCGAAACCTGCCCGGAGTGTCAGCTTACTGCACCCCTGACCCATTTTCGCAGTCCGTTGGTACCGTTACCCATTATAGAAGTCCCTTTTGAACGGATAGGGATGGATCTGGTGGGGCCCCTCGTAAAGTCCGCTCGAGGGCACCAACACATCCTAGTGATCGTTGACTATGCCACCCGGTATCCCGAGGCGATACCTCTCAGACATACTGCAGCAAAGCTTATAGCTCGGGAGTTGTTTGCTGTGTTCTGCCGGGTGGGATTGCCCAAGGAAATCCTTACGGATCAGGGGACCCCATTCATGTCTAAAGTGACCAAAGAGCTATGCCGGCTACTCCAGATCAAGCAGTTGCGTACGTCTGTGTATCATCCTCAAACGGACGGTTTAGTCGAGCGTTTCAATAAAACCCTGAAAACCATGCTAAGAAGGGTGATTTCAAAAGACGGGAAAGACTGGGATATGATGCTTCCCTATCTGATGTTTGCCATACGAGAGGTGCCACAGGCATCCACGGGGTTTTCGCCTTTTGAATTGTTATACGGGCGACATCCCCGGGGATTGTTGGACCTGGCAAAGGAAACATGGGAACAAGAGCCCACCCCCCATAAAAGTGTGATTGAACACATTTTGGGTATGCAGAACCGCATAAGCGCGGTCATGCCAATTGTGAAGGAGCATTTACAGGAGGCTCAGGCCGCGCAAAGCGGCCGCTACAATAGACAAGCCACCGTGCGGACCTTTAAACCCGGGGATCGGGTGTTGGTATTGATCCCCACGGCGGAGAGTAAATTCCTGGCTCAGTGGCAAGGCCCCTACGAGATAAAGGAAAGAGTAGGGGTGGTTAACTATAAAGTATTGCAGCCCGGTAGGCGGAAACCTGAACAAATATACCATGTCAACCTATTAAAACCTTGGCAGGAACGGGAAAGCCTGATGGCTGTTTTTTCCCCACCTCCCTCCTCTTCGGGTCGTTCACATCCGGCTCCAGCGACCTCCGGAGAGGACGAACCGGAAGTAAGGATTGGAGAAGCCCTCACCAAGCAACAGAGGCGAGAGGCCAGACGGTTGGTTCAGCAGAACCCCGATGTCTTCTCCGAGCTGCCCGGTAGGACCAGTCTGATACGACATGATATTGTCACCGAGCCCCACCTGAAGGTACGCCTGAAGTCATACCGGGTACCGGAGGCTCGACGACAAGCCATATCGGAGGAAGTAAAGACAATGTTACGCCTGGGGGTCATCGAAAAATCCCGGAGTGAATGGGCTAGTCCGATTGTCCTAATACCAAAACCCGATGGCTCCTTAAGGTTCTGCAATGACTTTAGGAGATTGAACGAAATATCCAAGTTCGATCTCTACCCCATGCCCCGGGTGGATGAGCTGATTGATAGGCTGGGACAGGCGCGATATTTTACCACGCTCGACCTGACCAAAGGGTACTGGCAGGTGCCACTAACGGAGTCCGCCAAGGAGAAAACCGCTTTTGTTACGCCTGAGGGTCTCTTCCACTATGTTGTCTTGCCTTTTGGGTTACATGGCGCTCCGGCCACGTTCCAGAGGTTGATGGACTTAGTGCTGGAACCCCACCAGGCGTATGCATCAGCGTACCTGGATGACATCATTATTTACAGCTCCGATTGGCAGACCCACTTGGAACAGGTACAAGCGGTGGTGGACGCGCTTCGAACAGCCGGATTGACAGCCAATCCCAAGAAATGTGCATTGGGACTCACGGAAGCCCGCTACTTGGGCTACGTGATAGGCCAAGGAGTGATTAAGCCCCAAATTAACAAGGTTGAGGCGATCCAGAAGTGGCCTAGACCCCTGACCACGAAGCAGGTTAGGGCCTTCCTGGGTATCGTGGGGTACTACAGGAGGTTTGTAAAGGATTTTGCGGGACTATCAGCCCCCTTGACGGACCTTCTCAAAGGCAAGAAGTCCGTCATGGTGCGCTGGACTCCGCAGGCCGAGGACTCCTTCCGGGCCCTGAAGGAGGTCCTGTGCGGACAGCCCGTTCTGGTCAACCCTGATTTCCGGAAGGAGTTCATAGTACAGACTGACGCCTCGGAGATCGGCCTGGGGGCAGTGCTGTCTCAGGTGGTTCAGGGGGAGGAACACCCCGTCACCTTCTTAAGTAGGAAGCTCACCCCTCCCGAGCGGAATTATAGCGTAGTGGAGAAGGAGTGCCTGGCGATCAAGTGGGCCTTGGAGTCCCTACGCTATTACCTGCTGGGACGGCAGTTTCGCTTGGTGACGGATCACTCTCCACTGGTCTGGATGAGGTCCGCCAAGGAACGGAATGCCCGGGTTACCCGGTGGTTCCTTTCTCTGCAAAACTTCCGGTTTACGGTTGAACACCGGGCCGGTAGGTTGCAGGGCAACGCCGATGCCTTGTCCCGCGGCCCGTGTTTGATGACTGGAGTTCAACCCCGCACGCTTGAACTGAGGGGGGGGTATGTGAGACTGTGACCGGGGTTATCTATGACGGCCGGTATGTCTCGCCCCGGTTGTGCTCACTCCATGATAGAAAGTAAATCCACTATAGGGTTAATGTTGTTTCCCTACAGGCTGAAGGAAGGGTTAAATAGAATCAGGAACAAGGGCAGGTGTGCCGGGTGTGGGGGAAGTGACCAGAACTTCCTGAGCCCTCTGCTGGAGAGGCACATGTATTTTGTTATGGACTTTTTGTTTGGACATTAAAACCGTGTGCTGTGAACCTTGATGCCTGGATCCCGTGTCTTCTGCTGCGCAGCCGACCGTGCTACCTCACATAGTATAATGGCTTAGTTATAATGAGTTGGAGTGTGCAATGCAGGCAGACGTGCTGCAAATGTCTTTGCACTAGTGGGACTAGACAAAAGTCCAATAGCCACGTTTAAGATGCCACTAGGTACACTGAGTGTTTGCTAGTATAATGGCTTAGTTATAATGAGTTGGAGTGTGCAATGCAGGCAGACGTGCTGCAAATATCTTTGCACTAGTGTGACTAGACAAAAGTCCAATAGCCACATTTAGGATGCCACTAGGTACACTGAGTGTTTGCTAGTATAATGGCTAGGTTATAATGAGTTGGAGTGTGCAATGCAGGCAGACGTGCTGCAAATATCTTTGCACTAGTGTGACTAGACAAAAGTCCAATAGCCACGTTTAGGATGCCACTAGGTACACTGAGTATTTGCTAGTATAATGGCTTAGTTATAATGAGTTGGAGTGTGCAATGCAGGCAGACGTGCTGCAAATATCTTTGCACTAGTGTGACTAGACAAAAGTGCAATAGCCACGTTTAGGATGCCACTAGGTACACTGAGTGTTTGCTAGTATAATGGCTTAGTTATAATGAGTTGGAGTGTGCAATGCAGGCAGACGTGCTGCAAATGTCTTTGCACTAGTGGGACTAGACAAAAGTCCAATAGCCACGTTTAGGATGCCACTAGGTACACTGAGTGTTTGCTAGTATAATGGCTTAGTTATAATGAGTTGGAGTGTGCAATGCAGGCAGGCGTGCTGCAAATATCTTTGCACTAGTGGGACTAGACAAAAGTCCAATAGCCACGTTTAGGATGCCACTAGGTACACTGAGTGTTTGCTAGTATAATGGCTTAGTTATAATGAGTTGGAGTGTGCAGAGGACAGGAGGGTACAGTGTCAGGGTTGTGGGGCTCTGGGTAAAGGAAAGGAAGCCTGCCTTTCTATTCCCTCCAAATGGGGAAATGCAGCGACGAAATCCCTGACCTTAGCTACACAGACGCTGTCTCTGTTTTCAGGACCTGTCACCTATGGCTCTGACCCTGCCGGTACGAGCCCTTAAAAGGACTTATAGAAAGTGCTATCCCTAAGCTGTCCAGCGCTGTGTATGGAGCGCATACAACTGTATCGGCGATAGGACTCAGGACGGAGCTGCGCCAGTGATGTCTGACACCAAGGACGCAGAAGGCAGATAATGGCGTGCTGGAGGAAAATGTCCGGTTTTATAATGCAGGGACATGTGACATGGACATCCTATCACACATGCCGTTGCTTCTCTGGCTAAAAGTCCACTTAGCTGTGTGTGTGTCTGGGATTGGCTGACATGCTGGCCCGCCCCACTACACGCGCGCGCTTAGGGAAGGAAGACAAGGAAAAAAAAAAATGGCGATCGCCATTATACAAACAGCAGTGATCTGAAGGCGCTGTTCACACACACTATACACTGAAATTTCATAATAGTGTGAGTCACAGAGTGACTTACACTATCACAGCGGAAAGCCAGCTAGGAATTAGCTGTTTTTTTGCTGCTAGAACCATTATCGAACGTTTCTAGAACTATCGAGCTTTTGCAAAAAGCTCGAGTTCTAGTTCGATCTAGAACAGGCCCCAAAATCACTCTAGCCTAGAACTGGAGAACCTCGAACCTAGAACCGCGCTCAACTCTAGTTAGGAGCCATGTCATTATAATAGGCTTCTGCTAAACTCTCTGGGAGCTGCCATTACAGTTACATTGATTATTTAATGGCATAGCCATGCATAATACTTCTGTTTTGTAAACTGTGATCTCTTTATTAAAGACTGTAATCTGCCACAGTTCATGAGAGTATGATACCCAGGCCAGGTCATAATAAAACTTTCAGCATATTGAAGAAATAAAAACTTGAATAGATGAAACGCTGCATGTATCACAATGAAGACTTTCATCAGACAGGAGCCATGACGTCATAATTGGCATCTGCCTAATTCTCTGGGAGGTGCCATGACACTTACACTGTTTATTTAGTGACCTAGCATGGCATAGTATTTTATTTTTTAAGCACTTGTTTCTTATTTAAAGACTACAAAATGACATGGATGACAAGAGCATGATACCCAGGCCAGGAGAAAATTAAAATTATAGCCTACAGAAAAAAAGAGATGGAACACTGCATGCATCACAATGAAGATCTTCAGCATCCAGGTTCATTGCCATCATAATGGGCTTCTTAATTAAGACGGCTATGGGTAATTCTATTTTTTAAGCTATGATCTCCTTAAAGACTTCAAAGTGCCATGGCTGATAATAAGCAGTGGCATATCTTGAAGCTCATGGACCTCAATGCAAATGCTCCAAAAAGGTCCTCATCTATTGCCATTGTTTATAAATATTGATCTTTCCATATAGGCAAAAAAAACTTAGATTCCAGGGTCCAGGTTTGCTTGCAACCCCTGCACCTATTGTAGTTACACCCCAATTTTTCCCCAACCTGTTTCTCCATCTGTTGTTTCATATTTACTATTTTATGTCCCACCTTAGTACCAGCTGGGAAGTCCTTCAAATTGTCAACAATGTTTAAAAAACACCCCCTTTTTTGGCAATATCTGCAACCTGATGCTTGTCAGTCTAGATTGCGGTATTGTCCTCCACCTGTTTGTAATTATGTCTATTACTCAAAGAATGGCTTAACAGTCACAGTTTAGTTAGTTTCTAATTGTCTTATTTTAAAGGGGCTATCTTCTCTTCACAAATGTGTAAAATTGCAAGGACAGGGACTGTGTTTCTGGTCTTACACTGCCAGACAAATTTCTGTAACATGTGGCTCCATAGCAATGCTAGCCACACACCTCTCAGCTGGACACTGTTTTTTATAGCTCTATACAGTATTGCTGTGGCCAGGACTTCTAGAACTGGCCTCACACTGCCAGACATACCCTTGCCTTCCACATTCTTGTCCAGTGTATTATATAACTATACCGTGCTGCAGCTGAGACTACCCTCTACAGGCTTCACAAGCCTAACATTGCTCCCCAAGGTTGAAAAAAATGTAAAGGCTTGTTGACAAGCCATTGTTACTTCACTACTCCCAAATAAAGGGAACATTTTTCGAAAGCTTGATAAAAGCTGTTGCAGATCCAAAAATAGGTATTATTTATTCACTTACAGTTGAGTAGCCATTGCGTCTTCAATTTTTCAGTGGCTATGCTGTACCTGTTCCCTAAATAAAGTGATCGTTTTTTCAGAAGCCATCTAAAAAGTATCACTTTTTCATTAAGCAAAGATCAATGCACTTGATACAGCCAGGGATGTGGATTCGGTAAGCCAAACCTTCGACTCCGACTCCTCAATTTCCCTTGCACCGACTCTGACTCCACCTCCGACTCCACGACTCTGACTTCGACTCCCACATATATTTCTTATAGATAAGTGAAAAATGTATTGTAGTACAATGTGAACATCAGACATTTAATCATTTTTATGATACAATAATCAAGATATTTAGATAGAACATAAAATATATTTATTGGAATACAACTTTAGAACACAAAAAACTGTAATAAATTGTAAATATGTAATACACTATGTAATATACAGTAGATTACATATATATCTTGTGTATATATATACAGTCATATGAAAAAGTTTGGGCACCCCTATTAATGTTAACCTTTTTTCTTTATAACAATTTGTTTTTTTGCAACAGCTATTTCAGTTTCATATATCTAATAACTGATGGACTGAGTAATATTTCTGGATTGAAATGAGGTTTATTGTACTAACAGAAAATGTGCAATCCGCATTTAAACAAAATTTGACCGATGCAAAAGTATGGGCACCTCAACATAAAAGTGACATTACTATTTTGTAGATCCTCCTTTTGCAAAAATAACAGCCTCTAGTCGCTTACTGTAGCTTTTAATGAGTTCCTGGATCCTGGATGAAGGTATATTTGACCATTCCTGTTTACAAAACAATTCCAGTTCAGTTACTGGTGGTCGCCGAGCATGGACAGCACGCTTCAAATCATCCCACAGATTTTCAATGATATTCAGGTCTGGGGACTGGGATGGCCATTCCAGAACATTGTAATTGTTCCTCTGCATGAATGCCTGAGTAGATTTGGAGCGGTGTTTTGGATCATTGTCTTGCTGAAATATCCATCCCCTGCGTAACTTCAACTTTGTCACTGATTCTTGCACATTATTGTCAAGAATCTGCTGATACTGAGTTGAATCCATGCGACCCTCAACTTTAACAAGATTCCCGGTGCCGGGATTGGCCACACAGCCCCAAAGCATGATGGAACCTCCACCAAATTTTACTGTGGGTAGCAAGTGCTTTTCTTGGAATGCCGTGTTTTTTTCCCCCCATACATAACGCCTTATGTATGACCAAACAACTCAATCTTTGTTTCATCAGTCCACAGGACCTTCTTCCAAAATGTAACTGGCTTGTCCAAATGTGCTTTTGCATACCTCAGGCGACTCTGTTTGTGGCGTTCTTGCAGAAACGGCTTCTTTCGCATCACTCTCCCATACAGCTTCTCCTTGTGCAAAGTGCGCTGTATTGTTGACCGATGCACATTGACACCATCTGCAGCAAGATGAATCTGCAGGTCTTTGGGGGTGGTCTGTGGATTGTCCTTGACTGTTCTCACTATTCTTCTTCTCTGCCTTTCTGATATTTTTCTTGCCCTGACACTTCTGGGCTTAACAAGAATGGTACCTGTGTTCTTCCATTTCCTTACTATGTTCCTCACAGTGGAAACTGACAGTTCAAATCTCTGAGACAACTTTTTGTATCCTTCCCCTGAACAACTATGTTGAATAATCTTTGTTTTCAGATCATTTGAGAGTTGTTTTGAGGAGCCCATGATGACACTCTTCATAGAAGATTCAAATAGGAGAACAACTTGCAAGTGGCCACCTTAAATACCTTTTCTCATGATTTGGATACACCTGCCTATGAAGTTCAAAGCTCAATGAGGTTACAAAACCAATTTAGTGCTTTAGTAAGTCAGTAAAAAGTAGTTAGGAGTAGAGTTGAGCGCGGTTCGCGGTTCGAGGTTCTCCAGTTCGCGGCTCGAGTGATTTTGGGGGCTGTTCTAGATCGAACTAGAACTCGAGCTTTTTGCTAAAGCTCGATAGTTCTAGATACGTTCGAGAACGGTTCTAGCAGCAAAAAGACAAGCTAATTACTAGCTGGCTTTCCGCTGTAATAGTGTAAGTCACTCTGGGACTCTCACTATTATGAAATTTCAGTGTATAGTGTGCGGGAACAGCGCATTCAGATCACTGCTGTTTGGATAATGGCGATCGCCATTTTTTTTTTTTTTCCTTGTCTTCCTTCCCTAAGCGCGCGCGTGTAGTGGGGCGTGCCAGTATGTCAGCCAATCCCAGACACACACACAGCTAAGTGGACTTTTAGCCAGAGAAGCAAAGGCATGTGTGATAGGATGTCCATGTCACATGTCCCTGCATTATAAAAACGGACATTTTCGTCCAGCACGCCATTATCTGCCTTCTGCGTCTTGGTGTCAGTCACCGCTGGCATAGCTCCTGTCTCCGATACTGCTGTGTACGCTCTATACACAGCGCTATACAGAATAGGGATAGAAGTTTCTTTCAGCCCCTGTAAGGGCTAATACCAGCAGGGTCAGAGCCATAGGTGACAGTCAGGTCCGAGAAAACAGATTTTAACAGCTACACAAGATGACAGCGTCTGTGTAGCTAAGGTCAGGGATTTCCTCGCTGCATTTCCCCATTAGGAGGGATAGAAAGGGAGGCTTCCTTTCCTCTACCCAGACCCACAACCCTGCCACTGTACCCTCCTGCCCTTTGCACACTCAAACTCATTGTTACTAAGCCATTATACTAGCAAACACTGAGGAAACTTAGTGGCATCCTAAAAGTGGCTGTTGGACTTCATTATTGTCCCACTGGTGCAAAGATATTTGCAGCACGTCTGCCTGCATTGCACACTTAAACTCATTGTTACTAAGCCATTATACTAGCAAACACTGAGGAAACTTAGTGGCATCCTAAAAGTGGCTGTTGGACTTCATTATTGTCCCACTAGTGCAAAGATATTTGCAGCACGTCTGCCTGCATTGCACACTCAAGCTCATTGTTACTAAGCCATTATACTAGCAAATACTGAGGAAACTTAGTGGCATCCTAAAAGTGGCTGTTGGACTTCATTATTGTCCCACTAGTACAAAGATATTTGCAGGACGTCTGCCTGCATTGCACACTCAAGCTCATTGTTACTAAGCCATTATACTAGCAAACACTGAGGAAACTTAGTGGCATCCTAAAAGTGGCTGTTGGACTTCATTATTGTCCCACTAGTGCAAAGATATTTGCAGCACCTCTGCCTGCATTGCACACTCAAGCTCATTGTTACTAAGCCATTATACTAGCAAACACTGAGGAAACTTAGTGGCCTCCTAAAAGTGGCTGTTGGACTTCATTATTGTCCCACTAGTGCAAAGATATTTGCAGCACGTCTGCCTGCATTGCACACTCAAGCTCATTGTTACTAAGCCATTATACTAGCAAACACTGAGGAAACTTAGTGGCATCCTAAAGGTGGCTGTTGGACTTGATTATTGTCCCACTAGTGCAAAGATATTTGCAGCACGTCTGCCTGAATTGCACACTCAAACTCATTGTTACTAAGCCATTATACTAGCAAACACTGAGGAAACTTAGTGGCATCCTAAAAGTGGCTGTTGGACTTCATTATTGTCCCACTAGTGCAAAGATATTTGCAGCACGTCTGCCTGCATTGCACACGCAAACTCATTGTTACTAAGCCATTATACTAGCAAACACTGAGGAAACTTAGTGGCATCCTAAAAGTGGCTGTTGGACTTCATTATTGCCCAATAGTGCAAAGATATTTGCAGCACGTCTCCCTGCATTGCACACTTAAGCTCATTGTTACTAAGCCATTATACTAGCAAATACTGAGGAAACTTAGTGGCATCCTAAAAGTGGCTGTTGGACTTCATTATTGTCCCACTAGTGCAAAGATATTTGCAGCACGTCTGCCTGCATTGCACACTCAAGCTCATTGTTACTAAGCCATTATACTAGCAAACACTGAGGAAACTTAGTGACATCCTAAAAGTGGCTGTTGGACTTCATTATTGTCCCACTAGTGCAAAGATATTTGCAGCACGTCTGCCTGCATTGCACACTCAAACTCATTGTTACTAAGCCATTATACTAGCAAACACTAAGGAAACTTAGTGGCATCCTAAAAGTGGCTGTTGGACTTCATTATTGTCCCACTAGTGCAAAGATATTTGCAGCACGTCTGCCTGCATTGCACACTCAAACTCATTGTTACTAAGCCATTATACTAGCAAATTATGCTGCCAGTTTAAGGGCCGTAGTTGCATTGTCAGGGATAATTATTGTTGTTTATTCTGCTGTTAATAAAGCTAGACCACCACTGAAATCTACACCACCTCTCAATTTTTGCTACCACATTTTAAGTGCACAATCTTGTCGCAATCAAAATGAGTGGCAAAATGACAGATGCTGGTGGAAAGGGGAAGAGGCGTGTTGGAAAAGGAAAAAAAGGGTTTGTCCGTGGGGAAGGTGGCAAAGCTCCATTAACATCTGCTGAAGATAGACCATCTTCCAGCAAAAGTAAGATGTCTACTACTTACCGTGGACAATCCGATGTGCTCCCTTTTTTACGGACACGAACAACTGGAACAAAGGTAGATGATGGCCAAAAAAGGAAAATGCTTGAATGGATCTCAAGTGGTGCAACAAGTGCCCTCTCCGCCACCTCAACTACCGCATCCAAAAAACACCAGTCCTCTGAGTTGTCAGCCCAATCACACTTGCATTCTCCCAGCTCTGAAGTCTCCATCCGCCGTGCACAGTATGGTGGAACTGAGATGGCTGAGTCTGCAGAGCTGTTCAGTCACACTATAGCCTGGGAATCAGAAGTCTGCTCCCAAGCTACAGTGAGTACAGACTAGGAAATGGTCTGCAGTGATGCCCAGAACCTTTGTGACTCTGATTCAGGCCGTGAGGACCAAGTTTCTGAGCATAATGTTGACCCTTTTTCACAAACTGTAACACCTGTTGTTATAGACAATGAGGAACATACTGATGACGATGAGACGCAGATACCAGATTGGGATGATAACTTAAATATTCGGTCAGGGCAAGAAGAGGCTCGGTCTGAGGGTGAGGGGAGTGCAAACACAACAATTGATGAGGAAGTTCTAGATCCCACCTACTGTCAACCCACAGTCAGGCACTCGAGGAGGTCAACAGAGGCGGTGGAGGAGGATGCAACAGACGACGAAGTTACCTTGTGCCTTCCTGGACAGAGTCGGAGCACTGGTAGCACGTCTACAACTAAATCCTCAGCCACCACTCTGCCTCTGAGCACTAGTCGGGGGGGCTCAACAGGTCGCATGCCCTCTAAGCCTTGCCTAGCCTGGTCCTTTTTTGACATAGCAAAAGATCGGCCAAATTATGTGATCTGTAAAATTTGTCGTGATTCTGTTAGTAGAGGGCAAAACCTCAACAGTTTGACAACTTCTTCCATGAATCGTCACATGAATAAATATCATATGTCCCAGTGGGAAGCTCACCGTGCTGCAATGCAGTCTAGCGGAGCGAACCATCCACCGCCTGCCCCTTCCAGTGCATCTGCACGCTCTTCATCTTCTAGGACTGTGGGGACAGCTGTCACACCTGGTTTTCCACGCACAACTTCCACCACTGTAACCGCAACAGGTAGTTTGCTTGGTATATCGTCAGTTGGTTTGGAAGGGGAAACAAGTGCGTGTGTACAGCTCTTTCAGACATCGATAGCACCAACGTTGGATGAAGGCAACATCATGTCTACACCTGCACTTTCCTCACAAACCTGCATTTTTCCAGGGACACCCTACTCAACACCGTCTACACACAGCAGCCAGATCTCTGTCCCTCAGATGTGGACAAATAAAAGGCCACTTCCTGCGACCCATGACAAAGCTAAGAGGTTGACTTTATTCCTCTGTAAGCTCTTGGCTACCGAAATGCTGCCTTTCCGCCTGGTGGACACACAGGATTTTAGAGACCTTATGTCTGTCGCTGTGCCCCAGTACCAGATGCCCAGTCGCCACTACTTCTCTAAGAAAGGTGTGCCCGCGCTACACAAACATGTCGCACACAACATCACCGCTTCCTTGAGAAACTCTGTGTGTCAACGGGTGCATTTCACCACCGATACTTGGACCAGTAAGCATGGACAGGGACGTTACATGTCGCTGACTGGGCACTGGGTAACTATGGTGATAGATGGTGAAGTGTCTGCTGCACAAGTCTTGCCGTCCCCACGACTTGTGTGTCAATCCTCTGTCTGTCCAAGTTCCGCCACTGCTTCTGCCTCCTCCACTTCATCTGGGTCCTCCACCTCCGCCGCAAGCCTGCCTGGTCAGGCCACCAGCGTTCTCACTGCGCAGAAGGAATCATGCACCCCTCATTACTATGCTGGCAGCAGAGCGCAACAGCATCATGCGGTCTTTAGCTTGACATGTCTTGGAAATAGGAGTCACACAGCGGCTGAGTTGTGGGCAGCTCTGGAGACTGAGTTTAATAAATGGTTGTCTCCACTCAACCTGCAGCCTGGTAAGGCCGTGTGCGACAATGCTGCAAACCTGGGTGCGGCCCTTCGCCTGGGCAAGGTGACACACGTGCCTTGTATGGCTCACGTGTTGAACCTTGTTGTCCAGCAATTTTTAACACACTATCCTGGCCTAGATGGCCTTCTGACCAGGGCACGAAATTTGTCTGCTCACTTCCGCCATTCAACCGCCGCAGCTGAGCGACTTGCATCGCTCCAGAAGTCTTTCGGCCTGCCGGTTCATCGCCTGAAATGCGATGTGCCGACACGCTGGAATTCGACTCTCCACATGTTACAGCGACTGTGGCAGCACCGCCGAGCCCTGGTGCAATACGTCATGACGTATAGCCTGGGCCAACGAGATGCAGAGGTGGGGCAGATCACCCTGAAGGAGTGGTCTCAGATCAAGGACCTATGCACCCTTCTGCACAGTTTCGACATGGCGACGAATATGTTTAGCGCTGACAATGCCATTATCAGCATGACAATTCCAGTCATTTACATGCTGGAGCACACGCTAAACACTATTCGGAGTCAGGGGGTGGGACAACAGGAAGGGGAGGAACTACAGGAGGATTCATATGCGCAAGACACAACAACATCACCAAGGTCCAGACGTTCATCATCACCAACGCGGCAGGCATGGGACCATGGGGGACAGGGATCAACAAGGGCGCATGGTAGCAGGCTAAATGTTCAGGAAGGTGCAGGAGAACATGAAGAAATGGAGGACGAACTGTCCATGGACATGGAAGACTCAGCGGATGAGGGAGACCTTGGTCAAATTTCAGTTGAAAGAGGTTGGGGGGAGATGTCAGTGGAAGAAAGAACGGTTAGCACCTCTATGCCACAAACACAGCGTGGACTTGGTCCGCATGGCTGCGCAAGACACATGAGCGCCTTCTTGCTGCACTACCTCCAACATGACCCTCGTATTGTCAAAATTAGAAGTGATGATGACTACTGGATTGCCACACTATTAGATCCCCGGTACAAGTCCAAATTTTGTGACATAATTCCAGCCATAGAAAGGGACGCATGTATGCCGGAGTATCAACAGAAGCTGTTACTCGATCTTAGCTCGGCTTTTCCACCAAACAACCGTGCAGGTGCAGGGAGTGAATCTCCCAGTTGTAACTTGACAAACATGGGACAGTCTCGTCATCTTCAACAGTCTACCCGTACCAGTAGCACCGTATCTGGTGCTGGTAACAGCAATTTTATGGAATCTTTTCATAATTTTTTTAGACCGTCCGTTTCAAGGCCACCATAGACAACAAGTCTGACACATAGTCAACAGCTGGAGAGGATGATACAGGAGTATCTCCAAATGAACATCGATGCCATGACTTTGCAAATGGAGCCTTGCTCAGTTTGGGCTTCAAATCTTGAAAAATGGCCAGAGCTCTCAACTTATGCCTTGGAGATTTTGTCGTGTCCAGCTGCCAGCGTTGTCTCTGAAAGTGTCTTCAGTGCTGCTGGGTGTGTGCTGACAGATAAGCGCACGCGTCTGTCCAGTGACAATGTGGACAGACTAACGTTCATCAAAATGAACAAGTCATGGATCCAGAAGGAATTTACTACCCCTGTGTCATCCTGGGGAGAGTAAATGCTTGTGGATTTGGAATGTGCTTGATGCAAATCAAAACATCCTGTTTGCAACTAGGGCACAAGTGCTGCCACTGATGGGGTGTCTGTGTGGCCCAATTTTTGGAAAAAAGGGAGACTCCGCTTGGAGTAACCCTTGCTTACATTGTTTTTAAAAATGATCCAAGATGAACTGATCTGGGATCAGGAAAGACTTTGCTACCTACCCCGGGGTCATCCTGGAAACGGTTAAGTATGGCATATTTTTGAATGTGCTTGATGCAAATCTACCTGTGAAGTGTACAACTGGGGCACAAGTGCTGCCACTGAAGGGGTGAGTGCCTGTGTGGCCCAATTTTTGGAAAAAAGGGAGACTCCGCTTGGAGTCACCTTGCGGTGTTTTACATGATTTTAGAAGGGCATGCCATACCTATATCTGTGTCTCCTCTTTTTCCTTGTCCTGCTATTTTGTTTTCGCATGAGTATATGTCCTTGTCACTTTCCCATGTGTTTGTGTTGTGTTGTGAGTTGTTTGTCACCTTTTGGACACCTTTGAGGGTGTTTTCTAGGTGTTTTTATGTGTTTGTAATTGCCTGCCATTGTTTCCTATGCGGTTCGAGTTCGGTTCGTTGAACGTTCGCCGAACCGAACTCGAACGGGAACCCCGTTCGACGAACCGAACTCGAGCCGAACCACGGCCGGTTCGCTCATCTCTAGTTAGGAGTGTTCAAATCAAAAAATTGATAAGGGTGCCCATACTTTTGCATCGGTCAAATTTTGTTTAATTGCGTATTGCACATTTTCTGTTAGTACAATAAACCTCATTTCAATCCAGAAATAATACTCAGTCCATCAGTTATTAGATATATGAAACTGAAATAGCTGTTGCAAAAACCCAAATTGTTATAAAGAAAAAAGGTTAACATTAATGGGGGTGCCCAAACTTTTTCATATGACTGTATAGATATATATATTTTTTTTATATATATATATGTGTGTGTTCTATCTAAATATCTTGATTATTGTATCATAAAAATGATTAAATGTCTGATGTTCACATTGCACTACAATACATTTTTCACTTAAATATAAGCAATATACTAAATGTTATTATTTAGTATGTTTTTGTTGAAAACTTTTTTTGCCACTTACATAGTGTATTACATAGTGTTATATATAACACTATATAATACACTATGTGAGTGGCAAAAAAACAGTTTTCAACAAAAACATACTAAATAACATTTGTGCAGTCTATGAATTTGTTCTAAGAAATAGAATTGCTTCCACCAAATCTTCCTTTATAGATGACTTCAAATCTGACCTAATAATTTTAAGGCTAGAGAAAAACCTCTACACTAAGGCGGGCTTTACATGTTGCGACATCGCTAGCAATTGCTAGCGATGTCGAGCGCGATAGAACCCGCCCCCGTCGTACATGTGATATCTGGTGCTTGCTGCCGTAGCGAACATTACCTCCTTCAAGGGGGAGGTGAGTTCGGTGTAACAGCGACGTCACCGCGACGTCACTATGCGGCCGTCCAATAGAAGCGGAGGGGCGGAGTTGAGCGGGACATAACATCCCACCCACCTCCTCCCTTCCGCATTGACAGTGGATGCAAGAAAGGAGATGTTTGTCGTTCCTGCGGTTTCACACACAGCGATGTGTGGTGCTGCAGGAATGACAAACAACATCGTATCTGCAGCAGTAACAACATTATGGAACGACATGACACAGATCAGCGATTTTTTACGCTTTTGCGCTAGTTCATCGTCGCACCTAGGATTTACACATTGCGATGTCGCTACCGGCGCCGGATGTGCGTCACTAACGATGTGACCCCAACGATATATCGGTAGCGATGTCGCAACGTATAAAGCCCGCCTAACTTGGGTTGGAGGCAAAGCCGTAACCACATGGGCAACATCTCTAACAATTTCCGGGTATAAAGGAATCGCCTCATGCACAGTCAGTTTTAATGAATGGTTTAATTTTTCTAATTCTTTGAGAGCAAATGAAACATTTTACTGAAATCTGGTCAATCTGCTTGCTATAGGAGACACAGTGAAATATTTTTCCTTGCGGCAATGCTCTGCCTGCTCCATGTCATCCAAATACTTGTCAAAGTTAAACTCCTCATCTGATGAGGATGAAGATATGGCAGCAGTAGCACTGTCAAACCCCAAGTCCTCTTCCGCCTGGCAGTCCTGTAGCCGCTCATCCTAACTGCTACCTCACTCAAAGCTTCTTTTCCTTGAGTAACTGTTGATCATCAACTTGGGTCCACATAAACAGCTGCCAGAAGAATTTTATTTTCCAATAGCAGTGTCTCTCTCCGTTTTATTGAAGCAGAAATGCCATCTGGGATTAAACCTCTTCTTTGGGACAGGCAAAATAGCAAGTTCTTCCACTCCCTTATGAAAATGCCAGGAGTTAAATCCTCAGCTTGTAATTTTTTAGTCACGGTAAATGGGTGATTAAGCAATTCCTTCAATTCAGCCACCTGTGTCCATTGACCTTCATTTAAGGTTACTTGAGAGTTCACCATATCTATAAGAAATGATTTTAGTTCATGCAATTGCTTAATCATTAAATAAGTGCTGCCTCACCGAGTGGTTTGATCAAGAATTGCCCCTTTCCCAGCACGTCTCTTCAAGATGGAATCAATTTTAGAGGTTCTGGCAGCAATAACCAATTTCCTCACTTTTCTAATCAGATTTCCAGCATGTCCGCCCAGTTTCACACATCCGGCTTTTCGCCAGCTTGGCGGATGCAGCGCATGCCAGTACAGTACGATACAGTACAGTGGCAGTGCCGCAACTCCTGGGTCACATGACAGCATGTGACCGGTGTTTGTCGCACTGCCACTGTACTGTATACACTGTACTGGAGTGCACCGCATCCGCCAAACCGGCGAAAAGCCGGATGTGTGAAACCAGGGTCCATCTTGCAGACTATCTCTTATTGCCAGCTGCAGCGTGTGCACAACACAGCGCATGTGATGAATAGGAAAGTGATTTGAAGCAGCTTCAACAAGATCATCTAATCCTAAAGTATCATTTTGCTTTTCTTCTGTTGTAATATCTGTTTGTTCCTCAGTTACATAAACAGCACTGGGGCCTCCCATCTCAAACATACTGAATCCTAAATTTTCTTCTAGCTGTGGTTCATTACTCTCATTCATCAGTTTAATTGTACTTATCATGTTTGAAGCATTGTCCGTTACAATAGCAAGAACCTGTACTTTTTTGAGGTGGTAATCTTGCAGAACGTTTTCCACTAAGGCCTGGAGAAACTGGCTGGTGTGATGAGCTTTAGTATCTTTTACTGCCAGTGTCTTACTAACAATTTATTTCTTGTCACAAACATATCGAACATTGATGGCAAAATAATTCAGTGAAATGCAGTGACTCTGGGAATCCCAGCAAAGTCAGTTGGTTTCAAGATAGGACATTCAGACACAGCGTTTTGTGAGGATCCGTTTTTGTGCTCAAAAACAGATACTCATAAAGAATGAGCATGTCAGTTTGTGGCAGTTTTCTAATCTGCTTTTGCTATTGAAAGCATTATTTATGAGCTCAAAAACCTTTCAGGTGATGCGGTTTTTTTAAAAAGCCGATCTGCTTTTGCAGCTGACAAACGTATCCTCAAAAAACGCAGCAAAAATGCTGTGTGTGAATGTAGCCTTAAGGCTGCTTTACACTAGGCAATCTATCGTGCGATAGATCGTCGGGGTCACGGTTTTTGTGACGCACATCCGGCATCGCTGGCGATGCCGGCCTGTGTGACACCTCCTAGCGACGCAGTATTGCTCACAAATCGTGAGTCGGGTACTGCTCGTTAGGTTCCATAATATCGTTTACTTTAGTTGACCATCGTTTCCGTGGTAGCACACGTCGCTCCGTGTGACACCACGGGAACGATGAGCAGCTCACCTGCCTCCCGCGGCCGCCGCCGTCTCTATGTGGAAGGAAGGAGGTGGGCGGGATGTTTACGTCCCGCTCATCTCCGCCCCTCCGCTTCTATTGGCCGGCGCCCGTGTGACGTCGCTGTGACGCCGAACGTCCCTCCCACTCCAGGAAGTGGCGTTCGCCGCCCACAGCGAGGTCGCACGAGAGGTAAGTATGTGTGACGGGGTTTACTAACTTTGTGCGACACGGGCAGCGATTTGCCCGTGACGCAAAAAGGACGGGGGCGGGTACGATCGATTGTGAAATCGCACAATCGGTCGTACCGTGTAAAGCAGGCTTTAGATCAGGAATAGAACAGACATTTATAGGACATTTCATAACTTTCCCAGATTCCTATGAAAAAATATTTAGCACATTCTGCATTGCACTACTGTCCCCAATTTATTATATATTTTAGGAGTCGGAGTTGGTGCATTTTATACCGACTCCACCAAAATGAGCTCCAACTCCACAGCCCTAGATACAACTCAAGCAGGGATAATATTTACACCATTTAATGTGAAAAAAATCGCTGCTTTCATTCGCAGTGCATGTGTATAAACACCATCAAGATAGACATCCATTCCTAAAAAGGTATCATTGCAGGACCATATTTACAATTTATAAAGCTTATAAAGTCTGTGAGTGTAGTATGTTACTAGTTACCACTGGTTGCCATCCATTTTCAATAAGCCATATATATTAAGGTCACTTTGATATTACTAAAGCTGTATTTGCATTAAAGAGCTAGAAAGTGGTTTAATCTTAGGATACCTCAGAGTATTACACATATCTTTTTCAGTCAATTAACCCCTTCACAACATTGGATGTACCAGTACATCCTATTTGGCGGGCTTCCCGACCTTGGAAGTACTGGTACTTCTAGGCTATAGTGCGGGTACAGGTGCTGTTTCCGATCGACCACAGCCAGAAGCTTCGCCTACATAACAGCCAAGCCCCAGCTTTAAGTCCCCGCACCATCCCTGACTGTTTAACTCCCTAAATGCGACAATCGATCGCAGCATTTAGAGGGCTGAGAGAGGGAGTGTGCACCCTCCTCCATCTGACCAGTGCCCTTGCGACGTTATCGCGAGGGTCCAATCGTTTCTATGGAAACCTGAAATTGTCATGACAACCTCCGGGTCACCAGCTACATGAAGCCTTTTAGACTCTACTATGAGCATGATCTAGAATGCTTCAGTGCAGCACTGACAGATACAATGTATTGCAATGTTGGTGCATTGCAATACATTATATCAACGATCAGAATAATAAAAGTTAATGTCCCAGTAAGTAAAAAGTAAAAAAAAGTAGTTTTTTTTTAAATTGTAAAAATGTTTTTAAAAAAACCCAAAAAATAAAAAACAAAAAAACTGAAAAAAAAAAAGTCATACCAATATATATGCATATTTATGTTAAACAAAGTACTCATATTTGGTATTACTGCATCCAGAACAACCTGGAATGGTTACACAAGTTAACCTCCACAATGAACACCGTAAAAAAATAAACAATACAGGTGACAAAAAAGTGGAATAAACTGGAATCAAAAAGGCACATGTAAATAAGCATGGTATCTTTAAAACCATCATCTTATCCCGCAAAACACAAACCACCATGCAGCTTAGGCAGCAAAAAATAAAAATCTACACCTCTCAGAATACAGTAATACAAAAAAACACTTTTTTTTTTTTATAGAATTGTTTTAATGGTGTAAAAGTTGTAATCTATATTTATATATATATATATATATATACACCGTATTTTTTGGACTATAAGACGCACTTTTTTCCCCCCAAATGTTGGGGGAAAGTGGGGGGTACGTCTTATAGTCTGAATGTAGGGCTGCGGGGAATGAGGATGCTGCGGTGGGGCGGGTCATCGGTGGCATGAGCAGGCTGTAGCAACGCCTGCCGTGACCACGTGGGCCCGCTCAGCTGAAGCCGGCGCTGGCAGGTGAGCGGGATGATGGGCGGGGTGTGCGAGCAGTGCCGGCCTTAGCCTGAATGGTGCCCTGTGCAAAACTGCCCTTTGATGCTCCCCTTACTGATTTTTTTACCCAGTTTCCCAGGAAACAAACAAAGACAGAAGGCCATTTTTTTATCTAATATATAAAGCTGAATGTATGTATGATTGTATGTATGTATGTGTGTATGTCCGGGATTGGCATCTGCACCGTCGCAGCTACAGCCACAAAATTTTGCACACTCACACGTCTGGACCCCGAGAGCGTTATAGGCTATGTTGTGAGGTGAAATTTTAACCCCGCGCTTTCCAATTTACCAATCAATTTTGCCGCTATCTAAATAATGGGGAAAAAGTGAAACAAAAAGTGTATCCGCACCGTCGCATTTACAATCACGAAATTTTGCACAGACACCTCATGTGACCCAGGGAAAGTCGTAGACTATGTTTTGACAGGAAAATGTAACCCTGCGCTTTACAGTTACTCTCGAAAAAACATGCCTCCATTTCAGTAAATGGAGCCTGGAACTACAGGTTATTAGTATGAGCTGTGATTGGTTCCTATAGGAACAAAAGACATTCATAGTATAAGAAGCTTATATGTGAGGTAATAAGATGTTGGTGGGAGACGGATAGAGAGACAGACAGAGACAGACAGAGAGACAGACAGACAGAGACAGACAGAGCGACAGACAGAGAGACAGACAGGGAAAGAGTCAGCGAGATAGAGACAGACAGGGAAAGAGACAGACAGAGACAAACGGTGAAAGAGACAGACAGAGACAGATGGTGAAAGAGACAGACAGAGACAGATAGGGAAAGAGACAGACAGATACAGACCTGGAAAGAGACAGACCTGGAAAGAGACAGACAGAGACTGACCTGGAAAGAGACAGACCTGGAAAGAGACAGACCTGGAAAGAGACAGATGGGGAAAGAGACAGATGGGGAAAGAGACAGACAGACATGCAGACAGGGACAGAGACAGGCAGACAGGGAAGGAGGAGACAGCCAGAGAGACAGACAAAGATAGATGGGGAAAGACACAGACCTTGATAGAGACAGATGGGGAAAGAGACAGAGAAATAGAGACAGACAAGGAAAGAGACAGACAGAGACAGACAGACAGGGAAAGAGACAGACAGGAAAAGGCACAGACAAAGAGACGGGGAGACAGACGGGGAAAGAGACAGACCTGGGAAAGAGACAGACCTAGAAAGAGACAGATGGGGAAAGAAACAGAGAGATAGAGACAGACAAAAAAAGAGACAGACAGAGACAGGCAGACGGGGAAAGAGACAGACAGGGAAAGAGACAGACGGGGAAAGAAACAGACCTGGAAAGAGACAGACCTGGAAAGAGACAGACGGAGCACATTACTTGGCCAATTTAGTTAAATCTGTGTGCAATATCTGTGGTGTTGAAATATATGTTGTGAAATGCTTCTATTAGCTTAGTTTTTGCCTTTTAATAATTACATTTCTATCTATTTGTTATTATGTGCAGAATACATTTTTGTCAATACATTCTATTTTTTTAACAACAGTTATTAACCCGGGCGAAGCCGGGTAGTACAGCTAGTATCCTAATAAAATTGATCTCTTCAAATGTACAATAAACTCCAAATTTGTGCTGGAGAATCTGCACCTCAAATCCACCACGTTTGATCTCGTTCTTTTAGAGGTCTTCCGATTTCAACCATTTATGCTGTATCCCTGGATATTACATCATGGATGGTACATGCGGATCTCACCTATGGGGTGCACATAAGTCTGGAGAATGAGGCAGTGCCACTCTTCGTAGAGAGATGATATAAATTCCTATACACTTAGAGCGGCGCGGGTCGTGGCCCCATTGGTGGGATCAGCATCTATTATACAAATCCTGTGGATAAACGTACAGAATGATGCCAGACAATGCACGATGGAGCCGGCGGCCGATGCTGCGTATACTCCGGACCAAAGAGTCCAAAATACAAATGTTAAAGGGGAATGTACGAAATTAGAAAAAAATCTCTGCTTTCTATGTAATAAAGAGTCCTCAGGTTATATGTGCCGCTGCCTCTCAGCTCCAATGATCTTAACAGACTGAGGTGCTGTACCACATACACACCATGAGGCCATGAGAATGGCGGGGGCACTGTGTATGTGTCACTGCCTCTCAGCTCCACTGACCTGAACAGACTGAGCTGCAGTACCACATACACACCATGAGGGAGGGTCCCTGTGTATGGAAGAACTATGGTATATATACTGTAATCCCTTTATTAACCAGTTTGGGCTCACACCTGGCAATGCTGCAAATAATTTTGTAGGAAAATTTGTAAGATAAATCCATGCCGAATCATGTGATATTGTGCAGAATTTCATAATACACATCTCAGTTGCTGCAGAACATCATCATACACACCTTCTATGCTGCAGAACCTCATTATACACATTTCAGCTTCTGCAGAACCCCATAATACACACCTCAGCTGCTGCAGAACCCCATAATACACATCTCAGCTGCTGCAGATCCTCATAATACACCTCAGCTGCTGCAGAACCCATAATACACATCTGAGCTGCTGCAGAACCCCAAAATACACACCTCAGCTGCTGCAGAACTGCATAATACACCTCAGCTGATGCAGATCCTCATAATACACCTCAGCTGCTAGCGATGCATTACATTGATAGAATGGCCTTCATACCTACACTAAACCATTACTTGTGATCTGAAGATGGCAGTGACGCCATGTCACGTATGAGACTCCAAATGTTATTTTGCTACAAAATAAGTTCTCTGCAGCTGATTCCTCCTGCATGACTCCAAGGTGTAAGGAATCAGACATCGGCTCCATTATTGCAGTCATGTATATTTTACTCTGATGCTGCCACGTTTCAGATAAAACACACATTTAATATCTGACCAGGGACTATGCAACCAAGATGACGAGCCCAGGAGGCCGGTCCCCGGCGGCTTCTCCCTGCTCTGCTGCCCTGGACTAGCCAGTGTCTCCCCTGTGTGACATTCTGCACATTAGGCGAATCCCTAAAGTTTATAATATACGGCTAGGATTTCACTTACCATTCTGAGTGGTCATGTGATCGCTCACCAGTGATTTGTGGACTGGGAGTCATCTGCTGAATTACGTCTCCTCCTGCTTCTTTCATTGTTATAATTTTCAATTTGAGAGAAACAGGAGGAGACGTCATTCTGCAGATGACCACACATTGTAAATTGAATGTGAGAGATCAGATGACTACCACTTGAATCAGTAAGTGAAATCCTAACAGAGCACATATTACACACCTTTAGGATATGGCAGGTCAATATTCAGAATTACATTACATTACACGAGACAGGTACAGGGCATATGTAGGGTGTATAATAAAATTATATATGTATTACCCCCTACATATGCTCTGCACCCACTCTGGCCGCAGCTGCAGGGCCCACTGGCATCATGTCACAGGCTCCCCCTGATGTCATTTCACCTATCCGGGGCCCACAGCTGCAGAGCAAGTGCGAAACAGGGAGCCAGTGGCCATCTTCTCCTCAATGGTGTTCAACCATGCATCCGAGGAAATAGCAATGGCCCCCATCACCCACAGACTCAGTCATTCAGGGAAGGAGTCTTGCGAGGATAATTTGCATATTCCCAGTGCCTTCTGGGATAAGTGAAGAGTCACCGCGAGCTCACGGAGAACCGGGTTTTGGCCGTTACAGCCGGAAGGAAGACTTCTGAAATCCAGGGAAGGAGTCTTGCGAGGATAATTTGCATATTCCCAGTGCCTTCTGGGATAAGTGAAGAGTCACCGCGAGCTCAAGGAGAACCGGGTTTTGGCCGTTACAGCTGGAAGGAAGACTTCTGAAAACCGAATTTTAGCCTGTCTTCTTCATTGTGAGCGTGAGTGAGCAAAGTGTGAGCAAAAGTAAGTGTGAGTAGAATTGTTTGTATTTAGTTGTTTAATTACTTAACATTTGTTTAGTGCTATCCCCATTAGAAAATGTGCTCCACTATTGCTAATGCGATCCAGTGTACATCTTGTCTCATGTATGCAGTCCTTGAAAAGCCGTTCGAGGGTGCATACTGTTGTTCGAGATGTGCGCAAGTTGCACATTTGGAAGCCCAGATACTGGATCTAAATGAGCAGTTGGCAACTCTGAGATGCAATAGCAATATGGAAAGGAGTTTGCTGCTCACTGAGCAGCAGCTTGCTGGGTCAGATGTGGGGGAGGATCGTAGTAGGGAGCGGCAGGACGGTGAGGTAGGTAGCTGGGTGACAGTTAGAAAGGGGGGTAAAGGGAAAAGTGCTAGGAAGGCTAGTCCTGAACTGACACGCCCCAATAGGTTTGCAAACTTGGCAGATGAGGGGGATGTCATTACAGGGGTAGCATTGCTGCAGCAAGGCATGACCTCTGAACGCCAGAGGAGTGTCTGCTCCAGTAAGGGGGGGAATAGGAGTGCAGGGCAGGCAAGACAGGTACTGGTAGTGGGGGACTCAATTATTAGGGGGACAGATAGGGCAATCTGTCACAAAGACAGGGATCGCCGAACAGTGTGTTGTCTTCCTGGCGCTCGAGTTCGGCACATCGCTGATCGGGTTGACAGATTACTGGGAGGGGCTAGGGAGGACCCAGCGGTCATTGTACACATTGGCACAAATGACAACATTAGAGGTAGGTTGAAGGTCCTTAAAGATGATTTCAGGGAATTAGGTTGTAAGCTTAAAGCATGGACCTCAAAGGTGGTATTTTCGGAAATACTACCTGTGCCACGAGCCACACCAGAGAGGCAAAGGGAGATCAGGGAGGTTAACAGTTGGCTCAGGAATTGGTGTAGGAAAGAGGGTTTTGGGTTCCTGGAGAATTGGGCCGACTTTTCAGTTGGCTACAGATTCTATGCTAGGGATGGGCTGCATCTTAATGGGGAGGGTGCAGCTCTGCTGGGGCAGAAAATGGCTAGAAGGTTGGAGGAGTGTTTAAACTAGGAATGGGGGGCGAGGGTATTCACTTTATAGAAGGGGAATGTAGTGCAGATAGTGACCAGGACACAAGAAATGAAATTGGGGGTGGTACGGGGGGAAGGGTTAGGACAGTTAATACAGTAAGCAGGAATACAGGTACAGAGTCATACGTAACGTGCATGTAGACTAATGCCCGAAGCCTCACAAATAAGGTGGAGGAATTAGAATTAATATTGTTGGAAGAAAATTATGATATAGTGGGGATATCAGAGACATGGCTGGATGAGAGCTATGACTGGGCTGTTAATTTACAGGATTATAGCCTATTCAGGAATGACCGTACAAATAAGCGAGGGAGAGGTGTGTGTCTATTTGTAAAATCATCCTTAAAACCCATCCTGCGTGACAACATATGTGAGGGTACTGAGAATGTAGAGTCCCTATGGGTGGAGATAAGGGGGGGGGGGAATGAATAATAAAATACTGATAGGGGTGTGTTATAAGACGCCGAATATTATGGAAGAGGTAGAGAATCTCCTCATAAAGCAAATTGATAAAGCAGCGAGTCTCGGAGAGGTAATTATTATGGGGGACTTTAACTATCCTGATATAAATTGGGGAACAGAAACTTGCAGTTCCAGCAAAGGAAATAGATTTTTGATAACAATGAAAGATAATTACCTTTCACAAATAGTACAGGACCCCACAAGAGGGGGAGCACTACTAGACCTTGTACTAACCAATAGGCCAGACCGCATATCAAATATACAAGTTGGGGGTTACTTGGGGAATAGTGATCACAAAATAATAAGTTTTCATGTATTCTTTAGTAAGATGTCTAGTAGAGGGGCTACAAGGACACTAAACTTCAGGAAAGCAAATTTTAAACGGTTGAGAGATGATCTAAGTGCAATAAACTGGGATGATGTACTAAGTAATGAAAGTACACAAAGCAAATGGGAGACTTTTATGAGCATCCTGAATAGGGCTTGTGCAGAAAATATACCCTATGGGAACAAACATGCTAGAAATAGGAGGAAACCCCTATGGCTAAATAGAGCTGTAAGGGAAGCAATAAAAGAAAAACAGAAAGCCTTAAAAGAATTAAAGAGGGTAGGTAGTGATGAGGCATTATATAATTATAGAAAATTAAATAAAATATGTAAAAAGCAAATTAAGTTAGCTAAGTTTGAGACAGAGAGACTCATTGCGAGAGAAAGTAAAAATAATCCTAAAATATTCTTTAACTACATAAACAGTAAAAAACTGAAAAGCGATAGTGTTGGCCCCCTTAAAAATAGTCTTGGTGAAATGGTGGAGGGAGATGAGGGTAAAGCCAACCTGCTGAATGACTTTTTTTCTACGGTTTTTATACAAAAAAATGCCATGGCAGATGACATGACCAGAGATACCATAAATTCACCCTTGAATATTACCTGCTTAACCCAGCAGGAAGTACGCCGCCGCCTCAAAATCAGTAAGGTTGACAAATCTCCGGGCCCAGATGGCATACACCCCAGAGTACTACAGGAATTGAGTTCTGTGATAGATAGACCATTATTTTTAATGTTCTCAGATTCCTTAATAACAGGGTTGGTACCGCAGGACTGGCGCATAGCAAATGTGGTGCCAATATTCAAAAAGGGGACAAAAACTGAGCCGGGAAATTATAGGCCGGTAAGTTTAACCTCTACGGTTGGTAAAATCCTTGAGGGTTTCTTGAGAGATGCTATACTGGAGTATCTCAAGAAAAATAACCTTATGACAGAGTATCAACATGGGTTTATGAGGGATCGATCCTGTCAAACTAATTTGATCAGCTTCTATGAAGAGGTAAGTTCAAGCCTGGACCAGGGAAATGCAGTGGATGTTGTGTATATGGACTTTTCAAAAGCTTTTGATACGGTGCCACACAAAAGGTTGGTACATAAAATGAGAATAATGGGGATAGGGGAAAATATGTGTAACTGGGTTAAAAACTGGCTCAGTGATAGGAAACAAAGGGTGGTTATTAATGGTACATACTCGGACTGGGTCTCAGTTCATAGTGGGGTACCACAGGGGTCAGTATTGGGCCCGCTTCTTTTCAACATATTTATAAATGACCTTGTTGGGGGCATGCGGAGTAGAATTTCAATATTTGCAGATGATACTAAACTCTGCAGGGTAATCAATACAGAGGAGGATAATTTTATATTACAGGGAGATTTATGTAAATTGGAGGATTGGGCTGAGAAGTGGCAATTGAAGTTTAATGTAGATAAATGTAAGGTCATGCACTTGGGTAGAGGAAATAACATTTATGATTATGTACTTAATTGTAGAACACTGGGTAAAACAGACACAGAAAAAGACTTGGGTGTATGGGTGGATGGTAAACTTCACTTTAGTGGACAGTGTCAGGCAACTGCTGCCAGGGCTAATAAAATAATGGGATGTATTAAAAGAGGTATAAGTGTTCATGAAAAAAATATAGTTCTACCTCTGTACAAGTCACTAGTGCGACCGCACTTAGAATACTGTGTACAATTCTGGTCACCGATATATAAGAAGGACATAGCTGAACTGGAGAGGGTGCAGAGAAGAGCGACCAAGATTATTAGAGGAATGGGTGGGCTGCAATACCAAGACAGGTTATTAAACTTGGGGTTATTTAGTCTGGAAAAACGAAGGCTTAGGGGGGATCTAATCACAATGTATAAATATATGAGGGGACAGTACAGAGACCTTTCCAAAGATCTTTTTACACCTAGGCCTGCAACTGGAACACGGGGGCATCCGCTACGTCTTGAGGAAAGAAGGTTTAATCATAATCACAGACGAGGATTCTTTACTGTGCGAGCAGTGAGACTGTGGAACTCTCTGTCACATGATGTTGTAATGAGTGATTCACTACTAACATTTAGGCCTCTGCCACACTCACGTGAATTTCACGCACGTGCCGAGAGACACGTATTTTCCCTGCGTGTTGTGTGCAGGTAAGTACGTGTCTCTGGTACGTGCGTGACACGTGTGTTCTACGTGTGCTATCCGCGATAGCACACGTAGAATCGGTAATTATTATACTCACCTGGTCCTTCCTGATGTCCGCGCTGCTGTCCGTGGTGCTGATCTTCGGCTCCAGCTCTCCCGTCTCCCCGCTGCTGCTGCTGCCAGGCTGTGAAGTGAATATTCAATGAGAATAATGAGCGGCGGTCGGCAGCAAGAGGCAGCAGCGGCAGAGACAGGAGGGCTGGAGAAGGTGAGTTAATGTTTTTTTTTTTTTTCACTGACATGTGTGTTTTCTCCGGCGCGTGTCACACGGGACCGCATCCACACTACACCCGTGTGGTACGGGTGCGGGCCGTGTAACACCCGTGCTGCCGGAGAAAACACTGACATGTCAGCGCTTTGAAAATCGCACACACGTACAAACGCACACGGACACACGTTCCGTGTGGTTTTACGTGTGTGTGCCTGCTACCATAGGGTAGCATTGGTTAAAGTGTCTCCGTGCCGCCGGTACGTGTAAAAAATGACAAACACGTGCCGGCAGCACGGATGTGTGGCACAGGCCTTAAGCAGAGCCTGGACGCCTTTCTTGAAAAATTTAATATTACCAGTTATCTATATTAGATTTTATGACAGGGTATTGATCCAGGGAACTAGTCTGATTGCCGGATGTGGAGTCAGGAAGGAAATTTTTTCCCCATTGGAACTTGTTTGCCACATTGGGGTTTTTTTGCCTTCCTCTGGATCAACATGTTAGGCTACAGGTTGAACTAGATGGACTTAGAGTCTCCCTTCAACCTTAAAAACTATGATACTATGATTTTGCCACTGCATAAATAACACTATATACATGACACACATACAGTAGATACTATATAAAAGATAGATGGATGCAGGGTCGAACTGGGGTATCTGGGGTCCAGAGGAGTTATATCTAGAGCCCACACTACAACTACGGTATATGCAAATACCTGCATGAGCCTCCACACAGCCTATGTACAGCAGGAGCCCCCACACAGTCTCCTACACGCAGCAGGAGCCCCAACACAGCCTCCTACACACAGCAGGAGCCCCAACAAAGCCTCCTACACACAGCAGGAGCCCCCACACAGCCTCCTACACACAGCAGGAGCCCCAACAAAGCCTCCTACACACAGCAGGAGCCCCCACACAGCCTCCTACATGCAGCAGGAGCCCCCACACAGCCTCCTACACGCAGCAGGAGCCCCCACACAGCATCTTATACACAGCAGGAGCCCCCACACAGGCTCCTCAACGCAGCAGGAGCCCCCACATAACAGAAGCCCCACACAGACTCTTACACACAGCAGGAGCTCCCACACAGCAGGAGCCGCCACACAGCCTCCACAGAGAGGCTGGCAGCCGGCGTGCCTCCAGCATGGAGAGGTTACAGTAAAAACGCAGTGTTGGGACCGGAGGAGACAGGAAATTTATGATTTCTTACCTCTCTGCGGCGCCCCCCCGAAGCATGGCCGTCGGCGCCCTGTGCGACCGCACAAGTCGCACATGCCTAAAGCCGGCCATGGGTGCGAGCATAGTAAACAGCCTGCCCGCATGATCACCCCTGGAAACTACAGCCTGGAGTGATCATGTGTGGCTGTATTCACTGCTCCCTTCATATCATCAGCGCGGGGTGCAGTGACCGTTATCCTGCAGCACCGCGATCTCCTCTTGTCTGGTGGCCGCGCTGTGTGGAGATTAGCAGTGCTCACAGCGATCACGTCATCGCTGTGCGCACGTGTCCACACAGCCGCGCCGGCAAAGACAGGAGGAGATCGCGATGCTGCAGGGATCGTGCTCGGCTTCACACAGCGCTGCCGGCACAGACAGAGGAGGAGCGATGCTGCGTAGAGGGAGGAAAGGTGAATATAAATGTTTATTTTATTTTTTTTTTTCTGTGTGTGCCACAGGATGCAGGACATATAGCAGGATGGGGGTATATGAGCAGGATGATGGCATATGAGCAGGATCGGGGTATATGAGCAGGATGATGGCGCATGAGCAGGATGATGGCATATGAGCAGGATGATGGTATATGAGCAGGATGATGGCATATATAGCAGGATGATGGCGTATATAGCAGGATGATGGCGCATATAGTAGGATGATGGCATATGGCAGGATGATGGTATATTGCAGGATGATGGCATATTGCAGAATGATGGTGTTAGCACTATGATGGTGTTAGCAGGATGATGGCATATGAACAGGATGATGGCGTATATAGCAGGATGGGGGTATATAGCAGGATGGGAGCACATACCAGGATGGGGGTATATAGCAGGATGTGGCCATATGCCAGGATGGGGTATATAGCAGGACAGGATGCGGCCATATGCCAGAATGGAGTATATAGCATGATGCAGCCACATACCAGGATGAGGTCTATAGCAGGATGGGAGTAGATACCAGGATGGCAGTATATAGGAAGATGGGGCTATACCAGGATGATGGACATATATATATACAAGGTAGGAGGATCATTACCAGGATGGGGTACATTAGTAGAGAATTTGGGGACATTACCCCCATACTAGTGTCAGCAGCAGATCCTCGCCCCATAACAGTGTGTCATGACCACATTTTTTGCTTAAAATTTTATTTTCCTATTTTCCTTCTCTAAAACCAGGGTGTGTCTTATGGTCCGGTGCGTCTTATAGTCCGAAAAATACGGTATATAAACCCGATATAAATGTGTTATTGCTGTAATCATTCTGACCTGAAAAATAAAGCTGTCTTTATCTCTTTTGCTACAAGTTGAATGGCGTAAAAAAAATATAATAATCATAAATTGCTGTTTCTTTTTGATTTTGCCTCACAAAAAGCAGAAGCGGTCAAATAATATTATGTGGCCCAAAATGGTACCAATAAAATATCCAACTCGTCCCGTAAACAACAAGCCCTCACATAACTCTGCCTGCAGAAAAATAAAAAACTTTAGCAATCAAAATATGGTTATACAAAAAAAACTTTTTGGAAAATAGCATTTTTTAGTTTGATCGTACCCAAACCTAAAAACCCTATATATATCTATTTTCGCTGTAATTGTATTGACTGGAGGAATAAAGCTGCCCTATTACTTATAATGCAAGGTGAACGGCGTAAAAATTAGTAATAAAGCCAATTCTTCAACTGCTGTTAATTTGTTTATTCTGCCTTCCAAAGATCACAGTAAGGTGCTGCTCACATTTATTCTGTGCTTAATGCTTACATCGTGGATTACATGTAAATCTCTGAAAAATGTGATTCAGACAAAATTCCCAATGGTAAATTCACTATAATGAGCCGAATGGAATCATTTTGAACTCCTGTCTGGCCTGTGGTCTATCTTTTTACCCATTGTTTTAAACATGCACAAAATTGCGGTCAACAACAGTTTTGTGCTCCTTTGAAAAGGACACCATTGAACAGAAGCCAAACAGAGTCCAAAGTAACTCTGCCACTTCGTTATAGTGAATGGATCCATGAAGGGTTTCACCTGAATCACGTATTTCAGAGATGTAGATGGGAAGTGTGACGACTCAGCATTTGGCCACTTGTGTGGGGGTGAACTGTTCTTAATTAGGCCAGATGACTGGGACCGTATGTTTGTTAAACCACAAGAAGTTAACCATTCTCTCATGTGAGACTGATCAGAGCCATTGTCTATAGATGTATATGGCCTCATTGTTACGGTTGCTGCGAGCACTGGAGACTATGTCCAGATTTCTTGCTACTGCACATGTGCGAGCGCTGGAGACTAAGTCCAGATTTCTTGCTACTGCACATGTGCGAGCGCTGGAGACTAAGTCCAGATTTCTTGCTACTGCACATGTGCGAGCGCCGGAGACTAAGTCCAATCTTGGAGCCATTGCACATGTGCGGGTGACATCATCGCTGACACGAGGTCACATGTCTCTGACACCTTCTATGCCGATTGGTCGCTGGTCATGTGCTTGTGACGTCTTGCTCGGTGATAGGCCAGCATGACGTCACTCCTGTCGTTCTGGCAGCGGATTGGCTCTGGTGTCCTCCTTCTTGGATGAGGCACAGAGTCTATATAAGACCCTGACACACGCCGCATGGTGCTCAGTCCTCTTGGTTCATGCATATGAGTAGACGCTCTGTGCGCGTTCCTCTAGGCATTCCTCTGTCTATGCTAGGTGAGCGCTACCGGCAGGGTAGCGTTCTTATACCTTACAGCTTCGGCTGCTGTCCGTATCCTTACCTCTTAGGGGAGCGGACATAGGCAGGTGCCTGAGGCACATGGTCTGGCTGGGCCTTGTGATTCTACTCGTAGGTGGACGTTGCCGCTAGGGTAACGTTCCTTATACTGCGTCTGGCAGTTGTTCGTATCCTCGCACACTAGGGGAGCGAACAGAGGTAGGAGCTTTGTGCGGCTTACGCTGCTGTTCGTCTCTTTTGCACCACTAGAAGAGCGGACCTAGGCAGGTGCCATATCTAGTGGTTCGTGTCCTCGCACACTAGTGGAGCGAACGCAGGTAGGAGCTTTGTGCGGCTTACGCTGCTGTTCGTCTCTTTTGCACCACTAGAAGAGCGGACCTAGGTAGGTGCCATTTCGCACACATTGCCTTTGTCTCTGTGATTATTAACAGAGATCATTCCACACACCCTCCAAGTAAGAGAGGAATTGCTTTACTTACTTATTATATCCTTCTGTGAGTTAACAGAGGTATTGCACTCTGCCATAGTCTGCAGCAAAGTCTTTGCACGGTGGACCCTGACTGTCTGATACTCATTTCGGTTATTATCAGACAGCCCCCCGTAACATTAGGACTGAGCCAAGGGTCTGGCAGTTATGGCAGATTATCAGCAGTTACACCGTTACATACAAGTACTTGAGTCACGGCTCAAGAGTATAGAGGATAAACCTCAGACCATGGTGACATCTGCACATGATCCTCGACTTGCTCTGCCAAACAGATATTCTGGCGATGCCAGATCATGTCGTGGTTTCATTAGTCAGTGTCAGATACACCTAGAGGTCAACTCTTCTCGCTTCTCTACGGAGAGGTCCAGAGTAGGCTTTATCATCTCCTTACTTCAGGACAAAGCCTTAGAATGGGCGACTCCCCTATGGGAGCGCTCTGATGTGGTTACTCTGAGACATCAAGACTTTCTTGATGCTCTTAAGGCGGTATTCATGGGTCCGCAGGTTACCCATGATGCGGCCCTGAGACTGTTAGATCTATCTCAGGGTTCGTTATCCACTAGTTCTTATGCCATTGCTTTTAGAACTCTGGTGGCAGAACTAGATTGGCCAGAGAAGGTGTTGATTCCTATCTTCTGGAGAGGGTTGGCAGGCTATGTCAAGGATGCCCTTGCTACTCGTGAGGTCCCTGCTTCTCTGGAGGACTTGATCACAGTAGCAACGAGGATCGATGTACGCCATAAGGAACGTAGACTCGAGGTCTCTTCCTCACGCCCTAAGCATCGGGCTATTCCAGTTGTTGAGGGTCCACTACCATCTTCCTCAGCATCTGAAACATCTCCCACTCCTATGGAATTAGGTCATACGTTCTCCAGACTACGCAAGTCTGGTCCTCCTATATGTTACGTATGTCGTCAGGCTGGGCACTATGCCAACAAGTGTCCTAGTCGTCAGGGAAACTCCCTGGCCTAGTAACCATTAGAGGGGGGTTACTAGAGACGTCTTCTGCACCCTCTAAGTGTTGTATCCCAGGTCAGCTCTCGTTATCTGAGAATACATGGCCTATTATGGCTTTTGTGGATTCCGGAGCTGACGGGATTTTTGTGTCCTCAGGATTTGTAAAGGGACACAATATTCCCTCTATCATGTTAGAGGCGCCTATTCCTGTCCGTGTTGTTAATGGAACTATGTTGTCTGACTCCATTACATTGAGGACAGTTCCCTTGCGCCTTTCCCTGTCTCAGGGTCACATAGAGGAGATTTCTTTTCTTGTTTTGCCTGAGGGTATAGATGACGTCCTTCTGGGTCTTCCATGGCTTCGGACTCATGCTCCTCACATTGACTGGGAGTCTGACAGCATTATTAGTTGGGGTTCGAAATGTCAGTCCCGATGTCTTCCCTTACCACCTAAGGTCGTTGCGGTTGCATCAACTGATCTCTCTCCCATACCTACACCCTATTTGGATTTCGCTGACGTGTTCTCCAAACAGGGTGCTGAGGTTCTTCCACCCCATAGGCCGTATGACTGTGCCATAGACCTTATCCCAGGTTCGGTTCCACCTAAAGGCAGGGTTTACCCCCTGTCGATACCTGAGTCGGAGGCCATGTCGACCTATATAAGAGAGAGTTTAGAGAAGGGGTTCATTCGTAAGTCTGTCTCTCCCGCGGGAGCTGGGTTTTTCTTTGTTCGGAAGAAAGAGGGTGATTTGCGTCCCTGCATAGATTACAGGGGTCTCAACGCAATCACAATAAAGAACAAATACCCATTACCTTTAATTTCGGAGCTCTTTGACAGACTGAGAGGAGCTCAAGTTTGTACGAAGTTGGATCTGCGGGGTGCGTATAACTTGGTACGAATTCGAAAGGGTGACGAATGGAAGACCGCTTTTAACACCCGAGATGGTCACTATGAATACCTCGTCATGCCTTTTGGGTTATGTAATGCACCCGCAGTATTTCAGGACTTCGTAAACGATGTGTTCAGGGATTTACTGTTATCCTCAGTAGTGGTGTATCTGGACGACATCCTGATTTTTTCTCCTGATCTGGAGACTCATCGTCAGGATGTCGTTCGTGTCCTTTCCCGTTTAAGGGAGCACTCATTGTTTGCTAAACTCGAGAAATGTGTATTCGAGCAGTCCTCATTGCCTTTTTTGGGTTACATTATCTCACAAGAGGGTCTGGCTATGGATCCTGCGAAGCTCTCTGCTGTCCTGCAATGGTCCGAACCTCATTCCTTGAAGGCGGTGCAACGCTTCTTAGGATTCATAAATTATTACAGGCAGTTCATACCCCATTTTTCTACTTTGGTGGCCCCTTTGGTGGCCTTGACTAAGAAAGGTGCTAATCCCAAAGCCTGGTCTACTGAGACATCTCAGGCTTTTGAGGCAGTAAAAAGACACTTTTCAACTGCTCCCGTTCTTCAAAGACCCGATGAGAATAAGCCCTTCCTCTTAGAGGTTGATGCCTCTTCAGTGGGTGCTGGTGCGGTCTTGTATCAAAAGAACGGTGCAGGTAGAAAAAGGCCGTGTTTCTTCTTTGCTAAAACCTTTTCACCGGCAGAGAGAAACTATACCATTGGGGATAGGGAACTGCTCGCCTTGAGATTAGCCTTGGAGGAGTGGCGTCACTTGCTGGAAGGAGCGAAACATCCTTTCCAGGTCTATACAGACCATAAGAATCTGACGTACTTACAAACCGCTCAGCGTCTGAATCCTCGCCAAGCCCGCTGGTCCTTGTTTTTCTCCCGCTTTCACTTCTCCATCAACTATCTGTCTGGGAGTAAGAATAACAAGGCAGACGTCCTGTCTCGCTCTATGCTTTCTACCCAGGAAGAGATTGACGAACCTCGTCTTATCCTTCCCTCCAGGGTTTTTCATACGCTCTCCCCTGTGACGTTAGACCAAATCCCACCGGGCAAGACCTTTGTTCCGCCTGATCGACAGAATGATATACTGTCATGGGCCCACACCTCAAAGGTGGGTGGGCATTTTGGTATTAGGCGGACACGAGAGTTACTGGAGAGGTGGTATTGGTGGCCACACTTAGCCAGCCACGTCAAGAGATATGTCGGTTCCTGCTACTCGTGTGCTCGCAACCGTCCATTACGGCAGAGACCGGCTGGGCTCTTGCACCCTTTACCAGTGCCAGATAGACCATGGGAGGTGGTAGGCATGGACTTTGTGGGTGATCTTCCATGTTCACAGGGACATAGATTTGTGTGGGTCATTACGGACCATTTCTCCCGGATGGTTCATCTCGTACCGTTATCGAGAATCCCATCTTCCAGGGTACTAGCCAAACTATTCCTCAAGCATGTCTTTAGGCTTCACGGGATGCCAGATCGTATCATTTGTGATAGAGGCCCGCAATTTACTTCCCGTTTCTGGCGAGATCTTTGTAGCCTTCTGCAAATTGAGTTGAATCTCTCTTCGGCATACCATCCGGAGACCAATGGTTTGGTTGAACGTACCAATCAATCTATGATTATATACCTTCGACACTTTGTTGCTGAGAACCACGATAACTGGTCCTCCCTCCTACCCTGGGCAGAATTTGCCCTTAACAATTCCCTGGCTGAGGCCACTGGGCAGACACCGTTCGTACTCAATAATGGGCAACACCCTAGGGTACCGGTACCGTTTCCCGCTGCTGCACCTCCTCCTCTTGTGGCCGACTGGGCAACTAATGCCAGAGAGGTTTGGGATCGGACTCAAGAGTCGATCCAAGCAGCTAAGGACCGTATGAAGACGGTGTCCGATCGGTTTCGTCGCCCGGCTCCTGTCTTTTCTCCAGGGGACTTTGTGTGGCTCTCTGCAAAACACGTGAAACTTAGAGTGAGCTCTGTCAAATTTGCTCCTCGCTTCCTGGGTCCTTATGAGGTTCTTCGACAGGTAAATCCTGTAGTCTATCAATTGAAGTTACCTGCCCATCTTAGGATTCATGACAAATTCCATGTCTCACTGCTAAAGCCGGCTATTTTACCTCACGCTCGTGAAGTGCACTCTCCTGCCTCTGATTCCTCTCGCTCTAGCTATGAGGTACGAGCCATAGTTGGTTCTAAGATGGTTAGAGGGCGCAGGTTCTTCTTGATAGATTGGGAGGGCTATGGCCCGGAACATCGCTCTTGGGAGCCTGAGGAGGCTGTCCATGCTCCCGACTTAGTTGCCGATTACCTGCGTCGCCGGGAGGGGGGCCCTTGAGGGGGAGGTACTGTTATGGTTGCTGCGAGCACTGGAGACTATGTCCAGATTTCTTGCTACTGCACATGTGCGAGCGCTGGAGACTAAGTCCAGATTTCTTGCTACTGCACATGTGCGAGCGCTGGAGACTAAGTCCAGATTTCTTGCTACTGCACATGTGCGAGCGCTGGAGACTAAGTCCAGATTTCTTGCTACTGCACATGTGCGAGCGCCGGAGACTAAGTCCAATCTTGGAGCCATTGCACATGTGCGGGTGACATCATCGCTGACACGAGGTCACATGTCTCTGACACCTTCTATGCCGATTGGTCGCTGGTCATGTGCTTGTGACGTCTTGCTCGGTGATAGGCCAGCATGACGTCACTCCTGTCGTTCTGGCAGCGGATTGGCTCTGGTGTCCTCCATCTTGGATGAGGCACAGAGTCTATATAAGACCCTGACACACGCCGCATGGTGCTCAGTCCTCTTGGTTCATGCATATGAGTAGACGCTCTGTGCGCGTTCCTCTAGGCATTCCTCTGTCTATGCTAGGTGAGCGCTACCGGCAGGGTAGCGTTCTTATACCTTACAGCTTCGGCTGCTGTCCGTATCCTTACCTCTTAGGGGAGCGGACATAGGCAGGTGCCTGAGGCACATGGTCTGGCTGGGCCTTGTGATTCTACTCGTAGGTGGACGTTGCCGCTAGGGTAACGTTCCTTATACTGCGTCTGGCAGTTGTTCGTATCCTCGCACACTAGGGGAGCGAACAGAGGTAGGAGCTTTGTGCGGCTTACGCTGCTGTTCGTCTCTTTTGCACCACTAGAAGAGCGGACCTAGGCAGGTGCCATATCTAGTGGTTCGTGTCCTCGCACACTAGTGGAGCGAACGCAGGTAGGAGCTTTGTGCGGCTTACGCTGCTGTTCGTCTCTTTTGCACCACTAGAAGAGCGGACCTAGGTAGGTGCCATTTCGCACACATTGCCTTTGTCTCTGTGATTATTAACAGAGATCATTCCACACACCCTCCAAGTAAGAGAGGAATTGCTTTACTTACTTATTATATCCTTCTGTGAGTTAACAGAGGTATTGCACTCTGCCATAGTCTGCAGCAAAGTCTTTGCACGGTGGACCCTGACTGTCTGATACTCATTTCGGTTATTATCAGACAGCCCCCCGTAACACTCATCCTGTCTGACTATATAGTTGAGAGGAAAATTATGTAGTCAGATTAAACAAGCGACCAATGAGAGAGAAGCCATCTCCAATCAATCCTGTAAGGCACGATACCCTGAACGGAGAACTGAGAGCTATAAAAAGGCCTTGATCCTGTCACCAGAAAGATGGATTCTACATCTTCTCAGCTGAGAAGACACAGAACTGCTTCACTTTGGATATTCAACAGGATTTCAGCTTAGGATCCACAGATCTAGCTTATGATTCACAGAACTGCTTCAGTGTTCAACACTGAGCCCAGGGGATTCTTTTAGAGGTTTTCTCACATTTTTCAGCTGGCGACTCTCTACCTGCCTCCTTCTACGAAGCACATATAGTCGTGTTGAGGAAGGAGGGTAAAAACCCACTAGACTGCGGTTCATACCGTCCTATATCCCTAGTTAACGTGGATTACAAGATCTTTACCAAAATACTGGCGTCCAGGCTTAATTCAGTCATATTGAGTATCGTTCACCCAGATCAAACCGGATTTATGCCTGGGAAAAACACCTCTATAAATATAAGACTGGTCCAGTCCATAGTGCAATATAGCACACTAGTCCAGGAGAACAAGTGGGCCTTGGCCTCGCTGGATGCGGCCAAGGCATTTGACTCGGTAGAATGGCCATTTTTATTTGCCTGCCTCCAGAGATTCGCCTTTGGGCCTAAATTCAGTAATTGGATTCATATGATGTATAGGTCCCTGTTGGCCAGGATACTAGGCAATGGTGCTATGTCTACACCCTTCTCATTGATCGGGGCACAAGATAGGGATGCCCTCTGTCTCCAGCATTGTTTGCACTAGTTATTGAAGCTTTGGCAATTAGAATCCGCTCTCATCCACAGATCACTGGAATCACTATAGCCGACTGCACAGATCAAATTGGATTGTATGCGGATGACATGGTTGTCTTCTTAGATCGAGTGCAAGAGACTCTACCGGTGGTTATAGACACTATAGATAAATTTGGGGAGTTTTCGGGACTACGCATCAACTGGGATAAGTCAGCTTTGATGCCATTAATGCATGGGTCTGGAATTTCAATGGAGGGTAGGTTACCTCTGCAAGTGGTAGCTAGCTTTAAATACCTGGGAATACACATACAGAAAGACCATACACTAGACCTGCAGACGAGTATAACACCACTTCTGGAGCACGTTAAACTTAAATATAACTTGTGGAGCAAACTAACCCTGTCAGTGGTTGGCAGAATAAATTTAATCAAAATGATATTACTTCCAAAGCTTAGTTATACACTACAACATAGTGCAGTATCAGTACCCAAATCCTTCTTCTCATTGTTGAACTCACTTACTACCTCTTTCATATGGGGGGAAATCCAGTCCCAAACTTCGGTTAACCATTTTACAGAGATCCAAAAGACTGGGAGGGAAGGCTTTACCGTAGTTCTTCCTCTACTACCTCGCGGGACAGCTTAGGGCACTAGAGACTTGGATGCCTGGATGTCAGCTGCCAAACTCTGAGAGTCACTTGGCACACGCGGCTGGGACTGATTGTTTAATGGGTTTTCTGGAATCAGATAGACTGAGAACACCACGGCAATTACCCCTCCTCAGGTTGGCCAGATTAGTCTGGCGACAAGCCAAGAAGGTGGCACACTTCAAAAGGGGTGGTGGCGGAACTCCCATTATGGGGGAATAGCCACTTCCATACTCTGAGAGATCACCCCTCGGCGCAATTCTGGGCCACTCACAGTGTCAGTGCATTAGGTGATCTTTTTGTCCCGGGAACCACAACCTTCAAGTCCTTTGAACAAGTCCAGATTGAATATAATGTTCCAAGATCACAGTTTTTTAGATACCTGCAGATTTGCACAGCGATTCAATCCCACAAACAGAAAATTGGAGTGAGGAAATTGATATCATCACTTCCTATGATAGGTATCCTAAAATCACAAGGACCTCGAGGCCTCATCTCAGCTATATATACTTACCTGTTGTCAGTGGGGGTGGAGTCGGACCCCTTGCCAGCCCAGGATATATGGAAATCTCTAATTCCCTCTCTACAGGGAGAGGAATGGGAAGAGATATTGGAATCTCCGACTGCGGTATCCCCCTCGGTTAATAATAAGTTGATTCAATGCTACATTGTCCACCAGGCATACCTTACTCCAACTCGATTATTCTGTATGGGCCGTTCTCGTACATCGGAGTGCCCAAGGTGTCATCTCTTAGGGGCAAATTTTATACATATGATTTGGAGCTGTCCCAATATATCTTCGTACTTACGGGGAGTGACATCTCTGCTGACATCGATTGTGTCGATTCCTGTTTTATGTGACCCTTTGATATGCCTGTTTGGGGTGGTGGAGGATGAGTCCTGGGATCATTACATGACAATATTCCTCAGAGAGGCATTGTTTCTGGCTAGGAAATTAATAGCTCTGAGGTGGATGGGAGATTCGAATCCAACTGTGCGGTCCTGGGTTAAACTAGTCAATGCAACCATAGTCTATGAGAGGGTGGTATATTATAATAGGGGTGCCCGGGAAAATTTAACAAAATCTGGGGTTTGTGGAATTCTTCTCCAGACACACTTGCGGAGGTTTGAGGGAGATTATGTGGATAATGGTGGTTCCCGTTAGATGTTGGGATATGAAACACTGTCCAATGGTATATTGAGGTATAATAATGCAATGTGGCTGTTGTTGTTGTTCTTTCTTTCTTCCTTTCTCTATTCCTCCTTCTATCTTGTTTTCAAAATATGGTCATGCTGATGGATAGAGCTGTTCTTATGCTCAATATAAAATTAGATATATATGCAAATGATAAGAAGTATGGATAATAACATTGTTCTATCCTAAGTGCTAAAGATATTATGGACTTTATATGACTGTTCATTTTTAGATTCAAATATTACTATGTATATACTGAACTTTTTTTATATGGCAAATGTCAGTTGTACCATGTTTGAAATTGTTAATAAAACGAAGTTAAAAAAAAACCCCAAAAAACCCCAAACCACTGAGCCCAGGAATTTGCATGGAGAACCAAGATTGTGACTACTCGGTTGCCTGGCTACATACAGTATCTTGCTGTGCTTGGTCATCTTCCTAAGCTTGCCACTATATTATTATTATATTATATTATTTATTTACTATTTTATATGACATATCTCTTGTTTAAGGGCGTAAGAGTTCAAATTTTGAAAATTGCAACATTTTTAAAATGTTTGCCAAATTTCTGATATTTTCACAAATAAACGCAAAAATATAATTCTAAAATTCTAAATTTACCATTATCATGAAGTATAATATGAAATATAAAAAAAATATCAAAATAACTGGAATCTTTTGAAGTTTTCCAGCGTTATTAACTCATAAAATGACAATGGTGAGAATTGAAAAAATTGGCCTGGTCAGGAAAGTGAAAACAGGCTGGGGTGTGAAGGAGTTAAAAACCTTGAAGTATTGCTATTGCTATTGAAGTACTGCAACGGTGTTTTATTTTTTTAATTTGCCAGCTATATATAATTTAAAAAAAAAAACAAGTTTATATTACCTACTATACAAAATATAGAAAAATCAAAACCACATATTCACTTACATAGTCAGCTATTTATCAGACACCTACCTCTGTATATTCTTTTTTTGCTTAATATAGAGGCATGCATTTGTTGCAAAATTGAGAACTAACATATCGCAGCGACCAAAAGTTTTTTATTTTTTGTTTTAATGTGTAATTACGTCAGTGTTGTTGTTGTGATGCCGTTTTCCTGGTGTCTTTAGTAAACCGGAAGCAAATGGTTGCCAGCTCTAAGGTTGAAAATTATTTTGATATTGTTTTATTCCTTTATGTGTTAGTTTTTCACATTTACTGTGCCAAATGTTTTGTAACTTTTGGCATGGGTAGTCTAATGTTTCCTAAATATATTTTTTTTAATGTTTTGTTTGTGTGCTTTTTGGAATAAATATGGCAAAGACAAAGCCAAATTTATGACCAGATGTCAAGAAGTTTATTTTTTTGACAGTGAAGTCAGGCAAAAGAAATAAAAAAAAAAGAGAAGGTATGGAAATTCCAGCAAGACAATGATCCTAAGCAAACGTCCACTTTAGTAAAAAATTGGTTCTCAAAGAAAAATGTTCGCCTGTTGCAATGGCCAAGACAATCGCCTGATTTACACCCCATAAAGCACCTTTAAGATGAGTTAGGGAGACGGGTTGGGTCCCATACCCATAGCAATAAAGATTAATTGTTGCAAATGGATTAGAGCAAGAGCTCTCAAAATATCTGGAATCCCTAGTGGCTTTAATGCCCCATCGGTGACATACAGTAATTAAAGCAGGAGGTTATGCTACAAAATATAAGTTATGGCATTGTAAACAATTAATTACTCCCTATGTTGTGATTCATAAATAATACGTACAGTGGAACTTTGGTTTAAGAGTAACTTGGTTTGAGAGCGTTTTGCAAGACAAGCGAAGCTGCTTAAAAATTTGTAACTTGGTTTAAGAGCAATGCTTTGCAATAAGAGCAAATTCTCACCGTGCACACTTCCAGTTCTGTCCTTTCACCATGCTCTGACCTGCGCTGGAGGTTTCATTTTGTACAAATGTACTGTATAACATTGTACAGTACAATATATACTATATAACATATCTATTAATTCGCATTTGTGGATACAGTATTGTACTTTCTTTCTGCTATCCAGTAGAGCACATTACTTGTACTGTAATGTAATTGCCTGGGCAGTATTCCTACCCCACATTTGACGTAGTGCTGCCCTTATTTTGGGGAGAATAGATTTGGGGTGTATTGTTTTTTTTTTGTTTTGTATATTGTACTAGAACAAAAGTTGTCATATTTATACATCATTTTTTTCTCTGTAGTGAACATCCTGCTCACCAACAATTCTATTGTAGCTAACATGCAGTTTAATTTGTTTTATGTGCTTTACTATGCAGTATTTGTATTAGTAAACAGTGTAATTCAGCTCACCAAAACAGGGGAAATTCTTAGAGGAGAATCCGGACGGTGCTCACTGGAAGAAGGAGGCTGAAGGCAATCAATAGAGGCACAAAAACGTCCATTTCAGAAGTATAATATAAAAACTTCACATTTATTGGAAAAATAAAGGAGGAGGAATTTATTTTATGCTGTTTTTATTTTTCCAATAAATGTGAAGTTTTATATTATAATTCTGAAATGGATGTTTTTTGTGCCGGGATCCACTCTCTAGTATTTGTATTAGTGTACTGTAATAATTTTATATGAACACAGTACATTATTTTGTATTACTGTGGTAAGTTTGTATAAATACAGTAAATATACTGGGTTGCGGAACGAATTGTCTGCTTTTCAATTATTTCCTATGGGAAAATTTGCTGTGCTATAAGAGTAACTTGGTTTAAGAGCACATTCCCGAAACCAATTATGCTCGTAATCCAAGGTCCCATTGTAATTGCAAAACTTTTGACAATCAGTTTTCTTTGATTAAATGACCATACCTATATTCAAAAGCATTTTGGGTAAAATTAAAGTTTGGCATGATGACAACTTCATGCACTTTCGATTCATCATCAGGGGAGAACGGGTTTTAGCCGCGCTAAAAAAACACTGTTTGCCAGGATATTGATAAAAAATCTCTTTATTTCAGCATTCCAATGCATTTCAGAGACAAGGATCGTCTCCTTCTTCAGGGAAAAGAGAAATCAATGATGATTTCACGCACGCGATGCCCGCTAGGCCACGTCCCCCGCACGCAATGCCCACTAGTCCATGCCCCCACACGCGATGCCCGCTAGGCCACGCCCCTCACACGCGATGCCCGCTAGGCCATGCCCCCTGCTTGCGATGCCCACTAGGCCACGCCCCCTGCACACGATGCCCGCTAGGCCACGCCCCCGCACGCGATGCCCGCTACGCCACGCCCCCGCATGCGATGCCCGCTACGCCACGCCCCCCGCACACATTGGGCACCTGTACACCACCCCCCAGGACTACTCCTCCCATTATACTTCTCTTTCCACAGGACTACTCCTCCCATTATACTCCTCCTATTATACTCCTCTCTGAGGGGTTCGCAGCATGGGGGATGGCGCACGATGGGGGGTGCAGCATGGGGGGTGGACCACGATGGGGGGTGCCCAGAATGGGGGGATGAAACACGATGGGGGGTGTGCAGCATGGGGGATGGAGCACGATGGGGGGTGCAGCATGGGGGTTGGACCACGATGGGGGGTGCCCAGAATGGGGGGATGAAACACGATGGGGGGTGCACAGCATGGGGGAAGGAGCACGATGGGGGGTGCAGCATGGGGGATAGAGCACGATAGGGGATGCGCAGCATGGGGGATGGAGCACGATGGGGGGTGCGTAGCATGGGGGATGGAGCACAATGGGGAGTGCAGCATGGGGGATGGAGCACGATGGGGAGTGCAGCATGCGGGATGGAGCACGATGGGGGGCTGCAGCATGGGGGATGGAGCACGATGGGGGGTGCCCAGAATGGGGGGGATGAAACACGATGGGGGGTGCGCAGCATGGGGGATGGAGCACGATGGGGGGTGCGCAGCATGGGGGATGGAGCACGAAGGGGGGTGCGCAGCATGGGGGATGGAGCATGATGGGGGGTGCGCAGCATGGGGGATGGAGCACGATGGGGGGTGCACAGCTTGGGGGATGGAGCACGATGGTGGGTGCACACCTCCCCCCGAAACACACACACACCGCACAACACACCACACACACACTGGGAACCACGAACACCGCCCTACACAAACACCCACACACAGACAACGCCGCACACACACAACACCCAACACACAAACACTGCGGCACACACAAATATACGCACATACCGCACAACACACACATTGCACAAAACATACCTCCCCCAAAACACACACACGCACCCCACACCCACATAACCGCGCAACACACAGCACCACACAAAGCACCACACACACACAATGCTACAGACACACAGCGCTCCACAAACAATGCAACAGACACAACGCAACACACAAACAACACTGCTCTCACCCCCCCCACCCAGACAACACCCAGAACATGTACAGCGCCCTACACAAACACTTGGCAATTACACACAACAACATCTATATATATATATATATATATATATATATATATAACAAAAATCATACATTAACTACACAATAAATTCTAGGATACCCGATACGTAGAATCGGGCCACCTTCTAGTAATATAAAAATGAGAGATGGCTTCTAATGGGTTGTGTTTATTATACAGACAGTGAAATAAGTGTTTAAAACGTCACCAATTAACATGAATTTCTCACTAGATAGTGGTAACAACCCATTCAATCTACACAGGCAAAGAAATCAAACCATAGATGTCTATCAATTTATTGATGTGTAACAATGAGAAATGACACTGGGAAAAAGGTTTGAACACATGAAGAAAGAGAGGTGCAAAAAGCCATGGAAAGTCATGACACTAGCTGTAATCCATCAGTAATTAAAACGCAATCCTTCCACTTTGTGAAAAATAATTTCAACTGGTTCAACTGATGGCCTCTAAAAAGATGTCTCATTGAAAAAGTGCCACACGAGAAACATCCCATGATGGGTAAAACCTGTGAGCTGTCATAAGACCTTCGCGACCTTATTGTTGCAAAACCTACAAATGCCATTAGTTACAGAAGAATTTCTAAACTACTGAAGGATCCAGTGAGCACTGAAGGTTTATAATCTGGAAGTAGAAAGCACTTAATTTCATCATAAACTGGCCACAATGAGGTGCTGCTTACAAGATTTCAGTTGGAAGAGTGAAAAGAATTCTCAGAAGAATTGTCCAAGAACCAATTGTGGAGAGCTACAGAAAGACCTGGAATCAGCAGGTACAATTTATTAAAGGAAAACAATGGGTTATGCACTGGATCGCCATTGCCTGTATGCACAATCAACATGCAAACCTCCATTGCTGAACAAAAATCATGCTCGAGCACGCACAATCATGCTCAAACCTTTAGCTAAGCCTGTGAAATAGTGGGAGAATGTAGTCTGGTCAGATGAGACCAAAATTGAACTCTTTTTATGCCATAATATATACCATGTTTGGAGACCAAAAAGCTGCAGTGTCTTTTTTTAGGGTGATTTCCAGTAATCACCCTAAAAAAATAGTGATGTTTGTGAATATCATGGTGTGGGGTTATTTTTTGCATATAGCAGTGACAAACTTGATGTGATTGAAGGAATGCTGAATTGATTAATGTACCAAGACATTCTTGGCAAAAATCTGCTGCTGTCTACCATGATGCTGAAGATGAAATGGTGGACATTTCAGGAAGACAATGCTCTCAAACACACAGTCAAGGAAACTCTCAATGGTTTCAGAGAAAGAGAAAATAAAGCTGCTAGAATGGTCAAGCCAATCATCTAACCTGAATCCAATAGAAAATTTATGGTATGAACTATAGCTCAGAGTTTATAAAATGAGCCCATTTTTCCCTGTGTCATTTCTCATTATTATACATCACTAAATTTATGGAACTCTATGGTTTGATTTCTTTGCCAGTGTGTATTGGACAAGTTGTTACTGACATCTGATGAGAAATTCATGTCAATAGCATCTTTAGAAATATATTTACTTAGAAAATTGGTGATGTGTTCATTACTTATTTCAACCCCGCTGTTATTTTCACCTACACTCCAGACAGCTCGCATATTGAAAGTGCAAGTGACTGCTGGAGTGCGGGGCATGACTGTGGCCCACACTTCAACAGCCAGCACGTTGGAAGTGAAATTGACTGCCGGACTGTAGGAGTGCATGGCATGGCTGCGACCCGCACTCTGACAGCCCATACTTTAAAAGTGAAAGCGACCGCCGGAGCCGTGACCTGCACTCATACAGCTTACCTTTTAAAAGTGACTGCTGGAATGCGGGGCTCAGCTGTGACCTGCACTCTGACAGCCCACACTTTGAAAGTGAAAGTGACTTCTGGACTGTCAGAGTGCAGGACACGGCCGCAACCTGCACTCCAACAGCCCGCACTTTAAAAGTGAAAGTGACTCCCAGACTGTCATAGTGCGGGGCACAGCATGGCACACTGACAGTCTGGCAGTCAGCTGAGGTCATACCATGGGAACCCGTGACTTCTCATGAACTGAGTGACGTCCCTTGCTCATAGCCGGGTCTCCCTTGTCAGGGATTCTGGGCCTGCCCCACATGGCTATGCTGCACACTCCAACAGTCCAGGAGTTACTTTCAAAGTGTGGGCTGTTGGAGTGTGGGTCATGGCAGTGCCTTGCACTCTGGCAGTCATTTTCACTTTCAAAGTGCGGACTATGGGAGTGCGGGTTGTGTCTGTGCCCCATACTCTGGCAGTCCAGCAGTCACTTTCACTTTCAAAGTGCGGTCTGGTGGAGTGATGGTCATGGCCATTTCCCACATTCCAGCAGTCACTTTCACTTTCAAAGTGCAGGCTATCGAAGTGTTAGTTGTGGCCATGCCCCGCACTCCGGTAGTTATTTCCACTTTCAAAGTGTGAGCAGTCGGAATGTGTGGCTGTGTAGTCAATTTCACAGTGCGGGCTGTCGGAGTGCGGATCCTTCCCCACTCTCCGGCAGTCACTTTTACTTTTAAAGTGCAAGTTGTTGGACTGTGGGTCAAGTTGGTATTTTTTAGCTGGGGGGCAATATCCATAGCTCCTCCCATCCTGATAATACCAGCCCCCCCTGTCTGCTTTACCGTGGCTGGATATGAAAAATAGGGGGGACCCTATGCCTTCTTTAAAATATATTCATTTATTTTGATATCCTGAAATGGTAAAGCTCACAGCTGGGGGCTGGAGACTGTAGGTGTTGTTTTACCCACGCTGGCAAATCAATCAAATAGGTTAGGAGAGCACGTCATTTTTGTGAAATTATTTTTTTTTTTTACACTAGTATACAGCAAACTGACTGGAAACCAATCACAGATGTGGACACAGGTTGAGGGGCATGTATAGCAGTCTGCAACTAATCACAGACACTGGCACAAAGGGTGGGTAGGGGAAGCAGTGAATATTGATGAACCTTGATAAGCAGGCCAGGAATATAGTACTACCATTTAACCTCTATTGCAGTACCCTAGCGCTTCCTATGGCTATTTTACAACCCTGAACTTCTCATCCTCATTGACTTGTATGGGGTTCAGTTTTCAGAGTCAGGTTTGGTCATCAAACTCAAAATTTTAATTTAGTTTGTGCTGATTTGGCAAACCCAAATATCCACAGGTCTGCTCATCACTACTTTTAGATAATTTGTGTGGAATATTTTCCATTATATCTTAACTTTATTTTTTACAAATTAGACGGATTGACATCCTTAGACTGTTGCAAATTTTATTAATCTTTTTTATGTTTTCTGTACCCCTAGGGCTCTGCATTTAGCACACAGCCAGCTGAAGCTTATAATATTTTTGTGACCATGGCCATTGGTGATTGCCTGAAGTTATGGGATATAAGAACACTACGGTAAGAGAAAAATTTGTATATATACACATATAATTAGGCTAAGGTCACAGGACAATTTTTGTCTCATTCAGGAAAATCCATCCAATTATGCTAATCACACTCTGATCGGAGTTTGATCAGTGTGTGATCCGATTTTCTCAGTGGTGGAGGGAAAAATAAATTTCTCCACATTCTCTATATTGTCAGTCTATGCTGTGCGGTCCTATTTTTTCCACTGACCTACAATTGGGCAAGTGCCAAACAATTTATGGAGGCAATTCACTCATATTGCGATAATTTTCTTGGACAGACTCGATCCATGGAACAAAATTGGACATGTGCACGGCCCTGTAGAATAACAGGGATGATTGCTATCCTTCAAAATGGCAGATAGAACTTGTACAATTTTTTTTTACAAGCCTAGCTAACATTGGTGTTGGCAATTTAGAGGCATTTTAGTCCCACACTGTCATTCCTACCACTAATCCCACAATGAAGTAGCCACTTGTAGGTTGAGGATTTTATTAATACGGGAACAAGTCAGTTCCCTTCACCTTGGGACACGGCAAATTTGCAAGGATTATTTCCAAAACATTGGGAAAGTCCTGAGATATTTGTGACAATTTGCAAATTTGATACACTGAGGAAAATAAGTATTTGATAGACTTCCAATTTTGCAAGTTTCCCTTCTACACGAAATGGAAAGGTCTGCAATTTTTATCGGGAAAAAAATACAAAAAAACAACAAGGAAAAGCTCACCCTGAAGGTATGCCTGAGTAAGATCTTATTATGCCTTCCTTCAGATCCAAGCAGGATACGACAGCCAGCCACACAAAACGATCCAATGTAGAAAAAAATCTACTGGGAATCCGTGGTGTCAATAAAAATTTACTTTTATTTTCTTCTCTAAAAAGATTATTCATCACACCGGCATTTACAATATCGACTTCATAGGTGGTTACATATGAAAACAACGCATTCGGCAGCGATGCCTTCTTCTGGTCTGATACCTATTGTTACAGAAAGACTTTTAAAACAAAATACCTCCCTTGTGCTCACTCCCACAATTAGCAAGCTAATTCAAGTCACCATCTGATGTGGGAGTATCTGCAATTGGGTTACAAACTAAAACCATGTGACGAAACCACATGAAAACCACATTTTTTTAAACTTTATCAATTGCATAATAATTCCATATTCATAATATAAGTATAAATACATCATTAAATACTGATGAATCCTTTTTTATATGCCACATTGAAAAAATATAAACGTTGTGTAAAAATCTAAATCAGTTACCGTATTTTTTCGCTTTATAAGACGCACCTGATTATAAGACGCACCCCCAAATTTGGTGAAGGAAAAGAGAATTTTTTTTTTAATGTTAAATGGGGTCCATCTTATAATGCCAGTGTCCGTCTAACAAATCATATAGGGTATATGTCCCTCATAGCCCCCCATCATAAATTTAGCCCCCCTTAATCTAGATATGGCCCCCTTATATTGAATATATCCCCCTTGTGCTGGGACACGTCCCCCTGTGCTGCCCATGGCCCCTATAGATGGCACACCTCCCCTGTGTTTGATATGTCCCCCATGTGTGCTGCCCATGGCCACTATAGATGGCACATCTCCCCTGTGTTTGATATGGCCCCCATACTGATGCCCATGGTCACTATAGATGGCACACTTCCCCTGTGTTTGATATGGCCCCCATGTGTGCTGCCCATGGCCCCTATAGATGGCACACCTCCCCTGCATTTGATATGGCCCCCATACTGCTGCCCATGGTCACTATAGATGGCACATCTCCCCTATGTTTGATATGGCCCCCATACTGCTGCCCATGGCCACTATAGATGGCACACCTCGCCTGTTAGATATTGCCCCCATACTGCTGCCCATGGCCCCTATAGATGGCACACCTCCCCTGTGTTTGATATGGCCCCCATACTGCTGCCCATGGTCACTATAGATGGCACATCTCCCCTATGTTTGATATGGCCCCCATACTGCTGCCCATGGTCACTATAGATGGCACACCTCCCCTGTTAGATATTGCCCCCATACTGCTGCCCATGGTCATTATAGATGGCACACCTCCCCTGTTAGATATTGCCCCCATACTGCTGCCCATGGTCACTATAGATGGCACACCTCCCCTGTGTTTGATATGGCCCCCATGTGTGCTGCCCATGGCCCCTGTAGATGGCACACCTCCCCTGTGTTTGATATGGCCCCCATACTTCTGCCCATGGTCACTATAGATGGCACATCTCCCCTGTGTTTGATATGGCCCCCATACTGCTGCCCATGGCCACTATAGATGGCACACCTCCCGTTAGATATGGCCCCCACACTGCTGCCCATGGCCACTATAGATGGCACATCTCCCCTGTGTTAGATATGTCCCCCATGCTGCTGCCCATAATAAAATAAAACACTCTTTCCTTACCTTCTCAGCGCTGTCCCCCCTCGTGTCCCCCTCCTTGCATTTGAGCTCCGGCTTCCTCCACTTCCTGGTTCTTCATGCCAGTCATGGGATCGGCACGGCAGAGTGATATCATCTCTGCGTGCCTGATCACAGACAGCAGCAGCAGGAGACCGGGAGATCAGCGCTGGAGGTAAGTAAAGCTTTTTTTATTTTACTATGGGCAGCAGCATGGGGGCCATATCTAACACAGGGGAATCATGTGCGATCAAAGGAGGGCGCAGGCAGATATAATCTGCCCCGCTGCCCCAGCCAATCAGCGCAATGCGGTTTCAGCACCACGCTGATGGACAGCGGCTGTGCATATTATATGAGCAGGAGAAGGGGATCTAACGCTGCCGCCCGCAGCTTCACCAGCTCCCAGCACCGCTCCAGAGCGGACCCTGCAGTATATATATATATATATATGTACACCCCCCCGTATATTCGGTTTATAAGACGCACCCCTTACTTTCCCCCAAAATTTGGGGGAACAAAAGTGCGTCTTATAAAGCGAAAAATACGGTACATCTACATTATTAGCATTAAGGCTTTCCAATAATAATAAATCCACCAAGTTCTATTCGGAAAAAACCCCATTACAGATAATATACATAGAATTCCTATATTGAACAAGCAATAGTTTGAAAAGACCTTTAATAACATTTTATTATATCTTACCTACTACTCATACCAGCAGAAGTTCTAGTTGCTATGTCACATTGAAAGAATACAGAAATTGTGCAAAACCGCAATCAGTTATATCTATACCATAAGCATTATAGCTTTCCAATATATAATAATAAATCCACCCAGCTCTATTAGGAAAAAACCCATTGCACATAATATACGCAAAACTATACTGAAGAAACATTTTTTTAAAAGACCTTCAATAGCATTTTATTAGATCCTGCCTAATGTTCAGACCAGTAGAAGTTCTGGTTTCTAGCGTAAAAATCTACTTGCTCTCGTGGTTTAAAAGTTTTTTTCTATAGTTACCCTCTCTGGCTGGTCTGTAGACTTTTTCTTTTCCGATAAATTTAAATGAAGAGTCGTTAAAAATAAAACAGTTCTTGACTACGCCACTTGCGGTGTGCGGCCAGGCTATTGGGGTCGCCGCTGCAGGGTCCTGCTGGGGCTGATGGAGTGGTGCAGCTTAGGTGTTTGTGCCCTCCGCAAACAGGGACAGGCCCCAGCAGTGAAAGATTGGGATTGTAGTGGGGAACCATCTCTGTGAGTGCACAGGCGATAATAAACAGTCCTTACCAGTGTTGCAGTTTCATCTTGCCTTGCTTTTACTTGTGGTACTTGGACCCGCTGGTGTTGGTTCCAGGTGTTCCCACTCCCCTTGTTCTTCATGCCAGCTGTGACCTGGGTTGGCTGTCCTCCGTGCACACTTGTTGTGGTTGGACTCCCGTGGCCTAGAGCTACTTGGGAGTCCCTTTTCTATAGTCTAGGTTCTAATGAAAGCAGCCTGGACTATTTAAGGGGTTCAGTCCCCAGTCCCCTCTTTGCTGCTTGTGCTTTAGACTTTTTGGGTTGGCGATTGACCCTAGAGATCTTCTTGCCCGACAGAGTTAACAGCTGACCATAAAGTGTCCTACTGTCCTAGGGTCTGCACCCCGAATTGTGCTGAGTCATGTGAGCCTTGGATCCAGACTTCTATAGGCGTCCCATGGTTCCTGGAGTCTTAAGCTGGGTTCACACTAAGCGACAGCGACAACGACGTCGCTGTAACGTCACCATTTTCGGTGACGTAACAGCGACCTTGTAAGTCGCTGTTATGATCGCTGCTTAGCTGTCAAACACAGCAGAAGCAGCGATCATAACGTCGCTGTGCTACATGTGCAGAGAGCAGGGAGCCGCGCTTAGCCCTGGCTCCTTGCTCTCCTAGGTACAGTACACATCGGGTTAATTAACCCGATGTGTGCTGCAGCTACATGTCACAGTGCAGAGAGCAGGGAGCCGCGCGCACTGCTTAGCGCTGGCTCCTTGCTCTCCTTGCTACAGTATACATCGGGTTAATTAACCCGATGTGTGCTACAACTACATGTCACAGTGCAGAGAGCAGGGAGCCGCGCGCACTGCTTAGCACTGGCTCCTTGCTCTCCTTGCTACAGTATACATCGGGTTAATTACCCGATGCGTACTGCAGCCACATGTGCACAGAGCAGGAGCCGGCGCTGGCAGCAAGAGCGGAGGCTGGTAACGAAGGTAAATATCGGGTAACCAGGGAAAGGTCTTCCCTTGGTTACCCGATGTTTACGCTGGTTACAGCTTACCGCAGCTGCCAGTGCCGGCTCCTGCTCGCTTCATTTCGTCGCTCTCTCGCTGTCACACACAGCGATGTGTGTGTCACAGCGGGAGAGTGACGACCAAAAAATGAAGCTGGACATTCAGCAACGACCGGCGACCTCACAGCAGGGGCCAGGTCGTTGCTGGATGTCACACACAGCGACAGCGACGGGACGTCGCTGCAACGTCACAGAAAATGGTGACGTAGCAGCAACGTCGTTGTCGTTGTCGCTGTGTGTGACACCAGCTTTACACTTCCACAGGTAACCCACGGTGCCTGGAGTCCTGGTTCCATACTCCACAGTCCCTCACTCCTATTACAGCACTCGGTGTCTCTTCAGGTCTTTTCTGTACTTTTCACTTTCTACTCCTTCACTCCTCTCCTCACACTTTCCTCTCTGACTTCTTCCTCCCACACTACACTTCTGTCTCCTCTTCCCTCCAACTTCCAACTGACCACTGGCCCCTCCCCCTCACTGGGTCTCTACCTACTGATTGGGTGGCTACTATCCAGTCAGTGCTTTTCCCTTTTACCTGTTGCTAGGCAGTCTCCCAGTCTGGTGTCGGGGTTGTGTATGTGTCCTGAAGGTGCTGGTGTACTGGCTGGCACGGATATTCTGGGGTTTGGATTTCCACAGGTTACATTTGTGGCACCTGGTACCGCAGGGGTGCTACTTAACACATCATTTGACATTTTGCATATTAACAAAGCTTTCAGTTTACAAAATTAGTTTGTTTTTAATTTGTTGTAATAGCTTTTTCTTAGTATATTAAAAAAAACTATTGCAGAAATGTGATCAGTTTTTGAGTGTAGGTTGTTCAACAAAGACCTATGTGGTGAATTTAGTTATGTATACTTGTTAAAATATGTGGCTAAAATCATATACATATATTTCTAACTTTTTGTTAAAAATAATCATTATGCATACATTGTGGCTGGAATTTGTTTTGATGAAGTAATGTCATTTTTAACCTCTGAGGTTATGTGGTTCCAGAAATGCTGCTTTGGATAGTAATGCAAAAACACTATGCTTAAATTAACTGTCAGTAAATCTGTGGCTTGGAACACTACTTATGTGTAATTTTGTAACCTGCAATGCTGCATTTATTATTTATATACAAGACGTTGTATGAGATCACTTAAAAAGATCTGCTTTATTGTTGCAGACTTTAACCCCTTCATGACGTTAGATGTACTGGTATGTCCAGGGTCATTTCTGTGCCTATAATGCGGGCTCGTGCGGTGAGCCCGCATGTTTCCCCACACATGTCGGCTGATCTGATCAGCCAACATGTGCAGCTAACAGGTGAGGGTAGATCAGAAATGTTTGCATCGACCTTGGAAACCAGTGGACGAACTTGTGTATTACTACCCACTCCACCATCTGCGCTGAGCAGAGGACTCGAGCTGCAGCCATTTCTGGACTGGATGTAGCATATCAAACATCTGGGAGTGAGCGGTGAACCTATTGTGCCCTGACAGTCATTGTCACACCCAGGCACACCAATATTTCAGTTTTTAATTTGGTGTACTCTTTTGTATCCTGTAACACCAGGTCAAAATACACGTTTTATGGCTTCCTTGTCTAATATGGCGCCAGCACTCCCTCCAATTGCTCCTACAGCAGCTTCTCCCACTCTGCAACCCTTTCGAAGATTATTTATTTTAGAGATATGTCATATTTTTTGTTGAACACATGCCTGTTATTATGCACATTTTTATTTCACATCATGTCATTATTACTCATTACTATGACTTTTGATCAATACAAATTTTCACACATTTTTTTTTACATATTTGTTCATGTATGCATTTTGTATTTAAGTTCACATTAGCTTGTTTTAATGTTGTCTTTCTTCACATTTATCCATTACAAATTCAACACTATTTCACATATGCTTTATATATTCATTATTGGTTCTCTTTGTGTGTCCATACACACTCTCATTTTTGTTACGCCCACACTTGCATAATGAATTGCACTTCATTCTTGGATTTCACTCATTTCACTTTCACAATTTGTCTCTACCCACATCACATTATTTTGTATTTTGTCCTTTTTTATCAGATTATTCTTTTAATGTCTTGTTTCATATATCAATACTTATGTCCGCAACAATGATCTCTTATTGCACTCCAGTAGTATGCTCTGTCAGTTGTCGTCGGCGCCCCGGTCTCAATGATGATGTATCCTCAGTATCTCCCACTTCCAACCCTCTCTCCTTGACATCACGGCGGGAGGCGGGGAACTGTGATGCAGAATTCCAAGACAGGAGCTTCCAGGTGCCCGCACGATGGCGGCAGCGCTAATCACATTGCCATTTCTGGATGGGAGCCTTCATAAAGCACCATCTTGTCCATCCACCTTAAGCCCCTCATGAAGAAGCTGTAGCAAAATGTGAGTCAGGGAACTTACCACAGGTAGAGACAGAACTTATTTTGGTATGTGAACTTTTATGCAAGTATTCGTCACATTGGTATAGCAACCGTTGTTAAGTCTATGGGATTTTTTTTTGTTTTATATACATGCTGGGTGTGAACCTAAACTAGAGCTGTGCAGATATGTATTTATTGTGATATCCTTCATAGTCTCACCAAACATCATCTAGTTATATATATTTAATATCTGTTTATATTAACTTTTATTAATTAAACAATTTAAGCTTTTTTGCACTTGCACTTTTTTGTGGTATTGTACCCCATATATAATAAGCTCCTTTATCATTTTTTTCTGCTACCACTTGCGGTTTTAGCATAAATACATGTTATTTATTATCATTATTTATTACCATTAGAATATTTTTCTCCTGCCCCACCTCTACTGCATTTTACTGTTATATCCACAGCTTTTAAAACTATAATGAGGTGTACTTTATTTATTGCTGATAAAATTATGCTTTTTAATCTCCATATTGTTTGACTTTGGCTTTCTATATATTTTTTGTTGGATACACATCTGACCCTCTTTTGGCTTTCTAATGAAGCCCTTGGTTAGAAGAATTAGGTTTGCTTGAGATAACACCTGATTTGCACGTGTCTTGTTATGATGGATTGTGTTTAGGGAATAGAATAAAACTGGGTTTAGACGGCCATAGATTCTCTCATCCAAGAGAAGTGGGCTGATTAGAAAAATAATAGTCTGACCAAACTCTGATAAGAGTTTGATCTGAGTGTCAGCATAGTGTTGGGACACCAGCTCACTCAACCTCACAGCCAGACCGTGCCCTCCCCCGCACTCCCCCAGTCATCCACGTGTGCTGCTGCCCCTTCCTCATCCCGGGGTCTGTGCATGCTGCACAAGTCTCGTGGGTATGCATTTAGGGCGTGCATGCACACATCGGACATCCTCTTACACTGCCTTCATGGCATTTCCCAGAAATGCCTAGGGAAAATGTCTGCACAGTGCTCTTAGTTAGTCTACCAGTCTGCTAGTCGTCAGGTCCAGTTATTCCTGTGTCCATCACCTGTACCTGTGTCTGCCTTACCATACTGTTCTAACCTGCTGTGTCGACCATACCTGTCCTTACCCGCCTACCTGTCATCCTTAGTCATCCCACCAGTACCTGCCTGCACCTGTGTCCTTACCTAAGCTCGTCTCCTGTACTGGAAGTCAGATGCCACAGTCCCAGTCAATGCCCTGGGAGTGGTACCTGACACTTTAGGCACTTAGTTAAGCCTCTTTCACTAAAGAGTAAGTCTGGGTCCCCCATTTGGTCCAGTGGGTCCACTCTTGCCTCATCATCATCAGCCGTGAGCATTATAGTGTGATCTGATTCTCTCGGATGAGACATTTGGAGCAGACTTTGAGGAGATGATAAAGAACAAAATTTCTCCATCTTCTCCCTTGTGTCAGTGCACGGAAATTAGACTGCAGTCATGTCATCCTAGTACGTACAGTCAATCCAATGATTTACACGCACCTATAGAATTGAATGATTGAGTGTCATCCGATTTCATAGTGAAATCCTGATGCAATTTTTTCCATTGGTCATTGAATAACATTGGTCCGAGTGCTATCTGAAAAATTGAATAGCTCTCATCCGATTTTTATGGTGCTGTGTGAGAGCCCTAATTCCGAGACTATGCTAGCCATTAAAATTTTCATTTTGTGTCAATTTTTGAGAAATGGCTTGTTATAGTATAAAGCTATTTGAATTGTTTTTATTTTAATTGCTTATTGCAAACAGCAGAAACTTTGTAAATGTTTCTAATAAACCTAACTTACAATTGAATAATTTTGATTGCAACTGTTTTTTTAACCCAGTTGTTTCTTAATCCAGAACCTATCAACAAGCTTTTGTCACCAGAAAGATAGGAATTGTACTCAGTGACATTACACACAGTTCTACATTAGTGCACTATCCAGTCTTTGTAGTTTTTGTAGTTTCCTGCTTTTGCTAGTAGGTAATCCAAAGATAGACTTGTGTTGCATATATACTATATAATGCTATGACCGTGGATTTTCTCGTAGTATTAGGGTGCTGTTTTGCAATAGAAAAAAAGGTAATGTGGTCACTTGGTCACCCCTAAGTTAATATATCAGACTAGTTTGCAAATATCTAGCAGGTCTGCATCTGTTAAAAGTTGCATTGTGTGTTTGTGTTGCAATGTAACTATATTAACCCCTTCACCACCCAGGCTATTGTCACCTTTATGACCTGGCCAATTTTTTCAATTCTGACAAGTGTCACTTTGACAGGTTATAACTCTAGAACGCTTCAACGGATCCCGGTGTTTCTGAGATAGTTTTTCCATGACTTATTGTACTTCACGATAGTAGTAAATTTAGGACAATATTTTTGCATTTATTTGTAAAAAATATCATAAATGTGGCAAAAATGTTAACAATTTTGCAATCTTCAAACTTTGAATTTTTACACCCTTAAATCAGAGAGTTATGTCGCACAAAATATTTAATAAATAACATTTCCAAAATGTCTACTTTACATCAGCAAAATTTTGGAAACATCATTTTTATTTGTTAGGAAGTTAGGAGGGTTCAAAGTTCATCAGCAATTTCTCATATTTCCAATTAAATTTACAAAACCTTTTTTTAGGGACCACATCACATGTGAATTGACTTTGATAGGCCAATCTAAATACTGCGCCTCTCAAACTGCTCAAAATTTCATCCAAGAAGTTTATTAACGCTTTAGGTGTTTCACAGGAACTAAAGCAATGTGGAAGAAAATAATTAAAAATTTTACTTTTTCCCCCAAAAATGTTACTTGAGCCCCAAATTTTACATTTTCACAACAGTAACAAGAGAAAATACACCTTACAACATGTTGTGCAACCTGTACTGAGTACACCAATACCTCATATGTGGTGGAAATCTACTGTATGGATGCACAGCAGGGTTCGGAAGGGAAGGAGGGCCATTTGAATTTTAGAGCGCAAAATTGTCTGGAATAGATAGAGGATACCATGTCGCATTTGGAGAGCCCCTGATGTGCCTAAACAGTGGAGCTCCCTAACATGTGACCCCATTTTGAAAACTAGACCCTTCAAGGAATTTATCTAGGTGTTTGGTGACCACCTTGTACCACTGGATACTTCACATAATTTTATACATTTTTACCACAAAGATCTTTCATTTTCACAAGAGTAACAGGAGAAATTCACAAGGCGCACCATATGGCTTTTTAAACTCAAAATTGGCTACAATCGTTAGCAGACACCTCATCACATTTGGAGAGCCCCAGATATGCCTAAACAGTGGAGCTCTTCCACAAGTGACCCCAATTTGTAAAGTAGACCCTTTAAGGAATTTATCTAGATGATTAGAGAGTACGCCCAGGTACTTCACAGAATTTTATAACATTGAGCAATGAAAATTACAAAATACAATTTTAACCACAAAAATCAGGAGGGAAGGCGCGCCATTTCATTTTTGGAATACAAATTTTCCTAGAATAGGCTCCATGCAGAGCTTCTGTGCCAGAACAGCAGAAGTCTCACAAGTGACCAAATTTTGGAAATTACACTTCCCTTGGAATTTATCTATGGCAGTAGTGACAATTTAGTCACTGGAAAACACCCATGAAGTAAAAACGTAAAGAATGTTGCACAATTAAAAATTACAAATAAGTCCTTGTTCACCGTCAAGTATATAGTACAGTGGAACCTCGCTTAACGAGTAACCCACTTAACGAGAATTTTGCTTAACAAGCAAAGCTTTCTGTAAATTTGTAACTCGATTTACGAGAAAGCTTTACTGTACGAGCAAAATCCTCACCGCACACACTTTCGTACATCCACCGCGCTCTGACCCGCACTTGCAGTCCACACAAACACACACATGTATGCACAAAACACACACAAACACACACGCACGCACACACATACAGTATTATGCTCACCTTACCTTCCGTTCCACCGCCGGTCTCATGGTTCTTGTAGTTTCCGGGTACATTGCGACGTCCTCGCGGCGAACTACAAGTACCATGAGGCCGGCGGTGGAACGGAAGGTAAGGTGAGCATATAATATGTGTACCTTCCATTTCATCGCCGGTCTCCTGGGTCCTGTAGTTCACCGCTCCGCTCCACTCCAGGCTGTACATCGGCATCCATAGCGACGAAGCAGGAACTTCCTGTCACCGCTACTCAAAGGCAGCGCGCTGGCCAATCAGAGGCAAGCGGCTCTGCCTTTGACATCAGCGCTCTGGCCGCGGAAGTTCCTCCCTCATCGTTATGGTAACCCGATACACAGCCCGGCCCCGTACCAGAGAACAGCAAATTCCAGGAGACCGGCGATAGAATGGAAGGTAAGGTGAGCATATAATATGTGCGTGTGCGTACGTGCTTGTGTGTTTGTGTGTGTTTGTGTGAGTTTGTGTGTGTTTGTACGTGTTTGTGTGCGTTTGTGCATGTGTGAAATGACAGAATAGGGGACCAGGATGGGACATTTAACAAGTTGTGGAACGAATCGTCTGCATTGCCATGATTTCCTATGGGAAATCTTGCTTTGCTAAATCAGTTACTTGGTTAACAAGCACAGTCCCAGAACGGATTGTTCTTGTTAAGCAAGGTTCCACTGTAATTCCTATACATTGTGCAAAACTCGTGCTCCTGGAAATCTGCACCCCGTAATTTAAGCAGTCTCTCCTCACTACAACAGTGTGAAATATGTGGACATTAACTGTGGGGCTCAGAAGGGAGGGGGGCATTTGGATTTTGGAGTGCAGATTTCGCTGGATTTCTTTTTTGAGGGAGGGGGCTTTTTTGCAGAGCCTTTGTGCTACCAGTAACATGGAAGTTCCTTATAATTCCATTAACAGATGACGGACCTGAGTGGGGACTTGTGTTTTGTGGATTGAGTTGAATGCTATTTGGTGGTGATTGGGTAGAAAACATTGTGGATCAGTCCACATTTATACTGTTTTCTATGCTGAGCACTTACATCGAGTTTTCCATCTACATCTCTGACATACATAATTCAGGTGAAACCCCCTATGGATCCATTCACTAATGAGGCAGCAGAGTAAAGGGGTCTTTACACGCTACGATATCGTTAATGTTTTATCGTCAGGGTCACGTTGTTAGTGACGCACAGCCGGCATCATTAACGATATTGCAGCGTGTGACACTGACGAGCGACCTTAAGCGACCTCAAAAATGGTGAAAATCGTTCACCATGGAGAGGTCGTCCCAAACTCAAAAATCGGTAAGGGTTGTTTATCCATGTTGTTCATCGCTCATGCGGCAGCACACATCGCTGTGTGTGACACCGCAGGAGCGAGGACCATCTCCTTACCTGCCACAATGCGGAAGGAAGGAGGTGGGCGGGATGTTACGTCCTGCTCATTTCCGTCCCTCCGCTTGGAATGGCTGGCCGCTTAGTGACGTTGCGGTGACGTTGCTGTGATGCCGAACGTCCCTCCCCTTTGAAGGAGGGATTGTTCGGCAGTCACAGCGCCGACGCCGACCAGGTAAGTGTGTGTGACGCTGCCGTAGCGATAATGTTCGCTACGGCAGCGATCACAAACAATCGCATGCGCGACGGGGGCGGGTACTTACACGCTCGATATCGCTAGAAATTGCTAGCGATATCACTACCGTGTAAAGCCCCCTTTACTCCGGACTCTGTTTGGCCTCTATTCAGCTGTGTCAGTCATTTCAAAGGTGAACAAAACTGTTGATTTATGCACTTTTGTGCATGCACAAAAAGGTCCATAATAAGATGGACATCGCCGCACCAGAGGCCAAACAGGAGTTTAAAATGACCCCCTCTGCCTCATTACATTGATTTTTCAGGTGGAAATTTTATTTCAATCATGTTTTTCAGTGATTTACACGTGATCCCTGGTGTAAGCGCTCAGTATGGAGCACGAGATAAATATGAGCCTTACTGCGATCTTTTGGAGACACAATGAACAAATTGACAGGAGTTGAAGAATTAGCTTTGGTTATTTTTTACACTGTTCACCTTGCGGTATAAGTGATAAGGGGGGCATAATTTAGGGTGATGCAATCAAGTTATGCATCCACATCTTACATCCGCCTACATTGCAAATCATAATATGAGTCATTTTATCAGTAGCATGCTATTGGATTTATCCACACAGACCAGTAAGAGATGTACATGGATCTGCATAGAAAATATGACTGTTTTAATTGCAAAAATCCACATACATTTAAAGAAATCAGTTGGCTAGGAGCCAAAAATACGTAACACGTCTCCTATTGGTTAAATGTCAAAAAGAGCTTCTTCTGAGATATACAGTTAGGTCCAGAAATATTTGGACAGTGACACAATTTTCGCGAGTTGGGCTCTGCATGCCACCACATTGGATTTGAAATGAAACCTCTACAACAGAATTCAAGTGCAGATTGTAACGTTTAATTTGAAGGTTTGAACAAAAATATCTGATAGAAATTGTAGGAATTGTACACATTTCTTTACAAACACTCCACATTTTAGGAGGTCAAAATTAATTGGACAAATAAAGCAAACCCAAAAAAAATATTTTTATTTTCAATATTTTGTTGCAAATCCTTTGGAGGCAATCACTGCCTTAAGTCTGGAACCCATGGACATCACCAAGCGCTGGGTTTCCTCCTTCTTAATGCTTTGCCAGGCCTTTACAGCTGCAGCCTTCAGGTCTTGCTTGTTTGTGGGTCTTTCTGACTTAAGTCTGGATTTGAGCAAGTGAAATGCATGCTCAATTGGGTTAAGATCTGGTGATTGACTTGGCCACTGCAGAATGTTCCACTTTTTTGCACTCATGAACTCCTGGGTAGCTTTGGCTGTATGCTTGGGGTCATTGTCCATCTGTACTATGAAGCGCCGTCCGATCAACTTTGCGGCATTTGGCTGAATCTGGGCTGAAAGTATATCCCGGTACACTTCAGAATTCATCCGGCTACTCTTGTCTGCTGTTATGTCATCAATAAACACAAGTGACCCAGTGCCATTGAAAGCCATGCATGCCCATGCCATCACATTGCCTCCACCATGTTTTACAGAGGATGTGGTGTGCCTTGGATCATGTGCCATTCCCTTTCTTCTCCAAACTTTTTTCTTCCCATCATTCTGGTGCAGGTTGATCTTGGTCTCATCTGTCCATAGAATACTTTTCCAGAACTGAGCTGGCTTCATGAGGTGTTTTTCAGCAAATTTAACTCTGGCCTGTCTATTTTTGGAATTGATGAATGGTTTGCATCTAGATGTGAACCCTTTGTATTTACTTTCATGGAGTCTTCTCTTTACTGTTGACTTAGAGACAGATACACCTACTTCACTGAGAGTGTTCTGGACTTCAGTTGATGTTGTGAACGGGTTCTTCTTCACCAAAGAAAGTATGCGGCGATCATCCACCACAGTTGTCATCCGTGGACGCCCAGGCCTTTTTGAGTTCCCAAGCTCACCAGTCAATTCCTTTTTTCTCAGAATGTACCCGACTGTGGATTTTGCTACTCCAAGCATGTCTGCTATCTCTCTGATGGATTTTTTCTTTTTTTTCAGCCTCAGGATGTTCTGCTTCACCTCAATTGAGAGTTCCTTAGACCGCATGTTGTCTGGTCACAGCAACAGCTTCCAAATGCAAAACCACACACCTGTAATCAACCCCAGACCTTTTAACTACTTCATTGATTACAGGTTAACGAGGGAGACGCCTTCAAAGTTAATTGCAGCCCTTAGAGTCCCTTGTCCAATTACTTTTGGTCCCGTGAAAAAGAGGAGGCTATGCATTACAGAGCTATGATTCCTAAACCCTTTCTCCAATTTGGATGTGAAAACTCTCATATTGCAGCTGGGAGTGTGCACTTTCAGCCCATATTATATATATATAATTGTATTTCTGAACATGTTTTTGTAAACAGCCAAAATAGCAAAACTTGTGTCACTGTCCAAATATTTCTGGCCCTAACTGTATATGTATGTGTTTCATCATTTTATATTAAGCTAAGTCAGCATGATTCACTTATGACCAGAAAGTCCTGTATCTGAGTACAGTTCAAATGCCATTTTTAGTCTGGTTTTTGGATAGCTTCATATAATTCTTAATGCTCATAACAGTCCATAACCATGTCCATAACAGGTTGGGGCATAGGGCATCTTTATTCCTCAGTTACGTTTGATTACAGCATTACCAGATTATTTTTTTTTTAGATGTGACTACTATCAAGCTAAAACAGATTTTATTTTATTTTTTTTACAAAATAAATGTTTCTTGCATCACTGAATTTGAAACCTATAGAGTTTTTTTTATGTTTCTGCTAACAGAGTCATCTGAGAGCTTGTTTTTTTGAGGGATGAATTGGAGTTTTTAGTGGTACCATTATGTGCCAGATAATATTATTTGATCTCTTTCTATTCCACTTTTTGTGAGGCAAAATCAAGAAAAACAGCAATTCAGAAATTGTTTTTTTACACAGTTCACTGTGTCGTAAAAGTGATAAAAAAAAAATCTGTGGAGCCTCTGTTAGGAGTCTTAACACAAAAACTAGCCAGATATTCCTCCGGGAAGGACCCAGCCAAGGAGTGGCTCTTTTTAGGAGACCACCATAACCACCATATTAAGTGGCCCTTTTAGTCAATATCCAACTCTTTGACAAGTTTAAAGATATGACAAGGGAAATACCAAGGCCAGGTATCCATCCACAGAGAGCTGTTTCGGGGTATTGCCCCTCATCAGTGTGGAGTAGGATTCTGGCTAGGTGGGAGCAATGCCTAGTAGACTAGCAAGACAAAACAATCACTGATCTCAGGGAGACCAGCCAGAGAAAACACTGCTGGCAGCCAGCAAAGGTGCTCAAAACAGTGAAATCCTAAGTGCATTGCCCCCTGGGAATTATGCAAATCAAAAAAAGTCCGTGAAGCCTCTGTTAGGAGTCTCAACACAGAAACTAGCCAGATATTCCTCTGGGAAAAGCCACTCCTTGGCTGGGTCCTTCCTGGAGGAATATCTGGCTAGTTTCTGTGTTGAGACTCCTAACAGAGACTCCACAGACTATTTTTGATTTGCATAATTCCCAGGGGGCAATGCACCTAGGATTTCACTGTTTTGAGCGCCTTTGCTGGCTGCCGGCAGTGTTTTTTCTGGCTGGTCTCCCCAACATCAGTGATTGTTTTGTCTTGCTGGTAAAAGTGATAAGGCAGCTTTATTCTTTGGGTCAGTGCAATTACAGCGATACCACAGTTATATAGGATTTATTTCATGTTTTGCCGCTTTTACTGCTTGAAAAATATTTTTTGCATTGCTGTATTCTGAGAGCTATAGCTTTTTTATTGTTTCGTTGATGGAACTGTTTAGCAGCTTGTTTTTTTTGTGGGACAACATGACGTTTTCAGTGGTACCATTTGTGTTTATTTTTTTTTTTTTTAAATAAATATAACTGTTTATTGGAATATTTTTTTGTTCTTTATTTTTTGATTTTTTTTTTAGATTTTAACTTTTTTAACTTTGGAAACTTTTATACTTAGTCCCTATATGGGACATTACCTTTTGCTGCTCTGATCACAGCTATACTGTGCTGCAATGATCGATCATTGCAGTACAGTGCAGCTGTCAGCGCTGTATCTCAGCAGTATCCACCAGTATCCTGAATCCTTTCTCATAATTTGATGGTGTTCTCTGAAAAGGGATATCAGGAACTGTTGCAGCACAGACCTTCTGACTGCACTATAAGGTTGAAGTCAGGGGCCAAGTTGCCTAAGTGCAGCCTGTATAATTTGCCCGGTCCTGAGAGACAAGCTCTCAAGTAGTACATAACAGACAGTTTTTACTAATGGTCAAGTTAGGCCATCTTTGTCCCCTGTGGCTACGGGTTTCTTTTTGGTCAAAATGAAGGATGGTGGACTGCATCCATGTCTGGATTTCCATGAGCTTAACCAGATTATAATTTGTGACCTTTATTAAATGCCACACATTCTGGACCTAGTAAACCAGATTTCCGGTGCTAAATGGTTCTCCAAACTCAGTTTCAGGGGGGCCTATAATTTGATTCAGGTCCGACAGCGGGATGAGTGAACGATGGCATTCAATACGCCAGAGGGTCATTTTGAAAATCTGGTGATGTCATTTGGGCTTAACAATGCGCCTGCGGCTTTTCAGAACTTTGTGAATTAAGTATTTGCTCACCTGTTGGGGAAATTTGTTATCATTTGCTTGGATAACATTCTCATTTATTCACAGCATTTTGGGTCACTTTTGAAACATGTTAAATAGGTTATACAGGTACTCAGAGAGAACAAATTGTACGTAAAATTAGAGAAACTTGTATTCGCCATTTAGGAACTTCCGTTTCTGGGTCACATAATTTCCACTTCGGATTTTAGGATGGATACCTCTATGCTACAGGCTATATTAAAATAGGACCGTCCTGAGAACCTTAAGGTGCTGCAACATTTCTTTGGGTTTGCAAAATATTCCAGAAAGTTTTTTAAAAAGTTTGACCATAGTAAGACCTCTTACTGACATGACTAAATGAAAAAAAGTACAGACTTTTCTAACTGGTCTGATGGTGCTTTAAATGTGTTTGACTGAAAAATGTTTAGCGTCAGCACCTGTATTGATACGGGCTTATCTATCTCTTCCCTTCATGGAGAATGTTGATGCATCAGAGGTGGGGGTGGGAGCTGTATTGTCTCAGTGTCCGTCTATTGGTAAACTATGTTCATGTGCCTTCCTTTCCAAAATGTGTTCTCCGACAGAACGTAAATACATCATTAGTAATAGGGAATAACTAGCTATCAAACTGGCATTTCTCGAGGGAGCTATTTATCCAGTTACTGTAATTATGGACCATAATAATCTTCTTTACCTCGCATTGGCAAAACAGCTTAAACCAAGACAAGCTTGGTGGTCATTATTTTTTAGTAGGTTTAATGTGTTCATAACATATTGTCCAAGGTCTAAAAACAAGAAGTCTGATGCATTGTCCAGGAGTTTTCCAGGGGGAACTTTTTTTTTTTTATTTTATTTTATTCTCACTTTAGCAGATGAAAATAAACAATTGTGATAAGAGATTTTACTTATTTCATTTAGTTGCATAAAAATACTGCACACATAAAGTAGATATTCGCCTAAGTATGACAAAACCTCATATTCACTTTCTTAAATATTTAGGTATATAATTCTTTTCGATTGACTGACAGCACTGTAATTCTTCAATAAAAAAATTGATCATTATATTAATACATATTGCCTAGTAATTCTGCACACATTGTGAAAAGGTTGATAACTGTAACTTGATATTAATTAGTTAAGGTGGCATCACACGGTACTATATATCGTGCGATCGCATGAGCGATCGCACCCGCCCGATTGTTTGTGCGTCAGGGGCAATTCGTTGCCCGTGGCGCACAATGTCGTTAATCCCCGTCACATGTAGTTACCTCCCTAACGACGTAACTGTGGCCGGCGAACATCCTCTTCCTGAAGGGGAAGGGACATTCGACATCACAGCGACGTCACACAGCACCGCCCAATAGAAGTGGACGGGGCGGGGATGAGCAGTACGTAGCATCCCACCTCCTTCCTTCCACATTGCCGGGGCCTGCAGGTAAGCTGTGTTCGTCATTCCCGGGGTGTCACACGTAGCGATGTGTGCTGCCTCGGGAACGATGAACAACCGGCGCACAGAAGGAGGAACGACATTATGAAAATGAACGACGTGTCAACGAGCAACGATAAGGTGAGTATTTTTGCTCGTTAACAGTCGTTCGGAGATATCACACGCTACGACATCTCTAACGATGCCGGATGTGTGTCACAAACTCCGTGACCCCGCCGACATATCGTTAGATATATCGTAGCGTGTGACGGGGCCTTTAGTGTTGTAGATTTGATCTTCATCAGTGTTTAGTAAGTGTATCAGTTTTTACTATCCGTGACTTTTTGCTGATAAAAGTGTTTTTCTATCCATTACAATGGTTTTCACAGCAAGTGCAGGGTTAGCACACTAATGTCATTCTTGTGCTGTCCTTGATTTTCACAATCCCAAAATCTTATATGTGTAATTTTGATCATGTGCCGGCCACTTTTTCTTCCACTTCTCTTAATGTTCTTCATTTTAATTTTGCATATTTTTTTTAGATGTGTACGCCACTTTGAAGGTCATATAAATCGCTATCAATCATGTGGTGTTGCAATTAGTCCTTGTGGGCGGTTGATTGCTTGTGGATCTGAAGATAGATGTGTAAGTTATCTTTTAATTTCATATTCTCTACATATTTTTAAGAGCTGTATTAGTAACTAGTTTTCCATGTATACTCAAGTAGTTGTGACCAGAAGGGGTCAACTGAATATCAAGTGCTAGTGAGGATTTCTGAACCTTATAAACGAGACTTAAAAATTATTGACTTACAACATTTTTACAGTGTTATATACTTATGGCAGACGATTTGTAAATCTACTTTTTGCACATACAGTCCTGCTTATTGTTATTGGCACCTGTCAGGCTGCCACTAGGGGGAGCTGGAGCCCTGCAGGACAGAAGCTAGACAGTGCCGAGTCAGTGAGAAGGTTGACACGCCGTGTGTGCTTGGTGCAGTAACTCTCTTCACAAGCCGGAAAGCAGATGCCGTGAGGCGTGTGGGGGATGGTCAAGCAGGCCGGGTCATACACTGAGCGGGGAGGATGAAGACCAAAGGAATGAGCAGAAGCGAGGTCGGGGTCAGGCCGAGGTCAATACCAGAGGAACAACTGAGAAGAGGAGGTAGGAGGGGGATAAACAACTGGAGCTAGACGGTGTAACGGGGATGAGGAACAGACACAGACAGAGGGCGAGGGCTCAGGAGGAACAGGTCAGGATCAACACTTACAGAGACCAGCAATCACAGACAGAGCAGTGCTAAGCTTATAACCGGCACTGGGTCATCGGGGATGACACTATTTAAAGCATCCTAGATCTGGGCCAAGGGATAAAGGCTCCGCCCCCTTGCCCTGTGGTCGGGGAGTCAAAACCATGACAGCACCCATGAACTTTAAGTATATAATGTGTAATATCTCCTGAAAAATTGAATCAAGTGAAACCGCTTTTTTGTATAGAGCAGTCATGTGAAATACAAAAGAGCAAATGATAAACAACAATTTCAAACAAAAAACAATGCGAGGGAAAAATAGAAGAACCTAAAGCTTGCTGTGACACTGGTATTGGCACCCTTTACATTAAATTAGTATGGAAACACATTTTGACTCACTTGTGGTAAATTACAAATTAGAATCACCTGTTATAAATTGTCGGTGCCCATGTGACAGGAATTAGCCAATGAATGATGACTTCAGTGCTTTAAAAAGCAACATAGTAGGCCCTGTTTCTTTGTCACAATGGTGAAGACAAAGGAGCTTTCTGAGGACATCAGAATTATTAGCAAACTCAAGACTTCCAAAAGGTATAAGGCCATCTCCAAAGACTGTCATGGCGCAGACTAAGGGAAGGTCTGGCGTGAGGCCAAACATACAACTTAACAGGGGTAACACCATGACAAACAAGGTGTACACTGGGGACACAATAGCAGTGGGGGCCCTATTGCTTGTGGGAGGGAAGATGGACACCTCCTCCACTTACCTGCTGCGGTACCCTGCACTCCTAGCCAGTCCCTATACAGGTTCTTCACCTGTCACCAAGGAGGAACCTGAAACCCTGAGGGACCCTGCAGTAAATCCTGGCTAGTGAATGGGAAGGTAAGGATCACTAGTCCCACCATTGCAATAAAACCCAAGACCCAAGACTGTAGCCACCGAAGCAACTTCAAGAGAGGTCTACACCAACTCTTTTCACCTCCAGGCCAATCATGCAAATGAATGAGAATAACGGGCACCCTCTGCTGGTAACAGAGGGTATATAAAGAGATTGGGAGTGGTCTAAAATGGAAACACCTGAGATCGTCAAGAGATTGCTTGCTGGCAGGGAATACTTACATTAACCCTATCTTACCCAAAGGAAAGAACATACATTTAAATAGCAGAATCTTCACAAGGAAAAGTGAGACTCAGAGCCAAAACCTGTCAGTAAACTCTGATAGCAGAGAGACAACCATAAAAAAACCTTGGTATCCCAGTTTCAACAGTGTGCAATGTTATTAAGATGTTTGCCAAGCATGGAACTGTCAAGAACCTCCCTGAACGTGGGTGTAGAGTTAAATTAACCACAGATGTCTTCAATTTGGTGTGAATGGTAGAGAAAACACCACATCAAATATCCAAAGACAACTTCTATATGCCACACACTAAACCAAGCAGAGCTTTATGGGCGAAGGTCAAGGAAGAAACCATTGCTGAAGACATAAAAAAGACTGATCTTTGCCAAAGAGTACCTTGACAAACCACAATCCTTGTGGGAAAATGTTCTATGGCAGATTGCTTTGCTGAATCTGGCACTGAAGGCTTTGACCATATCACAAGAATCATGAAATCAGAGAATTGTCAAGAGATTTTACACTGAAATGTCCTACCTAGTGTAAGTAAACTTGGTTTGAGTAAAAGATCATGGATCCTCCAACACGATAATGACCCAAAGCACACATCCAAAGGTAACGGATAGTTCAAATACTATTATGTTGACAATCTTTACTATTAGGTTTCTATTTTAAATTCACTTTTTGTGCACATATTAGTGCAGTGTAGGGCAATCTAGGGTTACTCTAGGGTCTCCCGTCGGTGAATGGGGGTGCCACAACCCTAGGGTGTCATACCTTCCATTTATAGGTAGGGTATAAATTAGGGGTAAATTAGGGATATCCCCCCCCCCTTTTAATATTTACCTATCTTGTTGCCCCTACACTATTAGGGTGAGTGTTACACTTTGGTAAATTTTATACCTTTTTTTAATGATATATTAAAGGTTATATTTTATGGGAATTTTTCTTTCTGGTCCTTAATCTCACATTATATCAAATGTGCATGACCAATTTCACTGTTCTACATATTTTCAAAAGTTGTCAGGTTTAGTTATGAAATGGTTTAACCTCATGATTTTCACCTCCTGAATTCAAATATGAAAATTACATTTTTAGTTGGTTGTTTTCTCTATGATATCAAAGAGTTTTCCTTTTATTGTTACAAATAATGCATAAAAGTTTCAGTGCTTTGAACTATTATTATTTTTGCAAATATAAAGATACAGAATATTATATTATTCCAATTTTCAGATATTTGTTTAGAGGAAACTTGGCAACTATTCAAATGACTAAATCATGTCTAAACACTATTACGAATTATCAACATATCAAAAAGACTGACCCGCACATTCAACAGGTGTGAATAGGTGCTAGCTGAAAACACATAACTACAAAACGCACACAGCAGCATACTAAAATGCCAACAATGAATAAGGGAACTCTGGTATTGCAATACTGTTATAGGAATATTTGAAGAAAAGAAAAAAAAAAGAGATATTTAGCATATGTATTGGCTGTGTTCATTCCCTACAAACTAAGAGGTTAGCCTTAAGGGGGTGTAACACGCAGCGATATCGCTAGCGAAAGCACCCGCCTCCGTCGGTTGTGCATTGCGCCCGTGGCGCACAAGATCGTTTGGAGCCGTCACAGGTACTTACTTACCTGCCTAGCGACGTCGCTGTTGCCGGCGAACCGCCTCCTTTCTAAGGGGGTGGTTCGTGCGGCGTCACAGCGACGTCACTAAGCGGCCGCCCAATAGAAGCGGAGGGGCGGAGATGAGCGGCACGTAACATCCCGCCCACCTCCTTCCTTCTGCATTGCCGGCGGCCACAGGTAAGCTGCAGTTCGTCGTTCCCAAGGTGTCACACGTAGTGATATGTGTTGCCTCGGGAACGACGAACAACCTGCATGCTCAACAATTACCGATTTTTTAAAAAGGAATGACGTGTCAACGATGGACGATAAGGTGAGTACTTTCCATCATTAACGGTCGTTCCTTGCTGTCACACGCAACGACGTCTCTAACGATGCCGGATGTGCATCACGGAATCCGTGACCCCGGTGATATATCGTTAGATACGTCGTTGCATATAACGGGGCCTTTACTCTTCAGTTGAGGTTGCTGACAGAAAGTCATGAGAGGAAGATACTTCATGACACCAAGCGCACTCGTTTTCCTCACTTGACTCACCTGAAATGTTTCTATGATACTGGGCATATTTCAAATGGAATATTTGCATAATGTATAGTTCACTTCTTCATTGATACTCCTTTCCTAATGGGGCACACCATGCAAAAATAGCAACTGGTAATGTGATTGGTTGTCTCTCTCCAGATCTTGAAAATTAGACCCAATCAGCAAATTTAAGCATCATAGTCTTTTTCAGCAGCACAATATTAGTTAAGTTCAATTGTTTCCATCTCTGAACCAATTTTTATTTGGACCAGTGTTTTCCATACCTCCCAACTTTTGAAGAACAGTAAGGATGCCTTTACACGCTGCGACATCGCTAGCCGATGCTAGCGATGGCGAGCGTGATAGCACCCGCCCCTATCGTTATGCCGATATGTGAAGATCGCTGCTGTAGCGAACATTATCGCTACGGCAGTGTCACACGTACTTACCTGCTCGGCGACGTCGCTGTGATCGGCGAACCGCCTCCTTTCTAAGTTGGCGGTTCGCTCGGCGTCACAGCGACGTCACTAAGCGGCCGCCCAATCAAAGCGGAGGGGCAGAGATGAGTGGGACGAACATCCCGCCCACCTTCTTCCTTCCTCATTGCTGGCATGTGGCAGGTAAGGAGAGGTTCCTCGTTCCTGCGGCGTCACACGTAGCGATGTGTGCTGCCGCAGGGACGAGGATCAACTTAGCCCAAGCGACAGCAACGATAATTGGGAGAGGACCACCATGTCAACGAGGAGCGATTTTGGACGTTTTTGCAACGATCCAAAATCGCTCCTAGGAGTCACACACAACGAGATCGCTACAGCGGCCGGATGTGCGTCACAAAATCCGTGACCCCAACGAGATTGATGTAGCGATCTCGTAGCGTGTAAAGCCCGCTTAAGGGGAACAAAGCGCCGCAGCAAGTTTTGACCATGCTCTTAGCTACGCCCCCAAACCATACACATTTGGCAGTGAGGGATGTTGAGCAGAAGCCCCGGACTGTTCATTCATTCATAGTCGTATCAACCAGAACTTTCTCATCTTTATGTAAGCATCACTATATGACATGTGGCTTTTGTGTCTGTGAAACTATGTTCACACATTGCAGAAATTCGGTGTTTTTTGTTTTTTTTGCAGGATCTGCACCAAATTATACAATAACAATCTTTTCTGATTATTGCATTTTTGCTGCATTTTTAATTCCTTTTCCCATAAATGCAGCAGAAAAACCCGGCATTTACACATGTAAACACGGGCTAAATGTCCAAGCAAAGTGAATGAGACGTCATGAAGACACCGCTGAACTGTGCAGTTTGGGTGTTTTTTTTCTCTATGGGCTTCTTTGTGGCTTTTGAAAAAAAATGCAAATGAAAAAATGCTGCTTCATTTTTAAACGCAGAATCATAGCTTTTCTGTAGTATTAAAAAAGCATTAAAAACCCCAATTCACGTCTGCACCAAACATGTTCAAATATCAGGGACACGCATAAAAAAATGTAGTAAACACTCAAATCAGAGAAGATTGTTATTGTGTTGCATGGTGCAAGAAAACACAGAATTTATGCTAGGTGTGAACGCGTCCTCAGCAGTACATTTTTATTACATTTTTTTATGGGTTTTGATAGAGAAAAATAATCAATTGCACCATTTTTTTCCGCCGTTTACCGATTCCCATAAGTAATCTGATTGCTGTGTTGTTTGGGTCTTTACAATTACAGGGACACCAAATATGTCCATTATTTTCTGATTTGTGATGTTTATTATTTTTTTTAAAATAGCAAAATTATATTATTCTATTTTTTTTATTATTTTTAGTAAGTTTATTATTAGAAGAAAAAAATCTTTTACTCTCCCTCTAGAGTACAAGGACCTAGAAATGCTCTGTACAATGGATTGCTATGTCCTGTGTAAGCAGACACTGCATTGTAAGTTCATGTAGGTAAAATCCTTCCTCTGACATCACCAAAGCTGGTAGCTCCACAGCGAGGTCAGCTAGGGCTGCTGTTTTGTGTTTGAAAGTTGCTGGTTTTGTTCCGAGGAGGGGGGTGACAAAATTATATTTTTGTCATTTTTTTATAGTAGCTCTATAGGAGCAAAATAATCTATCTATCTATCCATCTATTTATTATCTATCCCTCTTTCTAGCTATCCATCTATCCCTCTTTCTATCTATCTATTATCTATCACTCTTTCTATCCATCTATCCCATATATCATCTATCCATCTATCTATTATCTATCTATCTATCTATCTATCCATCTATAATTTATCCCTCTTTCTATCTATCCATCTATCTATTATCTATCCCTTTTTCTATCTATCTATTATCTATCCCTTTTTCTATCTATTTATCTATCTATTATCTATCCCTCTTTCTATTTATCTATCTATCTATCGATCTATCTCTCTATCTATATACAGTACATCTCTATGTAAGTGAATAATCTGCTTGTGGCTTCTTCTGCCAGTAATACAGAGGTCAAGATTACCAAATCCTCCTACACCTGTCATTACTTATAGATTGAAAATAAGGAGCGCTGATAGTGTAACACCAAAGTGATCAGTGGGGTATACCTGGAAAATATACACTCACCTGGATCAGTTGTGACAGTCACAACCACTAGTGCGCATGAGATAATGGCGTCTGCTGCAGCCCCACGTGGATGAGCATACAAGATAAGGCAGAAAAGGGGTTAATGCTGCGCAAGTTGTTGTTGATGCATTGGTCCTGAGGAAGAGGTTGTCACCTTGAAACGCGTAGACCTATGAAATAAAAGAATACTCATCTTCATCAACATTATACGTCTTCATTTGGCTGATGCGCAGCATTAACCCCTTTTCTGCCTTATCTTGTATGCACACCTGTCATTACTTGCAGTGGCTCAATAGTAAAGCTGCTCTCTATGGACAAAGAGCCCACAATTTTGTGAGTTTTAGCCCCATCTTTGAAATCAGTACAGATGAGAATTTAATTTATGCACTGCTTGTCTTGAGTTAATTTATTCACTGCATTGAGAGGAGTAGCTGGGACAAGGGCCAGGGCCGGCGTCACCACCCGGCATACCCGGGAAAATGCCGGGGCCCTGGACAGCCGGGGGGGCCCATTCGTGAGTTCTGGGAACCGCAGTCCTCTGCAGGAAACTGCGGGTGCTGTCCCTTTAAGGCACGCTGTCCACAGCGTTCCCTGTAAACTCCTTGTCTGAACTTCATCTGTGGGCGGAGCTATCGTGCAGCGTCCTGCTCCAGTCACTGTCCCACAGATGAAGACAAGGAACAGTGCCAGCCAGCGACACCCAGCACAATGCTGCCCTCCAGCGCTGTGTGGGCCCCCTCTCCACAGTGATTTGAGTGGTATGTTCTACAACCCTCCCCGCCCCCCGATTTATGGGCCCCAGTGAGCTGCATGGGCTTTTTTCCCTCTGAGATGTATGTCCTGGCCCCCAACTATGTGCTGTCCCCCAGAGCCGAGTGTGTGGGGCCCCCCAGAGCCGAGTGTGTGGGGCCCCCCAGAGACGAATGTGTGGGGCCCCCCAGAGCCGAGTGTGTGGGGCCCCCCAGAGCCGCGTGTGTGGGGCCCCCAGAGCCGCGTTTGCACATGTCTCAGATCATGTCCCATCATAATCTAAAACCCCTTGCATTAAAAGGGGATAGCTACAACAGTAAGTGTGTGTCTGGGTGAAGCAGAGCTGAGTGTGTGTCTGGGTGAAGCAGAGCTGAGTGTGTGTCTGGGTGAAGCAGAGCCGAGTGTGTGTCTGGGTGAAGCAGAGCTGAGTGGGTGTCTGGGTGAAGCAGAGCCGAGTGTGTGTCTGGGTGAAGCAGAGCCGAGTGGGTGTCTGGGTGAAGCAGTGCCAAGTGGGTGTCTGGGTGAAGCAGAGCCGAGTGGGTGTCTGGGTGAAACAGAGCCGAGTGTGTCTCTGGGTGAAGCAGAGCCGAGTGTGTGTGTGGGTGCAGGAGAGCCGAGTGTGTGTGTGGGTGCAGGAGAGCCGAGTGTGTGTGGGTGCAGGAGAGCCGAGTGTGTGTCTGGGTGAAGCAGAGCCGAGTGTGTGTCTGGGTGAAGCAGTGCTGAGTGTGTGTCTGGGTGAAGC